>NC_044554.1:26061737-27261737 GCF_007565055.1 Rhinopithecus roxellana | reverse complement strand
ACTGGAAAATTTTGTTATCTATAAAGACTTATGCAAATAGATGGATGGTAATCAAAGCTCCCATGAGACAAAATATAGACCTCGTTCATTTTTGAATAATGACTTATAGTATGTGTGAGTCTAAAATGAAAAGTTTAAAAGTTATTTGGTTTACATAATCCAATATCACAAGTAGCTATTACATGGGTCAGCACATGCTGTGATGAAAGTTGTCACTAATTCTCTTGATAGTGGTAATAGAAACTAAATGTGTACAGAGATTTACTTATATTGATATATGTTATGAGTTGACTCAGTGATTGAGCAGTGTTATGTGGCTAGCAGAATTGTGTTCAGGGTAAGCACTTTGTCAAGAAGAATGTTGCCTGTAAAGATATTAAGCCTTTAGGATAAATTCATTTCCAATTAATCTAATACCTGAGTTTCACTGAGAAAAAAAAATAAAGCAATGCCTTAGTGGCAGGAGGATTAGCCAGGTGTGGTGGTGGGCACCTGTAATCCAGACTGCTTGGGAGGCTGAGGCAGGAGAATTGCTTGAACCCGGGAGGTGAAAGTTGCAGTGAGCCAAGATCATGCCACTGCACTCCAACCTGGGTGACAGAGTGAGACTCCAGCTCAAAAAACAAAACAAAACAAAAAACTGTCATCCCTAACATAGAGCAACATGGTAAACACCCTCAGTGGGCCTCAGGGTCTCAGGGAGAGTGATCGTAGGTGGAGAAAAGGGAACAGACCTAAAGGGAAAAATGAAATACTATTGGTTCTTCTTGCCCACTCTTCGAAAGCTGCTGCTTTCCTCACCAGCCTGCTTACTAGACATGAGACTCAGAAAGTTCTGAAGAGCTTCTTTATTTGGAGGACATGAAAATGAAACTTTAGCCAGACATGATGGTGCACACCTACAGACCAGCTGCTTGATAGGCTGAGGCAGGACAATTCCTTGAGCCCAGGAGTTTAAGGCTGTAGTGGGCTATAATTGTGCTTGTGAATAGCCACTGCACTCCAGCCTGGGGAACGTAGAAAGACCGTGTCTTCAAAACAATAAATAAAAGAAAGGAAACTTTGAGGATAGGATGTTTGGCAATCTAACAAAAAACCTTGACAATGACTGGCCTAAAAGTTACAATCATGTTGTATTAACAAGAGGTAAATTCACACTGGTCAGGCTAATTGCCCTGCCCATTTCCTTTATTTCTATTTTGCTATGATCTTTCTAAATCGTAATTTTTGGAAGAACGTCCAAACTTCAAAAGTTTTTAAATCTTGGAGAGTGATTCCTGTGTAGACAATTCTGGAATTCTAAGCAGTCAATTTTAAGAGGTAATTTCATGAGTTAATGTTTTGGAAATACAGAATTTGAGGCTCTGCTCATTTTCCTTAAAACTTTCTTCTCCCTGAGTTACATCGCACCAATTTCTGGTTCTCTCCTCCCTCCCTGACTATTCCTACTGTTTACATTCACAGGTTCCTCATCAGAGCCCACCCGTGGATTTCCCATCCTTATATCTTTGGCAATTCCTCTCTTCTAACTCTAAATACTCTGTCTTGGCAGTTCAACTTTATGTTATTGATTGGACTCTTATCCATATTCTGTGAGTATTCTATACAAAAAGAAAAAAGCTTTCCAAAGAGTATTCCTTATACTAACAATCACCAGTTATAAGAGAATCTAGAAATGAAATATTCCCCTTTATGACATTCTATAAGATAGAAACTCTACAATAGTTTCTATTTATATTTATAGAGAGCATATTTACAGAGAGCATTTAATTTACCCTTTTTTTTTTTTTTTAACTCTGCTGTAAATGAGTTCAGAGAGAACAGAGATCCTATAAACTCTCTCTGTCATGATTGATGACCAGCTAAGATCTCGTATACAGGTTACTCTCAGGATATACCATAGTAGAACCACATAACAAAGCCATCTGGTCTTTATTTGGATAATACTTTATTATTTTTAAAATTCAGAATCTCTTATTTTTCTTGATCTCAGAAACCAAATACTTAAAATACTAAAATTTATAAAACTTTTACAAAATAAAAGAAAAATATAAATGTTTAAAAATAGAAGCTCAGTGGTTGAACTAGGAAGGTGCAGACTTTTCTGATATGCTTACAAAGAGAGCCCAGATGGTGACTCAGTGCCTGGGTCCTGGCAACTCACGGGGTTGGGTCCTCCTAGACCTGCCCACTTTCGCCACCCTGACTGATTTCCTGTCAAGCACTGGACCTGCTTATCTTTCAAGTACCAAGGCTCCAAATCCAAGCTGGGAAGGAAAAGATTGCCACTTGGTGGCTGCTGGGACCAGATCGGAATTTCCATCCCCACCAGATTCCTGGGGATCAAAGCCCACAGTTCATCCTTTCACACAATCCAGCCCTGGAAGGGATTTAACCCAACTTCATCCACACCCACCACCTTACATTAGTTACTTGTAGGAAGTAGAGACTGGAAGCAAGGAGAGGAGGTTTGAGGAGGGAAGAGAAAAGATGAGGGGGCAGGAGAGAAAAAATTTCAAGAAGGTTAAAAACATGAGAGAGGGAAAAAGGGAAGGACTATGAAGAAGAATCCCATCTCTGGTTTAATAATTTTGAGGATTCTTTAAAAACAATTTTTGGATTTCTTCTTTGGTTGGTTGGTGAGTTTGGATTTGTGTGTGTTGGTTGGTTGATTTTACGTCATTTTAAATTTTAAGAGTTGTTTGATTTCGTTTTGTGACAAGGACTGCAGGAAGCATTTCCTGAAGCCCCATCTAATGAGATGTCCTTATCTGTGACCCACTGGAGTGTACCCCTAACACTACTGTGGCACTTACAGCTCTCTGTTCTGCCATGTTTGTTGTCAATTTAAACCACCAGGAAAGCAGGGGCTGATCTGTCGTGTGTGTGTGTGTGTGTGTGTGTGTGTGTGTGTGTGTGTGTGTTTGCTTTTTGTTTTTTATGTCATGAATTCATCAGAAAATAGTCTTTTCTGCAATGCAGAACCTGCCCATAGAAATCCTCATTACATAATATGTGAGGAATGAGAGGAAAGTACAAATACCTGTGGGTGTGTTTATTATCTCATAATTCAATTCTACTTTATGTGAACATGTGGGTATTATTGTGGCTCGATGAAAGACATACTCAAATTATATCTCTTTGGTCTTCCCTTTGAAACCCTCCCTAATTGATAACATATTTGGCTAGCCCCTCTACTAGGTTGTGAATACTTTGAAACTAGAAAATTTTTTAAATGTTAGCAGAACATCTGGGTAGTTGTGAAAATTGATTTTGGCTGAATTTGCAACTGCAGGGTCTCTCTGCTTTGTTCAAGAGTGTTTGTTCCCATATGGTTGCACTTGCATCTAACTTCTACCAAACCTAAGTAACAAGGAATTTTACCTATAGCAGCCGTTCTTATTACCCCTCCAAAACCTAGAAACCTAAACGCCAAATTTTCATCCTTATTTCCAATCTTTCCTGCTTATTAAGCCCATTCCTGAGCCTTGGCATCTATTAGTTTCTCATGCTATAACATTTTAATCCATATATAACTTTGCTTATGTCTTTAAGTTATGCCATCCTCTAATTCATTCTTTTATGCACACATTCATTCATGTGTTCCATAAATATTAAGGAGTTGCCTTGCCACCACTAGAGATAAAAGTCATGGTTTCTGTTCTCAAGAAATTTGCTATGGGGAAATAGTCAGATACACAGCCCATTACAGTACAATACCCTAAGTGCTATTAATATTTATTCAGTCAAGTAGTTTCTGAGCTCCTACTCTGTCCAGACATTGCAAAATAGAAGTTATGAATAGATTGCATACAGAAGGGGCATTTAAATGGGAGTAGAGAGAGTCTTCAGAAGTCCTCCCCATGTTTGGTCCTAAATGATAAGGAGGCTTTAACTAGAAAGATTGGTACAGGGGAGTAGGAGAGGGATGGGCATGTTCTAAACAAAGACAGCAGCACCTGAAAAGTTTTAGAAGCAGGAAAAATCTGCTGGGGCATTGCAAGCTCTTGGCTGTGGCTGGCCCTTAGACAAGTAGGCATTGAGTTCTGGGTCTGTCATAGCAGCATTTTTCAAATGTTTGTTGAATGAAGAAATAGAGCAAAATGGGGCTAGAGAGGCAAGAAAGAATGAAGTCTTACAAAGCCTAATAAGCAGTGCTAAGGAGTTCAGACTTCATCTTGACGATTAGAGGGGTTCATTGAAAAGAATGGTAGCATGGGTGGAGCTGGAACTGGGGGTAAGAAAGAGATGTTACCAACCTTATATTTTAAATTTCTTACTTTGGTGTTACTGTTAAGAATGACATAGGCAAGGGTGGAATCAGGGATCCCATGAAAGAAGTTATTGCTGTAATCTAGATTTTAGTAACCCAAAATGTGGTCCTAGAACAAGAGCATCATTTGAATCACCCTAGAACTTGTTAGAAATGTAGAATCTTGGACCATAGCCAGACCTAATGAGTCAGATTCTGCAGTTTAATAAGTTCATCTAGTGATTCAAATTCATATTAAAGTTTGAGATGCATGGGTCTAGACTTTGTCATGTTAGTGGTAGGAGGGTAGGAAGAATGGAAAGATTTGATAGGTATGTCACTGTAACACTTGACCAGACTTTGGGAATTAATGATGAGGAGAGGAAGATGGGTGGCCAAATATGATGACTCTAAGTGAAGAAAAAGGGTTAGGGAGAGAGCTGATACTAATAATCTCTTGGGCCTGTACTTTTTCAAATTGATTTGCAATCTACACATAGTAGCAGTAAAATTGATATATAGCTCATCTCTACTCTAAAAACTACAGCCAGGGGAATGTTTAGAATGGTAACATAGGAAGTATCATGGAGCCAAAAGATGTCAGCTCAGTAGGGCAGCATTTTTTAGATTACACCTACCTCAAAATGTCTCTCTTCATGGCAACATATCAGGGGCTGAAATAATATTTTGTCTTAGTTCAGTTTAGCAAGAGACAGGCGGATCAGAGAGGGAGAAAGAAATAAGAAAGAAAGAAATAGACCAATCAACGCATTTTCAAAGCCATAGCTACAGCCACCATTTTTTGAAGTATGTTGGAGAAAAGTGGACTTCCTCATACATAAAGTTGACACAAATCCTAAATATAAGGTAATTCCTCCTTAAAAACTGAAGATAATTGATAAGATACCTAATGCCTATATGTGCTCATCACTGCCAAGTCACGGTAGGTATTTAATCTCATTTATTTCTCTTAACAATCCTGTAAGGTCAGAATTCCCATCCCTCCTTACAGTTAAGGAGCTTGAATATAACAAGTGTGTAGGTGTTTGCCCAAGGCAGATCAGCCAAAGGAACTTCAACCCCAGATTTCAACCCAGGGAGTGCAGCCTTTCCCTACCACGTCACATTGCCTTTTAAAACAGATAGCTCTGCATTTGACAAAACAGAAAAACAAAAATGAAACAAAACATGTACAAAGAGCAAACATTCCAGCAGAGGCAAAGCAGGACATGGATACTATGTGCAGAGGGACACTTCCAGCCCAAGACAAGAAGATGCAACCAGACACAGTCAGAAATATTCCCCTTATCCACAGAACTGCAAATGTCATCAGTTCCTAAGAAAGCAAAGGTTAGAAAAGTTAATGCTAGATCCATAATGCATATTATTTGAACTTATATATAATTGTATTTTATTAATTATATGTCATTATCATTGCCTTGTACATTGTTAGTCTCAACATTTCCCTTTGTAGTCTTTGTATTGTCTCCATGTAACACAATGCTTTTAATTTAATTAAAGCAGGTGAATTCAATTGACAATTATAGCCAGGAATTTGGAAAAAGAAAAAAGTAGAATGATGCTTTCACAGGGCTAATTCTTGTCCATGCTGGAATTTACAAATTCACTCAAATTTTGAGCACATTTTAGGGCAAGGCATTGTGGAAGACACAAAAATCAATAAACTGTAGGTTCTGCCATCAAAGTCCTAGTGATCTCGGATGGGAGATATGATATATTTAGTAATATCAATAGTGAAAGAATAGGTTAAGTACCAAATGCAAGACAGAGATTAAAAAAAGTGAGAGTTTTCATTATTAAGACTGTGTTACAAGCTATCCCGAGACTTAGTGGTGTGCAATACCCACTTCTGTGGTTTAGGAATGAGGACAGGGTACAGCAGGGACAGTTTGTCTCTGCTTCGTGATGTCTGGGGCCTCAGTTAGATGACTGAAAGTCTGAGGTCTGGAGTCATCTGAAGACTTGTTTGTTTGCATGTCTGGCAGTTAAGGGTGACTAGATTCAAAGGGCTGGTGGGCTGGAATCGCTGAGGCTCCTCAGGCATCTCACACTGTCTTTTTGTGGGCTCTTCACCTGTTTTCTCCAGCTTGGCATGTGTCTGGAGAGAGTGCCTGGCAAAAGCTGTATGACTTCATATAGCCTTACTTTATAGTATGACTTTATAGTAACATCTACCACATTCTGTTCATTAGCATCAATTCACTAAGGCTACCCCATGTTTAAAGGGAAGGGAATTAGACTCCACCCTTTTTGGGAGTAGTAGAAAAGAATTTGCAGGCATGTTGAAAACCACCACACTGGGGGATCAGAAAAGCTTCATGAAAGTACTACCACAACTGGTAGTACTGGGTATTGAAAGACGAATGTAATTTGAATAAGCAGAGGTGAGATAACTGGAGGTAAACACGGGGATCTACCTCATCAGCAGGTAAGCAATGCGTGAACAGAAAGACTAGTTAGGCCAGGCCACTGCAAGTGTAGGAAATGAGGCTGAAAACATAGATGGGAGGAAGCTGAGGCAAGATGGAAATGCCAAGCTAAGGAGCTTGGATTCAATTCACCTGGGAACGGAAAACTATTACAGTAGTGGTTTCCAGCCTTGGCTGCCATTGGAATCATCTGGGGAGCTATAAAAAAACTAAGGCCTGAGTCCTACCCCCAGAGATTCTAACTTAGTTGTTCTGAAATATGACCTAAGCAGCAGGACTTGCGAAGGCTTCACAGGTGAATCTAATCTTGGCCAAGGTTGAGAACTGCTGCATCCAAGGATTTTGAGGAGAGGAGTGACATTATCAGAGATCATTTGGAACTTTCTCTGGAAAACCAGTAAGTAGTTCACAGCAGAGCTGTTTTCATTTGTTTGTTTGTCAATAAAGCCAGACTCCTGAAGGCTTTTATGGCGGTTTGCATGAGGTGTCCCCGGGGGTCAATAATTCTGAATTCACTAAAATGTAGGCTTCTCCTTTTAAATATTAGATATTACAGTTTTAATGTAATCTTGAAGAAAAAACCTACTAGTGTGTTGCACTTCTCCAAAGCCAGCATTTCTGAGCAGCTCAATCCCTCACCAGGACCCTGGCAGATCTTCTTAGCCCTGAAAACGAAGTGCTCATTCAGTAAACTTTATACCATCCCATTGTATCACTCATCTCAGGATTTTTAGGAATTCTAATATCCTCAGGCATTTTTTAAAGCCATCAGAATCCTCACATTTTCCCCTCTGTATTAGGGTTCTCCAGAGAAACATTTATTATGAGGAATTGGCTCACATAATTATGAAGGCCGAGAAGTCCCAAGATCTGCCATCTGCAAGCTGGTGACTCAGGAAAGCCAGTGGCGTCATTCAGTCCAAGTCCAAGGGCCTGATAACTAAGGGAGCTGATGACATATATCTCAGTCCGAGGGTCTATGAGATGATGAGATGAGATGTCCCAGCTCAAGTCTTTTGTTCAATTCAGGCCCTCAATGGATTGATTGGATGGTGCCCACCCACATTTGGGAGGGCAACCTACTTTACTGAGCCCACTGAGTCCAATGCTAATCACGTCCAGAAACATGCTCACAGACACATCCAGAAATAATGTTTAATCTGGACACCCAGTGGTCAGTCATGCTGACACATAAAATTAACCACCACACCCACCTACCTTACAATCTAGCTCCACATTCTAAGAATAAAAGGTAACTGTACTAAGGTACCCATGGAAGAGATGCCTAGTGTTGTAAAGTAAGTATATTCTTAAAATACTGCAAATTGGAAAGCTGACAAATGGAAACTTCAGACACTGAACTCAAGAACCATCAATGTAATATTGGGTCATCCTGATATTCTACATCTCAGTGGTATGGAGGATATTATTTCACACCTTATGTATAAACACCAGTTTGTGGTTAATATACTTTCAAGTGTGTTATATGTATTATTCAACAATTCTTTAAGGAAAGTCTTATTATCCTTACTTCACAAATGAGGAAAATTTAGATTTATAAGGATGTAACTTGGTCAACATCATAAAGGTAAGTAGGTGGCACAATGAAATTTGAGTACAGTTCTTCTGACTTTAGTGTTCTTTATAGCATAGCATACTTTATGTTGAGAGAATTGGAACATAATTTTTTTTACCATTATAGCAATCTTAGAAATGTAGTGATACAAACATTCTTGTTCTCTTTATTTTTTAGATTATATTAAATCCTATTAAAGTTTCATATACATTTTCAGCACATCTACTTTATAAAGTAATGAGATATATAAATTTACTGTGTGCTTTTGTGAGTTCTTTTTATTTGACCTATATTTATGTCTTTTAAATCTCAAAAAATACCTCATATTTATTACACACTGAATTTTGGGGGAGAGAAAATCCATTTGTGTTATGTGCCAGTAGCTATGATGAGTAAATCTGTAAGCTTTTCCAAAATGACTCTCTTTCTGGAGATAAAATGACAAGAAATTCATGAGGCAGTTCCAGTGAGGCTAAAGCTGGTGTGGACAAGGAGTTGATAAGGATTTCTGTCTGATAGTCATCCTTACTATACTCATCTCTTAGCCTTCTTGATTGTCAAGTTAATGCCTTCAGTAAATGGCCTTCAATGCATTTTAGATGATTTTCTTATAAGAAATTAATAGGCCAAACATACCTTCCTGTAAATCATAATTTTAAAATTTTACAAGTTTAATTTTTATTTGATCCTTAATGAGTAATCTTACATTTTCCCATATTAAAACTATTTTTGTCACTTTACCCACTGACACCACCTTGTGCTATCTAGTGGCCCAAATCCAGAATAACCTGTTGTTCTTTTAATTGCTAAAGCATGATTGATTATCTGCTCCACTTACTTAATTTTTAATTTTAATTTTTTATTTTATTTATTTTATTTATTTATTTATTTATTTTTGAGATGGAGTTTCACTCTTGTCGCCCAGGCTGGAGCACGATCTTGGCTCCCTGCAACCTCTGCCTCCCGGGTTCAAGTGATTCTCCTGCCTCAGCCTCCCACATAGCTGGGATCACAGGTGCATACCACCACATCCGGCTAATTTTGTATTTTTAGTAGAGATGGGATTTCACCATGTTGGATAGGCTGATCTTGAACTCCTGACTTGCCTCGGTCTCCCAAAGTGCTGGGATTACAGGTATGAGCCACCATGCCCGGCCTGCTCCACTTATTTTATACTATGTTGCCAATTACTTTTACTCATCTTTTGATGAAGGTACTCTGTCATTCCTGCTAGATCTCAATCTTATTATAAAGGAGCATATCAGGCTGGGTGTGGTGGCTCATGCCTGTAATCCCAGCACTTTGGGAGGCCGAGGCAGGTGAAACACGAGGTCAGGAGTTCGAGACCAGCCTGGCCAACATGGAGAAACCCCATCTCTACTAAAAAACACACACACACAAAAAAAAAAAAAATTCACTGGGTGTGGTGACAGGTGCCTGTAATCCCAGCTACCTGGGAGACTGAGGCAGGAGACTCACTTGAACCGGGGAGGCAGAGGTTGCAGTGAGGCAAGATCACACCACTGCACTCCAGCCCAGGTGGCAGTGCGAGACTCCATCTCAAAAATAAATAAATAAATAAATAAATAAAGAACCATGTCTTGGCTTTCTCTCTGTCCTCAGCATCTGGCTCAGTGCCCAGTACACAATCATCACCCAGTGAAAGCTTATTGGTGGTGATCTTACAAAATACCATGAGAATCACTTAAATATTATTGACTACATATTATTTGAGAGATGTATTGTCTGAATGTTTTGACAAGAGCACCATTTCTTCATTCATAAGGAAATCAGCCTTGCAACTTTAAACACTAGCTAATGGATGTCCAAAAGTTGAGTCTACTGAAATTTGCTCTGGACATGAAACGGTTTTAGTAATTGTCAAAATGACCAGTACAAGTTACCTAGTAGATTTCACAGAACTTACGTGTTTTTTAATCTTGGAGGTATTAAACGTCACCAAGATCCCTAACTGTAAGTCTGCCTCTATGTTAGTAAAAGGAAATATAAAATAAAAATAGGTTACATTTATAGAATATTTTACATATACTTATTTAATATTTACAACAACCCTTGGAGGTAGGTAATAACATTATTGCCATTTTATAGATGAAGACACAGGATACAGAATGGTTAGGTAACTTGCTCAAGGTTACACCGCTGATAAAAAAGAGAGCTGGGATTTGACTAGACAGCCTGACTCCAGAGTCTGTGCTCCTAATTACAACATACTGCCTTTGATAAATAAAATAAAGGATTTAATTCCCATCCTCAAGAAACTCATAATGTAATAGGGTCAAATGAATACACCATGAAATATTTTGGTTTCTCATATTTTAGAATAAATGGTCAGATATGAACTAGCAAAATTTATTAAAGAAATGTGAGTATTAGGTAGGTGCCTCTTTCAATTGGGAATGAAGACCACATGAGTGGTGAAAAAGCCCCTGAGAGGACATGCATCACACCAGCTCAAGGTCAGCCTGTGATACTCAGTTACTTTCCCATCTTTAAGTTATTTTCCATCAGTGTGAAAGCAGAAACAGAAGCCCTGGCTGAGGTGAAGAGTGCCTTTCATCTTCTCAGGCAGGGGACCACTTGGGAAGGCAGGCTGATGAGAACTGCGGGGGAGCTGAGCCATTTTAAAAACACATGAAAGTAAGAGCTTAAGAGAGAATTTTTATGAGGATGGCAAAGTCGAGGGTGTACACTTCTGCACGCATGCAGGAAACGTGGGTTAAAACTGATCAGTGATTAAAATTCCTTAGACCTTTAAAATGCAAATGATTTGAAAAATGTCATATATTTGAAAAGTAAGCATTCTCGTTTATGGGAGATACAACGTGGCACTCTATTTTAGAGAATACTTGAAGTTGCATGGAATTCACCAGGTCTCCAGTACAAATTATCAGATAAAAATATTGCCTGCTGGGCTTGGAAAATAATTCTATTGATTTCTCATCCCTACCTTTTTATCCTTCAGAAAGTGGTGGGGCAATTAAACTTTTCCTTTTTTAACCTTTATGCAGATAATGGCATAAGTGCTTCAGTATAAACTGGGAAGACAATGTCACAGGCCCCTGCTTTTCAAAGCAAACTTCAACTTACTGCTTTGGTTTCTTGGAGATCGAAGTCAGAAACACAATATTTTCAATGCCTCCCATTTTTTATTTGTCCTTCTGGACTTGCTGCTGCAGTTTTCTCTAACTAATGCACACTGCCAGCCAGGTTCTATGTGAATAGCGACTGCTCTGTCTTTCTCACTGGGAACCTCTAATTATAAGGCTAAGTTTGAAGATTTCAACTTATTTTGTCACACAGGGTGGTGAATCAAGATTTAATTCTCTCCTCAGGCTATCTAATTAATAAAACTCTCTAATTTTTGTCAGGATACATTCAGCAGGGGTTTAAATAACTAGTTCTCAAAGAGCCATATTTTGCTATTGTCTAAAACTGCTCTTTAGATCTGCTAAAAATATCTCAGAATAAAGTAAAAGGAATGCACAGCTTCTTTCCCTTGTGAAAATATGGAGAGTTTCTTTGCATTTGGCCGTTTTAAATATATGTCAAGAGGAGAGGGAAGAGGAGGTGGGGAATTTGGGGCACCAAAAACTATAGGGCTCGAGTGACTAAAGTTGTCCTTCATCCAAAGGAGTTGGGAGAAGTTTTGAATTTTTAGGCTTGTCCTTTCTTCCTTTCTATCCTTTATTTGAAATCTGCACATTCTATCTGAACAAATGATTTTTACCAAAAAACAAGTTGCAGTTGCATTCTTCTTCCAAGAAATAAGGTAGGGAATTTTCCCTTTGGTTTTGCTTTAACTAGATTCTACTATAATTAGCAGTCAAGGATAGGAAATCAAATCAATCACTGACCAACAGAAATTACATGTGAGGGTCAAGAAATATACTATTATTTTGAAAATATATACATTATGAAAAGATTCCAAATCTTTATGGTGCTTATGATTCACCTACAGAATGATATACTCTGTGTAATTGCAGTGAAGCAAACAGCATTTCATGTCTCTGGTTCACTGCAGTGAAATTGGCTTATGTATATTTCTTAAAATTCATCTTAGGAAAATAATTCATTAATTAATTTAATGAATATTTATTGAAAATTTTATATGTGCCAGACAGTAAAATTTGGTTGTTATGCTACTTTATTTTAGAAAAGTTATCCATTCAATGAATATCTATTGAACATCTTTTATGTAATAGACAGCATTCTAGGTGCTGAAAAACAGCAGAGAATGAAACAGACAAAAATCTCTTCCTTCACTGAGTGTGCATTATAGTGGGGGAGACAATTAACAAGCAAGCAAAATACAAGTTAATATTAGACAGTAACAACTGCTAAGGAGAAAAAATAGGGAATGGGGAATACAAAGTGTCCTAGGGAAATGTTACTACAGATAGAGAGAGTGGCCAGAGAAGGCCTAGTTGAGAAGCTGACATTTAGATAAAAACTGGAGAGAAGTGAGGGGAAGAAGGTTCCCTGCAAAGGAACCAATACAGAGACCCTCTGAAGTTGGAGCAAGCCAGGTGGTCCCAGATACATCAAGGGAACTGTAATTGGCACAGAGTAAGCAAGGAGAGGAGAGGGGATGAGTCAGAGAGGTACTGGGGGCCTGAGGGTTTTATACATAATTATGAGGACTTTGTCTTTTGCTCAGAGTAAGATAAGATTTTTGAGCAGATGGAGGTTTGAGGCAGAAGAACAATATGATCTGACAGCTTTTAACAGGATTGCCCTGGCAGCTGTTTTGAGAATAAGGTGAAGGTAGGGCAGAAGCAGGGAAAGCAGATTGGAGATTTCTGCAATAATGCAGGTGAGAGATGTTGTTGCATTGGACTAGCATGGATCAAGGGAGGTGGGTCAAATTACGTATATATACATGTGTATATATATGTATATATGTACATGTGTGTATATACATATATATGTATGTGATGTGTGTATATATACACACATACATATATGTATGTGTGTATATATACTTATATACATATACGTATGTGTGTATATGTGCTATATATGTGTGTATATGTGCATATATATGTATGTGTGTATATGTGCATATATGTATATATGTATACATGTGTATATGTGTGTATATGTATATACATATATGTATATATGTGTATATATACATAGATACACATTATATATATAGAGAGAGAGAGAGAAGTTGTAGATGACAGGCTCTACTGATGACCAGCAGTGATGAGAGACAGTGAGCCTAGAATGGCCACGGTAACTAGAAGGATAAGATTGCCTTGCAAGATGAACTGCAAGAGGAATAAGTTTTGGGGAAAATGTCAGTTTTGGAAATGTTAAATTTGAGAGGTTCCCATCACACATCTGAGTGAATGAGATATTAAGTCTAGAGTTCATGTCTTTAATTTACAGATGGTATATAAAGCCATAAGATTGAATCAGATCTCCAAGCGAATGAGTATGGAAAAGAGAAGTCTAAGGACTAAATCTTGGGTCATGTCAGCACTTCAAATTCAGATAGCTAAAGAGTCAACAGTCAAAGAAACTGAAATGGGGTGATGACAGAGGTAGGGGTGTGTCAGGCAAGTGTGGTGGGTTAACCCAGGTCCTCTCTGCAGAAGCCAAGACAGAATTAAATATGCAACTATTTTATTAGGGAAAAGTCCATGAGCGAAAGTGGAGGAGGGAACCACACAAGACCAGAATATCTGAGACCGTATTGCAAGTCTGACCATGAGTGAAGAAGAGAAGAAGGAAGGTTGAGTGGATGCAGTTTACAGAAAGTTCAGTGGTCCACTGGGAAGTCCTCAACAAAGTCATCCATCTGGAGAGTCCTGTGCCTCCCAGGAATGGATCTGCTTAATACCCCTGCCATATCTAGCCATTGGGAAGCTTAGTCTTGATGTGAACATGATACTGTATTTCAGAGGCAGCAGTTTGGGGCCCCTGATCAATTAAGCTTCCTCTAGTTGGAGGCATGTCTTCATGCCTGCCAAATGTGGTGACCTGTTTATTTATTGCTGTCTGATAAACCAACTCAAAATTTTGTGTTTTAAGCTAACAATGTTTTATATGTAAGGGTTCTATGAAGTGACTGAGCTGAGTTAGGTGATTGTTGCTTTAGATGCCTGTCATCCAGTTGCAGTCAGATATTGGCTGGATCTGGAGTTATCTGACCCAGCTGATCTTGGCTGAAAGGCTAAAATGGCTTCTCTATCCACATATCTGGCACCTCACATGTAACTCTTCCATGTGGTCCTCCTAGTTTTTCTACATGGCAATTCAGAGATACAGGAGGCAGGAAACAGGATTTCCCAATCCTCTTAAAGGATAGTTCTGAACTTAAAGTGTTATTTCCACTGTATTCTATTTCTCAAAAATAAACAGCCCAACCCAGATTTAAGGGAGTGAAGGAATGCACACCATTTCTCAATAAGGATGTGGTATGCACTTACAGGGAGGGAAAGAATTGATCATAGCTGTCTTTGGAGATGAGCTACCTCAGCAAGTAAAGAAAATGTTTGAAGGAAGAAGAGAGAAATCAATTATGTCAAATGCCACTGAGAGGTGGTTAACAATGAGGGAAAGATGTACTTTCCAATGTAACTTTGTTAAGAAAACATTCCCTGTGATAAAATAGGTAAAAGTTGACTAGGGTGTTTTGAAGAGAATATGGGAGGGAGAAAATTGGAGCTAGATAGTATAGACAATTTTTTCAAGGAGTTTTGTTGGAAAAGGAATGAGAAAAATGAGACAGTGGCAAAAACAGAAAGAGGGATTAAGAGAAGGTTATTTTAAACTTTGAGAAATAGAATCATGTTATGCCCATGGTAATGATCCAATAGGGAAAGGGAAATTGACAGTGAAGAAAAAGGAAAAATTGCTAAGTAATTTCTTAAGCAGGCCAAGAGAGTGGAAATAAAGTACAAGTGGAAAGTTTGGCCTCAGGCACAAGGACAGCTTATGAGCACAGATGTAGGTAGTTGGGTAGATGTAGTTGAGTTGCTGGGGGATTTCTTTTCTGATTACATGTATGTTCTCAACAAAATAGGAAGAAAGGTGATCCATTGTGAATAAGGAAGGGGAGAAGGTATTCAAGTTTTGTGGAGAGAAGAGAGACATGAAAGTTATCCCAAAGAGTAAGAGAAAAAATTATTTAGGAAATAGAATGATTGCTGTTCAACCTTAGAGAACCTCTGAGGTTCATGATATTAAAGGGTGACCAATCAGCATAGGTTTGTATTTTACTCATGCATATCAGAAGCACAGTGCAGGCATGGACTAGTAGAAGAGATAGACTTAACCAGGGTTGTGGCTTAGCCAAGGGGATAAGACAAGGCTGGAGTGAAGCAAGAGAATTGTACGCACATGCAAAAGGGTGATTATAATGATTGTGCAGTTTAAGATGCTGACTTTTATCACCAAAGTGGTGTCCATCTCAAAGTGCTATACTTGTGACTTTTCACATTTTGACTGTGTTTTATTTCTTCCTTGAGTGAATGAAAACTTCCAACAACTAAATGAGCATGCCCAGAAGGCAATGAGTTACTTAGCTTTGGAAGTATCCATGCAGAAACTCAGCAGATGCCTTGTGTGAGATAGTTAAAAGAATTTATATTCCAGAAAAATATTGGACTGAAACACTTTTAGGAGTTTCCTGGAGTTCAACTCTGATAGCCTCTGTTTCTCCTAAAGATTGTGCATCTGTTATATGTAGTTCTGCATTGTGGGGGGAGGGTGCTACCAGGACTTATAAAGATGTATTGGATATACTGTCTGACCACAGAATGCTAATAATTTAGTATGTTTAAAGTAAATTAACAATATAGGTATACTTAAGTATTGAGCAGTTGATAATGTCAATTACTTGTCTATCTATTATTTCTGCTCATATGCAGCTTCCATTGTGGGTTCACCCCATGTTTGCCCTGGCCCTACCACATTATTAGTCAACTCCAGGGTTGAGTAATTTTGCCTCCCAGAAACCTAGACCTGGGGGTTGGGTTGGGGGAACTGGCTGGTTTTACTTTAAAAATGTATCTCAAAAATGGTAGATTCAAAGGATTTGTTCCTGCAGAATCAGTGGCAAATGTGGGGCACCCTGATGACCCTAAGAAGGAAAGAACATCCTCGTTTTGCTGGCATGTAAACAGAATCATAGTCTTCTTTGTATGGAAAAAAATGTTGGCAGTATCTAGGCCATTTCTATATTCAGCCCCTGCATTGAACTGGGGCACAGCTGATGCATTCATTTCAGACAGTACCAATTGCTGCAGATGGACTTTTCATTATCAGTTGGCATATTCATTAACTTAGCAGAAATGATTGGTTTAATTGTGCCACATTCTGGTTGTTTTATGTATAGAGTCCTGGTGTTACTTTAGATACATTGGACCTTCAGGCAGAAAACATCATCAATGTAGAAGTTTATTACTCTCGACATTTGTATCATCCAGAAGACACCAATTTGGTACTAAATACAGTGTATGCTTGCAGGACTGAGGAGCCGTAGGGAGGGCTTTCTTTACTATATAGAGGTTTTATAGTAACAAGTACTATAACCCAGTTAGGTTGAAATTATTCTCCTTCTGTAGACAAGAAGGATTATCAATGACACAAGTTATTCTCAGGTTACTGGAGTGTTCTACTTTAATAAAATTTAGTCTAAATGTATGAAAAATATACATTGGAGAAATGATTCATAGTATAAAAGAATCATGTATAATGTATAAATGTGTGCTCTGGAAATCCTATAAATATTCTATTAGAGTTATATTTTTAAGTTTCCCAATTTACAAAAAAATGATTTTTTGTATTTATTGCATAACATGAATTGCAGGAGAACATCAAATGTCACACTTATTACTTGTAATTGAAACTTTAAGAAAAATGAGATGCTGTGCGTTAAATTGCACACTGCAAAGCTCATTCTATTAAAAATCATAATGTGTCAGAGGGGCAGACAAAGCCAGATCCATAGTTCAGGTAAGCAGGTGGGCAGGCAGGCAGGTGGGTAGGTGGGTGGTCCCAATAGTGAAGAGGTAGATACGTAAACTGGTAGACTATTCCATCCATGTATGAGGAAGGCTTGATAGGCAGGGTCCAGAGAGCGGCAAGACAGATTGGTATCCAGAGAAGCCTCAGAAAATATGGTTGGTGGACGTTAATATTAAGACAAAGGTTATTTGCTTTGTGCTTGCTCTGTGTGGGCAAATCACTCGCTACATGTGGGCAGTCCTGGCCCACAGGGCTATGAAGAGCCAGAAAATGTCAGGAGCTCAAGTGATTTCTACCCATGATAAGAGATGCTAAAATTATCCTCAGAATAGCCTTGTGACTGTGAAGGAGTAGATCACTAGCAGAACTCTCCCTGTGCCTCTGGGAGTGGATGATAGCAGAAATAACTCTGCATTCTCTACCAGGGACTTCAGTCATGCAACAGATGTGAGGAATTTCAGTCACACAGCAGGTGTCACCAGATACTATGAGGAGAGCATGGCCCAAGAGGCCAGATGGACTTCCTTGATGTTACAAAAGACCCTGATGGAATTGGAAGTCAATTTCACTTGAGTCTCTTGCTCAGATATGCCTCAATTAATTTATTAGTGAATATATAAACCCTATGGCTAATATGTTTTAGTTTGTAAGAAAAAGATTGATTAAACTAGAAACAATAAAAAAAAAAGTGTCAGTTGTCAGGTTGGTTGAACTAGAAACAAAAAAAAAACGAACAAACAAAAACCGTCAGGTGTCAGGGAGACTATTGGTTCCTCAGTAATGAGGCAGGGAGGAGGTATGGGGTAGTTGCTTTTCCTTCTGAGACCAAACACCATCTTTAACATCCTGAGGATGCAGAGGGAGCTCACCACTAAATACATAATAGAAACAGAATCCAGTGGGCCAGATAAGGTTAAGTGATACCTATATCAAAGATTGTCTGCATGTTGACAATCCTCAGTGATTTTGCTGGATGCTCTACTCCCAGATGGTGGTGTATTTCCAGAGTACATTTATTCATTGTTTTAATGAGTTTTCTTAGAACTAACTATGGCAAATTCTGTAGGGCTACAAAGACTTATAAGAAGTTGGGTGAACTAATACCTCTCACCTAACTTTCTTCATTCCTCTCAGTCTTGTCACTTTCTTTTGGGAACTCTAAATCCTCTACTGGTAATTTACATTTTGAAGTTCACCAAAGCTTCATTTTTGGCCTACTTATGCTCCCCTTCCTGAGTAATCTCATCTACTCCTATGGGCCCCCATACAATGTCATGAACTAAAGAATCCCAGATGTAAAGATCTATCTCAGTGGTTCTCAAAATACAGTCCCTGAACCAGCAGCAAGAGCACCACCTGGGTACTTATTAGAAATTCAAATTCTCACCTCTCTATTCCCCATGCCCCTAGTTACAAAATAAGAAACTCTAGGAGTGAGGTCCAATCATCTATGGTTTAACAATCTCCACAGGTGAATCTGATGCTAACTGAAGTTGAAGAACCGTTGCTTTGGTTTGCACTATTTTTCTGAGCTCCATGCTGGTGTAACCAACCAACTACAACTTCATGGGTGTCTAACAGAACATATCCAAAGTGGAAACCATGATCTTCCTCTATGCATTCCCCAACTTGTTTCACTTTTGGTATTCCATACTTCAGTAAATGGTATCATCACTTAGTTTCTGAAGCCAAAAACCTGTCATCTTTGACACTCGCATCTACCTGACTTCCCACATTCAATTAATCATCATATTGTGTTTAATTTTATCTCCAGGATGTATTTGGCACCTATTCTCTCCATTACCAATACTAGCACCATCCTTTCCCACCTAGACTACTGAAATAATCTAACTGGTATCCCTATTGCCTCTTTTGGCCCAAAACAATCCACTATTCATTTACTCTTTCTGCAGTTTCTGATCACATCAGTCCTTAACATAACAACTTTCAAGGGCTCTCATTTGCACTTAGAATTAGGACCCAAATATTTAATAGGTTCTACAAGCCAGTGTTGCTCAAAGTATGGGCAGCATACAACTAAATTAGAATCTCTTGGGATAGGGGCTAGAAACTTGTATGTATAATATTAAATAAAGTACTCCTATTATAGTTAATCTTCATAAAATTTCATTTTATGCAATGTTTAATGTTATAATGTATCATTACTTTTTAGCAGTAAACATTATTCTCTTTCACTAAAAGCCTAAGGAGATTTTATTGTTCATCTCATTTCAGGAAGCTTTTTCATTAAAAGCTTACTTTTATGTTTAATTTACAAAAAAATTAATATTTTTGTTATTTTGAACAAGACTATATTATTAAAAATTATATTGGTAACTCAACCCAGAAAAACATCACAACATTTAAAATCTCATGGTTAGAGATAATTACAAAGTAAAATTTAAAACTATATGTGCCATTTGTTACAGATAAGCATGGTATGATGATCAACAAAATAGATTTTAAGCACAAAGTATATTACATAACAATAAATATCTGGGAAGTATAGTAAAATATTAATATGAGTTCACAAAAAAAGGAAGAATGAATGTTTCTAAATGTTAAGAAAGAATTTATAAATACATTTTAAGTGGATTATGGTGGTTATCATATAGCACTTGATTTCTCATAAAATACTTAGAAGAATGTTGTGATAGTTTTATTTGCTAAAGTCCAACTTTTACAATGTGCCAGAAGTTAAATGCTTTACAATTACTTAATATTGTGATGATTTTTTTCCTGAAAACAAACTTTGAGGAGGTAAATTGTATCTCAAAATTTTGGAAAGGATTTATGAGAAAAAATATAAAGACCACTATTCTAAGTCAGAGTGGTAGTGTTTGACAGGAGTTTCTTCATCCCAGCTCATTGAGTTCTCAACTGATGTAAAAGTGTGTGACCAATTAATTTTATTTGTCATTAAAATAATATTTTTATTTCTCTATCCCAGCTAGTTGAGTTCTCAGCTGTTTTAAAAGTGTTTGACAAATTAATTTTATTTGCCATTAAAAGTAATAACAAACACTCCAATTACTTTTGCACCAACTAATTGGCATTGAGACGCCTATGGAGTATTGTGCATAAGGATATTCTTTAAGTTGGAAAAAGTCTAATAAGGGCCCCTCTTATTTATTTTCCCAGAATAAGCCTCAAAAAGAGGCTGTGCCCCCAAAGTTGTAGGTTAAAGAATGGTTATATAACCAATAAAGTATATTTAATTCCTAAGGGCCTGGAGACTTAAGGAAAGACAATCCTTCCTATCTTGACTTAAAATGACTGTCACATAGACACATGTCTGAATAGATAAGAATCTAGGAATATGCAGAAAAGTAGACCTAGACAGGAAGTATCTGAAGACTGGGAAGTCTGAGATTTCCTAAGAGTTATGCCACTGTTGAGAATTTGACCAGAATCGAAATTCCTTGTTTTCACAGCAGGGCTCTGGAGTTCATCTGTTGTGGTTAGAATTTTTCCCATCCATTTTCTGCATTAAATAAGGTTCTGCCTTCTGTTATCCTGCATTTCTTTACCTGTTAAACAGAATTACTGTGTAAAAACTTATTATCCTTTTATCTTAGAATATTTTCCTTCCTACTCCTTTACTACTATACAGGATTGTGTATGTGTGTGTGTGTGTGTGTGTGTGTGTGTGTGTGTGTGTGTTTCTGAAACTTGTTTAGTCTACTGAAGATGGGCCTTGAGCAGGGAGAGGGATACAAGTGATAACTTTGAGGCAAAAATGTCAAGCTGATTGTTTCAAAGAATGCCAGATACTAATAAGATAAAGAAAAAAATCACAGGGCAAACATGGAAATTAGGGGGAAATTAAGCTTGCATTATAGTGGAAAAGACAATAAACAATATAAATAACTAAAATATATAGAGATAAACACTAAGGAGAAAAAAGTGTGGAAGAAAGAATTTGCAAAGTAGGAAGTAAACCATGAGACTCTCAGGGAAATGCAATTAAAATGAAAAAACAGCCAGTTAAAGATCTGGGTGGTGGCAGCATGCCTAGTAAACATCGGTAACATAGGAGAAAAATAAGGGTTGAGGCCGAAGAGTTGATGGTGAACAGGTCATACAAAATGTTACGAATGACTTGAGGGACTTCAGCTTTTATTCTGAGTAAGCTGGGAAACCATTGCTGGATTTTCAAGCAGAAATGTGATAGGTTATGACAGACTTGATTGAGATCTGACTGATGTGGAGCAAAGGTAGACTCCAAATGCAAGTTAGACAAGGACATTAATACAGGTGAGATTTGATAGTGATTCAGACAATGGGAATCACAAACAGAGGTTGTGAGAAATCGTTGGAGTGTGGATAAGATTTGAAGGTATCGAAGACTTTACTAAGTAGAAAAAATCATAAACAGTTTATAGGTCTGCTGAAAATAGCATGACATGAATAATATCTAGAGAGTTTTCAAGCTGTGCCCATCTATTATATTCCCCCGATACCTTAAAGGCAAAATATACTGAAAAGGGAGTTTATCCTTGTAGAAATCAAATGCTTAGAAACAGGTTGTTGGCTCTTTTTGTAGGGAATGCTGGACTGCTGCCATTGCCTGGGGCCAGAAGACAGTCAGTGGTCTACCTGAGCCTGGCATTGGGAACAGGGAGATAGAATTATAGGCCAACCACCAAAAAGGCCAGGTGGGAAGCACCTGATGCTGCCTAATGCAATTAGCTCAATGATAAAGATGCACAGATATGTGGTAGGGGTGAAAATTTGAATTTGTAGCCATATGTGTCCTTTTTATAGTGATATTTTCTCAGCAGGCAGGAGCCATGGGTTGGAGAGGTGAGGTGAGGGGACTGGTGCAGAAAGTCAGAACACATGGAGTTGAGCATTTGCTTCTCAGATGAAACAGTCAGATTTCTTTCCAACTGACAACATACCCAGAGCTCTCAATGTTGTTCCAGAAGGTTCTTTGTTCTCCTAGTTGAACATACATCTGCTAGCTGACAGCTTGGGAATTTGAGCATTTAATTCTCTTTCCTGCCAGAAACCAGCCCTTCCTGCTAGACTCAGGACTAAGTGATTGCCAAAGTAGCCAATTAGTCTTATATCCTTTCCAAAGAGACACCAGCTACATTTTCACATAAAAGGGAGCATTCCCAGTTACAAAATCCACATTAATATAATTACAGTATGTGTGGGTGGTGGGAGAGAGGTGATTATTTAGGAGAGGGAAGGTGAATTATAGAAATCCAGTATAAAAAGTTAGATGGAATATGCCAAGAACCTAATCCAGGTCACTCTGCTCACATTTTATCTTGGATGATAATTGTTCATCAGAAAACCATAAAGGATCTAATAAATGCTGTTTCAGATGATTTTTACATAGCAGTGAAATACTCATATATCTGGTTACAGAGGGAAAATAACCTTCCTTTGAATATTACTGACCACATTTTTTTTTCTTTCACTGGCTCTCATGACATTATAGATCAAATTGACCACAAATATCTAACTACCTCTTCAAGATCATTTGCACTTCTTCTTTTTACCTTTCCCACTTCCCTCTCTTTAGTTATTTTAATGTACTCATACATAATTGCATAGAATTATAACACTCTATTAAGTGAAATAACTAAGCAACAAACTTTACTGTCACTAGATCAAAGTCAAAGGCCATTAAACTCTCTCAGGATATTAGGCTCTTTGAGAAATATACAAATACATAAATCCTCAGACAAGAGCCATGAGGCCTCTAAGACGGTGGTGTGCGTTGCCAATCTGCTGTTAATAGACTTCTACTTCAGGTTCCTAGGTAAACTTTCTGAAAAAGTAGCTCAGGCTCCAGTCTCCTGTATAGTCCTCCTGAAAAGATAACTAGGACATTTAAAATGTTAAAGCGCTAAGCAAGGCTACATAATGAAGAGACTTTACATTTTTCATTTTATAATCCCAACTTTTGAGATCAGCACAAGGCGGGGGACGGGGAGGGGGGGGGGCGGTTGGGACGGGGGCGGGGCGGGGGGGGGGGGCGAGTGTACCTGTCCATGGTTCTGAAAGCGTGGTCATTTTGAAATAATTCATTTGTTTAACAATGTCTACTAATGTCTAGTAGATTTGCAATATCCCTTGGTGTAGCATGTATCAATGACTTCCCACAGCTCTTTGGTTTGGTTTACCACTCCACTGTGAATAACTGATATACAGATTGGTGTGAATTGGTTTGAAAATTTCCCAGTCCTTAAGAGAAAGATGCTACACTAAGGCTGAATCCCCTGAACTACTATGAAAATGAGGTTTAAACAGTAAAGAAGTATGATAAACAATGAAAGAATGTTGAAGAATGAAAAGTAAATTTATGTGGGGCAATATTGACCACACAATGTATTAATATGTTCAAGTTCAAACAGAATTTTATAAGGAAGACTTTAAAATCTGAAGATAAGAAAACTTAAACTGAAAAGGGAACCAAAAGTTCAAGCATGATGAAATATTGATATCAATTTGATACAAAGTGATATTATAAGATGTAACAGAAAGTAATGTCTATCTTTTTGTATGATTTAGATTTAAAAAACGTAATATGGTTTGTACACATTTGGAATACAACTGGCTAGGAAGGGAACTACTTCAAAGAACTATGCTGAAGCCAAATGAGATTATCAAGGACAGCAAGTGACTTCCTTTCTTGCAATGTCACATCGGTAAAAGCCTAAGTGCAACACCAAATTAGGGACTTTTTCACTGAAAACCTGCGTGGAGTCAAAAGACAGAACAAAGATTAAAATGATCATGGGTTTTGTATAAATACGTAAATTTCTAGATGAAGAGAAGACTATCCTTGGAGGAAAGCTGATTAAATTTAGTGACAAATAAACTTCTGAATGATTTTATTCATCAGCAAGTATTGTCTGTTTTCACTGTCAGGGAAAGAGAGACCCATGTAGATGCTGTGGTATAAAATAAATCATTAAATTATTTAATACACAATAATTCTACCAGCATCCATGTCACTCCCAAGTACATGAGCAAGAAGGAGATGAAAGGGAGTGTTCAGGATACAACTGACTAAAACCTTTAAGAACACTAAACTTTTTAATGTTCTAAAACCTTACTTTTTGCCTCCATTAAAATAAGAATTACAACAAACCAGAAAACCAGTGAAAAATCCTATTGGATATTTGCTAGGTTGGACCAGATCAGGTATTCTTGGCAATTCACACACCCTTCAGTGTTTAAGATGCAAAACTTAGACACACGCCCCATGCAAGATAGTTCCTGCACCAGCACACAACCGTTCAAGCCTTCAGGTGGACATAATAATCCCGCCACTAAGATACAGTGCACTAAGTGCCTGCACCCTTTATCTCTATTGGTTGAGTCTAAGCAAAGAAAATCAACTTGTCAGGACAAGGACTTCCTCTCTTTCTGGAGTCTAGGATTCGAAGGAGATGTTCTGTGATCCATGAGATGCTAAAAGGGAGTGCCATCTTTTTGCACAAACCTAACCATTTCACCCAAGAATTTGTTTGAAATTGAAGATCAGGAGAAAATGTATTCTTGAAGAACTTCCCAAATAAATGCTGTATGTGGAACAGACTAGGAGAAGGCCATGTGCATCTTGATGTTAGAATTTTTAATGCATTGGTGGTACTTACCTGTATTATCCCTATGACTGTCTTCTAATATCAGGTCCTCCATGATAAGGGGCTCCCAATCAAGAGGTAATGCCTCAGCTGCAAAGATCCTGATCCCCAAATGTGGCCATGGTTACTGGTTGGCCTATACTGAGTTTTTTCAGAGGAAGTATTATTCATGTCTAGATTTTTAGAAGAGACTGCTGCTTAATGTGTTATTCTGCTTGCTCTGCGGCTGGAAGCCTCCCTTCTGCTGCTCAGTTGTGTGAGCTCCCTACACCCTTTAAGGTGAGCTTTCAGGGAGGCAAACCACAAAGTTCAGGAGAAATCTTGTTTCTAAATTTTAAAAAGCACTGTAAAATAATTGATTTAATCCAATGTAACAACCATCTCAATCAGAATAGACTCATGAATAGATACCTAAGACTAAATTAGAATCCTCCCAAAGTTATTTTGTTCTTTCTAATACTTCTTACAGTTCTTACAGTTCAAGGAAGGATAGGAAAATAATATTTTTTCCACCTCACTCAGACCGGTGCTCTCTTAGTAAAGTAATACAGGTGCTGGATGTGTGTCCATGGCTCATTTCAAATTCATGAGGGTGTGCTTTTAACCAATATTCCAGCCAGAGGGTCCATCTGGAACCAGGTTCATCTATCTTAACCAAGAACATTATTTGAGAATAAACAGTACCTCTCTAAATAGTAGAGTAGGAACACCAACAGGTAGAAAGTTGGTCTTAGAATTGAAGCCTTATGGTTCCCTCATTGGCAGGTTTGCATAAACACAACCTGACTCTTAATTGTTTTTCAGTACATGTAACCAAAGCAATTTTTGTATAGGGAAAAATGATTTGTCTAAATTCTATCCCTGTGAATTGGCTTGTGGAAATGAGACTTGTTATTTATACGAAAATAGCATCCTCAATGCAGCTGTTATGCTACCACTAACTGTTCAGTAACAGTGAAATTCTGCAAGCTCAGACACACCTATTCAAAGTTCTGTTCTTTGTTTTATCTGCATCCATGTCTGTTCTTTTATGCATGTCAAAAAGATTGTTCACATGTTTTATATTGGAATAAATACATTCTGCAAGTGTGAACATCTCAGCTGAGGAGCTGGTAACGTAAGCACAATTACTAATATATATCTGTAGAATAATTGTTCCTATGTACATGGAATAAAGGAGAAAAACTCAGAATTTTCCATTTGCTTTGTATTTTATCCTACATATACTTACCAGCAGGAATGGAATGTAACTACAGCCAGAATCTGGGACAAATCTGGCTCAGAATCCTAGTCCCAGTCATTTGCTTGTTTGCTTTCAGCTCTGCAGTATATTACAGAATGCTAAACCCTGCAGATTATGCATCCTAGGATTCCATACCAACTGGCTTCCTGTTAGGTTCAGTCAAGGGAAGTCACAGGTAGGAGACTGAAGAGCAAGTAAAGGGGAGAAAGGAAAGTTTTCTTCTCTCAGCTTTAGAAAACATCTCCAGCAGAGGCTGCATCTGTATGGTTCCAGCTGCTGTTGGGAAGCAGCTCCTTTGAAGACCTCAGCTCCCAAAGGCAGCCCAAGCTCTTACTTGTTAGTGCAGTTGACACTTGGGTTCAACCTGGATTTGAATTATATGGGTCCACTTAAAAATAAATACAGCCAGCTCCTTCATATCCTTGGATATTGCATGCAGGGTTGCAACCAAGCACATATTGAAAATACAGTGTTTTCAGGAGCAAAACCTTCAGATATAGAGGGTTGACTTCTTGTATTCATGGATTCCACAGAGCCAATTGTGAGAAGTGAGCATGCACACATTTTGGTATCTGTGGGGGTCCTGGAATAAATCCCCTATGGATACTGAGGGATGACTCTAAAAATGTTTTCTCCTTTATCCCTCAAGCTCTACAAGGTGGTATGTAGCTTCTTTTTGTCCATCTCCGAGTTGCCTGCCCAGACTGTTTTTCTTCTCAGCACTTCCAACACTTCTAAACTAGTATCCACATTCAATTCCTTTTGCTGTACTACTGGGCATAAGTCTATTTTCCCTAAGTAGACTCTGACTGTTATCATAAAGTAGAATGCAGGCAGTTAATTTCTGTCTGAAAAGTCAAAAATCGCATTTGGCACTGATAACTGGAAGTATATATATGAACTTTTGACCATTTAGAGTACATTGCTTGCAAAAATGTTAATGTGTACGGTAGTTTTTGCTAATCGTCACATAAAACAAAGGCATTCTCTGGCCATTCCGGATTATCCCACAACAATCTACTTGCTAACATGAATGCAGTCTCTTGAAAGGTACATAAAGGTATTAAAGCAATGGTTCAACCTCAGTTTCATATTAGCATAACCCAAGCATTAAGAAACTCCCATGCATTTAAGAAAATCACAATGTCCAGTTTGTACCACAGACAAAATGAGAGACCCTGGTAATGAAACCTAGGCATCCCTACATTTTAAAGCTTTCTAGGTGATTTCAACATGAAGCCAAGATGAGAACCACTATATTAAAGGCTGTTGTTTCTCCTGTTGACCCAGTTGTTTGCAGATGTAAATAACTCAATGTTAGCTGATTCAGGTAGTTGCTCTCTCTTTATCTGCGGTCAGCATTATCACTAGAACTGGTCCTTCACCTAGGAGACAAGTGGCGCTCACTCCCTTAGTCGTGCTTGTGACTTGAAGTCGTTGGGGTTGTAGCAATTATGATAGCCCACCACCATCGTTGACTCACTCTCCTTGATCTTTATAGCTGCAGGAAGGGTGAGGCTGCCTGGAGAGAGGGTAAATGAGGCTGTCAACACCAGAGAGAGGAGAGCAGGGTAGAATTCAGTTTCAAAAGATTTAAAAATTGTACGTTCTCACTTTGATAAAAAAAAAATCTGGGTCTGTTACAAATATTTGCAAAATTTGTTGTTATATGTAACATATTTATTCTATTGTATGGTCTATTACTTCCAGAGTTTATAAATCTTCTCTTACTCTTGTATTTTTTATCCTGGCTAATGATGCCACTAATTTCTCAATCCTCTAAATGAGAAACCTAGGATTTATCTCAAACCTTTCCTCACCCATAGCTTCACCCCCATCACCACTACCCACATATCCAATCAACCACCAAGCCTTGTTGACCCTAAGTCCTGTTGAGCCTAATTTCTAAATAATACTCAAGCTCATCTCTTTATTTCTGTCCCCATTAACTTGGCTAAGGCCAGTGGTTCTCAACCCTAGCTGCATAATAGAATCACTTGGGGAGCTTTAAAAATCCTAATGGCCAAGTCACACTCCAGACCAATTAAAAGAGAATCTCTGAGTGTGGTACCCAGGCATTATAGTCACTTGGCCCTCTGTGTCTGCACTCAGGGTCCACATCCTGGAACTATTATCACATGGATACTGAAGGACCACTGCAGTTTTAAATATTTCCCAGGTGATTCCAATGAACAGCTGATTATGAGAACTACTAACCTAGGTGTATTTTTTCCTCATCTGAACCATTGTAGTTAAGTTCCTAATTGGCCTCTTAGTCCTGTATCACTCTCAGTTCATCCTCTACATTGCTGCCAAAGAAATCGTTCCAAAGTGCAAATCTGATCATATTACATGGCAGTGTGAAATTCTCAAATGGCTTCTTATTGCTTATAAGGAAATAATCTCCAAACACCTATATGTGATATAGAGAAGAGAAATGCATGGTTGAAGACTAACCAGATCTACAATCAAATTCTATCTATACCCAAGCTATGTAACATAGGAAAAAATACTTCATCTCTCTGAGCTGCAATTTCAACTGTAAACTCCCTCATAGAACAATGTATGTAAAGTACTTGACACAGTACCAGGCACATATTGTCAAGTAAATAAAAAATGGTTGTTGCAACAGTAGTGTATAAACCCGTGGCTGCTACTGACTTCTTCAATCTCACTTTTCCCTCTTCTCCTATTGCCCACTAAACTCCAATAGGATTTAGAATTTAGAGAAAGGTTAGGATGCAGACTCCCAATATCAAGCCATTTGTGACTGCATTCCTGTATATAAGTGTGGTTCCTTCAGCTTAAAGTGCCATTCTCCCATCTTGCTGCCCAATCCTACTCATTACCAGACCCAGTTCAAAGTGTCATTTCTGTGAGGGCTTCTCTGTCCATCTTCACCTTTGCAAACTCCTCTTTCTATTGTGCAACTCCATTACATTACATTAAGATTATCTACATGCTTCTGTCTTTATCACTAGATTATGAGTTATTTTGGTTCAGAGGCTGCCTTATGCCTTTACATACCCAGTAGCAAGTATAGTGCCTGGCACTTGGTTGGTAGACCAGTGTTTATTACATGACTGTATACCTGAGAATAATCAATAAATTACATAAGTTTAAGAGTAGATTAAAGAACTGACAGGATTGTATAGCACAAACCTCTGAGGGCAATGCAGTGCAGTGCAGAGGAACAACCACCTTCTTCCACAAAGAGATTCTAATATCCTTTGAGAGAGAACACTGGGATATAAAGACCATGGTTCATATATCTTGTGGTACAAACCATGTGTTTTTATTTTGGAAGATGAGATTCTAAGAGTCAGCGTCAGAAAGATTTCCTCTTAGCTCCACTATTTGCTAGCTCTGTGATGGTGGGTAAATTACCTAACCTCTCTAAAACAAAGTTTCCTTTTCTATAAGATGAGACAATAAAAATAATATCTACTTTGTGGTGCTGCTACGAGAAAGGAATAACATAATATGCATAAAGTATTTGGTATAGTAGGTCCCCATTAAATGGAAGTTGTCATTGTTATTATTATCATCATTAGAAAACAAAAGCACTGCATCTGCTTTCTTTCTTATTTTGTTTTACATGACAAAACTGGTTTGATTTTCTGGACCAGGTGATCTAATAGAAATATTCAAATTGGTTAATGTGAATACACAAAACCCACACATAGGTAGTTAATGTGGGGAGCTGCTATGCCCCTGCATTTATTTGTGAGGGCATAGTAATGTGTTTGAAATTATTTAATTTAGAAGTCTTACCTAAAACAATCTGAGCTTATACAAACATAGCTAAGAGTATCATTTGTTGGTAGTTAGGACTTTTTTCCTCAACTGATGCTTGGTTCTATTCTCTGCCTCTACGGAGACATCTTGTCCCATCTCAGTGGTTACCATGGTAATAGTGTATTTTTGTCAAGAGATAAGGTAGCAGGCCCCTTCCATTGCTACTGCTAATATTCCTGAATTATCTTAATGAGGAAAAAATAGTAGTTTCTCTCCCCACAGAGAGAGACAATATTTAACATTCTCTGTAACTTAATTTTTCTTATTCTTTTTTACTCACATATTCCAAACTTCAGACACTAATATATTTATAGACAGTTTTAAGAGATTAGCAACTTCTGTTTACTCTCCTCTGAAAAGAAGTGGCTAAGGACTTGAAATTTAGATCACATAACTCAGAATGAAGTGTGTAATTTGCAATTACATTCTTTACCTATATATTACATAAGCAGTATTTCCTAAACCTGAGTAATGGTCAGAATCAGTTGGGGAACTCAAAAACACATGTAGAGTCCCCAAGCCTAGGTATATCAGAATCTCTAGAGGTGTGGCTTCAGAATCTATGGTTTTAAAACCTCTTCAGGTGATGCTAATGATCCAGTCGGGTTTAGGAAATTTTGCCCCATAGAATTCAATACATATTTTGCACATAGGAGATGCATAGTGAAGATTTACTGAGCTGAACTGCTGTGCAGCAAAATGGGATATATTACTCAAGACAAAACTATGTTTTTGATTCTCAAGCCCATGATGGTATCACATTTTTAATTATTCAGACCAAATCAAAATGTCCTTATTGTTTATTGATCTAGAAGTTTCTCTGAAGATTTAGCAAATATTTACAGAATACCTAGTTTGTGCAAAGCTAAAAATGGATCCTTGAGATGGGAAATAAAAAGAAGGGTATTAACTGGGCATGGTGGTGTGTGCCTGTAGTTCCAGCTACCTGGGAGGCTGAGGCAGGAGGATCACCTGAGCCTGGGAGGTCAAGGCTGCAATGAGCCCGATTGCACCACTGCATTCCAGCCTGGGCAACAGAGTGAGACCTTGTCTTAAATAGAGAGAGAGAGAGAGAGAGAGAGAGAGAGAGAGAGAGAGAGAGAGAGAGAGAGAGAGAGAGAGAAGGGTGATTCTTACTCTTAAAAGTTTATGCACTTTGGGAGGCCAAAGCAGGTGAAGTGCTTCAGCCCAATAATTTCAGACCAGCATTGGCAACATGGTGAAAATTCCATTCTCTAGAAAAAAATGGAAAAATTAGTTACAGGTGGTGGCATATGCCTATAGTCTCAGCTACTTGGGAGGCTGAGGAGAGAGGATCATCTGAGTCAGGAGTTTGAAGCTGCAGTGAGTTGTGATCATGCCAATGCTCTCCAACCTGGGTGACAGAGTGAGATTTTATCTCATTAAAAAAAAAATTGTTATACGATGTGCTAGAAAAGAAAGCTATATACCCAAGTAATACAAGGCTTATTACAATAAAAGTTTGGGGAACACTAAGTTTAGGGAATACTAAGTAAGGTTCTAGATTGAATAATTGGGTCAATGGTCTGGGTAAAGTCATTTTAAAGTCTCATCCCAGCCATGTTTCTCATGAAATACCCTCCTATGGATAAAGCAGCAGGTTGGAGAAAATGATACTTTTGATAAAGTAAAGAATGTCTGCTCCCGTCTCTGTTTTAACATAGATTTTTGAACATACCTCCTGCTTGCATTTAATGCATTTTTTTATTATTTATTTGCATGATCTCTTCAGTTTTTCCTATCTATAAAATGAGAAGCTAATTTTGTTTTCAGTTTAATTCTATGATCCAATTAATTTTAATCGTGAAAACAATCAAATTGAATCACTAAAATAGAAAATAAGTTTTCCTCTTGATAAAGCAAAAATACTAGATTGGGAGGGAAGCTGGGAAGCTATCTAAGCTCATTCAATATTTTACAGATGAGTTTCTTAGATGTGGAAAGAGCACAGAAAATTTTCTAAAACATGCAACTGGCTTACTGGCAGAGCCATGACCGATAGACAAATCTTTTAGTTCTTATTTCCATACTCGCAATCATACCTGCTCTTTTAACTATGTTGTGTGTTTGTGTTTATGTCTATGGCTGTTAAGCCAGGCTAAGAAATGCAGAAAACAATTCACACTATCTACAAAATAAGAAATGTATCTACAAGTTCATTTTTCATCTATTTATGGAGCATTTGCAATGAGTGCTTTGGGCTAGATGTAATAGCATAGGAAGTTATGGGGGATGCGGCATACCAAAAGAGTGTATCATTGAGTTTTTTGCAGATTTTTCTATGTAAACTATAGTCCCAAGATTGATAGATCACCCAACTTTTTAGGAGAAGCCAAAAATATAGATTTTGTCCAAATATCTCGCTTTTTAAATGCATCAAAAATGTTTAACAGTGTGCAGGTCAAACAAAACACATTTATAGGTTGAACCTAGCCTCTTGGCTATAAGATTTAAGGCTTCTTGTTCATACACTAATAAACTTGCTATGTCTCACCAAGTGTGCAGGGCTCTGACCATGAAAGTGGCTCCTGTATTGGTTACCATGTAGTTTGACAACTTAGTAGGAGTTTTGCAAACCAAACTGGCTGAAATGCATGGAACTATTCTAGGAATAACATTCCCTGTCTTTGGCTGTAATTGTTTAATTCTGAGAATAGTCTAAGTATACAGTGTTTAGATACATTAAATTATTAAAGTTTACCTACAAATATCCTGAGAACCTGCATGTTCATGTAATGAAATGCAATGTAATGTAAATGATATGGCAACTGTAAATAATACACTATGTGTTACACAAGGTAAACCAAGACTTAAAGATTCATCCTTAAGGTCTCAAGTATGGTTTTCTCCCCACACCATGCTCACATATTCTATCTCTGAACTACCTGTATAGAGTTTATTTTTTCTGGCCCTGAAACAATCCAGGCAAAAATTATGTCCTGCAAGGGAGAACTACATTTTGAAGAAGAAAAGAAAGGGGATATAAAGCCAGATAATGCTCCTTTGCATCTAATATCTAAGATCAAGGAGTTTAAAATTATATTCGAGCACTGGTTATATGGCTGACTAATCCCTGATATCTTTTCTGTGTCTATTTCATCTACTTTCTCCTTTATCCTGCTTCAAATTTGTCTTCTAGTTCAAAGAAACTGTCTAAGGGATAAAAGGTCCCTATGTTATGAAAGAACTTTTGTAATCCTCGACTTTACTTTGGAAAGCCTTGAACAAATATTTATGGCAGCAAAATGGGACATATTTTCACAGTGGGAGTAAGGAGATTTCCCAAATCGAGTACTATGACTGTTATGTCCCAAATCCAGGGGAGCTGAGAAGTAATGACATTCCTGGTATTTTGCCTCTGATTCACTGAGGAACCACAGGGCACTTAGCACCACGGCTGACCTGGGTAACCTTCATCCCTGCCTGAGCAACTGCAATCCCTTGGTCTGGGCCAGATTTCACTTTGTGTTGCTACTCTCTTTGGAATATATGCAGCACCAAAACGCAGGCACTAATCCAGAGCACTCACTCTGGGCAAGCAGGCTAATTAATATGTTTCAGTGTGGCACCTTTCCATGATTCCTGAAGGGTTTGCCGACATGGACAGAAGATAAAATGGAAGGCCAAGCCAGATCTGATTGTTTTTCTGGCATCCAACGTGACTAATCTGACACAAAGATGGGTGCCCATTTTCTTGTAATGGTGGGGGTGGTGTTAATTTGCTTTGCTGGCTCGACTAATATCCATGATCCTAAATATATTTGAAAATTATTTGCACAGATATGATAGGATGGAGTTTGTCAAAATTACTTAATAAGGATTCATGCTGACAGTGTGGTCACTGACAGTATTATTTAAGAGGTTTTTGAGGATCTGTTCCAACTTTTTATGTGAAAAGGGTTCAGAAATGCTGTTTTTCATACTTCAGCTGTACAGTATGGCACATTTACAGGAAACTATCACTAAAATCCCTGAATTTAGTGCATTTAGTGCAAAAGATACTCTACATTGAAGTTCTAAAAAGTAAAAAGGCAATTTTGTCTTTCTTAAATGTACACAGTAAAGTGAACCTGGCTGTTTTACTAAATAAAGATCTTAGGCTACATTATCAAACAGATGCAACTAGTATATAATGAGCATGTTCCGTGATGATAAATTCTTTTAATGTCCTTAAACGCAGTATTTTTTTCCTACTGGCTTAATCAGTCTCCCTATAATCTTTTCCATAACATTGTTTTGGGTTTTTTTTTTTTTTTTTTTTTTTTTTTTTTTTTTTTTTTTAGCATTTGATTCTTTTATAATTACAAAAGAACTTAGACCTGATATTCAATTTTCCCAAAATTTGTATCTGTTTAAATTAATGAGTTTTTTGTTCTTTCTTTGTATCAGCTGACAATTATGTCTGCACCTCTCCCTACGTCCTCCATTTACCTCAGTCACACAATGGACTTCCTTACCACCCAGTGCCTATAATAGTGGCAATATTAAGGGAACACAATCAAGCACAGAACTAAATTATCTTTATGAATTACCTTGCTTAATGCTGAAAATATCCCCATGAAGTAGGTACTATTGTGATTCCATCTTTAGTGGATCAGAAGCCTGAACTGCCCATGATCACAGAGCCAAAAATAGTAGTGGTCACTGCCCATGCTCTTAGCCCCGTCGTTGGCTCTTCACTACTCTTCTAACAGTACCACAAGAGGGGAAAATGTTTTAAAATAATTTTTATCCCATGCCACATCTCTAGGGACTACACACTCTCTATGATAGATCATGGAAAGTGCTGGTAAGGGACCAGAAAAAAGAAAGAGGAGAAATGGTGTCCTGAGCATAGGTCGCATATTAGTAAATAAATAAATAAATAAATGTTATGACTGTTTTAAGACTTAGACCTTCACACACACACACAAATTTGAAACTGCAGAAACAATATAAACTCCTTGGTATATGAGTAACAAGTTATATTCTCTTTTAATTCAATTAAAATAAAGTACAGTTGGTAACTCTTTCAGACAGAAACATGCTTGGGAGAATAAAACACACCCAAAGAACACTTTCCCTTGAATTGCTCACCTCTTTGTTTTAATCGCTATCCCTTCAGTGAGTGGTTCTGGAAGGAAAGACTATTCCCCCACTCCCAGCTCCCCTACCAGCTGCTCATTTTCTTTGATTTTTATCATCTAGTTTTAATTCCAGGTTTGACATCTCACAATTTGCTGTAATGGAACAGATAAGCATGTTTAAATCCTTGCACAATTCAACTTAAACTAAATTAGCCAGTAGGTACATCCGTTTACACCTTGCAAAGCTCTTTTTCACATGCATTATCTCATTTAACTGTCACAAAACTCAATTAGGAAGAAATGATTGGCAGGAAAGAATTGAACCTTTGCTTAAAGCACAGATATACTGGTAAATCAATAAACAGAAATTATTGCAAAAGAAAAATGATAATATTTCTGTGAACCAGCAACAGATTGTGGTTGTTTATTGATGTTGACCTCTACACGTCAAAGTTTTCCTTTGGCCTTCCCATCAGTGTATAAGCAAGGTAGTTAATCTAGATTCCCCCCTTCCGATAAAAACGCCTCATTTATTGCAGTTGCAGAAATAATTGGCCATCTGTTCATTTTACTCATTGTGCCATGATAAATAATAATGGATCCTAGAACAAGTTTCCCTTTTACTTTCCACTTCAGGTGAATTCTGTGGGTTGAGAGGATGTAGCTATTGCTGTACCAGTTGTGCCATGGTAATGGTTTCAGAAAATATTCAGGTATATTCTCATTTAATTCCTTTTACATCATGTAATTTTTTCATTGATAATTTATTTTGATTGTGCTTCAGATAAAAGGTATTGTTTTAGCCTCATGAAGTGATTCTTATTTCAAATGTCCACACCTCTCCAGACATGCTTGCTTGGCTATCCTGTGTTTACTCAAGGCCAATCTCAATAACAGGGGACAATTATCATGCTCGGAACTTTAAGCGCATCACCTCATTCAGTCTTCATAGTAATCTCAAAAAGTAGGGCATTTTATTATCCTCATCTAGTGGAGGAAGATCCTGAGCTTAATAGTTAAAAGGGACTGGTATAACAGTAATAGGATTCCAATCCATGTCTACATACTCCAAAATTTGAATTAGTAATCACAACATTCTTCACAACTCATTAATGAGTTCAATATTCACCATCACTTAACTGATTAAAAGTATGGAAGAGGCCGGGTGCAGTGGCTCAGCACTGTGGGAGGCCGAGGCAGGCAGATCACCTGAGGTCAGGAGTTCAAGACCAGCCTGGCCAACACAGTGAAACCCCTGTCTCTACTAAAAATACAAAAATTAGCCATGCATGGTGGTGGGTGCCTATAATCTCAGCTACTCAGGAGGCTGAGGCAGGAGAATTGCTTGAACTTGGGAGGTGGAGGTTGCGGTGAGCTGAGATTGTGCCACTGCACTCCAGCCTGGTGACAGAGTGCAACTCTATCTCAAAAAAAAAAAAAAAAAAAAAAAGAAAAAGAAATAAATAAATAAAAGCATGAAAGAGCTAGGAAATTAAGATATACCAGTTTTTGTTACAATAATACTAGAAAACAAACCAGTAGCTTAAAACAATAATTATTTATTCTTACTCACACACTTACAGATGAGCTCATGCGTGGCTGATTGAAGCTTGATTTGGCTGGACGTGGTTCCATGCTGCAGACTAGGCCTTTGTCTGTTGCACAAATCTTTTATCCTATCCTCCCACCAATGAGATACCTGGCACATATTCTTCTCATGGCACTACCAGAAGTGAAAAATTGGCAAGTAGAAACACATAATGTCTCTTAAGGTCTAGACTTAGAACTGGCAAACTGCCATTTCTGTCCATGTTCCATGGGCAAACTAAAGCAACATGGTAAAGCCCACCGTCAATGAGATGGTAAAATATACTCCATCTCTAGTTGGAGGAAATGCAATGCCACATGGCAACAAGTGTGAATACAGGGAGAAATGAGGAATGAGAACAATTTATACAGTAACATGAGGAGATAAGCAGTTAAGAAAATGAGCTCTCCATGTTGTATGAATGTTTGTATGGAAGAAGAGAAAGGAATTTGAACTCAGCTGAACAGAGGATAGGATCTAATGTTCTATTCCTGTTTCTTATATTTAGAGATGAAAAAGAATATCCAAAAGGTCTCTGGGACTATTGCCTTAAAATCTACCTGCTGAGCAATGATTTTAAGGCTAAGCAGGACAGCAGGGAAAATACTGCGTTACAGCATGTGTTCTTCTAAGATAGAACTGGCCGACAAGTAAGATTACAATATAAATGAGAATTGAAACAATTGTAATTGGGAGTACATGAAAAACTGAGGCCTTACAGAACCCATAGTCTACAGAATACTTTTAAATGACATTTAGCCCCTCCAATCTAAGCATACAATTCTAGACTCTGAGTTGAAAAGGATCTTAAAGGTCTTCGAGTCTAAATACCTACTCAATGGTTGAATTCTCTCTGTAACATGCAGCTTATATTTGAACATGTCCTGTAACATTACTTTCCAATTCCATTTTGAAAATTTCCATCTTCTTTTTCCTTATCATTGTCATTTAAATACAGTCCACGTCTCCACACTACTCATCAGTGAGTCCATGAGCAAGTAAGAACCACCCAAAAATGATAAACCCAGGGACACTCCTCTCCTTCCTGGTGATGACCTATTGCTATGCCAGGCCAGTTTCAAAGGGCCTTCTGCATGACTTAATACTCTGCTGTCACAGTCTTGAAATTCTTAAGTTCTTAACAAGCAACTGCATTTTCATTTTCTGGGCTTCACAAATTTGGTAGTGATCTTGTTCCTAAGTCATTACCAGCGCTGTCTATACCTCAGTCAGGTCCCCACCTCCTGACACCTTCTTCTAGCCATTCCACTAGGGCAACTCCACTCTCTATCTTACCAGATTAGGTTCCTGATTGATTCTCTGTTCTTCAGGGTTTCTGGATTTCTCTGTTATTCAGTTTTGGTGGAACAAATCCCTCAATCTGTCCCAGCTGGACCAGACCCTCACTGACACCTTACTTCCTCCCCCAGCAGAAAGATTTTGACTATAGCTCTCAGATACTTCTTCCTAAGCTAAATTTTGAACTGGGCCTTGATGCTCTCTCTCCTTCTTGGAGCTATGCAAAATAAATCTTTTTGATTCTTCATCTACTTTGAAGCGAGCCCTTCAAAGCAGAATGGAGGAATCACTTGATAGGGAGACATAGTTGAACTTTGGGGAAGGAGCAGGTGGCAGCTGGTCATTGATGAGGGGTGAATAGAATGTGCTCAGCTTGAACTAACATTATTCTCATCTTCCTACTGTTCTTAACATACATCAGCTGAACTGATTTGGTGCCCTCTTGCTTAAGGTTGGATGTGGTGGACTCCATCTTTAAATGGCTGAGTCATACTATCATTAACAATCTAAATTCAACAATCACGAAAGCAGGTGATTTGTATTAAAGACCATCTCTTCCCCATAAGTATGTAAATTATTCAAGCGGATCCTTTACGTTTATGGTAGAAGGAACAGTGTAAACATGAGAATTTGACAGACTTTTAGAACATACTTAATTTGAGCTTTTATATTTCATGCCAAATTTTGAAATAATATTTAGTGCTTGGCTTTCTTTTTTTCTTGTTTGCAAAAGTAGCACTTGTTTTTGTAGGAAACTTAGAAAAGAATTTAAAACCACAAAGGAAAATAAACATCTCTTGCAGTTCTACCTACTAAAAATAACTACAGATAACATACAGTTTAATATCTCTTTATCTTTTACCCTGAACACATACACATATATATCTTAAAAGATCATATTAACTGCAGTTAGCATAGTTTAATATCATTATCTTTTACTATGAACATATATACATATATATGTACACTCATATATGAACATATGCACATATTATATATATTAAAATACACTATTATGAGCATATTATGGATAGTGTTTCATAACTTACTGTTTTTTAAAATTTTTGTCAAAATGATTTTTCTATGTGATAGGATAACTGGAAAGCAAACATAGTTAAAGCCATCCAGTGACACAATTGGATAGTTCTGTAAAAACCAGTCAATTCAGGAGGAAAGACATTAGAAGGATGTACTTCTAGTTATGTAGGCCAAATAGCAGGTTGATTTTCTCACTATCTGCTAACACTAACATCCACAGCCAATTGACATGCTGGTGATGTGTGATGAGAGTAAAGACTTAAGATTTAAGTTATACATTGTTTTAATAAATACTTAGCTGCTTTGGATCCTTTTTACACCTTTCAATAAAAGAAGTTTACTGGGGGATTTTATTTTAAAAATACAGGGCTCAGTTCAGAAGGAAAGAGTTTTATCTTCTTTAATGAGTTGCAAAAACATGCAAAATAATATCCTGAGCCTGTTAAAATTAGAATTTCTAAGCCTAAAGGGGTCAGAAAAACCCAGGAGTATTTTGATGTCCTGAGTTTTTTTTGTTTGATTTGCCTGGAGGTATATATTTAATAACTAAGTGCCCTTTCTTCCCCTTTTAAGTTTCTCATCTTCAAAGATTGTGCAGTATATGATTATTTGTTCCATTACTAATCTGTTCATTAAAAAATATGTTTAAAAGCACCTGAATCCATTATTTAGTGAATATTCTTTAAATGTATAACTGTAGATAAAAAATCTCTATTCAAAAAATAATTTCTGTACACATGGATATTGATAGTCTCTCTGTCTCTCTCTCTCTGTTCCACTCCCTCTCCCCCTCTCTCCATCCCTCCCTTCCCACCTCTCTCCATCCTTCCCTCCCCTCACTCCTTCTCTCTCCATCTCTCTGTCTCTCTTGTGCAAGTGCCACATTTTAATCATCCCTGGAGTTTTTTCAAAGCTTATACTAACAGGTATCTTCCAAAGAGTTAAATGTTGTGTTTATTTTATTTTTGAAAGTGTGAAGCAACTTAACATTTGCCTTATTCCATCTATATTCCAAAATCTGTGTAGCTTGGTTGATTTTGTATGTTATTTTTACTAACTTTACATTGGTCCTCAGATTTGATTATTTCAAAAATAGGCATGATAATAAGTGGTCTACAACAGACTGTTGACAGTGAATGAACTGAAAACCTCCTGCAATCTTCAGGATAATCATAGAACAAATGCGAAAAAAAAAAACGAAACAAAAATTCAACATTTCTGGACATTGACTTCTGCTTTACCCTATCACCTTCTATGAAAAACAGAAGAAAATTGAAAAATATGACAGATGAATTCTCAAACCTTGATACTGAGCATATTTCACTTGCAGACCTTTGTTCTTTCCTCCCTACCCTTTATTGTATTCTTAATGTAAGTTTGTTTAATATAATGAGAGAAGCTGCTTTCCTCAATGTCTCTAAGACGATGCATTAAGACCTCCACACTTACTTACTAAGTGCACACTCCGAATTTATAGTTACAGGTTATCACCTTGACCTCTTGCTGCCATGCATGCACTGATTCATTACATTTTTTAGACTAAGTTTTACCCAAGATACCACAGGCAGTGTATATCCAGATTTGAAGAGCTTGAATTATTCTTCAAAATGCCTTGAGATTATGGTCTTACTCAAAACAGCCCTAGATCTTATTTTGTGGAAGACAAGTTGGTGGCTTAGAGTGAGCATTGGCTCTGGTGCCAGGTGTACCTGGCTTCAAATCCCTGTCCTCCCTTTATGACACTTGGGACTCTTAGCATCTCTATTCCCATTTGTAAAATGGAAACATGAATGTTACATAATTAATTTGGTATAAATTAAATGACACATGAATTATGAAAATTAAGTGAAATAATGTATACAAAGAATTTGAATTGATTAAGTGCTCAAATTGTTAGTTCCTATTATTTTTACATCATTCCAGATTAGTTCATGAGTAAGAGAGTGACCTCATTTCTTCATAGTCATATTTTATTATAGTCTTACAGTACTATTCTCCAGACTTATCCGCCATTTTATCTATGAGATTTGTCTTTAAATGACTTTTTACTGTGCTTAAGAAGCAAATTTACCCTTGCATTTAAAAAATAGAAAACAAAATGTCACGAAGTTTAATGAAAACTCAAGGCATTCTGAGGCATGACTCAAACACACTCTCAAGATCAAGCATATCAGTAAAGAAAATAATTGTGATATCAGGAGGTAGAAAATGGGAGTCTCCTTTAACTACTTCAATTCTGCAGGCATTCACTGAGTACCTGTGCTTTGGCCACCTAGGTACCCAACCTCCTCCAGCAGTGTGTAAAATTCCTGGAGAGTGGAGTCCAGGTCTTTTTCAGCATTTCATCCTCAACATTTAGGGATTATGGAGGAGAAAATTTAAGGACTTGGTCTTGGTTCAAAGGCATGCATATATATATATACACATACACACATATACACACACACACATATATACACATGCAGACATATTTTTTTCATAAGAGTTTTTGGGGAACAGGTGGTATTTGGTTACATGAGTAATTTCTTTAGTGGTGATTTGTGAGATTTTGGTGCACCTATCACCCGAGCAGTATACACTGAACTCAATTTGTAGTCTTTTATCCCTCACCCCCTTTTTACCCTTTCCCCCTGAGTCCCCAGAGTCCACTGTGTCATTCTTATGCCTTTACATCCTCACAGTTTAATTCCCATTCATCAGTGAGAACATACAATGTTTGGTTTTCCATTCCTGAGTTACTTCACTTAGAGTAATAGTCTCCAATCTCATCCAGGTTGCTGCAAATGTCATTAATTCATTCCTTTTTATGGCTGAGTGGTATTCTGTTGTGTGTATATATATATATATCACAGCTTTTTTATCCACCTGTTGATTAATGGGCATTTGGATTGGTTCCACATTTTTGCAATTGTGGATTGTGCTGCTATAAACATGCATGATCAAGTAGCTTTTTTGTACCATAACCTCTTTTCCTCTGGGTAGATAACCAGTAGTGGGATTGCTGGATCAAATGGTAGTTCTACTTTTAGCTCTTTAAATCTTCACACTGTTTTCTATAATGGTTGTGCTAGTTTACATTCCTACCAGCATAGAAGTGTTCCCTTTTCACTGCACCCACGCCAACATCTATTATTTTTTGATTTTTTGATTATGGCCATTCCTGCAGGAGTAAGGTGGTATCACATTGTGGTTTTGATTTGCATTTCCATGGTCATTAGTGATGTTGAGCATTTTTTCATGTTTGTTGGCCATTTGTATATCTTCTTTTGAGAATTGCCCATTCATGTCCTTAGCTCACTTTTTGATGGGATAGTTTGTTTTCTTGCTAATTTGTTTGAGTTCATTCTAAATTCCAGGTATTAGTCCTTTGTCAGATGTATAGATTGTGAAGATTTTCTCCCACTCTGTGGGTTGTTTGTTTACTCTGCTGACTGTTCCTTTTGCCATGCAAAAGCTCTTTAGTTTAATTAAGTCCCAGATATTTACCTTCGTTTTTATTGCATTTGCTTTTGGGTTCTTGTTCATGAAATCCTTGCCTAAGCCAGTGTTTAGAAAGCTTTCTCCAATGTTATCTTCTAGAATTTTTATAGTTTTGGGTCTTAGATTTAAGTCCTTGATCTATCCTGAGTGGATTTTTGTATAAGGTGAGAGATGAGGATCCAATTTCATTCTCCTACATGTGGTTTGCCAATTATCTCAGCACCATTTTTTAAATATGGCGTATTTTGCCCCACTTTATTTTTGTTTGCCTTGTCAAAGATCCATTGGCTGTAAGTATTTGGGTTTATTTCTGGGTCCTCTATTCTGTTGCATTGTTCTATGTGCCTATTTTTATCCCAGTACCATGCTGTTTTGGTGACTATGGCCTCATAGTATAGTTTGAAATCAGATAATGTGATGCCTCCAGATTTGTACTTTTTGTTTGATCTTGCTATGGCTATGCAGGCTTTTTTTTTTTTTTTGGTTCCATATAAATTTTAGGATTTTTTTTTTCTAGTTCTGTGAAGAACGATGGTGGTATTTTGATGGGAATTGCATTGAATATGAAGATTGCTTTGGGAAGTATGGTCATTTTCACAATACTTCATGGGATATGTTTCCACTTTTTGTGTCATCTATGATTTCTTTCAGCAGTATTTTGTAAGTTTGCTTGTAGAAATCTTCTACTTCCTTGGTCAGGTATATTCCTATGTATCTTATGTTATTTTTGCAGCTATTGTAAAAGGGATTGAGTTCTTGGTTTGATTCTCAGCTTAGTTGTTGTCAGTGTATAGCAAAGCTACTGATTTTCATACATTAATTTTTTTATACTGAAACTTTGCTGAATTCATTTATTGGTTCTTGGAGCTTTTCGGGGGAGTCTTTAGGGTTTTCTAGGTATACAATCATATAATTAGCAAACAAAAATGGTTTGATATCCTCTTTACTGATTTGGATGCCTTTATTTCTTTCTCTTGTCTGATCGCTCTGGCTAGGACTTCCAGTACCATGTTGAATAGAAGTGGTGAGAGTGCACATCCTTGTCTTGTCTCAAAGGGAAAGCTTTCAACTTTTCCCCATTCAGTATTATGTTGTCTGTGGGTTTGTCATAGATGGCTTTTATTACATTGAGGCATATCTCTTGTATGACAATTTTTCTGAGGGTTTTAATCATAAAGAAATGCTGGAGTTTTTCAAATGCTTTTTCTGCATCTATTAAGATGATCATGTGATTTTTGTTCTTAATTCTGTTTATGTGCCATATCACATTTATTGACTTGCATATCTTAAACCATCCCTGCATCCCTGGTATGAAACCCACTTGATCGTGGTGGATTATATTTTTAATATGTTGCTGGGTTTGGTAAGCCAGTATTTTGTTAAGGATTTTTGCATCTATGTTCATCAGGGACATTGATGTGTAGTATTCTTTTTTGGCTATGTCTTTTCCTGGTTTTGGGATTAGGGTGATACTGGTTTCATATATTTATTTAGGAAGGATTCCCTCTTTCCCTGTCTTGTGGAATAGCATCAATAGGATTGGTACCAATTCTTTTTTGAATGTCTGGTAGATTTCAGCTGTGAACCCATCTGGTCCAGGACTTTTTTTGTTGTTGGCAATTTTTAAATTACCATTTCAAACTTGCTGCTTGTTATTGGTTGGTTTAGAGTATCTAATTCTTTCTGCTTCAAGGTAGGAGGGTTGAATCTTTCCAGGAATTTGTCCACATCCTCTAGATTTTTTAGTTTATACACTTAAAGGTGTTGATAGTAGCCTTGAATGAGTTTTTGTATTTCTGTGGTATCTGTTGTAGTATCTCCAATTTCATTTGTAATTGAGTTTATTTGGATTTTCTCTCTTTTTTTCTTGGTTAATCTTGCTAATGGTCTATCAATGTTATTTATCTTTTCAAAGAACCAGTTTTTTGTTTCACTTATCTTTTGTATTTGTTCATTTCAATTTCATTTAGTTCTGCTCTGATCTTGGTTGTTTCCTTTCTTCTGCTGGGTTTGGGTTTGGTATGTTCTGGTTTCTCTAGCTCCTTGAGGCATGGCCTTAGATTGTCTGTTTGTGCTCTGTCAGACTTTTTGATGTAGGCATTTAGGGTTACGAGTTTCCTCTTAGCACCCTCTTTGCTCTATCCCAGAGGTTTTAATAGGTTGTGCCACTGTTGTCATTCAGTTCAAAGAATGTTTTAATTTCCATATTGATTTCATTGTTGATCCAATGATCATTCAAGAGCAGGTTATTTAATTTCCACATATTTGCATGGTTTTGAAGGTTCCTTTTGCAGTTGATTTCCAGTTTTATTCCACTGTGGTCTGAGAGAGTACATGATATAATTTCAGTTTTCTTAAATGTATTAAGACTTGCTTTGTGGCCTATCATATATGGCCTATCTTGGAGAAAATTCCATGAGCTAATGAATAGAATGTATATTCTGCAGTTGTTGGATAGAATGTTCTGTAAATATCTGTTAAATCAATTTGTTCCAGGGTATAGTTTAAATTTTCGTTTATTTGTTGACTTTCTGCCTTGGTGACCTGTCTAGTGCTGTCATTGGACTATTGAACTTTCCCACTATTGTTGTGTTGCTGTCTATCTCATTTCTTAGGTCTAGCAGTAATTATTTTATAAATTTGGGAGCTCCAGTGTTAGGTGCATATATAGTTGGGATTGTGATATTTTCCTTTTGATTAAGGCCTTTTATCATTATATAACGTCCCTCTTTGTCTCTTTTAACTGCTGTTGCTTTAAAGTTTGTTTTGTCTGATACAATAATAGCTACACCTCCTGGCTTTTGGTGTCCATTTGCATGGCATGTCTTTTTCCATCCCTTTAAGTTAAATTCATGTGAGTCCTTATGTGTTAGACGAGTCTCTTGATGACAGCAGATAGTTCGTTGGTGAATTCTTATCTATTCTGCATCTTTTAAGTGCAGCATTTAGGCCATTTACATTCAGTGTTAGTATTGAGATGTGAGTTATTATTCCATCCATTGTGCCTTTATACCTTGATTTTTTTTAATTGTATTTTTGTTTTATACATCCTGTGAGATTTATGCTTTAAAGAGGTTCTGTTTTGATGTGTTTCCAGGATTTGGTTCAAAATTTAGAGCTCCTTTTAGCAGTTCTTGTAGTGCTGGCTTGGTACTTGTTACTTCTCTTAGCATTTGTTTGTCTGAAAAAGACTATATCTTTTCTTCATTTATGAAGGTTAGTTTTGCTGGATGCAAAATTCCTGGCTGATGATTGTTTTGTTTAAGGAAGCTGAAGATAGGGCCAAATTCCTTCTAACTGGTAGGGTTTCAGCTGAGAAATCTGCTGTTAATCTGATAGGTTTTCTTCTATAGGTTACCTGGTGCTTTTGTCTCACAGTTCTTAAGATGGTCTTAACTTTAGATAACCTGATGACGATGGGCCTAAGCGATGATCTTTTTGTGATGAATTTCCCAGGTGTTCTTTGAGCTTCTTGTATTTGGATGTCTGGGTCTCTAGCAAGGCCAGGGAAGTTTTCCTCAATTATTCCCCCAAATACATTTTCCAAACTTTTAAATTTCTCTTCTTCCTCAGAAACATCAGTTATACTTAGTTTGGTCATTTAATGTAATCCCAAACTTCTTGGAGGCTTTGTTCACTTTTTCTTATTCTTTTTTCTTTGTCTTTGTTGGATTGGGTTAATTTGAAAACCTTGTCTTTGAGCTCTGAAGTTCTTTCTATCCTTGTTCGATTCTACTGCTGGGACTTTCCAGAGCATTTTGTATTTCTCTAAGTGCATCCATTATTTCCTGAAGTTTTTATTGTTTTTTATTTATGCTATCTATTTCACTGAAGATTTCTCCCCTCATTTCCTGTTTCATGTTTTTGATTTCCTTAAATTGGACTTCACCTTTCTCTGGCACCTCCTTGATTAGCTGAATAACTGACCTTCTGAATTATTTTTCAAGTAAATCAGGGATTTCTTCTTGGTTTGGCCCATTGCTGGTGAGCTAGTGTGATTTTCAGGGGTGTCAAAGAACCTTGTTTTATCATATTACCAGAATTGTTTTTCTGATTTTTTTCTCATTTGGGTAGCCTATGTCAGAGTGAAAGTCTAGAGCTCAAGGTTGCTGTTCGGATTCTTTTGTCCCACGGGGTGTTCCCTTGGTGTAGTACTCTCCCCCTTTTCCTAGAGATGTGGTTTCCTGAGAGCTTCTGGATCTAGCCACCCAGCAGGTCTACCAGGCTCTGGAATGGTACTGAGGGTTGTCTGCACAGAGTCCTATCATGGGAATCATCTACAGGTCTCTCAGCCATGGAGCCCAGCATCTGCTCCAGTGGAGATGGAAGGGGAGTAAAATGGACTCTGTAAGGGTTCTTAGTTTTGTTTTTTTAATACATTATTTTTGTGCTGGTTGGTCTCCTGCCAGGAGATAGTGTTTTGAAGAGAACATCAGCTGTGGTAGTATAGGGAGGAAACCGGCAGTGGGTGGGGCCCTAGAGTCCCCAAGAGTATATGCCCTTTGTCTTCAGCTACCATGGTGGGTAGGGAAGGACCATCAGGTGGGGCAGGGCTAGGTGTGTCTGAGTTCAGACTCTCCTTGGGTGGGTCTTGCTGCAGCTGAGTATTTGGGGTATCTTCCAGGTCCTGCAAGAGCAATCCGCTTCCTTCAGATGGTCTGGGGTTCTCTTGGCTTTCCTGCTTTATTCCTGCAGTAATTCTGGAGCAAAAGTTCGAGATGCAAGTCTCCACACACTGCTGTGTCTGTCTGCCTGGGAGCTGCAATCTAGTCCTGTGTCTTGCCCACCATGATCTTTTTTATCTCAAAGGCATTTTTCTCTTCAGATAAAAAGAGAGAGCACCAACAATTATTTGGAGATTTTGATGGGGTAATGAGTGGTAACTACAAGAAAGGAGCAATATCTCTGACCTATTCTCAGCAGAGTCTACTTTCTAGGAACACATTCAGTAGTGTTAATGAACTTCAGAGTCTCTTGTGACAATGCTGTGATCTAGGTTGGGCTCCCCATGTGAGAATTTTGGGATATATGTCACAAACCAACCTAAAGGAGGAATGAACCCACAGACCTGGCATCTTGTGAACCATGCATCAAGCTAACATCTATCAGTCTTCAAAGACTGAGCCTACTAATTGCCCAGCACTGAAAAACACTAAAGGAGATAGAAAAATATAACCCATAATCATCACTTTCAGCCATATAGCAGTTTCTCACCTTTATTATCTTTTCTATTAGGTAGTCTCAACTAACAGGCTTTCCATTTATGCAATGAGGATATTTCCAGCTCACTCACCTGCCATTTTAATGACTTTTCTCTGAATATTCTGATCCTCTCACTCAGATTTCCCTAAATTCCCAGCTTCACACCTACAAAATGCCCCTGTGACTTCAGAGCAAATTTCAGTGACTTTCATCACTACCAACAGAGCTGGTTAATAGGGAAGATGAAAAGTGGGAAAAGGAAAAACACACCCTACAACATACATGTATCTGCAAAAGTTGTCTAATTTATCTCACTAACTTTTAGTGCTCCATTTGTGGTTTGCAATGTCTTCCATATTTATTAACAATGTTTATAAACATTAAATTAATAATATAGAGTTAATGAACATTAACACCCAAGAGAATGCCAAGCAAGTGGAGAAAGTTAGATGCCCCCATTACAGAACATTAACAGCACTGGAGTTGCTTTAGATGTGGCAGCTGCAAATGAACCATTGCTTCCAATCTGCAGTATTTTCAGTCCCCTAGTGAAAATAAACATGCCACTTGAAAAAATAAGATCGGTATTATAGCAGGATAAATTAGAGTGGTTATTAGTATATTAACTGAATACCAGATGGAAAAGCAAAACAAACAATAGCCTGCCAGTGTCTACAGGAAATGTCTTCTAAATATTTTAGAAGAAATTCTAAAACAACATGTGGTGGTGAGGTATATGGGTATATATTTTCAGTTACCCTGAGCTTACTAGTGACCAAAATAGCCCATGTATTACTCCTCTAGGGGATGTGAAGTCGGAAATTGTGGAAAGCTCTGCCAGCAATTTAATTGGGAGTGACCTTTTCAGATGCCAAAATGGATACTAAGTTTTTGGTGTAATTGTTATTAGTTTAATTATCCTGGAGGTGTATTGACCTTCTTGCCTTGTGCAAAACTATACACTGTGGCCACATTGGTCCTGGTGGAAGATAAGTGCAATTCCAGGGGCTCAGAAGCCGGTGGGTGAGTGTGTTCCAGACTGGCCTGGCCAGGGGCTGTAAGTTCCTTCCTCTAAGCTGTCTGCACTGTCCCCACCCACAAATGAAGTCTGTGAATGCTAAAGTGTCTAACAGCCCACAACTTAGCAGCGACTGTAAACATCACTTAAATCAGCCACGTGCTATAAAATGTATTCAAACATAAGAAAGCATTTCTGAGACCTTGCTTAGTTCTATAGGGAATTGTTATTTTTTGATTTTTTCAGTGTATTTTTTTCTAAAGTATAAAAGAGTTTTGGTACAATAAAAGATACTCTTGGAGGTGTTATGTCCCTATGGATGTCTTACTTATTTTAAAATAGACTTTCAAATGTTAAAGCTGGCTTACAATCATTCTTTGTTAAACTGAATTATTCATCAAACTTGATTAAACATATATTATGTATCTGGTAAGTTGGGCACAGATACAGATAAGGACACCTTCTCTACCCTGATGGAGTTCCCAGGTGAGGGCAAGGCCAGTGTCTTTCCCAGTCACTGTGATGCAATGGGATAAGAGAAGTAATATGGATATGAAAGATGTGCTTCAGGTGTGCTGCAGGTGAGCGCACATTTGACTCTGCCTGGGAAGGTTAGCGGGAAGCCTAAGAGTAGCCCTGAAGGCTGAAAAAGAATTCTCTTGGAAAGGAGAAAAGATCTTTCAAAGGAGAGAAGCTAGTCTAACTTTTTGGCATCTTTCAGCTCTTGCCATTCCCAAATGTCTTCTGAAAATCTACTGCTACTTGAGGCTTCCAAGCGGGATTAGGTACATTCCCAGGTTGTCTCTTGACCATCACTCATAGCTATCATCATTCCGTGTTTTAATCATTTGCTTCTCCATACTCCCTCTAGGTATTACTTTTCTAGGAATATCAAAATTACTCATTGTGGAACCCCAGCCCAATGCCTGGCTATGTAGTAGCAACTCATGAATGTTAAATAAAATAATGTTTGAGATAATCTAACATGATATGAATGTGGGGGATGTGGTGGTCTGAGTCAGATTGCAGTGGGAATTATGTACCCTGCTACATGATGTTACAGACCTTATCATGTGTTGGGCAGCAGAGATTCAATGTCTGCTTTGAGTAGTAGAGTAGAATGGTGCTTCTGGTGGCAGGGTGGGGTGTGGGTTGGAATGGGGAGCAGCTGCCAGCTGGGAGATGTGTCCCCGATCTCCCTCTCTGAGTGGACAAACAAGTGGGTAGAGACTGGAGCACACCAACCTACAGCCTGGTTTGGGACTGGGGGTTGGGGGTGGTGCGGGGAGAGGACAGGTTTTGAATAGTAACATCCTGTGGGATTTCTAAGTTAGTCACCAAGCTGGCAACTGAATCTAGGTTACTGAGTTCCAGAACATGAAGTGGAGGCATGGGAAGGCCGAGAATAGGAGGTCAGGAAGTGAGGACTGACAGAATCCCCCGCACTGAGCAGCACGTGGCCGCCATTGTCATTTATTGGATATGACTTGCAGTTAAGTGGTGGTGAAAGACAGGTGAGTAGAGATGGAAGGAAAGAGAAATCAAAAAAGATCTTAGTTGGGGTAACTGGGTGAGTGCTGACGCATTAACAGGCTAGGGAAGGAAAGCGGAGGAATAGCAGCAGCTTGCCAGAGCCACAATAGGAATGTGCAGCAGGGAGAGAGGGGCAGGTGGCAGATAGCAAATGATTTTTGTTGAGTTCCAGTTGGGGAGCTTAGAAGAAAATCAAGATTTTGCATTGTGTTTGGAAGTTAATCTGTAAGAATCACTTTATTGTCTTTGCAAAAGTAGCTTTTTATGAACAGATATGCCTTTAGCTACATTTCTAATTCTAAGAGAGACTGTTCAACTTTTCTTATACTAATTTAGTTTATTAGAACCAGATAAGGGAGGTCTGAGTCAGTGAATTTAGCATACCAAGGTTGGTGAATAAGATCAACATCCCAGAGCAAATGGTTTAAACATTTAAGTAAACTCTTTTTATTCTACAACAAATATTTTCTTCAGATTCCTATGATAAACATGCATAGTCCCAAGATTATAAATTAGCAGAACTTGGAACCACCTACAAAAACCATTCAATATAAGAAGAAAGAAAATAGACTTAAATCAAAACCTAATTTTATAATGACAAGATCTAGAATAAGTGTAAACTTAAGATACATTTTATGATAACCAATACATAAATATCCTCAAATCTTCTCTCTTATCTATCTAAACAAAATGTATTTGTTAAACCAGTGCTTTGCATTTTCAAAATTACTTTTACCAACAGCTTTTTAAACTTTCTCTCAATTATTTTTGCCAAACTAATTATGACCCATGAATTTTAATAGAATTTTACACTGTTTTGTCAATTAGCTTAGCCAAGGATATTTGAGGCTTATCATACTTTTGTCATATTGAATGAAATGTTCTGTTACTCTGCTTCTTTTTCTTACAGTGTTTCTTTTTTCCTCCCAGCTCAGAATAGGAGTACTCACTGCTGTGCCAGAGAGTATGAAAAGTCCCAGGAAGAACTTGTCATTTTTTTCCTAGAGTATACATTTTACTTGAGGAACTTGAGGGTTGCAAAATGGGTGGTGGGAAGGAGGCTAAGTAATTTAACACATTTTTATATTAAAATAAATATGCTATATTATGCTAGAATGAAAATTCACGTGAATTTGTACACATTAAAAAAGGACAGCAACACAAGGCTTCAACCAGCCATTATGCTGGCTGCCAGCATTTTCAGCTTCTCACTTCATCTCTTGGTGAGACTTCATGCTTTCTAAAGATGGTCTCACACACGGGGCATTTATACCCATCACTCTGGGTGCTGTTCTAAACAGGCCTCAAGAAGATGTTACGACAACCCAAAGTAGTGCTACATTCTATGTGCACCACCTCACTCCTACCACCTCTTCCTGATAGGGTCTGAACACCTGTGAAGATACGGTGCTTACCTCACTGCATAACAGTTACTGCATGTCTCTCTGAAGTGGCAGTGCCTTGTGAGCTGGTGTGGCCCCCTCCCCAAATCATTTCCTCTATCCCCAGTTCCTAGTTCCTGTCACAAAGTATTCAATAAATGTGTGTCAAGGAAATGGGTGGGTGAATGAATGAATGAGTGAGTCTTCAGAACTATCCAGGACAGATCGCAATTCACATACTCACACACAAAACACTTTGGTAATGACCCTGGGGTTACCCTCATGTTTAGTCTGAGATGAGACTGATCACACTGTGAGGTGACACACTAGACTGCAGAATTATCAGGGAACAAATCTCATCATCGGGGCAGAGACAAGGAGAGTCTCCTGGGAAATCAAATTTTGATCCAATAACCAAGGAAACTAGATTTGTCATATTAACGAAGTGTGTATACTGACTGCAAACTCGCTGCAAGGAGAGACCCTGTCAGAAGATTTTCCACTCTTCTTGCAGCTTAGACAAAAGAGCAGAAAAAAATAATACCATAAAAAGATGTGCTTCGAAGTCTGTCTATTGACCACAACTGAATTGCTCTTTTGCAGTCAGTGCATTTGTCATCATTCCAGTAATCCATTATGTTCAAATATATTACATCATTAAGATCATAAAAATATCAACCCATCTTTGCCACATCCCATTTTATCAGGCATTCAGACATGGTCTGAGAATTAGTGGGTTTTGTAAATGGTAAAAAAAAAAAAAAAAAAAAAAAAAAAGAGCTGACAATGAAAATAAAATGAGTTTTGCTCATGGACAATAAACCTAAACCATGGGGCAGTTGACTATCGCAAAACTTGAAAGAGAAGGGGATTTCATTCATTCAACAAATACTGAAATGCTATATACATGCCAAGCACAATATTTCAAGCACAGTAAAAGGCAAGATAAAAATATGAGTAAAAGGCCAAATAAACATAAAAATATTTTCCTTTCAACGTGTCAACTTAAGAAATCTGAAGTGTGAATAATATATTTTGTTGTTTGTATTTACAAAAGATATCATGGTAGGTGTTTAACAAATGATGTAGTATCTACGTACCTCCCTAAAGTGTGAATGTGGACATTTTCCCTATCCACACTGCACTCTTCCGATGCAGCCTCTCATAATAAGGAGGCAACAGCGCAGTGATAGAGCAGTGACTTTTACACTCCTTTTGCAAATTTGAGTTGCAGACAGAACAAGGATGGACAATGAACTTAGTATGCCTTGGTTGGTATCCTACTTTCACCGATTACTAGCTGTATGATTTTTGGGCAAAGTATTTAAGCTGTGTATGGCTTAGTTTCTTTATTAATAAGTAGAAGCAGTCTGTTTATCATCCCACTGATATGGTTTGGGTATTTGTCCTGCCCAAATCTCATGCTGAAATGTGGTCCCCAATGCTGGAGGTGGGGCCTGGTGGGAGATATTTGGGTCATGGGGGTGGACACCTCATGGCTTGGTACTGTCCTCATGATAGTTCTGGTTGTTTAAGAGTGTGTGGCACCTCCGTGCTCTCTCTCCTGCTCCCACTCTTGTCATGTGACCTGTGTGTGCTCCCACTTCTCCTTCCATCATGAGTAAAAGCTCCCTGAGGTCTCTCAAGAAGCTAAGCTGATGCTAACGCCATACTTCCTGTACAGGCTGTGGAAACCTCTTTTCTTTATAAATTACCTAGTCTCAGGCATTTCTTTATAGCAATGCAAGAATGGCCTTACACACCCACCTACCTTCTTATGATTATAATGATGAACTGAGATGATCTATATAAAATGCTCAGAGCAGTTCTTGGCACACAGGGTATATTCAATAAAGGCAAACTATTATTTACCTGGAATCTTGGCAGACAGAAACATTTGACTGAGTAGACAAAAATACTTTACTTGGAAGTGGATTAAAAAAATAGAAAATATTCTAGAACGGGAAGTTAAGTTCAGAATGGAAAGAGCTAAAATCCACAAATGTCATTGGGCATTCGTTATGTCCACAACATTGCACAAAGTGCTAAGAGGATGCAAATGGCCCAAAGGCTCATTTCTGTCCTGCAGAAAAATTTCATTTGGAGCAACAAGACAGTAACAGATGGAAATAGTCAAATAGTAAAAGACTGAAACAACCATTTAAAGTCCGCAATCAAAGAAATGTCACAATATTTTTTTAAATCTGTGGAATCCCAGAGTTAAATTATATCGTAATTTAAACTTAAATATGTACAGCCATAAACCAGGTATACTCCATATGCTTATAGTTCTTAATAGCTATGAAGCCAAAACACATTTATCAATTAAATATAACAAAAGAACACCACATATTCCAGTTAACAATGATCAGTGTAATGTGGTAACACTGTTTTACTGAGGATAATTGCCCCTTTCAGGATGAATGCAGTGTTGACTCCATGGCACCAGTTCTTTTGAGTTTGACAGGCTCGTACAACTGTGTACCGAGTAATGACGTCATTCTCCAAGTGCTTTTTCTTTTTGAATGGTGAATGGCCATTTCTTTCCAGCATGTAGAATACCTTACTCTCATTTAGCTTTCACTTAATGCAAGAGCACCATTTGCATATTGTCTGCCTATGTTCCTTTCTTAATTAGCTTGTTACAATTAAAGTGATACTAATCGGGACCAAAACAGTCATATACACAAATAGACAGTGAAAATAGTAGGCAGTTCTCAGTTATAAGGTATTCATCAAATGATGCAGAGCATGCTTATAATATTTTTTAGATTATCATGAAAATGAGGCTGGATGCAGTGGCTCATTTTTGGCTGTAATCCCAGCACTTTGGGAGAACAAGTTGGGCAGATCACAAGGTTAGGAGTTCAAGACCAGCCTGGCCAACATAGTGAAACCCCATCTCTGCTAAAAAACACAAAAAATGAGCCAGGCGTGGTGGCAGGTGCCTGTAATCCCAGCTACTCAGGAGACTGAGGCAGGAGAATCACTTGAACCCAGGAGGCAGAGGTTGCAGTGAGACAAGATTGTGCCACTGCACTCCAGCCCAGGCAATAGTGTGAGACTGTAAAAAAAAAAAAAAAAAAAAAAAAAAAAGGAAACAAGCAGATAGTCACCTACAAATTCTCATAGAGAACTAATGGTACCTGAGAATAGGTTTGAGATTGAGAAAGGCCACAGTAAACAGTTAATTTCCAAGTGGATTTTACAAACAGGAAATATAAGTGCTATAGAAATTGAAGGAAGGAATGATCATTTTGTGTTTAGGTGATGAATGAGGTAGGGCTTGTGGAAAAGACAAGACTTTGAAATATGATTATTATTGTGGTATAGGACACATTTAGGCATGCTCTTGGAGACAAGTACCTGGGTGATGGGAAGTGTGGTCCTACCTAAATACAGATCTTAGTTTTTGATCTGTGGATTTCTCTTCTTTTCCCTCTCTCTCTCTTTTTTTTTTTTTTTTTTTGATATAGATGAGGTCTTGCCATGTTGCCAGGGCTAGTCTGGTCTCAAACTCCTGGGCTCAAGTGATCCTCCTCCTGCCTTGGCCTCCCAAAGTGCTGGGACCACAGGCCTGAGCCACCACACCTAATCTGGATTTCTTAAATAGCACACAGAATTTATATGACACAGTAAAGTGAAAGACTGCAAGACAATGTGATGTTGGGAGAATTATGTTTGTAGGAGGGTATCTTAATGAACTGCATAAAGGATTTATGTTTTCTCACCTGTGGAACTGTTAAACAATGGCTCTGGCTGATTCATAAGTAGTTTATATTAGGAGAAATCTTTATGTTTAAGGGAGAATCCTTGATATGACAAGAAGTGTTACACATTTATTAGACCCAATTTTGACCTATCCTTGTTATTAACCAAATGAGAGAATGTTTGCTTCCAGAATGCAGGTCCAAGCCACCCTTTAATAAGTTCCTATTTCTCTAGCACATGTTGAAAGTTTTAAAGCCAATAAGAATACTTAAATACTATGTATTCACAATGCAGAATTCTTACACTAAGGGGATACATCTGCTGAGTAACTGTAGAAGATTCCTCACAGGTGTTTCCTATGAACTGAATTGCATTCCTCTGCAAAATTCATGTGTTGGAGCCCTAACCCCCAATGTGATTGTATATGGAGATAGGGTCTTTAGGAGGTAATTAAAGTTAAAAGGTCACAAGGGTGGGGCCCTAATCCTATAGGATTGTTGGCCTTACAGGAAGAGAAAGAGAGAGAGAAAGAGATCTCCCCCAGCCATGTGAGCACACAGCAAGAAAGCAGCTCTCTGCAAACCAAAATGAGGGCCCTCCCCAGAAAACAGCCACGCTGGCACTCTGATCTCAAACTTCCAGCCTCTGGAACTGTGAGAAAATTTCTGTTCTTTAAGTCACCCAGTCTACAGTATTTTGTTATGGCAGCCTGTGCTGACTAATACAGTGTTAAACGAAACACTGATCTTCTTTCTGATCAGTGCTGTTTTCACTTGTTTCATTTTCTTCACACATACTTTTGTCTAGTAAAAAAGGCTTCCAAATTGACAGTATGGATGATGGTATGGTAGTTTCGTCTGGTTTGGTTTCATTTCAGATTGTCTTATGAAGGCAAGAAAGTACATTCCAACTGACCTCTGGAATGTTATTTGCAGTACAGTTTTCTAGGCTGCAAAAACCTGTATTCACTGGTGAAACCTGATTCTTGTTTCTGGCACAGTTTGCAAAATGGCTCCAGGTGCCAGGTGAGCTCTTTCACTCAGGTGGAAAATAAATTTCACAGGTTTTATTTTGCATGTAAAATCTAATTCATGCCTTTAAAAACAATAAGATATGGAGCCTAACTATAGTCTATCAAGGGTATGAGATGTGAATGAATATCAATGGAAACTAAATTTGTAAAAGAAAAGAAAACAGCTGAAACAGAAGCTTTTAGCTGATTCAAATTCTCCTTATTACATTCACAGGCGTCTGTCTGAACAGCAGAATAAAATTCATGACTATGGAAATTGGAAGAACACAAGTGTGGGGCATGCTCTTCTGTGTGCTTTCACAGAGGGGTTGTCACAGGTTTAATTGACCTTTTATGCTGCTGTGGGCTGTCACTGGGCTATCAGAGAAGGAGTCTTCCAAGCGCAAACCACAGGAACTTTGTGGAGAAGGGCCAGTGCTCTCTTGCAAGGCAAACAGCCCTGAAGCTCTGGATGCTTTGCCCAGTCTCACCTTTAACACATTTCAATTCACTTCGTTACAAACAACTGTCACAGGGTGACCTTTCAAGATTGGGTTCAGATTGTTTTTGAAATTTCAAACAGGTCAATACTGTGCAGTTTCCATCCTCTTAAAGCAAGAGACCTTTGGCTCCTAGCCTCAGAGGGCATTCCTGATGATGCGCTTTAGGTTAGGGTCAATGATGATGTGGCAAAAGGTGGGTGTTTTTGTAGGAATGAAATTTAGTCCATAGGTTAAGTTCCTATTGCACTGCAAGGTTGAAACAGCTCCCTTGGCTGAGGTTCTGTCTCATTCTGGGGCCATCTTTAGTATTGAGGCATGAATTGGGGGGCTGATAGCTGGTGCAGGTTGTCCTTCCTCTTTGCTGGTGTTCAGGTTGATCCTTTCCATCTAAGTTACAGTAGTGTCCACTCAGGAACCCATTCCAAGGCCGCTTGGGTCTGGCTTTCTCTGAGTTCATTTTGGTGACCCTCTCAGGGGCATGGCTCATGCTGCTGTGGCTGTGAAGCACAGGACTGTGAACAGGTTGGTGGCCCTTCATAGTCCTCATCACCTTTATGCTACGCCTAAGCACACAGGAATTATTCCCCTGCTGCTGGCTTTGGAAGGCGGTTCTAGAGGACTGCTCAGGCACATCACCAGGGTTTTTCTATTCTCAGGTCTTGCTGCTTCTCTGATTCTATACTGGAAGATGGGTATGGTTCCCCTCTGAATTCAGACCCAGAAACTCATCTATGTCTTCTCTCTCTGCCCCATCTCTGGACTTGCAGTTCACAATCCCAGCCAAACCCCAACGCTTAGTAACACATGATAGCCACTCATTATTCACCTCCTCTCTGTCTCTCCTCGTCCCCAGCCCTAGAAAACCACACATCTTGCTGCTCATGGGTTCTCCATTACTGAGTCTATTTAGAGTCTAGTTTTTTTTGCTAGTCAAAGCCTTTTTCTGTATATTTTGTAAAAGTACCCTTCCCTGATGCATAAATCCCTCACAGTTTATCCAATGAATTATCGTCTCATTTTATTATCCTGCTTCTGTTCAATCTTTCAAATGGATAAAATTGATACCAATTTTCAAAGTAACTCAAATGAATATCCCAAGTCTCCTTTAAAATGGCATTTCATTTTCTGGAAAAAGAGAAGAAGAGCTGGCCATCAGTACAATTATAGCATTGATCATACTCATCCTCAGTATTCATTGTCTCCTGTACCCCACTTCTCTTATAGAATTTCCAGGCTCCCATTAAGACCTAGTTCTCTCTCTTCCTGTCGTTTCTCTCCTCTTCTCATCCACAGGTTGCTGTACTACAGAGCAATGCCTACTTTATACAGAACCCTCAACTAGTGATGTGCTCCCTACTGACCTTAATTTTCCAGGCGATTGAAGCTTGCCTATTTAAGGGAAAGCTTTTAAAGTTGTAATGGCTTCGAATAGAAACTTTCTCAAATTCCTTTGCATTATTTCCTATCTGTGAAAACATGAATTTAAATTCCTGTCTCTTTCTCTTGTAATATATTAAATCAATAGCCATTCATTCAATAAACATACCTTGAGCATCCCTTATGTGAGAGACTCAGACATACTCAAAGATGAATACAATAAATGCCCTTCCCTTTAAGGAACCTACAGTCCAATTAGGATGAGGATGCTGAAGGCAAATTCCTAAAGTCCAGGGCAAGAGAGGCTAGACCTGAGCTGCGAACAGGGCAGGGATGGGCATCTGTGAGACACAGAGGAGGAGTAATGACTGCCAAAATGGGTGAGGAGGTGCCAGGATAGGCTTCTCAGAGGACTGGTAATCTTTGTTAGGGATTCTGTGTTTCGGGGGGAGTCCAGACGGTCTGCAGTTTGAGTTCTTCTGTCTGGTCGTTATGGTGCTTGCATTTTCCCCTCCTGCAGCCAGACTGTCAGCTGTCAGGACTTGCTACCAACAGTGTGCTTGCTCCCTACCAGCCTCTTCTAATTTGCATTTTAATCATCTTAGAGCCAAGCTCCTTAGAACCAGGGCTGCCTTTGTGTAAATAGGCTCTCAGCGAGGCTCCCACAGGCTCTGCTAGGATAATGGGCAAGACAGTTGTTTGATTGCTTATTTCCATTGGATTATTTTGATTGCTTTGTGCTTCTGTCCTGATTCTTAGGTTGTTTGTGCATTTGGTGGTAAGCAACCTCTAAGAAAAATGAGGAGTCATTTTGGGTTCATAATAGGAGGGGGTGAGGAGAAGGGTTTTATTATTATTATTATTATTATTATTATTACTATTAAACGTGGTCTTTTTCTGTTGCCTAGGTTGAGTGTGGTGGCTCGACTATAGCTCACTGCAGCCTCAACCTCCTGGGCTCAAGAAATCCTCCCATCTCAGCCTCCCAAGTAGCTGGGGGAGTACAGCCATGTGCCACTACTCCTGGATTTTGTTGTTGTTGTTGTTGTTGTTGTTGTTAGAGATGAAGTTTCACTATGTTGCCCAGGCTGGTCTCAAACTAGGGGAAGGATTTTTAATCTAAAGGAATTATAAATAATATATCTACATAGTGAGCATCTATTATGTGCCAGATTTTTTACCTTTATTATTTCTTTAATCCTCATACTAGCCCTGAAATGTAAAAAAAAAAAAAAAAAAAAAAAAAAATGATCCCCATTTTATGGAGAAAGACACTTGTATTCAGACTATATGACTTTCTTCTTTTGTGATGTTAGACATATTTCCTGACCTGTTTGTCCTTCATATTCTTTCCCTGTAACATGGGCACAATACTACTATGTACCTCTCAGATGAGTTGTGAGAATTAAACAGGTGAATAAATGTAAAGTGCACATGAGAGGTGCCCAGTGCAAAGTAAGATTCAGTGGCATCTGTTGTTGTTGATGTCCTCCCATTGTTGTTACCAAAACCACATAGTTACTAAGAAGCCAAACCAAAATCTGAAATCTATCCCACACCAGGTACTCTGACACCAGGAAGTAGAATTACTTTGGAGCAGGTGAACTTTCTCTGCATGGCTCATATTACACATGGAGACAACAGTCTGTCCTGCCTGAGTAATATGAGGACCCTTACCTCTGCTGTCCTTATCATGGGCACTTTCTCTGCCCTTCCCCTAAGACTCAGTGCAAGGACATTGGATTTTGACAGCTTTAGAGAAGGCTGTAAGTAACTGCCTACTGCTGTTTTCGAAGTTTGTCTCAAGGTCAAGTTTTGGTTTGAAGAAGCAAAAGAGGCACTAACATCTCGCTAACCACAGCCTTTCCTCCCTTAGGGAGACACTCTCCAAGACCTTTCTCAGACTTCTTTGGAACCTGAAAATGCATAATCCCAAGCAGTGTGTTGTTCATGTTGGTTCAGTGTATTAGAAAATAAATCTTTACCATGATGTGTGAAATAATCAGTCATGACCCAGATTGTCAGATTAAGAGCAAAGAGAATATGTTTCCAATCATCCCAAGTTTCTGTTCTTAGAACTATTTACATTATGGATAGGACTTGGAATAATTGTGTGCACGGATTTTAGTTGGTTATTCTCTTTAATTTATTGAAACTTTGAGAATGAATATTAGCATGAAGTATGCCTCCTACAGTAATGCTTTCTCCCAACATTTTTTTGTTCCAATAAAAAATAAAAGCAAACACTTTATTTGAAGGGTGTCTAGAAGTTCTCTGAAATATAATAGTTTGAAATTTCAATAAAATCATGATTTGTTGTTGAAGAATAGTGATTATATTCTCCTCTCTTTTCAAAACATCCTATAACAAAAATTAAAGGCCATCCAGCATAGTATAAAATAGGGTTCTCATCAGCAAGCACTTATTAGCTATTATTCTTGCATGATTCTATGCAAAGATGTTACTATGCCTATAGCCCTCACCAAATATGTATTAAAGTGAATTGAATTAAATCTTCTTACCTTCTAGAGATCTAGTATAAATGAATACAGCTAACATGGCATGAATGACATCAACATTTACATTATGAATTTAACATGGAGAGTTTTCACAGCCCTGAGTTGCAGACATGCATGGAATTTGTCATACTTAAGTGTTCAGTAATATCACTTTTTTACTAGTCTGTGAGGGATTCTAAGGTGAAATTGGACTTGAAGTCATATTTAAATGAAGCAGGGAGCACTCCTTGGTTAAGAAGATGAAAGGAATGTGTTGGGGAAGGGTGGCACTTCAAGGAGGCAGGGAGGCCGAGTACTCTGGAGACGGCCTAGAGGCTCCTGCAGGAAGGACAGACTGACCAGTCCTCAATTTTGTGATGTGTAGCACATTTTCAACTTAAAGAAAGCTGGGCTGCCAATACACATCAAAAAAGTCATTTCTTGTTTTGTGCCTTCCCACTACAGATACCAACATTCTCAGGACAGAGTGGGAGGTGGGGGGAGTCTATATGTTATTTTCAGAAGAATTCAGCTACCTGTAGAAAACAACTGACTATTCCTGAAATTCCTGGAAAGTGGAAGCTGACCTTTCTGAAGGTCAGTTTGATGTGTGGCTTTTCTCTGAGTTGTGGGGCTGCTTGATGTTAGATGCTGTTAGAGGAGGGAGGTAAGAGAGTGCACAGTGGAGGAAGCAAAGAGGCTTTTCATGTCTGGAAATGCCTCATGTAAAACTTTAGGAGAGCATTTTCCAGGAGCATCTGCCACGGAAGGAAGGGTGCCTCTCCGTGGAGGTAGGATGCAGAGAGAGGGGTGCTTCAGACAGAGCCTCTGCTAGTCACTTCCTCAGCAGCTTGAGCCGTGATAGGGAACTGTGTGGGGGTGAGAAACAGACCCCGCAAGGCTCAAAGCCAGCCAAGAGGAAGCTAAGTCAAAGCAGAGGCTGTTTTCTGTTTCCTTGTAATCACTTGCTTTGTTGAAAGCAAGCCAGGCTGAGGATCCAGTTAGGATTTGTGATTTGGTTGATTGGGAAATACTAGCATTTCTGAGAAATGATGCCTCTTTGCAACCACCTGAAACATTAGCCAGCATGAAGAATTTAGGAACCAGAGACTAAGGAACATGAAATGAAATCAAGACACCTGGAGCAGAAACCTAGTTTGCCACCAATAGGGAGGCAGCACAGAGGGATGGCAGTCGTGGGGCAGCCACTTCCAGTGGATTAGACTTGTCATGAGAGATGCACTGTTGAGAAGCATTGTGAGGTCCCATCAGGACCAGAGGGAAGGGGCAACATCTGCCATGGTGCAAAGCCAAGAAGTGACACGTGTGTGCCGTGTGGTGGTCATTTTGCCTGGATAAAGGCTAAGGAGTGGGGAAAAAAAAAAAAAAAAAAAAGACACCTTTTCACTTTAAAAGACACCTGGGTTGAGCAGGCAGAAACATGGTATATCTCTGGACCAGAAGAACTGTTGTTGGAGACAGTTGAGTTGATCAGGTAAAGAAGAGCCAAGTGATAAACAAGCAGGATGTGTCCACTCAGGAGGCTCCCTGTGTTAATCCCTGATCTTCTTACTTTCCAAGGCAAAGGGGCCTGGGAACACAGCACTGCTCCCTAATCTCCCTCACAACCATGTCTTTGTAATGAGTAATCAGGAACATCGCACTCAGCCAAATGATTTAGAGTGCAAGAAACTACTTTGATACAGGTGAGTAATCCCAGGGTAGCAGACTACAAACAGGTCAGCATATTACAGGTTCTTGCTTGGCACCATTAGACGTGTGATTTATTTTTACCCCATCATACTTCTCTGTCCTTGAGCAATCTCTACCTTAATGGTGTAAGGAAAGCAGACTTTCTGCTTAGCACATTCTCCCCCGGAGTCAGGCTGAAACTGCTCTCTCTAGGTCCTTCTCTAGCATCCTAAGCCAGATGCTCTACATCACCTGGTCCTCATACCCTCAAGTCTCTAGAAAGTTTTGTTTCTAGGAACTGAATCTAATTCAGCTTTTTAATCTGCTCGCTTTCAACCTTTGCTTTAATGAACCTAACTCCCTTCTGTAGGCACTGGTCTTTTTTCATTATTCACTTTTTCTAGTCTGCTTCACCTTTGGCTTCCTACTTTCATTTCCTCCCCAGAGCTTTTCCTTGTACCTTGTAAATTTAAAACAAGGGTACACCTGTAACACACAAGAGATTGGAGAGGTGGACGTTCACCACAAAGATAGTGGGGGAGTCAATGAAACAAACCAGTTACTGGTAGTCAACTGCAAAACATTTATGAATGAGGTGTTGGCATAGAACCCAAGAACTGTAGAACTGGAAAACAAATTGTCTTTCTAATCATGGTCTAATATTTGATCCCTCTCTTTGAATGTCCCCTCCCAAAGGTCATTTAGCCTATGCTTGCATACCTTAAGTGACTGGGAACTCATTACCTTCAATTATGCTTGTTTGATATTTGGGGAGCTCTGGAAAAATAGTCTTTTATAGATAGCTGAAATTTGTCTCTCTGTGGTTCTGTATTTTGGTCTTTGAGAGTTGAGTGTGGAATCCTGGAGAAGGGGCAAGATCCTTGTCTCCACTTTACTGGATGTAGGAGATGGGACCTTCTTTAGGAAATCGGTGAATGAATTAATGAATGCCAACGAGTGAGGAAAGGAACTGAGAGGCTCTTTGAGAATCTAGCCCAGGCTCCTATTATAAGACAGGGGCAGGCTTCCTGTTACCAAAGATAAACATTATTAAAATTTCTGCTGCTATGGGCTGAGTGTTTGTGCCCCCTAAAAATTAATATGTGGAAACTCCAATCCCCAATGTGATAATATTTGGGGAAAGGGGCCTTTAAGAGATAATTAGATCATGAGGGTGGGGCCCGTGTTATGGGATTAGTGCCCTTATAGGAAAAGACATGAGAAAACTTGCTTCCCATCTCTCTCTATTCCCCACCATATGAGAAGCAAGAAGTCAGCCATCTATCTAAAAACCATGAAGAGAGCACTCATCAAAAACCTGACAATGTTGGCACCCTGATCGCAAACTTCCAGCCTCCAGAACGGTGAAAAGGAAATATTTGTTTTTCAAGCCACCCAGTCAGTGGTATTTTTGTTATGGAAACCCAAATGGTTACAACTACAATAGCTGCTTTGTTGGAACATTTTCTAACTTGTATTACCTTTACTTTTAGTTGAGTTAGAAATTAGTTACATTAGGGACCTAATTTCAATGATAAGCAACTGACTATGGTGCCTAAAGCATATAAGTGTCTATTTTTATTCTCTTGCAACAAGAAGTCCAGAGGTCATGCAGGTGTTTGTTACTGGCATGGGCAGAGGCACATGGTTGTCAGGACAGGATGTCTGCCACTCTCTGGGCCTTTCCATTGTGACTCCAGGATGAATGCTGAAGCTCCAGCTGCTTCTTCTATATTTCAGGCAGAAAAGAGGCATAAAGAAGATGGTGCCTATATCAGGGAAGCAAAGCTTACCCAGATATCCTCGGTTAACATCATTTTGGCTAGAATTATTTCTGCAGTCATGCTTAATTGCAAGAGAAGCTGGGAAATGTCATTTTTTTTCAACTGGAGACATTGCCTACCCCCTACAAAATGGGGTTCTGTTAAAAATAAGAAAGGCAAAAAGGCCAGTTGGATAGGCAACTAGCAGTGTTTAAGTGTATCAATAGACGTATGTCCTCACTATTAAAACCCTATGTAGCATTCCTTATACATGCCTAGACTCTTACAGGCAACAGAATCAGCTCTCACTAGTTTAAGCAAAATAGAGTTGATTAAAGAATGTTAGGTAGTTCACAAACTTCTCTGGGAGGGCCAGAAAAACAAGCTTGTATGCAGTCAGCCAAGGAAACAAGTATGAAAAATGCTCAGTTGCCTCACAGAGTTTTTATTGCTGAAAGGCTGCTGCCGCCCCCACTTCTCTGTACCCGCAACCTAACATGCTAGGACCAGCCACCAGAAACACCACCACAGCTGCCAAAAAGGAAGCAAATCCCCCGTGCCTGCCTGCTTGAAGAGCCTCTCTCTCCTCACATTGCTCACTTCCACATCACTGTCTCTCCCAGGTGGATTGCATGGAGGACTGAAATGTAATCCTAAGCTTTCCAGCCTCTCGAGTACACAGAGGCAAACTAATCAGGGGTTGGGATTGGTGCTGAATGAGCCAACCTGGTGTATCTATCACTACGCCTTTAAAACAGGAGGAACCAAAAGACCTACTTAGTTATGCTTTATCAAGGACTGATCAATAGTTTCCCATGGCTCTGAGATATGGTGGCCAAAAAAAAAAAAAAAAAAAAAAAAAAAAAAAAAAAAAAAAAAAAAAGGAGGCTTCATCTGGAAAAGAATGGTTTACTGTGAGAGAAAGAGAATGACACAATTTTTCCCATTCTATTTTTGCTTTTGCATTACATGCTGCATTTTTGTAAAGATAACAGATGGGAATCCTATATTCATTAAAAAGTAAAAAAGAACTCTTCATCAGCTAGTGTTTTAAATAAGGGAAATATCTAGTATTTACTGCCACCCTTTGAAGACCCTTTAAAGGTTTAATTAATACCAAATGTGTTATTCCATCTGCTTGAATGAGTAGGCCACATGGTCACGAGGCCTCTCATTGCAGGCTGGTAAACCAATCCATGGGGTCGTGTTGGTTGGAATAGAAAAACCTCAATTAAAAAGATCCCATAAATTACCCAAAAGTTATCTTCATTTTAAAAAATTTAAAGATAGCTTTTGCATACACACACACACACACACACACACATAAATACACACACACAGAGAGAGATGACAAAAATTCAAAATGGCCAAATATGTGCATGTTTGAATTCAACAGTGCAATGGTTCGTGTGTTTGTATTGACATGACTTTTTTTAAAAGAATACTTTTCTGGTACTTTAAATTTCATGGAACACTTTCACATATTGTTATATGATTCTCTCTATCCTGTGAGGTAAAACAGAGTAGATAGTATTTTCTCTAATTAAGATAATAAAATAAAGTCTCAGAGAGATCTAGTGATTTACCCTGGCCCAAAAAGTTCAAAAGAGACTTGCCTGACCCCATAACAGAAATTTTTTTATTTCTATCCTGGCACTCTATCTAGCAATGAAAGCTTAGTCATCAAAGGAAGAATCTTTCCATCTTTAGAAGGATTATTTTACACCAACTAGACTTGACTTAGGTTAGATCTGAAATATAATACATGGTAGAAAAGTGACTTTAATAACCTAGCAGTATGACAAAATGGTTATGATTATTGGGAGGAGACAGACAAATGTGGGATTGAACTCCCATTTCAGCCACTGAGTGACCTTGAGCAAGTAAGAACTTAATCTCCACAGACGCAATTTTCTCATTCATATATAGAGGATATAAAGAAAACCTACTCATACATAAATGCAACACATTCTGTATTCCCTAGAAAATCAAATCACTCTTGCTATACATTACTATATATTAATATTGCTATAATACATTGAGGTTTATTTATTCAAAAAATCATATCTTTCATGTGAGGACTATTTGTTCTAGATACTGAAGATACAAAGATTAATAAAATAAATTCCCATTCTTATGGCACCAAAGAGAATGTGGCCAATTTTATTTGGGTTAAGTGCATGCTTTTGTGTGTGTGTGTAGTGGGGGAGTACTAGAAAGTCTCTAGAGATGATTTATTCCTTGAGCCAAGTCTTGAAAGTTTGACTATATACGTCTCCCTAGAGTCCTGTCATCATTATCTTATCAGTTTACGGGAAAAGGGAAAAACTGGCACATAAAGCAACCTACTGAAAATATTAAAAGTCTCATAGAAAAGAGGCTGAAGGCAGCACTCTAGTTCCCTTTTTGCTCCTCTGTGCCTTCTGCCATGTGAGGATGCAGTGTTCAAGCTGACATCTTAGAAGCAGGGAGTGGGGACCTCACCAGATGCCAACCCTACCAGAGCCTTCATCTTGAACTTTCCAGCATCCAGAACTGTGAAAAATAAATATCTATTATTCATAAATCACTCCATCTCAGGTATTTCATTGTAACAGCACAAACAGACTAAGATAGTCTATTATGCTGTTTATACAATACACTTAGGGAAGTCAGGTATTATTTCCATTATATTGGTGAAAAAACTGAGGCCTGAAGAAGTTCAGGCTTCTTCAGATTCACTCAAGCTAAGAGCCAGTTCAGGCACTGAGCTAGATGCTTGAGACACAGACATAAACAAGAAAAAATTCCTACCCTGTGAGAATTTCACCATTGCACTCATGGGTAGAGATGTTGGTTAACCGCATATGAGGTTTGTTATAACTTAGGGGCACAATTTAATTCATATATCTCATCATGTATATTAATGACGATTTTTATTTTTTTCCAATTTTGATGTCAAGTACATTGGGAAAAACAAGGCGTGTTTTATTTCTGATGCTGTTAAAGTATTTTCCTGACAATGCCAATTATTGGTTTGCATTTTTGACATTTTTGCTTATTGAGTCATAATCTACCTAACTTAGACCACACACTTTCACAGATCTTAAGAATGCAGATCTTAGGTGTTTCTTCGATGCATTTTTTACAAATGTATATACCCACATTGCAATCACCCAAATCAAAATATAAAACACTTCATTAGCCTCAAAATGTTTCCTCATGGTCGTATTCAGTCAATCCTTCATCGTCCCCTCTCTAGAGACAACAACTGTCCTGATTTTTAGCTTAGAAATATGGATTCGTTTTGCCTGTTCTTGAACTTCATTTAGATGAAACCACAGAGTATGATTTTTTCGCTCAACATGTCTGTGAGATTCAGACATGCTCTGGCTTGTATCAGTAATTCCTTTTTATTGCTGAGTCATGTTCTAATATAAAATATTAGTTGTGTTCTAGTATAAAATTTTATGGTTCTTTATACACATTCTCTTGTTGATGGACACTTGCATTATTTCCAGTTTTGAGCTATTAGGAATAGAGTGAGCATGAACCTTCCCATAATAGGTCTTTTTGTAGAAATCTGTATCCATTTTTTATGGATATATACTCTAGGAATAGAATTGCTGTGTCTAATGTGGTTTAAATTAAAGGAGTATTACTAATAATATCAACAAGGCCAGTTCTCAATTAATTGTACTAATGTGCTTATACAGATCACAAGTAGATAATCTAAAGCAGCCAAAAATTCCAGATGATTTTAGATTTGGATTTGGAACTTTCTCAAAGTGTTTGGGTTTGTTTTCTCTAATCCAAGCCTAGAAGTGATGAGTTAGAAATCGTCTTGCATTTTTTTAGCATTAAAAAAAAGTTAGCCCAGGCCGGGCGCGGTGGCTCAAGCCTGTAATCCCAGCACTTTGGGAGGCCGAGACGGGCGGATCACGAGGTCAGGAGATCGAGACCATCCTGGCTAACACGGTGAAACCCCCATCTCTACTAAAAAAAATACAAAAAACTAGGCGGGCGAGGTGGCGGGCGCCTGTAGTCCCAGCTACTCGGGAGGCTGAGGCAGGAGAATGGCGTGAACCTGGGAGGCGGAGCTTGCAGTGAGCTGAGGTCCGGCCACTGCACTCCAGCCCAGGCGACAGAGCGAGACTCCGTCTCAAAAAAAAAAAAAAAGAAAAAAAAAAAGTTAGCCCAAGATCAAAATTTGTCAAAGAAAATATATGTGGATGCATGAGAATTAACCACCATTTCTTATCACCAATAACAATAACTATTTGCCACTTTGGCTAAATTTAATAAGGTTTGTGCATTGGAAAGAGTTATGAGCTATGAATATGGATAAAAAGAAAACTTTTTATTTCATTCAGACCTTTAATGAGACAATACTCACAATTTCCCCCCCAAAGAGAGAATACATTGTTTTTAGTTTGAAATGTTTATCTATTTGTTCCTTTCCTTTTCCACATTTTGGTTGTAGACACCTTATGTTTTCTAACCAAAATGTTTTCTTACTTGCTTCATTCAACAAATAACTTTTGAGTATCTACTGTAAGCAAGGCTCTGCAGCACATTCTGAAACTAAAGCATTGATGATCGATGAAAGATGGATAAAATCTCTTCCATCTCATGAAGATTTCAATTTAATGGAAATAAACATTAAGCCACTAATTACACATTATCAAAATAAAATTATAATAAGCCCTATAAAGTATAATGTGTTAAAAGAGCATTTAATAGGACTGTGAAATAAGATCGGAGAGGTGGGCAGGAGTCCATCTGAGCAGCTCTGTCTTCATTATCATAGCAGTCAGAAGCCACTGAAGTAAACAGAATGGCATGGTTGGAGCTGGACTTTTAAAGGTTTACTCTGGCTGCAGACTGAAAACCTAAAAAACCTAGAAAATAAATGAAGGATTGTTCTGGTGACTTTCTGGGCATCACACTTCATTGCCACATTCCACCATGCTCAAGGCCAGGAGTCCATTGTCTTCATGCTGCCCCAGCCCACCTAGTAGGGCTTGCCCTTCCAGAACTACCCTGATTCTTCTGCATCAGAGCCCATACAGGTGAAGGGACCTAAAGTGACCTAAACAGCTTTAAGCTATGGCTTTAATGGCAGAGAGTAGACTAAGGTGTTCCCACTATCCCCCACCCTTTTTCCTTTGCCCCCAATAGAGTAGAAATCTTGCTTCAGTAAAAAGGAGTGCGAAAATGGGCAAGTTGAGTCATCGAGGTCAGCCCAGCTGGAAAGATATTTTGAATATAGGGCATCAGGATGTTCATCATGCCATAAATTCTGTCAAAATAAATAGATGAGGTATTTAACATACAACTTATGGCCCTGGAACGTGTTTCTTTGTTGGCCATTCTAGGAAGGTTTGAGTGGCAGGATCAGTTTCCACAGTGAATGTTCATCATACAACTGTCTACCTCGTCTTCACATCACACTTGAAGAAAAGTGGCACATTTCAGAGCATGTACAAATTCCATTTGTGACGCTGCACAGGGCATCTGCTTTGCCTCATTATTAGAAGTAAGGACAGCCCATGTATCAGTTCATTTTCATGCTGCTGATGAAGACATACCCAAAACTGGGAACAAAAAAAGGTTTAATTGGACTTACAGTTCCACAGGACTGAGGAGGCCTCAGAATCAAGGCAGGAGGTGAAAGGCTCTTCTTACATGGCAGCCGGGAGAAAAAATGAGGAAGAAGCAAAAGGGGAAACCCCTGGAAAACCCATCAGCTCTCGTGAGACTTACTCTGATCACAAGAATAGCACAGGAAAGACCAGCTCCCCATGATTCAATTACCTCCTCCTGGGTCCCTCCCACAACATGTGGGAATTCTGGGAGATACAATTCAAGTTGAGATTTTGGTGGGGACACAGCCAACCCATGTCATTCCAACTCTGGCCCCTCCAAATCTGATGTCCTCACATTTCAAAACCAATCATGCCTTCCCAACAGTCCCCCAAAGTCTTAACTTATTTCAGCATTAACCCAAAAGTCCACATTCCAAAGTAGCATCTGAAACAAGGCAGGTCCCTTCTGCCTTTGAGCCTATAAAATCAAAGCAAGCTAATTACTTCCTAGATACAATGGAGGTACAGGTATTAGGTAAATACAGCCATTCCAAATGGGAGAAATTGGCCAAAACAAAGGGGTTACAGGGCACATGCAAGTCTGAAATTCATCAGGCAGTCAAATTGTAAAGCTCCTTTAAAATGATCTTCTTTGACTCCAGGTCTCACATCCAGGTCACGCTGATGCAAAACGGGGGTTCCCATTGTCTTGGGCAGCTCCAGCCCTGTGGCTTTATAGAGTACAGACTCCCTCCTGGCTGCTTTCACGGGCTGGTGTTGAGTGTCTGGCTTTTTCAGGTGCATAGTGCAAGCTGCCAGTGGATCTACCATTCTGGGGTCTGGAGGACAGTGGCCCTCTTCTCACAGCTCCACTAAGTAGTGCCCCAGTAGGGACCTTGTATGGGGGCTCTGACCCCACATTTCCCTTCTGCACTGCCCCAGCAGAGGTTCTCCATGAGGGCCCTGCCCCTTCAGCAAACTTTTGCCTGGGCATCCAGGAGTTTCCATAGATCTTCTGAAATCTGGGTAGAGGTTCCCAAACCTCAATTCTTGACTTCTGTGTACTCACATGCTCAATAGCACATGGAAGCTGCCAAGGCTTGGGGCTTCCACCCTCTGAAGCCACAGCCTGAGCTATACATTGGCCCCTTTCAGCCATGGCTGAAAGGAGCAGCTGGGACAGAGGGCACCAAGTCCTTAGGTTGCACAAAGCATGGGGACATTGGGCCCAGCCCACTAAACCACTTTTTCCTCCTGGGCCTCTGAGCCTGTGATGGGAGGGGCTGCTGGGAAGTTCACTGACATGGCCTGGAGACATTTTCCCCATGGTCTTGGGGATTAACATTAGGCTTCTTGCTACTTATGCAAATTTCTGCACCTGGTTTGAATTTCTTCCCAGAAAATGGGTTTTTCTTTTCTGTCACATTGTCAGGCTGCAAATTTTCCAAACTTTTATGCTCTGTTTCCCTTTTAAAACTAAGTGCTTTTAACAGCACCCAAGTCACTTCTCGAATGCTTTGCTACTTATAAATTTTTCCACCAGATACCCTAAATCATCTCTCTCAAGTTCAAAGTTCCACAAATCTCTAGGGTAGGGGCAAAATGCTACCAGTCTCTTTACTAAAACATAACAAGAGTCACCTTTGCTCCAGTTCCCAACAAGTTTCTCATCTCCATCTAAGATGACCTCAGCCTGAATTTTATTTTCCACATCACTATCAGCAGTTTGGGCAAAGTCATTCAATAAGTCTCTAAGAAGTTGCAAACTTTCCCACATTTTCCTATCTTTTTCTGAGCCCTTCAATCTGTTCCAAACTCTGCCTGTTACCCAGTTCCAAAGTTACTTCCACATTTTCGGGTATATTTTCAGCAATGCCCCACTCTACCAGTAACAATTTACTGTATTAGTTCATTTTCACACTGCTGATGAAGACATACCTGAAACTGGGGACAAAAAAAAGGTTTAATTGGACTTATAATTCCACATGACTGGGGAGGCCTCAGAATCATGGCAGGAGGCAAAAGACTCTTCTTACATGGCGGCGGCAAGAGAAAATGAGGAAGAAGCAAAAGCAGAAACCCGGATAAACCCATCAGATCTTGTGAGACTTACTCACTACCATGAGAATAGCACGGGAAAGACAGGCCCCATGATTCAATTACCTCCCCATGGGTCCTTTCCACAACATGTGGGAATTCTGGGGAATACAATTCAAGTTTAGATTTTGGAAGGGACACAGCCAAACCATATCAGCCCATGATTATATTTGTGATCTCAATCTCATTTTCTCTTTCTGGATCTTTTCTTCCCCACTCCCTGCCCAAGGTTTTGAAATGATTTATCTATGTTAAGCTAATCTTCAGTAACATTAGAAGATGGAAAATAAGAATCAGAGAAGGAGATAGCCAGGAAGAAATTTACCCAAACAGTAATTATCCTCATGCCTTTTAAAGGAGTGACTACAGCTGAGAATTTCAACCACTGAGGACAAGGAGCGGAGGGAGGAGAGCGTCTTTGTTGAGCAAGTCCTTGCTGTGTCCTTCAAAAGCTGCTGCTGCTGCCCCTACAGGAAAGTTATTGAAATGCACACCAATTAGGACCCTGTGATCTGGAAGGAAAGCTCTCCAGAGCACCCTTGGGCAAGGGAGGAGATTGCAGGCACAGCCATTTCGGCCAATGTAAAGCTGTAGCATTATTTCTCTCTAGGGTCTGGGAGAGTGATTTATTATAGAGAATAATACCAGAAACAAGTCTGAGCTACACAATTAGCATCCACCCCCAGTAGCAGCTTTTGGTTTATTTGTTAGAAACTCTATCCAAGGGAAGGCATAATTCACTTCTAAGCAGCTTGAACTAATATCATTGTTTCTGTCTAGCTTATATATCAACTTCACACTAGAATTAGAGGAGATAATCTTTTCTTTTTTCTGTAGCAAGCCAATCATGACAGGTCTCCCAGTGCCTGAGCATTCTCAGCATGATACAATGTGTAAGAATGGAGAAGGATGCACCTTGCATTCTGAGGGTGGTGAGGTTTCCAGATGGTGCTAGGGAGGAGGTGCAGATAATAGCAACAATGGGCTTCTAGCAGAAGACTGTTCACATGCAATGCATGGAAGCTCATCCAAGAAAAGGCAGGCATCCCCTAATTTGATTGGGCAAGTCATTAGTGACCCACTAACTGGGAAATTAAAGGAAAACAAATGTATGTGTTAATCTGTTACCAATAAAATCTAGCAAGTAGCCTCTCCACTTTGCCACCTTTGAATTAGAGGTGCAAGTCATGGAAGTGAAAATAGCACACTTGTCAAAACACTCAGTGTTATAGTGACAGGAACTAAATAAATGAGGCTGAGAAAAAGAATTGCTGGGGCAGCAGTTCAGGAAATCACACTATTTTTTGCTCTTCTGTCTCTGCTATGACATAATTTCTCTATGAGGGCTAGTAGAACAAATTTATCCTGAGGTCCTAGTAGAAAGATGTGCATTGAAATCAAAGCATTTGCATTCAATTCTGCAAGAAAAAGTCATTCCTTCATTGTATCATTTATGTAATTTATTCATTGGTTGATTATGATTATTATTGATTATTCATTTGCTGATTCAAATATCGATCACACCTTATAGGTCAAAGATACTGCAGAATATCTGGATACCAAAGAACAACCCTCAGGGACTTTATTCTAGAGTAGCAGTTCTTAAACTTTAGCATTCCTCAGAATCACAAGGAGAGATTCTAATTCAAGGTGGCCTGAGGTGAGCCAGGGATTTTGCATTTATAACACATTCACAGATGATGTTGATACTGTTGTTTGGGAACCACGCTTTGAGAACCAATGATCCACAGCAGTGGTTTTCAATCTTGGCTGCTCATTAAAATCACCCAAGGAGCTATTAAAATTCTTGATACCAGCCTGCAATTCCAGAACACACAAATCAAAATATCTTGAGTAGAACCTAGACACTCAGATTTTAAAGCCTTTGAGAACCAGTGGCATTCTGGGAGAGACAGACAAATCAGAAAACCAGCTGATAGTTATAATGGAATCAAAGGGCAATGGTGGTGCCTGGAAATGAGAGCCTAGGATGATTAGGAAAGACTATTCTGTTGTCCTGAAGCAAAAGACAACAAAAACGTCATGAACCATGGAATGAATACTTAAGGTGGAAGAACCAGCAAGTGCAAAGGCCATAAGACTGGAGAAATTTACATACTTAAGAGATTGAGAATGGGCTAGCATGGGGCTGGATCATCTCGAGTGAACTCCAGAGTTGCCAGGTTGTATCTGTAGAAGTAAGCAGTGATATGGAGACTTGTAGGCCTCGATCAAAGTTTGAGGAAGAGTAGGAAGCCATTCACTAATCAGATTTACATTCCATGAGTGCTCAGGGATGAACATAAGTTAAGAGGAAATGTGGACATATCTAGAATTAGGTGTTTAAAACAATCTTTTCTAGATCTTCATCTCCTGATGCCTAGATAACATTTTCATCTCAAATGGAGGAGGCAAGAAAAGATGAGTAAAAGTCATCCTTGGGATAGAGGGAAGGGAGGTGAGTCTCCCATGCCTGGTCTTGAGAGTCCTTTTGATCTTTTCTCCTACACCTGAGCTCTGAACCTCACCATAGAGTGCCTCTCCTCTCTCCACCTTCAATGCTAATAAAGTTTTTACCAAGTTCTGAAGGAAGCATTACCTGAAAACCTTAATTTTGTTTTGTGGCATTCTGAACCTTTCAGTTTAGATTTCTTGGAGAGGCCTCAGAAAATAAAAATGATCATTATTAGGATGAGAGACTTACAAGGAGAAAGACAAGGAGCTTAAACTCTCAACTACCAAAACAGCATACTCAAATCAGTGGTGTGAATGAGTTCCAACCCACATTGCCTCCTCAGTATCTAAGCAAAACTAGTGTACTGATATACTAAGTGAAACAGGCACAATTAATTATTCGGTTTCTAAGTACTTGCCTATTTAGTGTCTTCAAGCCAATAGAGAAATTCTTTGGAAAGAGAATAGAGAAGTTCCCCTTAAAGTACAAGGGGAACTTTCAGTAGTTCCTTGTCCTTTTCTGGCAATGCAATATCCAACATTTTCAACTGCAATGAACTCTCTAATTTGTTTTTCCACTGGAGCTTTGTACTACTCTACTGGTATGATCAATATTCTTTTCAGATTTGGAATCAAGACATGAACTTGAGGCTAGTTGTTTGTTGTAGTCAGTTGTTTGACTCCAAGGCATAAAACTCCACAAATAACTCTATGATTCATGTAGCTGAGATATTAGAAGCTTATCCACATCCTCATGCAAACCCCACACTCCAGCAGTACTGAAACACTGGTTGTTTCCTAAACATTAAAGGGAGAGGGACAGAAAACGGATTCTGCCCCATCTCCCTATTCTGCCCCACCCTCCATGATCACTCTTATTTGTCCTTTAGTCATGGTTCATGGCTTAGATTCCCCTATAAACCTTCCCTTGTCCCTTTATACCCCTTCAAGTCAGATAGTTTCCTACTCAGATTCTCCCTTGTATTGCAATAACATCCTGTGCCTATGCCTATGACAGAATTTATTTCACTGTAATGTAATTTCACTGTAATGATATTCTTATCTGTCTCTGCTACTAGACCATGTGCTCATAGAAGACTAGTACTAGGTATTGTTCATTTTTTACATATCTACTGCCCAACATATTCTAGATATGCAAATATCACGATAAATAAATAAAAGAGGAGAATTGTGAATTAGCTAGGATAATAAATAATGGACATTAATTTATGTGTTATTAGAAATGCTACATAAATTTTTTCAACCAGTTTATCACTGGTGGCAAACTTTTTCATTATGTTCTTAGTCTAGAATTAAATGCGCAGATACTACAGTTCACCCTTGAACAATGTCGAGGGTTAGGAGTACTGACCCTCACACAGTCAAAAATCCATACATAACTTTTGACTCCCCCCAAATTTAACTACCAATAACCTACTGTTGACTGGAAGTTTTACTGATGACATAAAAAGTCAATAAACACATATTGTGTGTGTTATATGTATTATACACTGTGTTCTTACAATAAAGTAAGCTGGAGAAAAGCAAATGTTATTAAGAAAGTCATAAGGAAGAGAAAATATATTTATTATTCATTAAGTGGAAGTGAATCATTATAAAATTCTTTATCTTCACTGTCCTTATATTGAGTAGGCTAACAAAGAAGAGGAAGGGTTGATCTCACTCTCTCAGGGGTAGCAGAGGCAGAAATCCATGTTCCATGTATAAGTGGACCCACACAGTTCAAACTCATGTTGTTCAAGAGTCAACTGTATAAGTTTATTATCAAAAGTTTAATTCAATATAAAAAACATGAATTAAGTCCTTATGTGTCAGATATGATGGTAGACACTGGGGAAACAAAGACTAATGACACATACCCCTGCACTCAGAACAAATAGGTGAATTAAAAGGTGCATAGACAATGCCAGGAACATCAGAAAGAATATGATATTCTGAAAAAGTTGCTTGTCCTTTGCTGCCAATGCGACATCTAACATTTGCACAAAGATAGGAGGGGTCAGAAGAATCTGGGCTTGGAAAACTTCCCAGGGGAGTTGACACCTGAGCAGGTGATGGCAAGAATGGGCAAAGGGCAGAGTATTGTGGATCAGGGACATACTTGCTGACAGAGGGCTTTCTGTCTTGCATCTTGGATTTGCCATAGGAAATCCATCACTATCATTGTAACAATGCCCAGAACCCATTCAGACATTTTAGGAAATGTCTTCTCTCTCCAATCTCTCCTTTTTACAATTACCTCTTTCCTCTCATGACCCAACCGTGCTCAATTTTCTCCTATCCTTAAAAATGAAATAAATATCAGGTGTAAATTGTTCCCTGGCTCTTAAAGTATAAGAAATGCCACATTATTTTTCTAAATCAAATTAATTTCAACTGGAGGCCTCACTATCAAAGTCCAATACCAGTCATTAGGTGCAGCTCCCCCTCCCACCTCAGGTCTAGAGGACTGGGTGGTCTGCTCACAGGCCAGTGCCTCCACTAAAGGCAAGCACTCTTTCCTTGCTCAGCTTAGCCAAGCTAAGCTGAAAACTCAGCTTCTCAAGGGCTCAGTTCTTAGTGCTCATCCCTTATGTGGGCTCCACCATCTTAGGATGTTGCAACTCTCTTTCTGACTTTCAAGATTCAATACCTCCTTGAAGTTAGAGTGCCTTCCTTCATGTAACCCTCAAAGAATAAAACTTTCAAATTTAGTTATTGAACCACCTGAATCAGAGTTACCTGGTGTGGTTGTTAAGATGAAGATGCCAACATCACCTCAGTCCTATGCCTGCAGAATCTCCCTGTGGAATCTGAGCAAACCTGCCCTCAGTGATTTCTCTGGATGATTCTTCAGGATCCAGTAACCTATATTCTGACCACCAAAGCCTGTTCTCCCTCCACCCTCTCCAACTATTATTTTATTATCATATACTCACATACACATCTATTTCTTTTCCATGGGCAAAAATCTTGAGTCTGGGCCAGACTGACTGTCCTGAGATATTTGATATCAGCAAGGGAAAAGGAAAGACATGATATTTCTCCTATGATGAGCATGTGGTAGAAAACAAATAAACAGAAACTACAAAAACAAAACCAAGAACCCAAAGCACCAATAGATTTCTTAGCAAGTCAATCCATAATAGGAAAAGTATGTAAACCTCTCTTGACCTTCATCTCTCCTCCTCCAATCCCACACCATCTCCTTCTCTCCATACCCAAACTTTCAGAAAAAATAATTTATACTCACTCTCTTCACTTCAATTCCCTCCTTAACTCATCTCAGTCTCTAACTTCTGATCCATTACCGGGTCTTGGAGTGAAAGAAGAGTCTGTCCACCTTTGAAGGAGTCATATGAGCCATAAAAATTACCATCTCAATGGAAATTATAATGAACTAAAGACCGGAGGCCCTTCCATCAATTTTAGGACAAGATGTAAGCCTCCAGGAATTCACTGGGGAAGATTCAGCATTCCTAAATTGACTTTTTTAAACCACTCTGCCAATAAGAGTTTCTGAAGAAAATGTAATCGTTTAATTCAATGTAGAAAAATAAAGCAATGTGATATTTTTATTTCCAAGCATTTATGAAGTAAGGCTCATATTCAAAACAGTGGTAGGTACTATAATATGCACAATGCACATTTGAGAGTCAAAAGAAAGTTGTCACCTCTATCTACTTGACAGAGAAAAGGAAAGCTTAAAAAAAAAAGGTCCCTTGGGGCAGTCATTAAAATATGATTACCTGTTCACTATTGAACTCCTGGTTGGAAAATTTATTGTTCTTTTTTCATTGCTTATCATTCCTGTCTTCACTACAGCATTTGTTTTAGCTTATCTCATGTTTCCTCTTTTCACTACTTGACATTCTTTCCTCTGTTCATTTTTATGATGCCAGTATCTCTTATAAGAACTTTCCTAAATTCTATCCTCCATCCTCTTCTCTTCTAAAGCTGTATTATTTCAAAATAATTTTGTCTAAAATTATAGACTTCTCTAACACCTGTACAATGATTCTCAAATCTATATGCCTAGCTCAGCTGACTTCATTCATGACCCAAGTATTCACCCAGTAACCAAACCAGAAACCTGGAACTCAACCAAGACTCACTCCTTCCATCCAATCAGTCACCAAATCCTGGCATTCATCTTCAAACTATAGCTTGAATTTGTTACTTCCTCTGTTGCCACTACCACTGACTTACTTCTTTATTTTTTTTTCTGAGATGGAGTCTCCCTCTGTTGCCTAGACTGGAGTGCGGTGACATAATCTTGGCTCACTGCAACCTCCGCCTCCCAGGTTCAAGGAATTCTCCTGCTTCAGCCTCCCAAGTAGCTAGGACAACAGGTGCCCGCCACCACAACAGGCTAATTTTTTTTATTTTTAGTAGAGATGGGGTTTCACTGTGTTGACCAGGCTAGTCTTGAACTCCTGACCTCATGATCTACCTGCCTTGGCCTCCCAAAGTGCTGGTATTACAGGAGTGAGCCACCGCACCTGGCCTTGCTTCATGTTTTCATCATTTCTCTCCTTATCTGCTGAAGTTCCTCCCGAATTCATCTTGCTAATTCCAGGCTTGCTTTGTTTCCATCACATTTCCATGCCAGTGCTAGTTATTCATATATTAAGTAAAAACCGAATGTTTTCTGAATGTTTTAAGTCCCTTTCTTAAAAGGCTTACTTGCTGCTGTATTTCTCAAGACTCTTAGTTGCATCAAGAGAAAGCATTTCAAACTGGCTTCTACAAAAATGGGATTTGCTGGCTCAGGTAACTGGAAAGTCCAGAAGTAGAAACACACATCCAGCTGCAAGGGACAACAGGATTCCCTCCCTCTGCACCCTTTACTTTGTTGTGTTTCTGTTGACTTTATTCCTAGGTAGGCCTCCCAAGTGGTAGCAAAATGAGTACAAGCAGCTCTAAAATTAACATTTCCACCATTTTAGTTCTCTAGCAAAAAGAGAGTACCTCTTTCCTAATATTTCCAATTTAATGTAGGGGCTGTCTTACTGGCCTATCTTGGGTCACATGAACATCCCCATCGTAGAGAGAATAATGGCCCCCAAAGAAGTCAATGTTTAAGTCCCCAGAATATCTTACCTTACATGGCAAAAGGAACTTTGCAGATGTGATTAAGTCAAGGATCTTGAGATTCGAAGATTTTCCTGGATACTTCAGAAGGGGCTAATGTAATCACATAATCCTTGTAAGAGGAAGGCAGGGAGGTAACAATCATAGTGGGAGACGTTATGACAGAAGCAGAGGTCAGAGAAAGATCTGAAAGATACGCAGAGTCAGAAGGAAAACAGCCCCACTGACACCTTGATTTGGGGGCTTCAGACTTCCAGGACTATAAGATAATAAATTTACTTTTATAGTTAAGCTACTAAATTTGTGTTAATTGGTTACAATTAACAATAGGAAAATAATACAACCCTTGAGCCAATTACTCTGGTTAGTATAATGAAATTTGACTGGCCAAGCCTAAGTCATATGTCCATGAAGGTAGAATTATTTGATTCACTCAAACCTGATAGCCAATGTGGGGAATGTATGGTTCTCCAGGGAAAGTAAAAGTGCAGTTACCTTCAAAGAAAACAGATGCCTGACATGTAAAAATAACAAATGGCCTTTACAGACCTTCATCGTCTTCCAGGTAAAGATTCTCAGCCAGGTGTGGTGGCTCACTCCGGTAATCCCAGCACTCTGGGAGGCCGAGGTGGGTGGATCACCTGAGGTTGGGAGTTTGAGACCAGCCTGACCAACATGGAGAAACCCAGTCTCTATTAAAAATACAAAATTACCGAGTATGGTGGTACATGCTTGTAATCCCAGCTACTTGGTAGGCTGAGGCAAGAGAATCGCTTGAGATTGTAGTGAGCAAGATGGCCGAATAGGAACAACTCCAGTCTCCAACTCCCAGCGCGAGCGACACAGAAGACCAGTGATTTCTGCATTTTCAACTGAGGTACTGGGGTCATCTAACTAGGGAGTGCCGGACAATCGGCGCTGGTCAGCTGCTGCAGCCTGACCAGCGAGAGCTGAAGCAGGGCGAGGCATCGCCTCACCTGGGAAGCGCAAGGGGGAAGGGAATCCCTTTTCCTAGCCAGGGGAACTGAGACACACAACACCTGGAAAATCGGGTAACTCCCACCCCAATACTGCGCTTTAAGCAAACGGGCACACCAGAAGAATATATCCCTCACCTGGCCGGGAGGGTCCCATGCCAACGGAGCCTCCCTCATTGCTAACACAGCAGTCTGCGGCAATCTAACTGAAAGGCAGCAGCGAGGCTGGGGGAGGGGCGCCCGCCATTGCTGAGGCTTAAGTAGGTAAACAAAGCCGCTGGGAAGCTCGAACTGGGTGGAGCTCACAGCAGCTCAAGGAAACCTGCCTGTCTCTATAGACTCCACCTCTGGGGGGCAGGGCTCAGCTAAAAAAACAACAGGGGAAGCAGCAGAGGCCTGAGCAGACGCGAACGACTCTGTCTGACAGCTTTGAAGAGAGCAGTGGATCTCCCAACACGGAGGTTGAGATCTGAGAACGGACAGACTGCCTGCTCAAGTGGGTCACTGACCCCTGAGTAGCCTAACTGGGAGACATCCCCCACTAGGGGCAGTCTGACACCCCACACCTCACAGGGTGGAGTACACCCCTGAGAGGAAGCTTCCAAAGTAAGAATCAGACAGGTACACTCGCTGTTCAGCAATATTCTATCTTCTGCAACCTCTGCTGCTGATACCCAGGCAAACAGGGTCTGGAGTGGACCTCAAGCAATCTCCAACAGACCTATAGCTGAGGGTCCTGACTGTCAGAAGGAAAACTATCAAACAGGAAGGACACCTATACCAAAACCCCATCAGTACGTCACCATCATCAAAGACCAGAGACAGATAAAACCACCAAGATGGGGAAAAAGCAGGGCAGAAAAGCTGGAAATTCAAAAAATAAGAGCGCATCTCCCCCTGCAAAGGAGCGCAGCCCATCGCCAGCAACGGATCAAAGCTGGTCAGAGAATGACTTTGACGAGATGAGAGAAGAAGGCTTCAGTCCATCAAACTTCTCAGAGCTAAAGGAGGAATTACGTACCCAGTGCAAAGAAACTAAAAATCTTGAAAAAAGAGTGGAAGAATTGACAGCTAGACTAATTAATGCAGAAAAGGTCATAAACGAAATGACAGAGATGAAAACCATGACACGAGAAATACGTGACAAATGCACAAGCTTCAGTAACCGACTCGATCAACTGGAAGAAAGAGTATCAGCGATTGAGGATCAAATGAATGAAATGAAGCGAGAAGAGAAACCAAAAGAAAAAAGAAGAAAAAGAAATGAACAAAGCCTTCAAGAAGTATGGGATTATGTAAAAAGACCAAATCTACGTCTGATTGGGGTGCCTGAAAGTGAGGGGGAAAATTGAACCAAGTTGGAAAACACTCTTCAGGATATCATCCAGGAGAACTTCCCCAACCTAGTAGGGCAGGCCAACATTCAAATTCAGGAAATACAGAGAACACCACAAAGATACTCCTCCAGAAGAGCAACTCCAAGACATATAATTGCCAGATTCACCAAAGTTGAAATGAAGGAAAAAATCTTAAGGGCAGCCAGAGAGAAAGGTCGGGTTACCCACAAAGGGAAGCCCATCAGACTAACAGCAGATCTCTCGGCAGAAACTCTACAAGCCAGAAGAGAGTGGGGGCCAATATTCAACGTTCTTAAAGAAAAGAATTTTCAACCCAGAATTTCATATCCAGCCAAACTAAGTTTCATAAGTGAAGGAGAAATAAAATCCTTTACAGATAAGCAAATGCTTAGAGATTTTTTCACCACCAGGCCTGCCTTACAAGAGACCCTGAAGGAAGCCCTAAACATGGAAAGGAACAACCGGTACCAGCCATTGCAAAAACATGCCAAAATGTAAAGACCATCGAGGCTAGGAAGAAACTGCATCAACTAACGAGCAAAATAACCAATTAATATCATAAAGGCAGGATCAAGTTCACACATAACAATATTAACCTTAAATGTAAATGGACTAAATGCTCCAATTAAAAGACACAGACTGGCAAACTGGATAAAGATCAAGACCCATCAGTCTGCTGTATTCAGGAGACCCATCTCACATGCAGAGACATACATAGGCTCAAAATAAAGGGATGGAGGAAGATCTACCAAGCAAATGGAGAACAAAAAAAAGCAGGGGTTGCAATCCTAGTCTCTGATAAAATACACTTTAACCCATCAAAGATCAAAAGAGACAAAGAAGGCCATTACATAATGGTAAAGGGATCAATTCAAAAGGAAGAGCTAACTATCCTAAATATATATGCACCCAATACAGGAGCACCCAGATTCATAAAGCAAGTCCTTAGAGACTTACAAAGAGACTTAGACTCCCATACAATAATAATGGGAGATTTCAACATTCCACTGTCAACATTAGACAGATCAACGAGACAGAAAGTTAACAAGGATATCAGGAATTGAACTCATCTCTGCACCAAGTGGACCTAATAGACATCTATAGAACTCTCCACCCCAAATCAACAGAATATACATTCTTCTCAGCACCACATCACACTTATTCCAAAATTGACCACATAATTGGAAGTAAAGCACTCCTCAGCAAATGTAAAAGAACAGAAATTATAACAAACTGTCTCTCAGACCACAGTGCAATCAAACTAGAACTCAGGACTAAGAAACTCAATCAAAACCGCTCAACTACATGGAAACTGAATAACCTGCTCCTGAATGACTACTGGGTACATAATGAAATGAAGGCAGAAATAAAGATGTTCTTTGAAACCAATGAGAACAAAGATACAACATACCAGAATCTCTGGGACACATTTAAAGCAGTGTGTAGAGGGAAATTTATAGCACTAAATGCCCACAAGAGAAAGCAGGAAAGATCTAAAATTGACACTCTAACATCACAATTAAAAGAACTAGAGAGGCAAGAGCAAACACATTCAAAAGCTAGCAGAAGGCAAGAAATAACTAAGATCAGAGCAGAACTGAAGGAGATAGAGACACAAAATACCCTCGAAAAAATCAATGAATCCAGGAGTTGGTTTTTTGAAAAAATCAACAAAATTGACAGACCGCTAGCAAGACTAATAAAGAAGAAAAGAGAGAGGAATCACATAGATGCAATAAAAAATGATAAAGGGGATATCACCACCGACCCCACAGAAATACAAACTACCATCAGAGAATACTATAAACCCCTCTACGCAAATCAACTAGAAAATCTAGAAGAAATGGATAATTTCCTGGACACTTACACTCTCCCAAGACTAAACCAGGAAGAAGTTGAATCCCTGAATAGACCAATAGCAGGCTCTGAAATTGAGGCAACAATTAATAGCCTACCCACCAAAAAAAGTCCAGGACCAGATGGATTCACAGCTGAATTCTACCAGAGGTACAAGGAGGAGCTGGTACCTTTCCTTCTGAAACTATTCCAATCAATTGAGAAAGAGGGAATCCTCCCTAAGTCATTTTATGAGGCCAACATCATCCTGATACCAAAGCCTGGCAGAGACACAACAAAAAAAGAGAATTTTAGACCAATATCACTGATGAACATCGATGCAAAAATCCTCAATAAAATACGGGCAAACCGGATTCAGCAGCACATCAAAAAGCTTATCCACCATGATCAAGTGGGCTTCATCCCTGGGATGCAAGGCTGGTTCAACATTCGCAAATCAATAAACGTAATCCAGCATATAAACAGAACCAAAGTCAAGAACCACATGATTATCTCAATAGATGCAGAAAAGGCTTCTGACAAAATTCAACAGCCCTTCATGCTAAAAACGCTCAATAAATTCAGTATTGATGGAACATACCTCAAAATAATAAGAGCTATTTATGACAAACCCACAGCTAATATCATACTGAATGGGCAAAAACTGGAAAAATTCCCTTTGAAAACTGGTACAAGACAGGGATGCCCTCTCTCACCACTCCTATTCAACATAGTGTTGGAAGTTCTGGCTAGGGCAATCAGGCAAGAGAAAGAAATCAAGGGTATTCAGTTAGGAAAAGAAGAAGTCAAATTGTTCCTGTTTGCAGATGACATGAGTGTATATTTAGAAAACCCCATCGTCTCAGCCCAAAAGCTCCTTAAGCTGATAAGCAACTTCAGCAAAGTCTCAGGATACAAAATTAATGTGCAAAAATCACAAGCATTCTTATACACCAGTAACAGACAAGCAGAGAGCCAAATCAGGAATGAACTTCCATTCACAATTGCTTCAAAGAGAATAAAATACCTAGGAATCCAACTTACAAGGGATGTAAAGGACCTCTTCAAGGAGAACTACAAACCACTGCTCAGTGAAATCAAAGAGGACACAAACAAATGGAAGAACATACCATGCTCATGGATAGGAAGACTCAATATCGTGAAAATGGCCATACTGCCCAAGGTTATTTATAGATTCAATGCCATCCCCATCAAGCTACCAATGAGTTTCTTCACAGAATTGGAAAAAACTGCTTTAAAGTTCATATGGAACCAAAAAAGAGCCCGCATTGCCAAGACAATCCTAAGTCAAAAGGACAAAGCTGGAGGCGTCACGCTACCTGACTTCAAACTATACTACAAGGCTACAGTAACCAAAACAGCATGGTACTGGTACCAAAACAGAGATATAGACCAATGGAACAGAACAGAGTCCTCAGAAATAATACCACACATCTACAGCCATCTGATCTTTGACAAACCTGAGAGAAACAAGAAATGGGGAAAGGATTCCCTATTTAATAAATGGTGCTGGGAAAATTGGCTAGCCATAAGTAGAAAGCTGAACCTGGATCCTTTCCTTACTCCTTATACGAAGATTAATTCAAGATGGATTAGAGACTTAAATGTTAGACCTAATACCATAAAAACCCTGGAAGAAAATCTAGGTAGTACCATTCAGGACATAGGCATGGGCAAGGACTTCATGTCTAAAACACCAAAAGCAACGGCAGCAAAAGCCAAAATTGACAAATGGGATCTAATTAAACTAAAGAGCTTCTGCACAGCAAAAGAAACTACCATCAGAGTGAACAGGCAACCTACAGAATGGGAGAAAATTTTTGCAACCTACTCATCTGACAAAGGGCTAATATCCAGAATCTACAAAGAACTCAAACAAATATACAAGAAAAAAACAAACAACCCCATCAAAAAGTGGGCAAAGGATATGAACAGACATTTCTCAAAAGAAGACATTCATACAGCCAACAGACACATGAAAAAATGCTCATCATCACTCACCATCAGAGAAATGCAAATCAAAACCACAATGAGATACCATTTCACACCAGTTAGCATGGCAATCATTAAAAAATCAGGAAACAACAGTTGTTGGAGAGGATGTGGAGAAATAGGAACACTTTTACACTGTTGGTGGGATTGTAAACTAGTTCAACCATTATGGAAAACAGTATGGCGATTCCTCAAGGATCTAGAACTAGATGTACCATATGACCCAGCCATCCCACTACTGGGTATATACCCAAAGGATTATAAATTATTCTACTACAAAGACACATGAACACGTATGTTTATTGCAGCACTATTCACAATAGCAAAGACTTGGAATCAACCCAAATGTCCATCTGTGACCGACTGGATTAAGAAAATGTGGCACATATACACCATGGAATACTATGCAGCCATAAAAAAGGATGAGTTTGCATCCTTTGTAGGGACATGGATGCAGCTGGAAACCATCATTCTTAGCAAACTATCACAAGAAGAGAAAACCAAACACCGCATGTTCTCACTCATAGGTGGGAACTGAACAATGAGATCACTTGGACTCGGGAAGGGGAACATCACACACTGGGGCCTATCATGGGGAGTGGGGAGGGAGGAGGGATTGCATTGGGGAGTTATACATGATATAAATGATGAATTGATGGGTGCTGACGAGTTGATGGGTGCAGCACACCAACATGGCACAAATATACATATGTAACAAACCTGCACGTTATGCACATGTACCCTAGAACTTAAAGTATAATAAAAAAAAATAAAATAAAATAAAATAAAATAAAATTGAAAAATAAAAATAAAAATAAAAATAAAAAAAATTAAAAAAAAGAGAATCGCTTGAACACAGGAGGCGGAAGATGCGGTGAGCCGAGAATACACCATTGCACTCCAGCCTGGGCAACAAGAGCGGAAACTCCATCTCAAAAAAAAAAAAAAAAAAAAGAGTCTCAGTGAGACGGAGACAAGCAAAGGCACACCTAAAATCTGATTCTTCTTTCTCTACTATTTTCTTGTTCCTCTTTTATTTCCTCTGCCTGGATATCCCTTCCTTCATTTTTCACCTAACTCTTTCTTGTCCTTGAAGGTAACTCAAGCATCATCTCTTCCAAGAAGACCTTCCTGGATAGTCTGAGCTACGTGATCCTCCTCTGTGCTCTCAGCATACTCCTACTATAGCATTTATCACACTTGCTTAGAAGTGATATTAAGTCCAATGCTAATTCTCATAACTAATCATAGTAATTGTGCTGGAAAAAATGTGTAAACTTGATTTCCCCAGCAAAAAAAAAAAATTAGCTATTTTTTGTAAACAATGTTTCCACGGAAACAAACATCAATATGTCAGGAGGGATTCATTGTCATTATGTATGAAATAATTCAATGTCCTGGTGTTTCTCTCCCATTTATTCCTCTAAAAAGATTCAAGATTCACTTTATATCTTGAATCTACTATTTATATGATGATTGATAAAAATATTACTTGAGCTTGATGGAACTGGAAACTTGCTGCCTGTGGATAAAATATCTTTCATTTTCTGCCATGACTCATAGACACAATTACTACATGCTTTAGAATGAAATTTAAGAAAAAATAATTCTAATGCTAATATTAAGGGTTCTAATTAGATATTACTTCAATCCTCTCTGCTTAGAACAGAATATAGTAGGTCACAGAAAGGATGTTTTAGTTTTTGTTCCTATTTTCTAATACAAATTGATCTGCTTCACGCCAATAAATCCTTCTGACATTTTATAGTCATGGCACTAAATAAATCATCATGTCAAATGAAAAAGCTGCTGAATGTAATGGTATTAAATGATGATTTTTAGGTCTTGTCACCAACTTTAAAAAGTATTATTGATAAGGCATTGGATTTATATGTTAATGGCTATATTTCACCAGTCCTGCCTAATATGTCTCTGCTACAGTCAATAGCAAAAAAAAGTTATTAAACCTCCGGGGTCGCTTTGACTGAGAGAAGTTTTGAAATAAATCAATAAAAAATGAGCACGGCCTATTTTCTGAGCATGGCACATCATGCTCAGAACAGCATGGCTGTTTGACAGAATGAGCACAATGTTTGCTTGTTTTTAATCCAATAATATCCCTTAATTTTTGCAAGCTGTGGAAAGCAGAGTGACCGACCCTAGGAAATATATTCAGTTATTTCATGTACAGAATGAGGCATGCATGAAGGGCTAAAAGGAAGAAAAATGCATCCTGAAGAATCAGTTGTCCTCCTTTTTGAAAAATGAGGCTTTCCTTTCTTTTTTTATTTTAACATCAAACCGAGAGTTCTCTAAGGAGTTTTATATAACAGCAGTGGCAATCAGTCAGATGTGGCTCTTACTGGACGTAATTGTTTTATATTTTTATCATTTAATTTGTAAACCTCTAAAAGTTTAAAGTTTAAGGAAGCGAATGAGTAGCAGCTATATTGCATCATGTTAGCTCTGAAGGACTTCTAAAGAACATAAAGTAGTTCTTTTATAAAGTTACTCAATGCTGGTACCTAACGATGGCATGAGATAATTGACCTCCCATTACAGTGTCCTATCTTTTCTCCCATCCCTAAGCCTGGCACACTTGCCCTAACCAGCTGCTGTGCACATTCTGCTCTGTACCTCTGCTTTGAGAGAGAACAGCTTGACCTGAGCTGTGATACAGCTTCCTCAGCCTCCTGGTAATTATTTTGATGTTTAAATGCTGTGTAAAGTCAAACAGGAAGGGTTTTATGATGTTTTGCTGGGAGGATTTAGTGCAACTGCAACGCACTTTGCAGATTAGCCTGGGACTGTCTGTGTGGTTCTCTGCCTAAGGAAGGAAGAATCTAAGTACACAGACAGATCTTTTAAATACAATTTCCAGAAACTTCTAGTGATACACTGGTAAATACTTTGTAGCATTTGTTTATTCAGCCAGGGGGAAATCCTGCTAGAAACCCACACTCCGATTGTCGTAGAGAAACATTACATTTGATATCAGGAATAAGCTCTTCCCACAGGAGCGGAATTTCTTAGATGCAGGGTCAGTATATTCTCACAAATAGCAACTTAATCAAACCCATTATTCTTAGTCCTCATAACATGAAAATATGCTTAATTGTTGATTGAGAGTTTAATTGATGTGTCCTATTTCAATTTCATACATAGATTTTTAGATCAAAAGTTGTTTATCCAAGGGTCACATTTCCCGATGTTACAACATAGACATTATTTTACAATGAGGCAAACCAGTTTGACAACAGCATCCACACCATTTGAGGTATAATTTGGGAAGGCTGCTTTGCTGGAGATCTCCAGTGTGGGTAGAAGCAGGACCCCAGTCAACACAAGGCTGGAGCTTCTCTGATGATCCACATGAACCCAGCAGCGTTCACAGTGGGGACGGCCAGTCCGGAAAGGGAGCTGTGAAGGACAGCTTGGGAAGGACAGTGACCCTTGAGCTGTGAAGGACAGCTTGGGAAGGACAGTGACCCTTGAGCGTGGGGGCCCGAGTCAAGGCCGCACTCATAAAGCTGTAAGGAAGGTTATTTCAGGAGCAAGTGAGACTCTGTCATTTTGAAACAGGCAAAACCCCTTCAGACTGAAAAGACCAGGCCTGAAACATTGATTTCCTACTCCCCAACAGCACAGTCACAACCCCTTCACCCAGAACCGTTTGCCCCACTGGCAGAAGCAGGGGCTTCCAGGAGAAATGGCAGATACACCTTACTGAATGTGCTCCATCTGCAGTTCCACATTCCTCAAGGTCCAGATTTAAGTAAAAGAACTTTAGTTCAGGCAGAGAGCACAATGTGAGTAAAGTGCTGGTGGCTGGTAACATACGAAATGGAGGAGGGTCCCAGGAAATAGGGCAGACGGAGATGGCTGGAATGGTGGGCACCAGGGTGGAGCGGGGCTGAGGGGATGTTGCAAGAAGAGCCTGGGGTGGAAGATAAGGGATAGACTCTCTAGTGTTGCCAGATAAAATACAGAGTGCTCAGTTACCTTTGAATTTCAGATGGACATTAATTTTTTAGCATAAGTATGTCCTAAATATTTCACAGAACATACTTATACATTTGAAAATCCAATGTTTAAAATTCAGATTTAACTAGATATCCTGTATTTTTTATTTGCCAACCTGGCAACCCTACACACACACCATACCAAGAGCATGGATCTCTCTGCAGGGAGTGGAGAGACACTGGTAAGTTTTAAACAATGGGACCTCATGATCAAATCTGAGCACTCTGTCAGCAGTGGAGAGTGGAAGAGTGAAGGTAAATCAGAGACTCTGAGACTAATGTTAGTGTGGAGGATCTTGAGGACATTTTTTTAAAAGTGAAAGACTTCATCGTAAAGAAACAAACCAAAAAATATGTCATTGTAGATCAGAGTGGTTATCTATTCAGTCCAATATTCTGTCTCCAAGTAGTGACAAGTAATGCTTTGTAAAAAAGAATGACATGGTCCAAAAAACATCAGTCTCAAGTCTGGAGACCTAACTTCCAGCCCTTTTGGGCCATTTGAACTCATACAAATCAAACATAAGTCATTGAAGGAGCTGAGCATGCTCAATATACACGGGCTTCTATATACAAGTTTCTATTTTATTCTCACATATTAGGGACATTTTTCCCAAAATCCCCTAACACATTAAGAAGGTTTTCTGGTATCAAAGCACAAAAGAGATAAGGTTAAAATAAAGCGATTTATTCTCACTCTCAGAATCCTCTCTTCATCTTCTGCATCAAATCTCTTCCTAACTCATTCAGGACTCTGCACTAGGCTGCTGTTTCTACTCCTCCTCTTCCCCCTCTGCTTCACAATTGACCTGCTCCTGTGTGCTCATGCCTGGGAAATCCATTTGCTCTTTATTTTCTGGAACTTTAAGCCTCTGTGTGTGCTTTTTCCCTACCTGGAAATGTCATTTTACCCCACCCTCCCCACTAAAGCTGCCTGGTCTCTTTCTTCTACTTAAAGCTCACTTCTTTCATGAAGTGGTTCTTAGCCAGTCTTACCTGGTTGTAATATCGGTCCATTCACGTGACTCATCTCAGGATATAATGTGCTTATACAAAATTTAAGCCTAAATTCTTCTATGTGACTACCTTTTCTTCTATTGTTATTAGTCATATCATTCTGTACTTTCATCCCTTGAAAACCAAATGGTCCTCCCCTCCCTATCTACCAGGTAGGGCTGCATGAGCTCCTTCATGTTTCTGTTCCCATAATATGTATCACAGAGCTATAGAGGGTAGGCGTCAAATAGATTTTGCTGATCTCCTAACAGTAATGGTTCATTTATTAAGTCAAAAGTGTGCCCTGGCTTGAATGAGTTAAACAAATCCTAACATAGGCCAAAAAGCCATTTTTTCTTTGAGATTGACTTACAAGAAGATAACTCATTAACAAAATGAGCAAGAGAAGCTTGGTCCAAAGATGAAATAGCTTAAAATGTACGAAAAATACAATGTAAAATTTTGTACTTCCTAGGGAGTAATAAAAACTCTGGTGTAAAATTTTAATGTTGTAGGCATACTGCTAAGAGAGAGTAATATCAGAAACATTAAACAATAGATGAAAAAATGGAAAAGTTTTGAGGTAATTTTAATTTCCAATTCAATAGATTAAACAAGCAAATGATGGCATTTTTAAAAAGTGGTACATAGATTTTTTCCCTGTATTCATAAAAGCAAACATATCTGGAAGAAATAGAATCATTGCATTATCTGGGTTTTTCTGAATAGGTAGGATGTGTCTGTTATGATCCAGCCATGAAGCAGAAACCACTTTGAATATCAAAAACAGAAGAAATGAAATCTAGAGAACTTGTTCCACAGGGGATAAGACCTAGAAGGACCAGCAAGGCAACCCAGGAAGCAACTTTCAGGAAGCCACTCTCTGCTCTAAAGGGACAGAGGGAAGCCCCATGGGAGAGGACACCCAGAGGACCCTGGGACTATGGTGGCCTGTATGGTGGAAACTGGAGCCATGAAAGGAAAGTGCGATGGTTAATATTAAGTGTCAACTTGATTGGATTGAAGGATACAAACTATTGATCCTGGGTGTGTCTGTGAGGGTGTTGCCAAAGAGATAAACATTTGAGTAAGTGGACTGGGAAAGGCAGACCCACCCTCAGTCTGGGTGGGCACAATCTAATCAGCTACCAACACGGCTGGGATGAAAGCGGGCAAAGGAACATGGAAAGACTGGACTGGCTCAGTCTTCTGGCCTCCATTTTTCTCCAGTACTGGATGCTGCTTGAACATCAGACTCCAACTCCTTCAGCTTTGGGATGCATGGACCTTCAACTACAGACCGAAGGCTACACTGTTGACTTCCCTTCTTTTGAGGTTTTGGGACTTGGACTCGCTTCCTTGCTCCTCAGCTTGCAGATGGCCTGTTGTGGGACCTCACCTTATGATCCTGTGAGTCAATACTCCTTAATAAACTCCCCTTTATATATACATCTATCCTATTAGTTCTGTCCCTCTAGAGAACGCTGACTAATACAGAAAGTGACCTCTGTTCACCTGTATTCAAAGCAGAATTGGGTAGAGAAGAGAAATACCCTGGTTTCTTCCCTCCTTCGGTCCTCTAGCCTCTTGCGAGTGCCTTCATTGCCCAGATCCATCCATAATCCAGTAGAGACAGGAACCTGACAAATATTCCTATCTGTGTGACAGAGTTGAGAAGAAAAGGATTGGGGAGTCAATCTCAACATGAAAGGCCTATGACTGACATACAGAGTTTCTAGTGTAGGTAATAATCTCTTAATTAATAACTACTAATTTGTTTACTTCATTTCTCATTTCTCTAGGGATTAGAGGTAGAATCAATACTTTTTTTTTCTATTTTCATATGGGCATTACAGAGACATACCTTAAAGTCATAAGAGAAAAAACAAACAAACACAGTCATGTATAGATAAAGCACAAATACTTTGAAAGAAATCCTTGCTTGCACAAAGGAAGTATCGGTATGTGTTAGGTTTAATTTATACAGTTACTTAAATTTGAAAATATATCTTTAGCTCTTTAATCCCCTGACCACTTCTATATAGAGATCGTGTTTTGAATGTTTCCTTTCTCTAAGTTTGTGTGTGTGGATGTGTGAGGGGGAGAGATGGAGGGATGGTAGTAATACAACTGGCTTTCAAAAGCAAATGAAATACAAAATTCCACGGAGATGTTAGCAGTTCAATATAAGTGTTTCTTTGTCAATGATAAGATTATTTTTTATTCTGTTTTCATGAAGCATCAATAATGCATGAAACCCTGAAAAGAAAAACCTCTGGCTGAGTACATTTCCATTTGACATTGCAGAGGAGAGAGCCAATCAAATGTAAGACTTCAGACACACATGATGGGGCCCATGTAATTAGGGCATACAAAGTTCCACTCATATCATGTTGTGGTTTATAATAGTGCCTTTAACTGTTAGGCAAAAATTACTAGAAAAAGTTACATTTCCAAGTGATGACCAGATGTTGAGCAGGAAGGTTTCCCCAAGTGCCACAGAAGTTGATTCTTAGTGGACAGAGCAACATAAGGTGGGGAGGAGAAAGAACAGGGCAGAAGCAAAGAGAATTCCCCATTTAAAAGAACCACTTATTTCTAAGATGGTTAAAGTTAACACTATTGGGTAAAAAATAGTCTGCAAATTTTCATTAAGCTTGAACACTTTCCTCGCACACAGCAGCTACTCAATAAGTGGTGACTGTTGGTATTATTGCAGAGAGAAATTAGGAATAATGAGAACCGAAAAAGAATCACCAAATTTATTTATTCAGATGATGAATATTTCAGCAGTTTGGGTAGGAAAGAGGAGCAGGCCATAATCTAAGATATAAAGAGCAGAATAGATGGTAAGAAATGATAGCCCCTGTAGATCATTTATTATTAAAAGTTTATTAAGCTAAGGAGGGAGAAAACAGAAAAATAGTCAAGCACTAGCAGCAAGATCAAGAAATGTTGTTCTTTTATCTCAAGCCTGGGAAAACAAGTGCATGTTTGAACGCAGAGTTGAAAGTTCCCACAGAAAAAGTAAGAATGAGAGAGTGAATAAGAGACCAAAACCCTAGATAAACGAAAAGATGTAGGATGGGAGAGGATTAAGGGCACCGGTCAAGTATTCTAGGAGCCAGACTTGGAATGGTGTGAAATCACCTTTTCTTCTATACATAATGAAAAGTGGGGGTGGGGATCTGGAATGAGCTTATAGCATCTAAGCTTTCAGAACAGAGCTTATCACCTTGATAAGATTTGGCCTATTGAAGAGATTGGAGACTGAACATGATGACCGGGGTAGGGAAGGACTGTACAACAGAGCCAGGTACAGATAGAGGGAGGAAGTGTACACAGGACAGTAGGGCATGGTACCCAGCTTATGATGACAAGATTGTCCAGTGCATGGCCACTATCAGGGCAACATAGGGAAGGCAACTGGAGTTCAAGTATACAAAGAACTCTTGAAAAGTCTGGGGACAGGTATTAAATGGCAAGATACTCTGCAGCATAAGGGCATCTAGAAGTAAATGACAATGTTCTAGCAATGGGACGATGATTTAGACACAACCTTAGTAATTGAGACTGGTAAGGGGAAGTGAATTGCTGAGTAAGGCAGTGTCCACTATGAGTCAAAATAACAAAGCAGAAGCTCAATTATTAAAACTAGCCATAATATCAGAGCAGAATTAACAGCACATTTATCCTGGTGAGCAGCTTATGCTACATCCTTTGACAGGGAGCAGGATCTAGCTTAGAGCCTCAGGTTGAGCTGAGCTGGGATCACGTGACTCTTCATGAGGGCAGAAAGGGGTTGACAGGTGAAGTCAGATGATGCAGGAGTGAAAGACTTCAGAACCTACTGCTTTCCTCTGGTCAGAAAAGTAAGAGGAAATGCCAATTATTAAAATCTGGGTAAGTAGTTGGGACTCAGGTTTGAGACCAGAGAAAATCTGGAATAGCTCTTATGGGTAGAGCGGACAAGCAATCTACAAAAGAGGCCTGAAAGGATTGCCAGACAGCAGAGACCATCCAGGTAGAAGCTGCCATGAATTCCTGGTGGGCCAAATTCACCATCCTTTCACAGATGTGAAAAAAAGGCATTTTACCCTCAGACAGCCCCTACTCATGACCTTTTTGAGGAATTTCTCAGCTTTAGTTTAAATCCTTTAGTTAGATTTACATGTACTTTATTCAAATTTTTAAATATTTAAAATCCTTAAATGGTTCTGATATTCTCAGTACAACACTTCTTATCACTTAAAAATAATATCAAAACCTTTCAGATTTTCATTTTGTTAATAAATGCAATGCATTTTTATCTTATTTCCTAATAGGTATTCAACCTAAATTACATTTTTTTCTTTCAAAAACTAGATTCTGTTTGTGAGAGGGCAGAGGGCAAACGCATGATGCTTGTAAACAAAGGATAAAGAATAATGTGCTAACATGGAAATAGAGTGGAAAGAAAAAGAAATCAGATGTTAAATAAGAGAAGAATGCTAAGAGCTCACAACCTTACAGTTTAAGAAACAGTTGGCTAGATCATATCTTCTAACTGATTGGTTTGAATATAATAGAAACTGGAATTAAATTAATTTCAGGTTCAATGGCTCATCACTCAAATAGCAAGAAATAAATTTGATTGGGTATGAATTCTTCTTTACAAAGTTGTGCCAATCATTACTATAGGACATGACTCAGTTATCATTTCCTTTCCAGCAAATGATGGAATTGTGCCCAGCCACTTTGGTCCTCATGGAAATTGAGCAATGTAATTTGATATTATTATTTTAGTTAAGCAATGGCAAAAACTATCAAGGCTATAGTAGCACCATGTCACTAATTGCCTATATTTATCAAACATAAAAACAAACAGAAAAATAGTTAATTCAGTCGTGTCGAATGTTACATACATCTAACTATCTAACTGGATCTTTTTGTCATTAAATAAGCAAAGTGGCACTTTATCAAAACATCAGTAGTAAAGTCTTTTTAAATCATTTTACACAGTCTGTGTAAAAATGCCAAAAATTGCTCTTATGAGAAACTCATAATTTTGACTGTCCTTCAAAGTTTTCAATAACAACACTTTGTACTTAGGTCAAAATGTCCTTCTGGGGAATTGGGAAGCTAATGAATAACAATTTGCCTATTTCACAAAGAGGAAAGTGCGTATAAAATTACTCCTAATTTCTCGTGTCAACTCAGTTAACTAAATGTATCATTTGAGAAATGACCCAAGGGAATATTAAGGACAAAGATGAGTATTAAATTGAATTTAAGCTATCATTCTGTGGTAAATGCCAGGAAGTTCCTTTTAAGAGACACCAACAGACAGAAAATAGAGGGTAATATGTCACAAAGGCCTTTTTGTCTCATACACTAAATGCTCTAAAAATATACACATTTTCTGGAATGAAAGTTTCAGTAATTAATATAAATTTATATTAAAAGTGAGCCTATTTTGATGCAGAAATGATTTATTTTATATATCATATAAAGATGAGTGTGTAATTATGAAACATTTTGAACATAATTCTGAAAATATCAAATTGTTCTTGGTATTGCTTCTATGTCTGGCTTCTCTGAAATGTGGTTGAACTTTATTTTCTTCACATGATATGAACATTCTGTTCCATTGCTTAAACACCTCTGTGGTTTCCTCTTACCTATCAGATAAAAGCTAACACATTTAGTGTAGGATTCTTCCTGGTCGGTCCAAGACCTACATGTCAAGCATGGCCTCACACCAACATCCTCCACACATACTGAGTTCTCCCAATATCCATTCTCCCCTTCTCTGTAGTAATAGAACCTGGATTTCTATCTGGCACATGGCCTCTCAGCAGTCTTCCAATCATAGCAACTAAACCTGTCGTGACATTTAACTAACTGTTTTTAAGACAGAAACAGAAGTGTACATGGAGAAAAAAGCTCTGGGATTTTAACCCAAAACTTACCTACAATATCCTTTCTACATTGCCTCAGGATCAGATCATGGCCTTGTTTCTCCTCCAACAAAACCCAAAAAAAAAACTATCATAATTCTTTTCATTATAACAATACATTGAAAGTATTCTGAATAAATGGAATCATTAGGGTGAGGCAGCTGCGAGTTTATACTCTTTGAGCGTATGCACAATATGTAAAGAAGCAAGAGCGACAGAACAACCAGAACTTGGCCGACAATCAGTGGAGACCAAAATCAGATCCTGTACAGACGTAAAGACTGCCAGTTTTCAGAAACTGAAATCTCTTTTAAAAAATCGAGGCCACTTGTGTCAACCAGCATTATTAAAAGAGAAAGCTCAATGGGGACTATAGGATCAGGATGATGACTAAAGAATCTTTCAGCCACTCCTGGGTAAGAGTTCCCTGTGGGATTGATTATTTTGTAGCTTTATCTGTACATTTTGTACTTGTTTGTACATATGCTTATATTTAAGCTAAACATTTAGTAAACACTTTATAGTTAATCAATCTTCCTATATTTGTCAAGCCCAGAGTTGAAAACTTCCCCATTAGGTACCATTCAGAAAAAGTACCTGACACATGGACATCAAGATGAGAGTGATAGACACTGGGGACTACTACAGTAGGGAGAGAGGGAAGGGCAAAGGTGGAAAGATGACTTATTGGGTACTACTTCCAATAGCGTCATTCATACCCCAAACCTCAGCAAACCTGCACATGTATCCCCTGAATTTAAAATGAAACCTGAAGTTAAACATTTTATTTTATTTATTTATTTTTTTAACTTTTTAAAAATAAATTTTATTTTGAGATAACTTTAGATTCACAATAGTCGTAGAAATAATACATATCCTGCAGATCCTTTTCTTAGTTTTCCCCAAATGTAACATCTTGCAAAACTATAGTACACTACCAGAGACAGACAATTGGCCAAGTGCAGGCAAAAGCCTAAGTTCCTCAGAAAGCCTTCATTGACACTCTCTGAGTCCTTATTACCATTAGGCAGAGGTAGCAATTCTGGATCCCCAATATGCCTTCACTAACAACTCCTAGGCAGGGTAGGTTTTTTTTTTTGAGACAGAGATTTGCTCATGTTGTCCAGGCCAGGGTACAATGGTGCAATCTCAGGTCACTGCAACCTCCACCTCCTGGGTTCAAGCGATTCTCCTGCCTCAGCCTCCTGAATAGCTGGAATTACAGGTGCCCGCCACCACACCTGGCAAAATTTTTATAATTTTAGTAGAGACGGGGTTTCACCACGTTGGCCAGGCAGGTCTTGAACTCCTGACCTCAGTTGATCCACCTGCCTCCACCTCCCAAAGTTCTGGGAATAGAGGTGTGAGCCACCATGCCAAAAAAAAAAAAAAAAAAAGAAGATAAATTTTTAGAAAAGGAAATGTACCTGGCCTTCTATTTTCAACAGTAGGATGGATTAGAGATCTTGAAAACCTGCTGGTACGAAATACTGAAATGCTGTGTAAAATGTTTTCTAAACATCCTTTAAAAGTCATATGTGAATTTTCAAGAAAGTAAGAAAACATCTCTGAAGCAGGAATGTGAAGCAAAGACATACAAGAGAAGTAAGGGAGGCTTGAGTCCACGTAGCCCTCGAGAGGAGGCTGGCTGCCTCTTGGGATTAGTAGTTAGGCATAGGGCCCAGAGGCGAGGGGAGTCATGGTGGAGGTCTACCCTTTACAGCAGAGACTCAGGAAGGACTCTGTCCTCCAGGAAAGGGTGAATTAGGAAGCAGAAACACAAACAAAACCAGTCCTTGGAAACTTGTCTGCCTTGGCTTTGGAGAAAGGGAAAACATCTCCCTTGAGAATTCATAGCTAAGGGTCAGAAGGTAGAGAGCTTGGGGCCTAATATTGCACTATGTGTCCTCTACAACCTGAATTGTAACAAAGTATACCAGAGTTTGCAGGGCCTCCACATGCCCAGTAGATATAAAGGCAAATCCTTTTCTGGGAGAATGCCTCCTAGATCCAGACCTCAAAATATTCCCATATGTAAACCACAATGAATTAAAATCATAATTAAAAAATTCCAAGCCATACCAGGTAATAGCACCATACTAAGAATCAGAAAAAAAAAAAAAGAACAAACATCAGAACTAGACATTTATGGAAGCTATAAATGTAATAGAGAATTGAAACCATGAGTAATGAGCAAAAGAAAACAGTCCTTTTTTTAAAAAAAAATCAAATAGAACTTCTTGAAATGAAAAATAAAATCATTGAAATTTTAAAACTTGGACAATTAAGCAGCAAATCAGACTTAGTAGAAAATGAAAAATGGCCAGGCGCCCAGTGGCTCACACCTGTAATCCCAGCACTTTCAGAGGCCGAGACAGGTGGATCACATGAGGTCAGGACTTCAAGACCAGCCTGACCAACATGGTAAAACCCCATCTCTACCAAAAATACAAAAATTAGCCTAGTGTGGTGGTGCACATGTGTAATCCAGCTACGTGGGAGGCTGAGGCAGGAGAATCACTTGAACCTGGGAGGCAGAGGTTGCAGAGAGCTGAGACTGCAACACTGCACTCCAGCCTGGGTGAGAGAGAGAGACACCTTGGCAGAAAGAAGAAAGAGACAAGGGAGGGAGGGAGGGAGGGAGGGAGGGAGGGAGGGAGGAAGGAAGGAAGGAAGGAAGGAAGGAAGGAAGGAAGGAAGGAAGGAAGGAAGGAAGGAAGGAAGGAAGGAAGGAAGGGGAAAGAAAACTGGAATTACAAATTGTAAATAGATTCTAAAAATTTTTCTAGAATGCAGCACAGATAGATAAAGAGATAAAAGCTATGAAGGAGAACTTGAGACACAGAGAATAAATGCCTAAAATATGTCCCATTGTAGATCCAGAAGGAGAGAATTAAAAGGAAGGGGAAGAGATGTTATTTTAAAAGATAATTACTGAGCCCTTTCCAGAATTGAAAATACGTCTATCTTTAGAATGAGTAAACCTAACGAATTCGAAACAGAATAAATTTTTAAAATTCAATATTAAAACATTCCAGTGGAATCCAAAGAGAAAATAAAAGATCCTAAAAACAGCCAGAGAGCAAAGATAGACTAGCTAAAAATAACTATATTTAGTCTAATGGTTGCTTTCTCAAGAGCAAAAATGAAAGGCAGAAAACAGGGGAATTAGTAGTACCAATCTGCTGAGAGAAAATAACTGTCAATTTACATTTGTATACTCAAAACAAACACTTAAAAAGGAGAGTAAAATAAAGAAATTTTCAGATGAACAAAAACTGAGTTTAGTACCAACAGATTCTCAGTAAAAGAAAATCTAAAGGATGAATTTTAGAAACATGTATTTTTCCCCAGAAAAAGATCTGAGATGCAAAAAGAATTAGTGAATCAAGAAAGCATTAAGGATGAGAATAAATCTAAATAAACATTGAACACAGCAATAACGATTGATTTGAAGAATAAAACAATTAAGCATTGCAAAGAACTATAAAACAATGAACAAAATAGCATGAAACCTAAAAGGTAGTGTATGTGGTGGATGGAGTTAAATATTCATAGGTCCTGGAGCTATTCAAGAGGAGGATACATGTAATTATTAACTTAAGTCTTGTGAAGTAAGCACAGTAAAATTTCAAGGGTTTGACTAAGAACAAATATAGCATGAGGAACATCCAAACCAGTAGGGGGAAAAAGCTGAAATGATAAAATTCTATCAACTTAAAATAGGACAAGAAAAGGGGGATGGGGAGGACAAAGAAACTGTTGGTAGAAAATAATTTAAATAAATGTAAATAGACTGATTTCTCTCCTGTGAAATACGTAGATTGTCAGAGTAGACTTTTTTTTATTTTCTAAAAAATAGCTAGATGCAGCCAGGCATGGTGGCTCATGCCTGTAATCCTAACAATTGGGAGGCCGAGGTGGGTGGATTGCCTGAGCTCAGGAGTTCAAAACCAGCCTGGACAACATGGTGAAATCCCATCTCTACTAAAATACAAAAAATTAGCCAGGTGTGGCAGTGTGCACCTGTAGTCTAGCTACTCGGGAGACTGAGACAGGAGAATCGCTTGAACTCGGGAGGTGGAGATTGCCGTGAGCCAAGATCATGCCACTGCACTCCAGCCTGGGTGACAAGAGTCAGACTCCGTCTCAAAAAAAAAAAAAAAAAAAAAAGCTAGATGATATAAGAGTAATATCTAAAACAAAAAGGCACAGAAAAGTTGGAAAGGACAGAAAAAAGATATATCTGAAAAGTGCTCATTAAAAGAAAATTGATGCCATTAATTTTTAATACAGAAATATAACAAGACAGAAAGCATTACTAGAAAAAAGATATCTACTACAAAATGATCAGTTTTAATTCACCAGAAAAATGTAACAATTCTATGCTTTTAACAACAATAACTTGAATTATATTGTACCACTGATAAAATACATTATATCCTTAATAAACTAATTATACTATTAAGAAAATAAAATAAGTAAATGTAACTTGGCTGTCAAAAAATCAGTGGATCAATATTCATAAGTGAGACTGGCACCTAACTGCCTTTTCATATCATGCCTGTTTCTGATTTGGTCATCAAAGTTATTAAGCTTCATAAGATGAGTTGTAGAATGTTCTCACTTTTTCTATGCCAAATTTAGAATTATGTCCCTTGAATGTCTGGAAGAATTTATCTCTAAAAACACATGTGCATGATGTCTTCCTTCTGGAAACATTTTAAAAGATACTTATTTAATGACTTTGATAGTTACAAAGATACATTTTCTATTTCATCTTGAGTCAATTTTGATAAATTTTGTTACTCTATGAAAATATCCATTTCTTGAAAGTTTTCAAAATTTTTGGCATCAGAGCATGTTTTTTTTCTTTTATTTATGTAGTATCTGTAATTTTTCATTGTTTTAAGGATTCCTGTGAATCTTATCTCTTGTTTTCTTGATTACACTTCCCAGAGAGTTGTCTGTTTTTTGTCTCTTCAAAAACAAGCTTATTAATTTTCACTTTCTTCTTTTATGATAAAGCATTTAAATAATAAAAGTCCTCACACATACCACTGACCTACCTCTCTAAATTTTTAAGTTACACTATTTTCTTGATTGTTAAATTTTTCCCTTTTTAATGTTTCTTTAAACCACGAGTTATTCAAATATATATATTTTTAATTTCCATTTTTTTGTCCTGTACATGTATGCATGAATGTAAAATTTAAGTTTATTTCCTAATTTAATCTAGTTTGGGTCAGAGATGGAATTCTCTGCAAAATGAATTCTTTGGAGTTTACTCTGACTTGCTGTATGGCCTAAAGCATTGTTATGTTTTGGTAAATATTTCGAAGTTTTGGTAAATATTCCTTGTAACTTGAACTGGGTCCAGAGTTTTTTATGTTTTCATTAGATTAGTGTTCACTAAACCTCCTATATGATAATCACCCAAGGAATACAGCTCTCTGGGTCTCTTTCCTGGAGAGTCTCATTCAGTTGGTCTGGTATTAGGCCATTAGAGAGGTTTGGAAAATTTTGCAGTAGACTGAGCGATTTGATTGTTCTAGTCAAATTTTCTTTATTTGTACTGATTTGTGTCTGTTTGATCTATCATTTATTGAGAGAAATGTGTTCAAATCTTTCAGTTCAATGGTGGATTTTTTTACTTTTTCTTTTAATGTTTTCATACTATATATACATATTTATACACACCTATGACAGGTATATTAGATTCTTCTGTTCTGTGTCCTCATTTTATAAAATACAGAAGAGAAAAGTAAAGATAATTATTTTAAAGTCTTAGGACAAATAAATGGAAATATTTTAAAGTCTTAGAACAAATAAATGGTATGTAAATAAAATGCCTGGTCCATAGTAACTGCTCAATAGGTCATCACTAATATTTTCTATAAGATCACTTTCAAAACTAGAATTATCTACACATATGTGCATGCAGTCCATCTATTTACATACAGGCATAGTGTGTTTTATCCTTACATCAAACTGCCCATCAGAACTCTTCCCCATGAATGTGTGAAGAACTGTTTCTCCTGGATTGAAATGAGAGATAATGGTCTTGCCTTTCCTCAGAACACACTACTAGAAGTGTATTTGTTGTGGTGATGTTCCCAAGGACATTGTCCTTTTTTTATTTATTTTTATTTTTTGTCAAGACGAGGTCTCCCTATGTTGCCCAAGCTGGTCTTAAACCTTAGGACTCAACCGATCCTCCCGCCATGCCCTCTCAAAATGCCGGGATTACAGGTGTGAGCCACCACCCCGGCCAGGACATTGTCCTTTACAGTCACTAGTGTCCCCAGTACAAAGACCTGTGGGAGAATAGGAGCTAACTGTTAAGTAGAAGCTGTGATTCTCCTAAGGATTTTCTATGCCTTTTTCGTGACATTCATATATAATAAAAACAATTTAATGATCTGTTTTTATTGTTACTTTGTCAGTGGTAAAGTTCAGAACTAAGTGCATTGCTCAGCTCTGGGAACTAAATAGAAATTTACAACTTTCTTAGGCATAATATATTCTCTCTGACACTTTCCCTTAGCCCATTTACATCTCCTATGCTAATTTAGATTCTCCCTGTCCTATTGTTTTGTTGTGTGTGTGTTTGCTTTGCAAATTTATTACATGTATTTACTGTTACCACCTAAAGTCTTTATGGAATAAACCAGAATATAAGCACATGCATAGAAACATAAATAATAAATACTTATATAGATAGAAGCATGACTTTCTACATATGTATGAATGTAATTTAGAGACTAAATGGGGAAAATAGCTGACTCTAAGGCCTTCATGTCAGTATCAAAGACCCTCTACTAGAAAAGACAAATGAGAGAGATATTACATAAAATATTTATATTATTCAGAGAAAGAGAAAAGAAATGCCTTCCTTAATTCAGTGCTATACTGATATGATTATAGTTTATAGAGCAAGGTTTAAAAAGCACAGGATTTATGGATTTTCTACTTCTGTCAGTCTTGCTTCAAGAGTCTTAGGAAGATTACGTCACCTTTTGTATTGAAGGCTTCCTTATGGCTCTGTGTTTAGTCAAAATGTCATTTTAAAAAGAAATGGCTTGTTTTCAAAGCAATATCTTGCTAGCATAAATTCGCCTGCTGGGAAAAAGAAGAAAAGCTTGTGTGCATTGGTAGAGTCAGCATTATTCTGGCAATTTCTCTAAATACATTTTTAGAGGACTGCGGAGCTTGCTTCTCTTGTTCCAAGTCTAAGATACTCTCCTCCAAAATGTCCTGGTGCTGCTTATGGAGGCCCAGCTGTTCTGGGTGGTTTACTGGAAACATTTGTAAAACAATTAAAACTTTCTTCATGCCTGCTAACCTCCTGTCTTCTTAACATTAAAACTACCCTTTGTAATTTCCTTGTTTTTCTCACGTTGACTGGATCTGAAGGGAACATTTATTTACGCCGTAGCGAACACAGCTTAACTGGTATGTTGTCTGACAGAACAGCTTTGTTTATGTGCTTGTATAACCTCCTCTTCTGACAGCAGAACTTGGGGAGTTAGCCTTCTTAACAAACTGCCTATGCAATGCCAGCAGAAGACGTAGCAATCTTGTTATTACAAGAACACAACATTGGTTGAGGCTACTTCATTTTTCATTTATTAACTTAAGCAAAAATAACACAGTGTTAAAACCTGAGTATTATTTCAGAAATCAAGAGAGATCACACTCTAGTTAGCTTTCAAAATTAAAGACAATTTTTTCATTTGGTAGTAATACCTTTAGGGCACTATAAATTTTCTTCAGTTTCTTCATATGGTCCACAAAGACTGAGAAGGGTAATGATGCATGTCAGTCCTGGGGGAGGCTAGATAAACGTAGTTTAAGATTAAATTGTTTCCTAGCAAAACAAGAATCATTAGATTACAGCTTGCAGAATCAACCAATTATGCAGATATATGAATGGAACAGAAAAAGCAGTGGGCATTCTTCCCCAAATGGAAACAACTGTGGTTTTCAATTTCTGCTGAAAAGGGTCTTGATTTTAAAAGGAATAAAAAATAAAAACCCTAATAACCAAATGAAAATTATGAAAGCAGGCATTGCTCTTCTTCAGGGACGTAATGCTGTTTCAGATATTTCTGGAATATTTCTGGGGAACAATATTCTGGTTTGAAAGTGCATTGTTAGGCTGTTGCTCATCTTGTTTATAACTGCCCTCCCCTCTCCCAGGCAGTTCAGATGACTGTCCTAAGAACAAAAGAGAAGATGTACAACTCTTTTAAAATGACATCTCCTTACTTCCCCGTTATGCCCTAAAATATGTATTATACTCTCTTTTCTATATTTTGAGCAGAAAATTATTTAGAAGGAGTAAATGGTCTTTGAGCCCCTCCGTGAATTAAGATTTGAAGTTTCACTGAGAGCCCCTTTGGTAGCCTTCCTCATGGCAAGCTGACAAAAGGTTGGGGAAGGGAGAAGGAGGAGGCTCCTAGGTTCTTCTAAAGAGTACAGGAACTGACCTTACAGGCAGAGAGAAGAGCTGTGGGTTCATTTAGTCCCTGTTTTCCCCATAACTGCACTGCAAACTTGCTATCACATTTGTCATGTGGTTGATGAGTGTCTGTCTTTATACCAAAGGTACTTAATAAAATTGTATAGAAAGACAGATGACCCCGGAGACAGATTATATTAACTTAGGAGTCTGCAAGCTTGGCCGGGTCCTGACTGCTCCTGCGCAATCTTGAGCCTCAAATTCTCCAAACATAGCAAAACTAATCCTTACCAGCTGCTTACAAGGAAGGGAAAATCAAATTCACGAAGTAATTTGAACTTCTTGTTAACAGAAATCATCTATCAATGTATATTACTCATTATGGAAAAAATAACCTGTCCACAATTTGCTTTCATTTTGCTTTTGATTAATTGTACGTATCATGCATTGTCAACCAGGACTCCACAAGGAAGTACAATTTGCATTACCTATGTTAATCAAAACTAATGGTTAATAGGAAGACAGATGTCTATGCAGAATTCAGAAAAAAAACTTGCTGACTCTACTAGCATGATCTAATTTAAAGAAGGCAACAATTGCTCAATTTCCCTAAAATTTATAACTTCAAAGAGCTAGCGTATAAAGCAAACAAAAATGAGAAGTAAAGATGATAAAGGAGCAAAAAAATATATATATTTTTTTGTGAAAGAAATAAAATGTTTGCCAGGGGACATGCAGAATTGAGACTGACCTAATAAAAATTGTTTGCAGGCTTCTAATGATTCCATTCTTTAGGCCAAAGTTAAGTCACTCTGGGCTACTTTTTTGTTGTTGTTATTTTCATCCCATGTCCATTCTTTTGGAATGGATGAAGGTGGTGATGTCTAAACCACCACCTTCAGTTTTCCACTTATGCACTCACTTCATATTATCTACTGTAAAAACTATCCTAGATGTTATGCAGGACAGAAAAATATACAAGACAGCCACCTGTTCTCCAAGAACCAAAGAATCCAGATTAAGACATAGACACAAATCGTTCCTATTTAAGGAAGTGTGATTAAAAAAAAAACAAAAAAAAAAAAAAAAAAAAACAAAAAAAAAAACTAATACAGGATCACAGAGAAAGGAAAAAGATTTCTATCCAGCCAGTGTGATCAGGGGAGCCTTTTGAAGAGTGTTCTATCTATGTGACTCATGATGTTTCCCTTTACTGCTTAAAAAAAAGGGGAAAACAAAAAACACTCATTACCTCTTCTACAGATAAATTGAGTAATGCAGAAATTAAGATAAATTGGTATGACAACATCAAGGGTCGGACTATCTCTACGTCTTCCAAGCAGCAGAAAAAAGAAACATTCTGTCCTCTTGGCTGGTTTCTATTTTGTGAAGTCAGTCTTCAAGCCCACTGGACATGTCTCAGTAAACAAGTGCTGCTCCTGGCACAGGGATTTGGGTTGCTTCCCTTTTAAATCTGAATGTTGAATGACTTCTTGCTTCCTACTGGATCTTATTTGGGAGCTAACATAAAAGGTTAATGTTCCTGGCCATCCGTAGTTATTGTTACTTAGGGTTGTGCTGGATGTCTAAATGATACAGTCAGTTTTTGCCTTTGATGGTGTGAGAGACAGGGACAGGGACATTTAGCCACTAAGCATCTGAATGAGCATAAGACCTGATAAAGTCCCCCAATGATAGTGAACTGAGATTGCATATCAAGTATCTAGAGAGTACAATTTTTCCCCCTTATAAAGGTCTTTCTTACTTCTTTTTAAAAGGAAATACATGGCAAGATAAATAATTCAGTGCAATGATCTTTCTAGAGTAAAAATAACATGGTTTCTTTGGACTTTGTTCATATTCTCACCCATGTCAACAAACACAAGTTTACTGACTAAGAGATGGTGATCGGAAAGGTGCTGCTGAAGATGTCAAAAAGGCTGAGGAAATTCTGAAACAAGGCTCATCAGCATAACTATTCGAACAGGAATTTTTTTTCCCATGGAAAGGTTATTCCTCTTCTTTCTGAAGTTGATATTTCTTCTCTTTGATTGAGGAAAATAAGAAACTTCTGATAGCGATAAGGAGCTACTTTTTATAGAGTGCCTACTATGCTAAGCACTTTATATACTTCATTGAATTATTAGATCTACTGTACAACATTATCTTCATTTTACAGATGAGGAAATAGAGGCTCAGAGAATGAGTGTCTCAGTTGAGGGAATAAATGCAGCTAGTAAGTGTTGGAGGCACTACTTGAAACCTGTCTCAACACCTACACATGTTCCTGTAGGATGCCGTGCCACAGAAACCCTTCAGGTGAACAGCTATACCTGGAAGTTGCCTTGCCAGGAAGAGCATTCTCCCAGGTCAAAACTCTGATAGCATTGTCTTTTGCTAAGTGTTTGTAATGGGATAATGGGATTAAGATATGATCACGGAGAAACATAAATTAATCAAAGAAATCTGGGCACAGTGGCTCACACCTGTAATCCCAGAACTTTGGGAGGCCGGGGCAAGAGGATCACATAGGTCAGGAGTTCGAGACTAGCCTGGCCAACATGGCAAAACCCCGTCTCTACCAAAAATGTAAAAATTAGCCGAGTGTGGTGGCACATGCCTGTAATCCCAGCTACTCGGGAGGCTGAGGCAGGAGAATCACTTGAACCCAGGAGGTGGAGGTTGCAGTGAGATGAAATTGAGCCACTGCACTCCAGCCTGGGTGACAGAGTAAGACTCTGTCTTGAAAAATAAAAATAAAAAATGAAAAAAGAATCAAAGAAAATCAGGCCACCAAAAGTGGAAATAAAACTGAGGGAATGGCTTGCTAGCATACAATAACACTTAATTAGGTAGGAGGTATTGTACAGCATTTTTATGTTTTCATGTGCCTAAAATACATTGAAGTGTAGTGTTCATGACCTCCTATATATTCCTGTGACCTTATGTATTTACTCTGGAAGCCTTCCAGGACAAGCTAAAGAGCCTCAATATTTGTGATGTTTCTGAGGTGTTTGGCAAGGATGAAGTTCATGAGCAGGCTGTTTCAGCTGTCCTTGCTCTGCTGACCTGCTTTTGTTCTGACTGGCTTTCAAATTTCCAGCCTTGAGTTCCATCTTCTCCGTGGCAGACACGTAACTTTACATAAATCACTTACCCATTTATGATTTCAACTTCTAAATTATAAAACAGAATGAAAATTGTCCTTCAAAGTTTTTGAAGCTCTAACATTTGATTAATTACAACTTAAAGTTCTCTTTACATTTTTATACAGATATGTATGTATTAATTTCAGTTAAATAACGTTTTTAAAAATCATTAGTGAAATTTCAGCAGCCATGGAGTCATTATGAAGATTCTTAAATTGGTTATTCATCAATTATCCAAAAATTATTTATTCAATGGACTTAAACTCAGTTTATTATTTTAAAATCAACTTGTATGACTACTAAAGATAAAATATTGTGTTAAAATTAAGGTACTGTTTTATGTCCATAGAGATTTTTCTGCATACACAAATCCACTTTTCTGAGGCTAAAAGATAGCACACTCTAAATTGCAATGTTATTTATTTAGACTACATATAAAACCATGGGCAATTAAGAAAAATAATATGAGAAAATCTTTATGTAAGGTTCTGTTTTTCATCCTACCGTCTTCCTTTCTATTGTATTTCACTTTTCCTTCTAAATGAAAATAAAATATTAATAATATCTTATACATGCATGATTTTTAAGGTTTGCAAAAACACTTTCATAGGCAGCAGAGTCACATCTTATATGGGGATTGTATTGTGAAGCCATTTCATAACGTAAAAATCACATATGGATACAATTACCCATAGCCCATAAAGAATACCATGCATAGTTTTATACAGTCTTTTAAAATATACATATATATTAAGACAATATCTACAGAATAAAGAAAGTATAGTATACAACAAAGGATAGTTTGCAAAATTTATTTCTCAAAATATTAAATTGTATAAAAGAGGACATATAGTTATGTATTTCAATTTCATGGGAGAATGCACATTATTTGTATAACATAGATGCAAACATGATGCTACTCCACTGTATAGCTCTTACAACATCCTTGTGAGCTAGAATTAGGATTTCCCTTTATAAAAGAAAATAGTGCTTGGAGTAGTTTTAAAACTTGTCCAAAGCCTCAAAACTCATAAGCAGCAAAGCTAATTCAAACCTTCAGAACTGCAGGCCTAGTTGTCTTTCTGCTTCCTCATAATTGGCTCTGACTTTATGCTTCTCTCCTGCTGAAGTATCTAAACATTTTTTCAACTTTACTAAATTGAGCATTGTTTTCAAAACAATTAGTTTTCCCAGATAAAATTATCTTCTTCAATTCATTGATAGAATGGGAGGAAAATACTATTAGGTTTGATTTAAAAAGTATCTGTTAATTAAATGTAATCCGACCAGCTCATGAACTAATATTGTCAGTCTGCTACAAAGCTGCTTTAAATGTGTGAGACTTTATTGGGGAGAGGTTTATGTTGATAATATGTCCATTATAAGAGAAAGTAGATATTTAACTGTCAATAAAAAGGTCACTATTTGTTTTTCCTTGACTCTGGCCCAGAAATAAATGTTAAAATTTCTAAGAGAATCTGTATCAGTCAATATAGGTAAGCTTTAGGGGTGAATATTGTACTGAAAGACTCAGGGGAATGATGAATTGTAGTCTGTCCAAAGACCAAGACTTGGGGTTACAGACCTTAACCTCATTCTCCAATTAACAGTCTGGATGTGAAACCAGATAGTTACAACCTAACCTCTTTAGCCATGTCTTCCACACAGGAACTAGCATAGTGGCAGATTTAGACATATAAAAGAAATAAATATTGCAGCTAGAAGTATATTAATGTGGAAGTTACAGATACATACATTAACTGATTATGTATTCAAAATTAAGAAGTTGTGCTTATATAATTTTTCCTATTCTAATGCTGCTTTTCCAAAGCACAGAATGGTTGCTAGAAGTAAGCCCTTACCATCCTCTCAGCTCTTTCTCTTTTACAATCTTTCTAAATGTCGAACTACACAAACACTGTTAGACTTGGTTGTTACTTCATCCCATTATTCTTCAGAAGAGAAATTGAGGCCTCCCAATGTTAAATGATTTCCCCAGGAACATTTAGAACTGAGACTAGAATGAAATTTGTATTAATTCATTGATATATGAAGAGATACTGAGAACCTACTGCATGCCAGGAATTTTTACACTTTTGACTACACTCACTACTGCTGTTTTCACTACAACAATCAGGTTAGAATACAGTTTTACTAGAAAATATGAAATAAGGCCTGGCACAGTGGCTCATACCTGTAATCCTGACACTTTGGGAGGCCAAGGCAGGAAGACTGCTTGAGCCTAGCAATTCAAGACCAGCCTGGACAATGTGGTGAAACTCCATCTCTAAAAAAAATCCAAAAAAAAAAAAAAAAAATTAGCCAGTGTTGGTAGTGTGCACCTGTAATCCCAGCTACTTGGGAGGCTGAGGTGGGAGGATCGCTTAAGCCCAGGAGATCGAGGCTGCAGTGAGCCATGATTGTGCCACTGCACTCCAGCCTGGGTGACAGAGTGAGATGCTGACTCAATTAAAAAAAAAAAGAAACAAAACCAAAGAAAAGAACATGTGACTGAAATAATAAGCTAATGATACTTGAATCCAGTATATGCCAGATTTCAGATCTCAGTCCATGTGAGTCTTGCTAATGATGATTTTCAGGAAGACAGTTTGCAGAAGCTGCCTTCTAAGCTGCCTGGCTGAAGTAAGACAAAATAAGTGGTAAACAAAGAGATTTGGGGCAAGTAAGCCTTTATTGTCTCACTATATATTTCCTTTAGAAGAAAAGAGTCATTTTCCCCAAAAAGCCAGCACTAAAAGAAGAGAAAAATATGCAACAAGGCACAGGAATTATAGATTTTATCCTCCTAGTCATGGGCATGTCATCTGGGCAGCCACACAGGATCAAGTGCTTGGAAGGGCCCCACACATGATTTAATGCTCTCCAGTTGCCATCTTGGAATTCTTAATAAGTCCTTAACAAGGGGTCCCTGATTTCCATTTTTCACAGGATCACATAGTCTTCCTTGCCATTGCTTAGCAGGGTCTGTATGGCCTTGCTCTGCCACACCTCTGACTTTCCTCACCCTCTCCTGTTTCTTTCCATTTGGGCGCCACTGCTAGGACTTGTTTCTTGTATCTGAACACATCCTTAATGTAGATCTGGTTTGTATAGTAAATTCTCCCTCTGATATTTAACCTCCAGTGGACTTATTTGGAAAAATGGGAGACTGTTAAGACAACTTGCTTTTTCTTTTTAATAGATATGTGTTTGTATCAGTAAATATAAATCTGCCTTGTTTGTTTTTATAGCAGTAAAATCTATATGTAGCCCACATATCCCCACTGGGGGTCCCCTGGACCCCTAGAAATCTGGGTGAACTTAGTCCAAGCTCCAGCTCCACAGTCTCGTGATAGAAATTCCATGGTTTCTGCTAGTTCCTCTCCTGAATTCTCCAGGCTCCTCCGCTACCACGCATATGTCATCTGCACACGATACCTCCGTCTGCCCCGTATTAGTCAGGATGAAGGTCTCAACTGCTTCAACAGTTCCACAGGATATGTAATAATATGCATTTTGTGCTTCTTGTGTGCATTTTACTGAAGATTTGGAGATACCCAGGCTCAGGGGAGAAGTTCATATCAGGGATAGATGGTTCTCTCCAACCTATCTGATCTCTGTTCTCTTTCTCCTTCTTCCTCCTTCTTTCTCCAAAGTAACAAGTAAATTTGTATTATTGTTTTGCATAGACATTTTCAACAGTATTAAGGTCTTGTCAGGGTCTCATACTCTACCTGAAGCACTTTCCCAATCAAATGTAGTTCCTATCCTAAGAGAAACGTTTATTACAACCATTTTATAACAATAGTTTACATTGTTGGCAGTAGTTTTCCAAAAAAGGTAAAAATGCAGAGGCTTTTTTCTTATGATTTACACTTCATGATTTTTGGAATTTCTATACAAAAGAAAAAGTGGTATTAAAATCACCTATATTTTCCAAACTGGGCATGAATATATAGTCCAGATATTACTGCCTCATTCTGAAGTCCTTTGTTTTCCTTTTTTTCCTTTGTCTCTGAAAATATTTGTTAGTTATAAAAGAAACTTTTTTTTCTAAGTTACAGAGAAACTTATTTTCTATTTTTTTAAGTGTAAATAAAATGCTGCATTTTTCAATCTTAGAAGCTTGGTGGGAAAATATATTGAAGTTCAAAACAATATTAGAAAGCCGTATGCCTGTCAGTTTCCGTTATAACATGTATACTAATTAAATATTTTTCATCAATGTTATATTTTGAAGAGATGCTTTCATCAGCGGGTAGCATATTTTTAATTTACTAACCACCTTTGAACTGATTTATTTAGACCTCATTGATGCTTACTACTTAATTACAAATAGACATGTGATAATATAGGGGTTTGATCTCATTACACAAATAGCCTTTCCAACGCAGTTGTTTAGGAGAATCAGGCAGTCTGCTGACAGTCAGAATGCATGATTTACATATCTGTTCTCCATTAGCCAGTACTTCATGCACGGCCAGTCATTTCCTTCTCTTAATTGGAAACTAGCTAATTAGCCTATATATAATTAATTTGCATATCAAGCAAATGAACTATTGAATGAAATGCTGTGTAATGTAGTACCAATTAGGGTCAATTTTCTGGAGTAAACAAGCTCATAACCAGCCCCCTTCAGTTCCAAAGAAAAGAGAAATACAATATTTTTAAATACGAAAAATATATGTTAACCTCACATCATATCTAAATAATAAAATGACTCACAGACCTAAAGTTATCAGACTTTTTGAAAAAGAAAATTTTTGTGACTTTAGGCTAGGCAAAGATTTCTTAGATACAACATTAAAAACAGATCTATAAATGAAAAAAATAAGTAATTGGACTTCAGTGAATTTTAAATTCTGTTTTCTGAAAGACATTAAGAGAATGAAAAGACAAACCAGGTCGGGCGTGGTGGCTCAAGCCTGTAATCCCAGCACTTTGGGAGGCCGAGACGGGCGGATCACGAGGTCAGGAGATCGAGACCATCCTGGCTAACACGGTGAAACCCCGTCTCTCCTAAAAATACAAAAAACTAGCCGAGCGAGGTGGCGGGCGCCTGTAGTCCCAGCTGCTCCGGAGGCTGAGGCAGGAGAATGGCGTAAACCCGGGAGGCAGGAGCTTGCAGTGAGCTGAGATTCGGCCACTGCACTCCAGCAGGGGTGATAGAGCAAGACTCCGTCTCAAAAAAAAAAGAAAAAAGAAAAAAGAAAAGACAAACCATACTTGGAGAAAAATATTTGCAAATCACATAGTTGATAATGGGCTAGTAGGTAGAACGTAAGAGAACTCTAAAATCACAATAATAAAAAAACAACCCAACTTTTAAGAATTGGGCAAAAGATTTGAGCAGACACTTCCCCCGCCCGCAAAACAGTGTACAGAATGCAAACAAGCACATGAAAAGATGCTCAACATCATCAGTTATTAGAAAATGCAAGTTAAAACCACAGTGAGCTGCTGCTATGCACATATAAAAATGACTGAAATTAAAATGTGCCACTTATCTATGGCCCAAGCAGAAACTTTTGAAGATAATTATAACTGAAGCTGTACTGCAAGAGCGCTAAACATCTAGAGGTTGTGTACCCCCACAGTATAAAAACTCAAAACTCCTCACTCAGAGTTCTTAACTGGAGGTCTAAGTACCCCTACGAGATGTATGACTAGGCTTTGAAAGGCCCATAAACTTTCTAAGGGTATAAATAGAAGGGTGTGTGTATATGTGTATTTGTATTTCTTAGGGAAAAGGAAACAGGGATATCATCAAGTTTTCAATGGAGTAATTTAACAAAAACAGCAACAACAAAAAGTTTAAGAATCTACCCCAACCAATAGCTTAATTGGGCTAAACAACACAGAAAGCTCAATGAAGCACCGTGAAACCACTGGATAGGAAGAGGTGTAGGTAAAAATAAGCACCCTGGGAAGATAAACCTGTAACTGGAAATTATAAAGCATACAGGAAAATTTCTGCTATGTGAGATAGTCAAAAGACCATATATTGGCAGAATTCACAAATGATAAAATGTAACTAAGACAGCATTCCTCATTTAATACAAATGTTTACATTTCTCAAAGAGATTTTGCAGTAAACAGCATCCCAGAAACAGAAACATAAAGTTATCAAACAAGAGCAGGAATGCATGAAAATGGGCCAACTGGAAATCATACAAATGAAAAAAAAAATAACTGAAAGTAAGAAGGATCTTAATAGATGAAATAAAGAGTAAACTAGACATATTCTTTAATACTGCACACTAAACTGTCTTAGAGTCTGCTTCTCAGGGAACACAATTTGTGACAGACAGCAATCACCAAACATGCCTGTTTGCTCAACTATCATAGAACATAAGGGAGATTGTGAGAAAGGAGTACACTCAGAATACTCAATGGGAAATAAAGAGAGAAGAGGAAGATAGAGCACATCAATTGCTAGGATACACTTCTCTCCCATTGGTCAAAATCTGCTCCACTGGGCAACAACACCTCAACACTACTAAGTCAGATCATTCAACCACTCTAGGTGGCCACTGAGGAAGGCAGATCCTTCTCTTGTTCAGTCAGCCCAGTACATAGGTACAGAGAGTTCTTGTCAAGCAGGAATTCACAAGGGGGCTCCTAAATGGTGGTGGCAACAGCAGCCAGAATTTCTGACCGTAGGAATAGCATGATTGATTGATACTGTCACTCCAGTCAGAAAGAACAGCAAGTGACTGAATAGACAGGGTTGAATAGAGGTGGAATGGAAACTAAACTATGATTACTTGTAGGAATGTGCCTATGCATATACTGTGCTTTCTGAACAATTATATGTTTCTATGTATAGTTATATATAGACCTAGTTATATATTTATCCTAACATGAAGTACTTATATCTCCCAACCAATTGTGGGAGATGGAGAAAACAGAATGGTGAGAGTGGTAAGAATAATAGTAGTAAGAATGACAATAAATTGTGTACTTGTATAGTGCTTTGCAGCTAACAAAAATGGAAAAAGATGCTTTCATACAGGAAGCATGTGAGACGTTTTCTTTCTATTCACCCCAAAGCATTTAAACTTATTATTTCTCTCAGCAAACAGGAGAATTTGATGACTGGGATAGATTTTCCCAGACCAATGGAAAACTAGGAAGAAGCCATAGAAACCCAGATTTTGAAGACATTGGAAGGGAAATATAATCTAGCTACCGCATTTTACAAATTACGAAGTGGATCCAGAGACAGAAAATGAGTTCTGTGTCAGGTTTTGATTTAGGAGGAAATGATTATGAAAGAAGTGATTGTATTCATGTTAAAATTAAGTGATGCCCTCATTAAAACTCCATCTCTTAGGACAGGACAGGCATGGGTGGAGACTTACATTTGCTGAATACCTATTATGTTCTACGGATTTCACATTCATTATGTCCTCTAATTAACTTCTTAATCTTCACAAAATCCTAGGAGGTAGATATCATTTTACTTATTAATTAAGAGGTTTAGTGGCCTGTACAAGGCCAGGTTAATAATTAGCTGCTTCTGGAATCAAATCCTGATTAAGAAACTTACACTGACTCCAGAAGCGAAGCAGTTAAAGAATACTGAAGCTAAGAACAATGAAATCATATTTTCAATTTAAAATGCTATTTCCATTTCCCTTTCATTTTAAATGAGTTAGACACATCAAATATTATAGAACAATGGCTTGCCCCAAGTAAATAAATGTTCAATTTTATGTCTGAGTCAGTAAAATGCTGACATATATACAAGCAAAACATTCAGGAGAGACATATTTCTAAATCTCCTCACCACTGCCTGACTCAGAGGTACCAAAGTCCTCCTTCCTCGGTATCTCTCTGTGGAAAATGAGAGCATTCTGCTCCTGGTCTTTGGACTCTAACAATCAGAACAAAACCCAACAAAACAAAAACCCACTGCAGGCCTGCATTGTCTCCCCCATCTGCCCCTCAAGGCAAACCTTTAAAACATCCAAGAATAGAAAGACAAATAGGTAGTGGGCACAGATGCACTGAAATATGACCCAATTCAAACACAGGAAGTACAGTTGCTTCAGTGGGTTGGAGCAAGTCACAGTGAGCATTCTGACCCATTTGCCTCTGGTGTTGAGATTAATTGGTGTACACTGGCTGGTTGCACTGCCCATGGGGAGCTTGAATACTATTGTTTAGTATTGTACAATTTAGTTATTGTACAGTTCAGATCTAATTCTTTGTATAAAGTCTAGGAGTCACTCCTTCAGGGCACTGGTGCACTTCTTTTTCCGGAGGAAATGTGAAAAGAGAAAGTTAATAGGGTGAACTACAGCTCCACTGCTGCTGCTACTCAGTTTATATTCATCATCTCCCTTCACATTGTCCATTCGAGATCTCCTTCACCTTCAGCTAGCATCTGTGCTGGTCTCAGTGGCTCACCCAGTGGCGTGACTCAGTCCCGCATTTTTTAGAAATCTGAGCCCCTTGAGCATTGTACCCTTTGCAGACCATGGTTCTTGTCTAAAGAGACACTCAAGTCAATCATGTAAGAACAATTGTTTAGCGTAGTCATAACTTAGGTATTCCTTGGAAATCATGTGAGAACTATTGCTTAGCATAGTCATAGCTCAGGTATTCCTTGGAAAAAGGATGAAACGATATCTTTAGTTACGACTGTCTGATCACTCACAGGGAATAATTTTTCTCCTTGCTAACTCATTGGCATTTCCATTCCTTCCATCTTCCATCTCGTCTCTTTTTCTCTCATGCTTAATATGTATCAAGCATAGTTCTAAGTACTTCACATATAGTAACTTACTTAGTTCTCACAACAACCCTGAGATAGGCCTATGTTATCCTCATTTTAGAGATAGCAGTGGTGTGCAAATAAGTTAAATAAGTATCCTTAGTCACACAGTAAGTACATCTGGGGACCAAGATTTGACCCCATACAGCCTGCTCCAGAGTCCATGCCTGTAACCACAGACTTCCTACTTCCCAGTCTTGGTTAACAATGTGCTTGTGTATTGATAAAGGTCGCTAAAAATATTTGGCTCAATTCAAAGCACCTCAGTCAGCTTTTAGCTAATTTACAAGTCTGTAAGGTAATTGTGGGTGAAATTGCTAGCTCCAAACAGCACTGCTTTGCTTTGGACTTAATTTCACTTGTGGCTGGCACTGTGGACCTATTTGATTGACTGATTTATTCTTCATCTCCAGCCTGAAGCTCATCTGCAACCTTTCAGCACTCCCTGTTCCAGCCACACCACGTAACCTGCTGCATAGTTTCTGCTTCTGTGCTTGGCCTGTGGTATTCCCACTGCCCATAGTGCCCTTTTCTTCCTCCTGGACCTTGGAAACATATTTCCATCCTTCCAGCCCTACCGTGCCAGCCACTGGGGAGTGATGGTAACATTATAATAACTTACTTATGCATCCTTTGCCGCCTCCAGATTGAACTTCTCCAGAGGATATAACAATGCTTTATTCTTTTAGTATCATTTCCCTATTTAACACCCTAGCACTTTGGGAGGCCAAGGCAGGCGGATTGCTTGAGCTCAGAAGTTCGATACCAGCCTAGGCAACGTGGTGAAACCCCGTCTCTACTAAAATACAAAAAATTAGCTGGGCATGTTGGCCTGCGCCTGTAATCCCAGCTCCTCAGGAGGCTGAGGCACAAGAATTGCTTGAACCAGGGCGGTGGAGGTTGCAGTGAGCTAAGATAGAGCCACTGCACTCTGCACTCCAGCCTGGGCAACAGAGCAAGATTCTGTTTCCAAAAGAAAAAAAGATGGCCGGGCGCGGTGGCTCAAGCCTGTAATCCCAGCACTTTGGGAGGCCAAGGCGGGCGGATGACAAGGTCAGGAGATCGAGACCATCCTGGCTAACACGGTGAAACCCCGTCTCTACTAAAAAATACAAAAAACTAGCCGGGCGAGGTGGCAGGCGCCTGTAGTCCCAGCTACTCGGGAGGCTGAGGCAGGAGAATGGCGTGAACCTGGGAGGCGGAGCTTGCAGTGAGCTGAGATCTGGCCAGTGCACTCCAGCTTGGGTGACAGAGCAAGACTCCGTCTCAAAAAAAAAAAGAAAAAAAAAAGAAAAAAAGATTTAATACCTTAAAGACACCAGGTTAATGTATAAAAATTTTCCCACGATAATTTTAAATGTGATGAAAACCCTTTTGAAGGTGTCTGGCATTAAAACACATTAATAATTCCTTTTAGGAAAGAGTTGTCCTGAGTCAAGTTCATAATCCTCTTACTTTCACTGTAAGACCTTCAACCTCTAAGGAAAGAAGCAGTGTGAGCAGAGAAATTAGCTGGGTTGTGATACACTCTCAAGTGACATGTCAGCCACACCCACAGGGATCTTTGCAGCTTTGATGGCCCTCCAGAATGATGCCAGGTTGGACCACAGAGGCTGGATACTTTTTACTCCTTCATCAGCCAGTCATTGGATGTAGGCTATCCTAAGAAGGGAGCACGGCATTGACAATGGCAAATGCTGAACAAAGGTGACATCCAGGGCTGTTTTCTGATAATAATCCCAGCAGGTAAGGGAATAAGTCTGCATCATTCCTGAAGAGGGAGGTGGAGGGGACGTCAGTGTGGCCCGGTACAGTTCAGATCTAATTCTTTGTATAAAGTCTAGGAGTCACTCCTTCAGGGCACTGGTGCACTTCTTTTTCCGGAGGAAATGTGAAAAGAGAAAGTTAATAGGGTGAACTACAGCTCCACTGCTGCTGCTACTCAATTTATATTCATCGTCTCCCTTCACATTGTCCATTCGAGATCTCCTTCACCTTCAGCTAGCATCTGTGCTGGTCTCAGTGGTTCACCCAGTGGCGTGACTCAGTCCTGCATCCTTTAGAAATCTGAGCTCCTTGAGCATTGTGCCCTTTGCAGACCATGGTTGCTGTCTAAAGAGACACTCAGGTGAATCATGTAAGAACAAAACATATTTCTTCCTGCCCTTATTGTGAAGCATTAGCCTAGTTAGGCTTCAGTTTCAGTTAACCCTGACAAGATGATTACTTCACAGTGCCCAGGTGGCAGTATCAGTTATAGTTCAGTGTGACTCTTGATGTGTCCTCTGGTAGAAGGGTTCCTCCTTTGGAACCAGGACCTCTGGACACATGGAGTTCACAGTTGTGGGGATGGGAAGCACAAATGGGTGCTCGGGAGTGATGGTAAACAAGCCACTCCTGCTTCTCACTCTCAGCCCTTGCCCATGCATTCTACCTGTTGAGAACACAATCTCATATCATACTTGCTGATTCAGAGTGTGCACTGTATCCTGGAGGATGGTCATCCATCCTCTGAGCTGGTGCTTCAGCAAGATAATCCTCTCAATTGTGCCTTTAGCAGGGTGAACCATTGCTCTTCTAGCTCGGCACCTTCTAGGTGGTGAAGTATGTGATATGGCCTCACCCTCACACCTTTTTTGCTGTAAAGTAGGTCCCTTGGTCTGATTCAGGGTTCTCTGGAAACTCATGCTGGTGGATCAAACACTTTGTAAGATCTTGGATAGGTCCTGTGAGCAGGAAAAAGAAACCTATGCCAGGAATAGGTCTACTCTTATCAAAATGAATTGCCAGCCCATCCAGACTGAAGGGGCGTAATGTAGTCAACTTGTCACCGAGTGGCTTATTTAATGATGATGTTACAATAAAGACATACAGTTGTTCTCTTTTGCTGGCACATTTGGCAATGGCAATAATAGATCAGCCAAGGTAAGCAGACGTGGATGCTATTGGGTCCATGTTGTTAGGCCCTGCTACCATGGCAACTCCACTCCTGTGCTCCTTTTGCCAGTGTTAGATGGCCAATGACAGTGGCTAGTTGGTGTCGACTGTCTGAGTTGTTTTTGGCTACCTGACTGTGAAGTGCCTCTTCAGTGATGGATACTTTCCAGTAGATATTGCATGTGACAGAAAAGTCTTCACATAATGTGCTCACTCTCATGTATTCATCCACATGCCTCCTTGGTTCCAATCTTACAATCTTTCTCTTTCCAGACCCCTTATCAGCTGGCCAAAACATTTTCCACTGCCTGTGTGTCTTGTGCCCTTGCGGTAGTTCTCTTTGCTCATAAAGTTAATAACCTGTTGCACCAAACTGTGGCCCATTGACCACACCCAAGTCAGGCTATAAAGCAACCACCATCCACTTCTGACTTACACCTGCATGCTGAGCCATTCCATCTGTGAACCTCTTCTATCAGGTGAGCATGAGATGCCCCCGGCAGCTGTGAGAGTGAACTCAGGGGCCGGGTGCAGTGGCTCATGCCTGTAATCTCAGCACGTTGGGAGGCCGAGGCAGGTGAATCACGAAGTCAGGAGTTCAAGACCAGCCTGACCACCATGGTGAAACCCCATCTCTACTAAAAATACAAAAAATTAGTTGGGCGTGGTGGTGGGCACCTGTAATCCCAGCTACTCAGATGGCTGAGGCAGGAGAATTTATTGAACCCGAGAGGTGGAGGTCACAGTGAGCTAAGATTGCGCCACTGCACTCCAGCCTGGGTGACAGTGCGAGACACCAACTCAAAAAAAAAAAAAAAAAAAGAAGAAAAAAAGAAAAAGAGTGAACTTGTGGGAGAGGCACTGGAATACATTGATGGGTGACATGGGGGTTCTGGGCCACCTGCCGTACAGCTTGCTTTTACACTCTGGTCTCACTTGGGCTCAATTCAGGATATATCATTTCTATCTTAAGATAGATTGCTGTGGGACCTTCCTGAACCTTAGTAGGTTTGACAGGGTTCAGCTCATAATGACAATTCCAGCCATAGGATAACAATGCTCCATGATCAGGTGTTCCCACTCTACCCCATAGTATAACAGGAGCTGTTTCTGGACAAGTGTTATCCAGAATACACAGAGGATAACAGTCTCTCTGCACATGACATGGCATTAGGAGTCTGCATTGCCATTTCCATTGGGTCTTGTCATGAAAGGAATCATCAATCGTGGCCCCTTTCCCACGATTAATGCTGTTAAGACAATAGAGTCTGCTAACTTGCATGACCCTTATAGCAGGCCACTTTCCTGTATCATCCGAAGAGCCCATTCCTACTCTGGGCCCCATTCAGCCCTGGCAGCCTCTCGGGTCCCCTGGAATGCAGGTCAGAGCAGTATGCCCAGGTTTAAGATATGCTGGCTCGGACTCTGAGCAGGCCTGTCAAACATAACTATTCTTTCTTTTTAGTGGGAGATGAAAGATACAATAATTTCTCCTTTATATGAAGGCAGTATTTTACACCCCTGGATCCTAAAACTGCTACTGATGTAATAGGTCCTTGAAGTCTGTGCAGAGATTATCTTCCATCTGGTAGGGCCAAAGCCTCCAAAATATTTGCCACTTTTCGTTTTTCTGGTCATATTGGAATGATGTCCTCAGTATACTGAACCAGTACAATGCTCTAGAGAATGTTCAAATGATCCAGATCTCTCTGGACTATATTATGAGGGCATAGGATTTAACACAATCCTGGTACTGAATGTAAATGTATATTTTTATAAGTTGAGTTCCTTGGGAAGCAGACTGAGACAGATTAAGGTGCAGGAAGTTTATTAAGAAGCTATCTTGAGAAGGAATGAAAGCAAAGGCAGGCAAGGGGAGAAGTTGGGCTGTGATGAGCCTTAACAAAGGCCTCAGCTGACTACATGGGACCTCTGGCATGGAGCTAGTCCTTAAAAGTTGTCTCGAATTCAGGCAAGGGGACCAGGACTTTATACTGCTGTTTTGAGAAGTCATTGGTTGAGGCTGCTCTGGAAAGTGCATGTTACCAGCATGAGGCATCTCTCTTCAGCCAAAGCAATTCCTGAAAAGGGCTAACAGCTTGTCTCCCAGCAGCAGTTCCTGTAGCTGAGCGAGTGATCCCATCATTCCCGAGGTGAGGCCTGAATGGTGCATCACAGAATCCACTAAGCTTTCCTTCCTTCCCTGCCTCACTCCTTCTTTCTTTTACTCTTAATTTCCTGGGGTTGCACCTCTATTAAATCATTAGCATGCGAGTTTTTGCCTCAGGCTCTGTTTTCTAGAAGACTTGGGCTAAAATAATAAAGAGTTGTATATGTTTGTTTTGGCTTCTATTTCACAGGCTTAAATGAACATGTGTCAAAATGGAACTCTCTACTAAAATGGAATATGTAGAATTAATACCCCCCCACCAAACACACACACACACACACACACACACACACACACACACACACACACACACAGACTTAATGCAAGATGGATTTTGGGCCGAGACACTTGATTTCTAGTGGGGCTCAACTATTCCTAGATATTAGGAACATGGCTTGGTCTCTCAGATTTAGTTTCTAGTTTAATATAGTGGGCATAATAAAGCCTGGTCTTTCCAGCCCCCAAATAACATCAAGTCTGAAAGATTATAATGTATGTCAGAGCACTATGCACAATCACAAGATCCCTACTAACAAATTCTCTTCTCCCCTTCATATTCTCTAGCAAAGGTACGGAATGACGAAGCAGTGATGCCATGCTCCAAGGATCGTTGTCAGGACCTTATGGTGCACAATCCCTTACAAATGTGTTGATACTAGAATAGCAGGAAGCTACTAATTCAAATGTCTCTCTTGTCGCCTGCCAAATTTCCTAATGCCCTACCACTGGACTCTGAGGTTCTTCTCTCTTGTGATCTCTCAATGAAAGCCACAATGTCATAGTGTTGCCCACGTCCAAGCAGCATTGCACTTAAATCTCAGAATGGGGCCTTGAAGGGTTAAGCTGGTAGACAGATCCCTGAGAATGAGACAGGCATCTTCTCTGTGAGGAAGAGAAAAGAATGGCAGGAGAGATACTGGGAATCGAGGTAATGAAAGGGGAAACTGAAATGTGAAGTCAGAGGAAAAGATTTCACCTACTTCTTGATTTCAACAAGGTCTCATCCTGATTATATATAGGTCGAGATTTCTACCAAGGACCACAACAATATACAAGGCTGACACAGGATAGCTAAACCATAGCTGCACACTCTGGCCTATGGCCACTTGGCAGTCTACGCTTTCCATCTCCTTCCCTCTGAAATCATCAATGGCTTCCCTCAGTGGGACTTTCACAGGTCTCTCTTTTGACCTGTGTATAAGAGGGTGATGCTCACAATTATTAGAATAAAAATTTTAGTCCCTTAACTTGAGCCCTACAATTAAAAAGACCTTCATTCTGACTAAGGACAGGAAATGAGAACATGACCCACTCTTGCTTAATTAGGCCCCTCTTTTTCTGCCAAGATTTAATTCTGCAAGTCTTTTGAAATGCAGCATGTTAGAAATTAAATAACAGAGTCCTCGAGCACTCTCAGGGGACGAATGGAGAAAAGTCTTTGAAAAATAACAAAAGTAATGGGAAAATAATTAAAGGAAACATCTCTGACATATTAAAACTAAAATAAACCATATGCTATGACAGAAAATTATTTCCTATAGCCCTAGATGAAGGCTGAAAGGGGAGGTCCAGTCTGGACCTAGAGGGCTAGTCTGGGCTGGCTCAAACTGGAAACTCAGGGCCTTATTCCTCCTGACTTGAGGGCTCTAGGTGGCTGTCCTGCTCCTCAGTATCTGCCACTGAGCCTGCCACAGCACTAGTAGCAATTACTGGAATGTTGGGCACCAACCTACTTTCCAGTTTTGTGAACCAGTAAAGCTAATTTAGTGCTCTCTTTTCAATTGCACAGACTTCATTGATTTTTCAGATAGATCAATGCCAGCCACCCTAGACCTAGGCAGCATTGAACAGTCTCTAAGCAGTTATGCTGTGGTGAACTGAATTGCATAGACAACTACATATGTGCTTCTACAGTGTATCCTTTATTTGATCTACGCATTCACTCTGAAATGAAATATCCCTAGGCAAATCAACAGTTACAAGTGTCATTTATAATCCATCAACTGAAAGGAAATGGCAAGATGCCAAGGAGTCGAGCCTGGGGCCTGTCAGTGCTGGCCAAGTAGGTGGCTGCAAACTTCAGGTAATTTGAAGAACATCCAAATATTAATTCTGCTCAAATCAGAGAATTGTAAAATATTTTAAAAGGAAGGAACCATAGAAACGATAAGGTTCAGTGATCTTCAACTCTCAGGTAGGCTGTGGGGGTGGAGCTGTTCACTGTAATCACTAGGGAGCTTTTTCAACATATAAATGGGCTACCTAGACCCTCCTGGCTCAATCTGAGAAAATATGAGAGTCTGGGAGGGTTGTGGGGTGGTCTCACAAGTGTTTTAGAAGTTTATTGGGTTATTCTGATAAATGATTTCCCTCATCTCCCTAAAGAGCCCTACTATTTTAGAGAGAAAGAAAATGAGCCTAGAGAGGTATGGTTTAGCAAACACCACACATCTAGTAAAATGTAGAACTGGGACTCCCTACCCAGATGTTCTGATTCTGAATCCAAAACTTCTTTTATAAATTTACTTCATTCTGCTTAGAACATAATCTTTTGTTAAATTTAGGGACAGGCCAGGTGCAGTGGCTAACGCCTGTAATCCTAGCATTTTGGGAGGCCGAGGCAGGCAAACTGCCTGAGCTCAGGAGTTCGAGACCAGCCTGGGCAACATGGCAAAACCCTGTCTCTACTAAAAATGCAAAAAAAAAAAAAAAAAAAAAAAAAAAAAATTAGCCAAGCCTGGTGACACACGCCTGTAGTCCCAGCTACTCGGGAGGCTGAGGTACAAGAATGGCTTGAGCCTGGGAGATGGAGGTGCAGTAAGCCAAGATTGCACTACTGAACTCCAGCCAGGGTGACAGAGAAAGACCCTGTACCAAAAAAAAAAAAAAAAAAAAAAAAAAAAAATTAGGGACTCTGTGCATTGAGTAACCATCTGTTAATCTGAAAAAATTGATTATAACATTCTTTCAAATATTAAGATTTTATATGCAAAGTGTGTTTCTTTAAAGCAGCATATAGTTGGGTCCTTCTTATAATGCACTCTGACAATCTCTACCTTGTATTTGGAGTGGCTAGACTATTTGCATTTTATGTAATAATAATATAGTTAGGCTTCAATTTCCTACTTGCACTAACCATTTCAGTTTTTCTTCTGTTCCTGCCTTTTTAGGGGATAATGAAATTAATTAATTCATTTATCAGTTCTATTTTCTGCCTATTTCTTTCTATTTTCTATTTCTTTCTATTATTGGTTTGTTCTCTGTACCTCTTTGCTGCTGCTGTTGTCATTGTCATTGTTTTCTCATGGTTGTCTAGGGTTTAAGTACACATTGTTATTATTTCCACTTTAGAAAGTCAATTATCTTTTAAAGTAAAACATTTTAAGTAGAAAAAGTATTTTATATTTGCCTGCATATTTTCAATTTTTAGTGCTTTTTCTTTCTTTATACAGATCCAAATTTTCTTCTGGTATCATTTTTCTTCTACCTGAAGGGCTTCCTTTCATGTTTCTTATGCTGCAGGCAGCAATGTGCTGGAGCCAGCTGACAGAGGTTTGCAGGAACATTGTGAGCATCTCTTCCATACGCTGTCTTCAGAAATGACAGGTTGCTAGCATAAAATTGGCCACTGAAGGAATATTTACAGCATGGAAATCACAAAATGCTACAAATCTAGATTTATTTTTCTGGAAAGCTACTTGTTAAACATTTATCATTACACAGCTTAATATAGGCCTATTTGGTAATAGATTATCTCAGCTTTCATTTATCTAAAAATGCCTTAATTTCATATAAATGTTTTGAAAAAAGTTTATGAGAAGTTTTAAAAAATAGCATAACTGTACATCATACTCAAATTGCTAAAAACTACTAATGAAAGAAAATCTTTAAAGTTCAAAAGTAAAACAGATACATTACATATAGAGGAGCAGAGATAGAAATGATAGCAGACTTATCAGCAAAAACATTGTAAGCCTCAAGAAAATGGAATGATATCTTTAAATTCCTGAAAGAGATAAACTATCAATCTAGAGTTTTATACCTAGCAAAACATTCTTTTAAAAATGAAGGTGAAATAGGGACTTTTACATTTATAAAATCTGAGAAAGCATACTAATATCTAAGGAGGAATTCAGAAATATGCTCATGAATTTGACCTGTTGGTGGGGGTAGGACATCCAAAAGTCTATGTACAGGAGGAACTGAGGTATCTTTTGGTAGAAAAGACATCTTAAGAAAAAAGGGAAGCAGATCGACCCAGTAATAAAGTTTGATGCTAATGGGGGAAGGGAGAGTGCTATTATATAAGTGAAGTATAAAGTCATTTAGATTTTGCACAAAGCCAGGCCCTGGTGGGATTTATATATGAAGCCAATAATAAAAACACAGGCTTGACTGTAATTAAAAACTGAAAGATATGTTTTCCCAAAAATTCTGTGAGACTTTATGGAGTAATCAAGACCATGTTGACACTCTTTTAACAGACTATTGCACCAGAAGAATTGAGAAACACTGTCCAAATTTACACCCATGTGATTATATCTAGATTTGTTTAAGAACATGGAAAAGACTAATCTGGAAATCACCCAAAATATTAAAGGTATCTTTGCTGAGGGCTGAAATTCTGTATTAGCCGAAGGGTGAAAGTAAGTAAGAGCATTTTATTTGCTATTGCCTTTTGTCATGAATGTAGCTTGCATCTTTTGAATTCTCCTCCCATTGCTTGGAGTCTATCCCTTATCATGTTTCACCTCTCTGGGGATAGAAGTCAGAAACTCTTTTTTAGCCTTTCTTTCAGCTTGGGTGCAAACAGCCAGATAAGCCATTGTGAAACTTCTATATAGAAAGGAACCAACTGGAGAAGCAGGTACCAAGAGTAATTCATTATCTGGAATGAATGACCATGGAGACAGGTGGCTAGCCAAGATAGCAGAGATGAAAATTCTGGAATCAAATGCCAGGTAGCAGTGAAGCAAGTTGTGTGTCTGTGCTAAGTAGCAGCAGCAGCAAGATCTCTGTTGGATTAACCTCAATGTGTGGTTTAGTCATTGTTCCTGGTTCCAGAGCTTCCAAGGCCCATTCTATAGACCTCTCAGAGAGTCTGTGAGTTGGCTAATATCCTTTAATACATTTCTTTACTGTGTAAACCAATGTGATAGGGTTCTGATGTTTTCATCTTAGATGACCAGCTGATACAATTGGTCATACTCATCCTGATACTCATGGTCATAATCAGTACCTCCTAAAACATTCCAACCCTCTCTCATTCCCCTACAGTGCTAAATTTTCAGGATTCTGACTTTGCATACTCACATGCAGTCAACTGGCAGATAAAATATTTTTCCAATGTATTCCTGACACAGCTCCAAAGAGCCTTGTAAACCCCACAAGACCTCAACTTGGCAAAGATTGAGTATCTTTCCAGGGGCACCAGAGGAATATTGGATAAAAGGACTTATTCAGGCATGTCTTCAGGAATCAGATTGTTTCATTTCCTCTCCTTAATGGAAAGAGGACCTCTGACGGGAATTGTATCATTCTCTTGTACACCGGGATACCTGGTGAAACCCCCATTCTCCAACATGAAGACTCTGCCGCAGGTACTTGGAAGAATAATTTATGTTTTGGTCATCTAAGCAGCCACCAACTGTTTTTTCTACAATGTGCACTCCACAAAAACAGGAGAATAATTTATCAAAAAAGCAATCTGGAGTCCTCACTACAGAGTAGGAAGGGATTTTGATCAATCAAGGAATTGTGTTGAAAAAATTTAGCTATTCAAGTTTATGGTATGACTTACATTCCTCCTCTGTTTTTAGAAATATAAAAAGATGTCTTCTTCAACCTGCAAGTTTTTCTTATCATGTTGAAAATAAGTTTGTAATTGACCATGATTTTATATATGTAGTGGCACAATAACTGGAATTAACATAATTTTATCTTTTAATAGCTTTTATCTCCTAGTGCTCCTGAGATTGTCTTTCTGTGATCCTTCTCTCCTCCAGTTGCCCTCCTTCCCTTTTCCAGCACTCAGTAAACCTTCTGCCCTTCACTACATTAGTCTCTGGCAGGAGAGGAGCAGATGCCTTCATGCATACAAATGTGATTGATAATGTGTAGCAACTAACTCTTTGACAGGTGTTTGCATTTCAACTTTAAGCCAAGAGGATGGATTGATATGAGAGTCTGCCTGTGGCTTTCTTGTCACTTCTGGATTTACGCCCCTCGTGAAGCAGCCGACCCTACTCACAGCTAGTATGCAGAGCGATACCATAGGTTGGCCCTGCCTGTCTACCTCAGAAGCTCAGTGTACATTTGCAGGTGTACATTTCCTTCTCTATGGTTTTCTTACTAAGTAATGTGTACAAGAAGTACAAAAATTGAAAAACTATAAAAGCAAGTCTTAGAGGTCATTATAATGCCTATGGGGTATGCTACTTTGTACACATTATGCTAGTTCGTACATATGCACCTTGCTGTGATGTTATCTGCCTCCTGTAGGAACTAGACCTGCTGCAAGGAGCATTTGCCTTCAGGAGTAGTCTGATAGCTCTCATTGGGGAGGCCATCGGGGTACTCAGTGATCAAGAAGGTGCACCAAACAGTGTCAGGAGCAGAGCCATTTCACCCTGTGACTCTAGGCATGCAAGAACAGTTATTTGCATTTGTTATATTGCCCAATAATTTCAAACACTCTCATATACAGCTGCTTTGGGAGGACAGCAGGAGAGGAACTTTTCCTATTTGGTAGGCAGGTTTCAGAGTTAAGGCAGTTACCCAGGTGACACATATAGGAATGCTAGAGAAGGAATTCAAACTGATTATAAATCTATCACTTTTTCTCCCACATCCTACCCTTTGTCATGCATCTCCCTTTCTCTCTCTCTTGTGTTTCTCCCCCCACTGCCCCTCACACACACAGTATGAGAGACTGATGAATACCAAACTAGCCCTTGTACAAAGAATGTGTTTATAAGGATCTACAAAAATATCACACTGGCTTAGTAAGACAACAGAACTCCTTCTGCAGAGGGAAGAATTCAGCCCTTCATCCCACAAATATTTATTGATATCACCTATTTAATATGAGGCATTAAAAGAAGTACTGGGATACAATAGTACATGGAGTTGATAGGATCCCCGCTTTCCTGGAGCTAATTTCACCATAAAGAAAATTAGAGCAGTTGATCATGTTATAGCAGCTAATGTTTAGGCAAATATTTGCTCATGACCCTAACTGATTCCTTGTACCACTCACCCGTCACCCATCACATTCTGCCTTATGCTGTAATTTTCTTATTAAAAGCCTGTTTTCTAGCTCATTATAAATCCTACAGGGCAGAGGTCATAGATTTTTATCACCACCAAGTCAAGGGAGGGGAAGGGAGGATAATGTGTGAAAAATTCCATGGATAGCTCCCTGTGAAGGGAGTTGACAGCCATTGAATGGAATGTTAGTTTTTGCTTCTAAATCATTCCACCTGGTCCCTCTAGGGTCATATGTTTTCTTTATGCAAAATAAAAAACAAAAAAACAAAAAAACAAAAGTTGCCCACAGAAATGTGGTGAGTTTGCACCTTCAAAACATGTTTGGGTCTATCAAAATTGCTTGAGCAAAACATTAGAGTTACTCGTTTCATGTAGGCAAGACATAGATATCTAACAACCACTATCTAAAGAAAGATGTCTGCATGCTTCCCTGTGGTATATATGGTACAAACACCTGCATGTGCAGACTTCATTTCTCTGTAAGCAGGTGATAGTGAACAGAGTCCAGATGCTCCATCGTGAGGGAGGGCTAGCTTGCCTTCTGCATCTTTTCCTCCGCTCTCTTTCTGGCATCTGCCACATTTGTGTTCTATAACAAATTAGGAAATAATCTGATAGGAGTATTTTACACTCTAATATTTACATTCAACAAACATTTATGCATGTATACTGTGTGCCAGCAGCCATGACACTGATCACTTTTCATAAAAAGCTTCTAATCTGTAAGGGAGTTAGGAGACCTGCACACAAAAGTATAGCTGGAAAGTTATTAAGAAAGTGACACAGAGGCACATAAGAAAGGGATGGGAACATTGTTAGAGGCAAGTAAATTGGGTAACTAATAGATAACTGATTAATTTTGTCAAACAATAATGTATAATTATACCATGTTTCAGGAACTTTGGAAGTTACTGGAAATATGGAATATTATAAGCTAAGTCCTTGCCCTGATGAAATTTAAATTCTAGTGGAAGAGATAGGTAATAAATAAGCAAGGAAGTAACTAATGTCATAAGATATTTTGTTCCCAACCAACCCTAACATGTTCTCTATGCTACAGCCCTCCTGAATTACTAGTTATGCTACACATGAGCCATCTTCATTCGCATCTCTCAGACCATGTATCCTTACACACAAGGATTTCCTATACTTCTAGTTTGACTTAGATGGTTCCCTCCCACCCTTCAAGGCTCAGCTCAAAAGTCAGTTGTCCTTTCAAGCATTTCCTCATAATTCCAGGAAAAGTCAACACTATCTCCTCTGGATTGCCATGACACTCAATACATTGGACCTTGATTTCTGCAGATGTAGCAATGAAGTGCAAGTATTTGCTTATATGCCTTTCTCCCATTAGACAAGAAGTCTCTCACGAAAAGAGGCCATGGGTAATTTATTCTTTCTATGCCCTGTGCCTAGAGATTACCTACACATGGAGATGAACTATACTGTCAACCACAGTGACAACAGTGACACAAACTAAAAGTACCAACAATGCACTGGGCATTCTGCAAAGCAAGTGAATTCCAAACATTCCTCTGAGTTATATATTTTATTACTCTCTTTATTTTATAAATGAAAAAATTCAGACCCATGAAGGTTATGTGATTTGCCCAAGGCCAGAAAGCTGGTAAGGGATAAATACCTGATGAATGACTAAACAAATTGACTTTTAAGGTATTATTAACAAAAACTCTGTGCACATGTCTGATCCACGAAACTTAGATATTCATAAGGCATAAGTATCTGCTCAAATCTTTTTTTAAATTTGAGAAACATTGATTATTATCATTAACATAGCTGTAAAATCCAGTTACATAGAATGTTCCATGAACCTGAACAACGTATACGATTTTAAAACTTAGAGAAAATAAATGATCCACAAGAATATATCCACTTCTGATGCATATAATTCCCAGAGGAGCAACTGAAGATCTTAGCCTTTATTTTTTCCTGGACACATATTTTCTCCAATTCTCCAATTTCTTGAAGACAGCTGTTAGAAGGAAATAAGGCAAGGGATTTAGGGGCAGTCATGAGACAAAAATAGAAACTTGCATTTTTTTAAAGCATGCAGTGTCTTTTTTTCTTCCATAGCACAATGTACTATATCTGTGACCACATAGCTGATACTCATTACATCTGGGACAATCATCGTGAACACCGTGGCTCATTTTCATAGTTTACACAGAAAAGTTGAATCAGAAATATTGACATTGTCTGACTTACTCAATTTGCCTGTATCACAGAGGCCCAGGGTTCATTGGATTATTGTGCACTCTTGTGCTCATGAGCTTCAGTAGGACAATAAAGACCAAGTCTGAACATGTTTATTCCTATTGGTCTGAAGTACTACACTCAGTTTGTAGAAGTGTTGAGATCTGTATAGTAAGGATATCATGAAAAGGTAGGATGTTCTTTTTTTTTTTTTTTCTTTTTGAGACTGAGTTTCACTCGTTGCCCAGGCTGGAGTGCAATGGCATGATCTCGGTCCACTGCAACCTCTGCCTCCTAGGTTCAAGTGATTCTCCTTGCTTCAGCCTCCTGAGTAGCTGGGATCACAGGTGCCTGCTGCCACACCTGGATAATTTTTTGTATTTTTAGTAGAGACAGGGTTTTTGGCCATGTTGGCCAGACTGGTCTCGAACTCCTAACCTCAGGTGATCCACCCACCTCAGCCTCCCAAAGTGCTGGCATTACAGGCGTGAGCCACCACACCCAGCTGGATGTTCTTTTTAACAATGTCTTCCTGATACCTGTTTCTTTGCCACAAAATTATCTTTCATGACAGAAAGATGGAGAATAAAGGAAATTTTGACCATTCTCTCCAGGGTCATTTTAATCAGCTTACTGCCTCAGTATTTACAATATCAACAGTATTCATTTTGAAAAGTTACTTTCAGTCATCCTAAATAAATGAACCGTTAGAAATGCAATCAGGGATGATGAGCTTGGGTATTGTAAACAGCCATGCTTTCAATCTTGATATTTTTAAGAATATTCATATTATTGAACTAGAAAAATATTACTTATTAGCAGTATTAAACTGGTTATCATTTCAAGTTCATATAATTTTTCCTTTCAGCTAAAAACGTGAGGTAATAGGGACTGAGTCATCTCTCGGCAGGAATGAGGACTGGCCACACAAGACAAAGAGGAATCCATTGTTCTGCCTCGGGTCCAACTTAAAATTAGTAAGAAAGGCCCTAAAGAAGGGAAAGATTCTTAGAAGGGGCATTTATGAGCCTCTGTCAAATCAATAGAGCCTCAAAGGATTCCTCTTTGTTTCAGACAAAGCCAGGACCTGTAAGTCAAGGGCCACAACTGTTGAGATTTTGCAACCTTCAGGGAATGTTTGTAAAATGTGTTAGTTACATTTGTTAGCCCCTGTTTGTTTCTTATTCTGAGTTGTGGTGAAACCCTTAAAACTAAATGGGAGGCAGGAAGGATGCTGGAGGGCTATGGAAGAGCCTCCAAGGGCAAGTGATGGCAAGGAAAGAATGTGACTGAAATCTATAAGGCAGACCACCAGGAAGGGAGGCTGGAAACTCAAGCATGGGCCGATGCTGTGGTCCACAGGTGGAATTTCTTCCTCCTCAGGGAAGCCTCAGTTCTGCTCTTAAGGCCTTTCAACTGACTGTGTCAGGACTACATCAACTATTGAGGATAATCTACTTTACTTAAAATCAGCTGATTATACATATCAATCACATCTACAACATACCTTCAAAAAACACCTCGTTTAGTGTTTGATTGAATAGCTGGGTATCACAGCATAGCCAAGTTGACACACAAAATGTCCTTTGGTCGGGTGCGATAGTTCACACCTATAATCCCAGCACTTTGAGAGGCCAAGGAGGCTGGATCACTTGAGATCAGGAGTTTGAGAACAGCCTGGCCACCATGGCAAAACCCTGTCTCTACTAAAAATACAAAAATTAGCCCGACGTGGTGGTACACACCTGTAATCCCAGCTACTTGGGAGGCTGAGACAGGAGAATTGCTTGAACCCAGGAGGCGGAGGTTGTAGTGAGCTGAGATTGTGCCACTACACTCCAGCTCTGTTGCTCTAGGCAACAGAGCAAGACTTCGTCTCAAACAAAAAAAAATAAAAAAAAACAATGTCCTTCATAATGCACCCCTTGTCATCTTGGCACCCATACACTTCTCCTTAAACCATACCTAACCTTCAAATAAAGATAATAACAAAGTCATCCTTCCACTTAATTTGATAAAACTATCCTGAATAAAACTGAAAACATAAACATCTTTTTCCAGAAGAGGATGCAAAGTTCTTGTGTGAAGTTCACTTCTCTCTTTGATATCCTGTTACTTAAATACAGTGAGGTAAAGTTAACTTATTAATATATCTTATGTGAGATAAGGGATATAGATATATATATGTATGTTTCTTCTCTCCCTTATCTATATACATATATCTACACATATGTATGTACATATACACATATATATCCCTTATCTATATACATCTATATACGTATATATATGTGTGTGTATAATCTCCTACTGGTTTTGTTTCTCTGGTGAGATGCTAATCCAGATTTTGGTGCAAGAGTAGGGTTCTGGTATTTAAAATGATAGTACATTTCCCGTAGCTTCATAAAATATATCTATTATTATAACTTATGTATCTGAGAGCTTTAAACTACTTCCCTATTTTTATGTAATCATTTTAAAAATTATGGCTAGATCTAATTTAGGTTTGTTGATCATTGAATCTAAATTCAAGAGAAGAAAGCAACATTAATTCCAAAGGAGAAATTTTATATTTAGAGGTGGAGGTATGACAGGTATTTTATTATAATGTCCTTGTTATCAAAAAGTGTCTTTATTCATGTGTGCGCTGCATTGAACAGCGGTGTCTCTCAAAGTTTGTCAACCGGAAAAAAAAAGTTGAAACCTATTTTTCTTGAGGAAATTTCGAGATGTCATTAATAATCTATGATTGATAAAAGGTCTTGTTTGTTTGTTGATGACTTGAGCTCTCTTTAAGAGTTTGTTTCAAAGGAACAAATACTTTGAATAATAATTACCTGGGTATGTTAAACTAAACCAGGTGAGGAAAACATGGTGGTGTTTAATTGTCAAAAGATTGATACAAGATTGGATCAACACTTGATGTGTATAATTTTAGTACGTAGAGGTTTTGTGGGCTTTTTGAAGTTCAGTTTTTCTCTCCAAAAAAAAATACCTAAAATTGTGGAAGTGCTTTTGGATACAGGCTGGAGGAATTATGAGGACCATGATAAGAAAAAACCTAGGTGGTGGGGTGCAGCAGCTTACGCCTATAATCCCAGTACTTTGGGAGCCCGAGGCAGGCAGATCACTTGAGGTCAGGAGTTTGAGACCAGCCTGGCCAACATGGCGAAACCCCATCTCTACGGAATACAAACAATGTGAAAATTAGCCGGGTGTGGTGGTGCATGCCTGTAGTCCCAGCTACTCAAGAGGCTGAGGTGGGAGAATCTCTTGAAACTGGAAAGTGAAGGTGGCAGTGAGCTGAGATCGGGCCACTGCACTCCAGCCTGGGCAACAGAGTGAGACCCTGTCTCAATAAAAAGAAAAAGAAAAGAAAACCCAGATTATATTGAACAGACTATTGATAGAAATATGGATTTCAAAGATGACAATGGTGAGGCTCAGAAGGAAGTGAAGAACATCGTACAGAAAGCTTTTATTGTCTTAGAGAATACATATACAATCATAAACAGAATATTGGTAAAAATATGAACATTAAAGGCACTGCTAGTGAGAACTCAGTCAGAAATGAAGAATGTATTATTAAAAGTTGGAAGAAAAGAAATTTTTGTTATACAGTGGCAGAAACTGTGAGTCCAAATTGTGTTCTATAGTTGTGTGGAAAGCATAACTTGTATGTGATGAACTTGGATATTTAGCTAAGATTTCCAAGAAAAGTGTTGACAATGTGACCTTGTTTCCTCTTGCTGCTTTTAGTAAAATGTGTGAGGAAAGAGAAATTTGAGGTAGGAACTATTAAGCAAAAAGGAACCAGCATTTGGTGATTTGAGAGGTACCCAGCCTATTCATATTGCAAAGGATGCTAAAATTAGGAAATTCACTGTTGAGAATACGTGTTCTGGAGAGAATTCTAAGAGTCTACTCATGAATTCACTCAATCACTCAGAAAGAGCTAAGAATAGAGACAGGATTATCCAGGAAAGATCTGTGGAGTACCCTGCTCTCTAATGGCACAGATTTCCATAATATACATAGGAGATCCACAAGGTTTTTGATACTGTTGTATAAGCAGAAACCCTGCCGGCACCGACTGAAGGGAAGAGAGGTAGGGCAAGTGAAAAAGGGCTGTTGGACTTTTAAAATTCTATACTCAGGAAATGAGTTGATGGTGCTACTCAGCTTAACTTTGTTTAAACATGAGTCCTTCAGAAAGAAGAAAAAAAAAGGAAGGATAACTCTGAGTGCAGCAGCCTGAGTACAGAGGCAGAGGTCAGAGGTGTAGAATCAGAGACTAGAGCTATAGGGACAGAAGTCTGCAGAGTTTCTGAAGGTCCAGAGGACAGAGCCTTGAGCCCCAGAAACTGAACAGAACTTGCCCTGCTGGATTTCAAACTTGCTTGGGGTCAATTACCTTTATACCTTCTATTTTTTCCCTTTTGAAATGGGAATGTCTATTCTATGCCTGCCCCACCAATGTATTTTAGAAGCAGATAGCTTGTGTCCTAGTTTCACAAGTCCACCGATGATTAGGAATTTTGCCTCTAGATCAATAATACTCACCCATACCTGACTGGAGGATTTAGATGATGACATTTGGAACTGTTTGAGCTGATGATAATTAGATAGGATTTTGAACCTAGAGTAGATGCCATAATGGGTCAAGACGTTTGGAGGTATTGGAATGACATGAATGGATTTTGTACATACGAAAGATGTAAATTTGGAGGGGGCCAGAGAGTATAGTGTCGTTTGGGGTTAAATGGTGACTCCCCAAAAGTTATGCCCATACCATAATACCTGAAGTCTGGGAATGTGATTTTATTTGGAAAAAGTGTTTTTGCATATGTAACTAAGATCCACCTGATTATCCAGATGTGACCTAAATTTATTGACAAGCATCCTTATAAGAGGCACACATAAGAGAGACAGAAAAGAGGAGGAGAGCATGTGAAGATGGAGACAAAGTAGATGATGGCACCACAAACCCAGGAGTGTCAACAGCCACCGGAAGCTGGAAGAGGTAGAGAATGGGAGCCTCTTCCTAGAGCCCCTGGAGGGGATCAGCCCTGCTGACATTTTGATCTCAGACTTCTTGCCTTCATAATTGTGACAGAGTACATTGTTGTTGTCTAGAGCCACCAAGCCTGTGGCAACTTGTTACAACCACCCTAGGAAACTAAAAAAATCATCACGTAGTATAAAACGTGTAAGGGGTTCCCTGATGCAATTTTTCAATAATATTCCAGAATATACACAAAAGTGTGATTTCCTCTTTTCAGAAGTCACCTTGGATTTCAAAAGCATTATGCTAAGTAAAAGAAGCCAGGCTCACTTACAACATACTGTATGATTCCATTAAGGTAACAGTATGCATTTACTCTGGAGAAAGCTAGAAAAATTGTAGTGCAAGAAAAGAGATTAGTGGTTGTTAGGGGCTCAGGGAGGAGGGAAAGGATTCTCCACAGAGGGGCGCAAGGAATCTTGGAAACTGAGGATGATGAATGTGTTCCATATTTTGACCATGATGGTAGTTATACACTTGTATAAGTTGGTCAAACCTTATAGAACTGTATGCCTACAAAGGGTATATATTACTGTCTGTACATCATACCTCAATAAACCTGACCTTAAAACATTTTACCTTCTGCTGTTATACACTTACGTAACTCTTGTTTTAACTGCTTGTAGCAAGTAATTTGAAAACATATAAGTCTCACATTGATATTTCTATATAATTGCAACAGACTTGGTTTTACATGAATTTTTTAGTTTTCTGATGTGAATCTACTTACTCTCAAAGGGCAATGATTTCCCTACCCTTGAGGATATACTAAGAAACATACACATATTCTGCCCTTAGTTCCTAAATAAGATTTTTTAAAAATGTTTTGCTAATTAAGTATATAACATCCAACAGTGACTACTTTGTTTAGTTTAACTTAACAAAATTTTTTTTAGTATTTTATGTAGAAGGCACTATGCTAAGTGTAGGACTGGAAGTAAAAGTGGTTACAGAGAAAATTAAGAAACAATTCTTCAAAACTTAGATGTATAAAATAAGAAGCAAGTAACTATAAAAAAAAAAAAAAAAAAAAGATTCAGGACAGGCATGGTGGCTCATGCCTGTAATCCCAGCACTTTGGGAGGCTGAGGTGTGCAGATCACTTGAGGTCAGGAGTTTGAAACCAACCTGGCCAGGGTGATGAAACCTTGTCTGTACTAAAAATACAAAAATCAGCTGGACATGGCGGTGCACACCTGTAATCCCAGCTACTTGGGAAGCTGAGGCAGGAGAATTGCTTGAGCCCAGGACGTGGAGGTTCCAGTGAGCCGAGATCGGGCCACTGCATTCCAGTCTGGGCAACAGAGTGAACTCCATCTTAAAAATAAATAAATAAAATAAAATAAAAACAGACTCAAACAAAATGTTTTAGGGTCTTGGAAGAGAAAGCAATTATAAGCAGTGAAAGTATCTCTTTTAAATAGGTGAAGTGATTTTTAAAATGGATAATGTATGATGTGAATTTCAATAAGAGGGGGCATTTCAGGTAGAAGGAACTGCTTGGGCAAAGGTGCAGAAATAGCAACATACTCTGGGAGCAGTGAATAGTCTCTTTGACCAGAAATTAGAGTACATGCAGAGGAGCGAGAGAAAAACTGGACAGTGGATTTAAAACAGTGTTCTGCATGTCTTAAACGCCAAGCTGAGGCATTTATATTTAAGTAGGTGGTCAGTGGGGAGTTATTAATGCATCTATTTAGAATTTGAGAATTTGAAGAATCTGATAAATGCTGTGAGTATATTTCTTTCAAAAACCACACAGGTATATAAAATGTTGCACAACATCTCAGGAGGTTCAGACATCTGGATCTCCTCCAGATTCTCCCCTCCCTGGATACCCCGGATTAAAAAATTTTTAAGAAGGAGCTTATATGAAGGGAACTATGATTTCTTGTTATTTAATTTCATTCCTCCATACATGATCAGAATGAAGAATTAGAGACAGTGACACAACTTAAACTCCAGTTTGAGTTTAAAGGTGTGTACATTAGAATTACCTACAGGGCTTATAAAACATCAACATCCCTAAGTCACCCCAAAAATACTGAAAGTCTCCAGTGGCGGGGCCATCTGAGATACATTTTTAAGCACCTACCTGACTGTGATGCACATTTAACTTAGAAAAATGCTAATTTTGTGATGAAGAAGGCATTGTAGTGGACAACTGTGTCTTTTGACTTTCCAGCACCACATGGAAAGGACAGGAAGAACTAAAGCACAAAATTGTAAAAGATATTTTTTTCAACTCCACTGATTCTCAAGATAATCCTGCAGTCAGTACCAATTTAGGCCAAGCATAGGAACATCTTCAGCTACAGTGTGTTAGACAGGACTGATTTTACCCTGGAGAAAGCTGTCTCCTTTACATTAGCCAGAACATTTAAGAGGAACATTAGCATCAATATATTCATAGTGTTGAAAGCTACTGATGGGTCCCAGCAGACTAAGATAAACAGTAATCATCCTTAACCTTAAATGATCACCTGCCACAGCAGCCAGAGAAGCTTCTGCTCTGTGTCTTGATCTGAGAAAAAGATCCACAGTTACACTCACATATCAGTCAATCTTTCCAGGAAGGATTTTGCAAACTGACAGTAATTGGCAAGGTCCTGGGAACAGTAGGGTCTGTTGCTTATCAGGATTTTATAGGATTCTGTTATCTTTTCATTTTTATAAAATAATCCATGACTGTATTCTTAAAAAATACTATTGATCCCTGACATTTTGTTTTTCTTCCAACATTCCACACATTCATTTCCAGTCAGGAAGACAACATTTTCTGATTTAATATTAAACTGCCAAATCAATGTATTAGGCATCCTGATCATTTTTTAACCAAAAAAACAAAAATAAGTGTGAGAAATATGCTGATTCCAGCCGGGCGCGGTGGCTCACGCCTGTAATCCCAGCGCTTTGGGAGGCCAAGGCGGGCGGATCACGAGGTCAGGAGATCGAGAAATATGCTGAGTAAGGAGTTAGTTGTTAAATGAAACTGCCATTTTCATTTTCTAGAAATTCCAAGCTTGCTCACTGAACATTTTCATAGCAAGCACATATAATAGTGTCTGTACCTGAGTTTTCAGTTCATCCAACAATAGTCATAGTACCTGCATAAACAGCCATTTTTATTCTTCCTTGGGCATAGGAGAATGTATACATTTATTGTTTCAGAGTTCCTAGTACTTCTTATACTCTTCTTGTTAAGAAACGCTTCTTCTTTTGAAGAGCTCTTCCTTCCCCACTCTAGTCATAAGGATTTTTTTAAGCTGTCAGTCACAGAACCCCACTCTGTCCTACACTAAACAAATTGTGTTACCTCACCTCATTAATGGGCCATCTGATTGACCTGAAAATGGACAGTCAGAGTTTCCTCCAAATATTTTTTTGAATTGGAGCTGGAGTGGACAGGGAGAGCTTGATGGGAAGATGAAAAGTTCTGTCCTCTCTGATGAAGCTGAGAATGTCATTCTAGAGAGGCTAGCAGCCATGTGCCCAGGCACACTGAGAAATCAGAAGTGTACAGTAATGAAACCATCTCACAGAAGCAGAGGTGGTTCTTAAGGAACTCTTTCAGTTCTAAGAGCCACCCTAATATGCTTTAATACTATGCTATTTAATATCGTAGCCAATGGCTACAAGCAGCTACTGAGCACTTGAAATATGACTAGTTCAAATTAAATTGTTCTGTATGCATGTGTAAAATATCACTCTATTTTAAAGATGGTATGAAAAAAGAATGTAAAATGTCTAATTAATTATTATAATGAATATATATTGAAATTATATTTTTGATATACTATTTAAATAAACTAAATCTTAAAATTAATTCCACCTATTACATTTTATCTTTTTATGTGGCTTCTGGCAATTTTCATATTACATATGAATCTCAAATTTTATTTCTATTGAAACAGCACTACTCTGTGGTGAACTTGTGTTTTTTGTTTGTCTTTTTCTGTATTTGTTTAGCTACTTTGGGTGGGGTTTCTGCCATTGGCAACCAACGGAGCCCTAATTGATGCCATAATTGGTAACAGGACCACAGGCATTGCTGGGGACAGATCCAAAATGTGGAATTGTCTGTGTCCAGGTGTAAAGACGACAAGGAGTTTTCCTCTACTCTGAGTTAGAGAACTCAGTAGCAAAGCAGTTAGTTAATCATTGTTCATTGTTCATTGTTATTCAGATCCTGTGCCTATTCCCACTGAGTTTAGAACTTTATGGGACTTGGTAGAAAGAAAACAGGAATTTGGAAGTATTGGTTACTTCTTGCCAACAAAAAGTACAGCTTCAATAAGGCGTTGCAATAACAACAACAACAATAACAACAACAACGACAAATGGACCAAGCAGAGCCATCTAAAAGTGGAGCAGGAGAAAGACACAGCTCTACTCAAAAGGCCCTTTTCTGCTACTGGACGTGCTCTGGATTTCAAAAGGCAACTCACTGCACCCAATTCCAGTAAATGTTCAACCAGAATGGAGAAACCAGATTCCCTAGAGGTTTCCAAAGCACTTGTACCTGGCAAACATCATTCTCCTTTCCCAGGATTATAAAGCATATTGGGAGTACCTGGGGCAGAGGGGTCCTTAACCTTGCCTCATCCCCAATGCCATCATGCAGACAGAGATCAAATCAAGTCCCATAAGGATGGGTAGCACCCCTGGAGAGTCACCAAGAAACCACAACCATGAAGGGGCAGAAGCCCAGATTCAAACATCTTGCTCTGACATCAGTTACTAGCAAAAGGAATTCCTAAACAAGCAACCCACTGGGACTTTAAGGAAGTTCTATTGTCACCATCATCACTCCCAAACAAATAAACAAAACACAAAACAAGTCTGACTGAAAGAGATACAAGACAACTCATTGTTTAGGGCAATTTTTGAAGCTCTGTATCACTATCAACAGGAAATGCACAGCTAAGAAGTTGTCAGTCCTATGGCAAAGATGCCTGACTGTCCACCAGAATTGTTTCCCTTCTTCAGGCACACTGCTAGTCTCCCTTACACTCAGTTGTGGTCCTTTGACTATCTTCAATGGCATATGAGAAGAAGTGACATCTCCCTCTTCCAGTCCTAGCCTATGAAAACGTTGCACACGTTCTTCTTCATGCTCTTTCTCTCTTCTAGTTAACAGGACTTGAGAAGATCACCAGGTCAACTTTGTAAATCATGCGTTGAAGGTGGTAAACACTACAGCCTTCCTGGACTATGATGTAAGCAAGATATAAACCTCTGTTTTGCTGAATATTTACATGTTTGATGTCACAGCCCAACCAAATATATCTCCCAGAACATAAATCCTCCCAAATATCCTTGATGACCAAATCATGTAGGACACTGAGCAAATTAAACCTTTTTGGTAGATAACAGTCAAGCCAACCCAAAATGACTACCTACTAGATTATTTATTTCCATAAAGGGAAGTCTGCAAATAGAGGTAAATTGCTTACCTAGCAAGATAAAGAGTGTCACTAGGGGCTGCTTCTCTGGCTCCTAATCCAAATTTTAAGTTTGTTGTTGTTGTTGTTGTTGTTGTTGTTGTTTTACCATAGGTAACTGGAGAGCAAGTGGCGTTTGATTACATGAGTAAGTTCGTTAGTGGTGACTTGTGAGATTTTTGGTGCACCCATCACCCAAGCATTATACACTGCACCCAATTTGTAGTCTTTCATCCCTCACCCCTTTTCCACCCTTCCCTCGTGACTCCCCAAGGTTCATTGTGTCATTCTTATGCCTTTGCATCCTCATGACTTAGCTCCCACTTATGAGTGTGAACATACGATGTTTGGTTTTCCATATCAGAGATACTTCACTTAGAATAATAGTCTCCAGTCTCATCTAGGTCACTGCAAATGCCATTAATTCATTCCCTTTTTATGGCTGAGTAGTATTCCATCATATATGTGTATGTGTGTGTGTGTGTGTGTGTATGTGTATACATATATATATATATATATATATCTCATATATATACCACAGTTTCTTTATCTCCTCATTGATTGATGGGCATTTGGGTTGGTTCCACATTTTTGCAATTGCAAATGTGCTGCCATAAACATATGTGTGCAATTATCTTTTTTGTATAATGACTTATTTTCCTCTGGGTAGATACCCAGTAGTGAGATTGCTGGATCAAATGACAGTACTACTTTTAGGTGAGAAATCTCCGTACTGTTTTCCATAGTGGTTGTACTAGTTTACATTCCCACAAGCTGTGTAGAAGTGTTCCCTTTTCACTGCATTCACACCAACATCAATTATTTTTAAATTTTTTGACTATGGCCATTCTTGCAGGAGCAAAGTGATATCGTCTTGTGGTTTTGATTTGCATTTCCCTGATCACTAGTGATTTTGAGCATTTTTTCATATGTTTGTTGGACATTTGTATATCTTCTTTTAAGAATTGTCTCTTCATGTCCTTAGCCCACTATTTGATGTAACTGTTTGCTTTTTCTTGCTCATTTATTTGAGTTTGTTGTAGATTCTGGATATTAGTCCCTTTTCAGATGTATAGATTGCGAAGATTTTCTCCCACTCTGTGGGTTGTCTGTTTACTCTGCTGACTGTTCCTTTTGCCATGCAAAAGCTCTTTAGTTTAATTAAGTGCAAGCTATTTATCTTTGTTTTTATTGCATTTGCTTTTGGGTTCTTGGTCATGAAATCTTTGCCTAAGGCAATGTCTAGAAGAATTTTTCCAATGTGATCTTCTAGAATTTTTATAGTTTCAGGTTTTAGATTTAAATCCTTGTTCCATCTTGAATTGATTTTTGTATAAGGTGAGAGATGAGGATCCAGTTTCATTCTTCTAAACATGACTTGCCAATTATCCCAGCACTATTTGTTGAATAGGTGGCCTTTCCACACTTTATGTTTTCATTTCCTTTGTCGAAGATCAGTTGGCTATAAGTATTGGGTTTATATCTGAGTTCTCTATTCTGTTCCATTGGTCTGTGTGCCTACTTTTGTACCAGTACTATGCTGTTTTGGTGACTATGGTCTTATAGTATAATTTGAAATCAGATAATGTGATCCCTCCAAATTTGTTCTTTTTGCTTAGCCTTGCTTTGGCGATACAGGTTCTTTTTTGGCTCCATGTGATAATGGTGGTGGTATTTTTATGGGAATTGCATTGAATTTGTAGATTGCTTTTGGCAGTATGATCATTTTCACAATATTGATTCTATCCATCCATGAGCATGGAATGCATTTTCATTTGTTTGTATTGTCTATAGTGTCTTTCAGCAGTGTTTTGTAGTTTTCCTCGTAGAGGTCTTTCACCTCCTTGGGTAGGTATATTCCTAAGAATTTTCTTTTCTTTCTTTCTTTTTTTTTTTTTTTTTTTTTTTTTTTTTGCAGTTATTGTATTGAGTTCTTGATTTGATTCTCACCTTGATTGTTGTTAGTCTACAAAAGAGCTACTGATATGTGTACATTAACTTTGTATCCAGAAATTTTGCTGAATTCATTTATCAGTTCTAGGAGCTTTTTGGAGGAGTCTTTAGGGTTGTCTAGGTATACAATCATATTATCAGCAAACAGAAACACTTTGACTTCCTCTTTACCGATTTGGATGCCCTTTATTTCTTTCTCTTGTCTGATTACTCTGGCTAGGACTTCCAGTACAATGTTGAACAGGAGTGCTGAGAGTGGGCATCCTTGTCTTGTCCCCATTCTCAGAGTTGATGCTTTCAACTTCTCGCCATACAGAATGATGATGGCTGTGCATTTTTTATAGATGGTTTATATTATGTTGAGGTCTGTCCCTTGAATGCTGATTTTGCCAAGAGTTTTAATCATGAAGGAATGCTGGGTTTTGTTGAATGCTTTTTCTGCATCTATGGAGATGATAATGTGATTTTTGTTTTCGATTCTGTTTATGTGATGTATCATATTTATTGACTTGCATATGTTAAACCATCCCTACATCCCTGGTATGAAACCCACATGATCATGGTAAATTGTCCTTTTGATATGTTGTTGGATTTGGTTAGGTAGTATTTTGTTAAGGAGTTTTGTATCCATATTCATCAGAGATGTTGGTCTGTGGGTTTCTGTTTTGGTTATGTCTTTCCTGGTTTTGAGATTAGGGTGATACTGGTTTCATAGAATGATTTAGGGAGGATTCCCTCTTTATCTGTCTTGTGGAATAGTGTCAATAGGATGGGTATCAATTCTTATTTGAATGTCTGGTAGAATTCTACTGTGAAGCTATCTGGTCCTGGGCTTCTTTTTATTGGTAATTTTTTTTTATTACCACTTCAATCTTACTGCTTATTATTGGTCTATTCAGGATATCTGTTTCTTCCTGATATAAGCTAAGAGGGTTGTATCTTTCCAGAAATTTATCCATCTCCTGTAGGTTTTCTTGTTTATGCACATAAAGGTGTTTATAGTAGCCTTGAATGATCTTTCATATTTCTGTGGTGTCAGTTGTAATATCTCCTGTTTTGTTTGTAATTGAGCTTATTTGAATTTTCTCTCTTTTTTTCTTGGTTAATCTTGCTAATGATCTATCAGTGTTATTTATCTTTTCAAATAACCAGCTGTTTGTTTCATTTATATTTTGTAATTTTTGCTATTACAATTTCATTAGTTCTGCTCTGATCTTGGTAATTTCCTTTCTTCTGCTGGGTTTGGGTTTGGTATGTTCTTGTTTCTCTAGTTCCTTGAGGTGTGACCTTAGATTGTTTTTGTTCTTTCAGACTTTTTGATGTAGGGGTTTAGGGCTAAGAACTTTCCTCTTAGCACTGCCTTTGCTGTATCCCATAGGTTTTAAATGTCACTATTGTCATTTGGTTCAAAGAAGTTTTTGATTTCCATCTTGATTTCATTGTTGATCATTCAGGAACAGGTTATCTAATTTCCACATTTCAATCAATCTGGAGTTTCAAATCAACTTGGAGTTGATTTCCAGTTTTATTCCACTGTGGTATAAGAGGGTGCTTGATATCATTTTGATTTTCTTAAATGTATTGAGGCTCATCTTGTGGCCTATCATATGTTCTATCTTGGAGGAAGTTCCATGTGTTGTGGAATGCAATATAGATTCTGTGGTTGTTGAGTAGAATGTTCTGTAAATATCTTTTAAGTCAATTTATTCCAGTATATAGTTTAAATCCATTGTTTCTTTGTTGAATTTTTGTCTTGATGACCTGTCCAGTGTTGTCAGTGGGGTATTGAAATTCCCCACTATTATTGTGTTGCTGTCTATCTCATTTCTTAGGTCTAGCAGTAATTGTTTTATAAATTTGGAAGCTCCAGTGTTAGGTGCATATTTATTTAGGATTGTGATATATTTAGGATTTTATCATTATATAATGTCCCTCTTTATCTTTTTGACTGCTGTTGCTTTAATGTTTGTTTTGTCTTATATAATAATAGCTATTCCTGCTCACTTTCGGTGTCCATTTGCATGTAATATCTTTTTCTATTCCTTTACCTTAAGTTTATGTGAGTCCTTATGTGTTAGGTGAGTCCCTTAAAGGCAGTAGATAGTTGGTTGTTGAGTTCTTATCCATTCTGCAATTCTGTATCTTTTAAGTGCAAAATCTAGGACATTTACATTCAACATTAGTATTGAGATGTGAAGTACCATTCCATTCATCATGCTATTGGTTGCCTTGGATTTTTGTTTTTTGGAGTTTTTTAAATTGTATTTTTGTTTTATAGGTCCTATGAGATTTATGCTTTAAAGAGATGCTGTTTTAATGTGTTTTCAGGATTTGTTTCAAGATTTAGAGCTCTTTTTAGCAGTTCTTATAGTGCTGACTTGGTAGTGACAAATTCGCTCAGCATTTTTCTGAAAAAGACTGTATCTTTCCTTCATTTATGAAGCTTAGTTTAGCTAGATACAAAGTTCTTGTCTGATAATTTTTTGCTTAAGGAAAACCTATCAGATTAACAGCAGATTTCTCAGCAGAAACCTTACAAGCTAGAAAGGATTGGGGCCCTTTGGTTATTTAATGGACTATTTTTGTGCTGGTTGGCCTCCTGCTAGCAGGTGGCGCTCTGAAGAGAGCATCAGCTGTGAGATGCTCTGAGAGAGCATCAGTATGGGGTGAAACAGGCAGTAGGTGGGGCCTTAGATCTCCCAGAAGTATATGTCCCTTGTCTTCAGCTACCAGGGTGGGTAGGAAAGGACCATCAGGTGGGGCAGGGGTAGGCGTGTCTGAGTTCAGACTCTCCTTGTGTGGGTCTTGCTGTGGCTGAGTATTTGGGGTGTCTCTTGGGTCTTGCAGGAGCAATCCACTTCCTTCAGAGGGTCTGTATGTTCTCTCAGCTTTCCCAACTTATTCCTGCAGTGATTCTGGAGCAAAATTTCACTATGCAAGCCTCCACACACTGCTTTGTCCATCCGAGTGGGACCTGCAATCTAGTCCTGCCTCCCATTTACCATGATCCCCACCCCCATGCAAAATGTATTTTTTTATTAAAAGCTTTTGTTAACCAGTGTGTGATGGTTACTTTTATGTGTCAGCTTGATTGGGTTAAGGAATGCCAAGATAACTGGTAAAACATTATTTCTGGATGTGTTTGTGAAGGTGTTTCAGGAAGAGAATAGCATCTGAATCAGCAGACTGGGTAAGGAAGATCTGCTCCCACCAGTGTGGGTAGGCATCATCCAATCTGTTGAGAGGCTTGATAGGACAAAAAGGCAGAGGAAAGGTGAATTCTTTTCTTTTTCTTCTTAAGTTGAGACATCCATCTTCTCCTGCCTTTGGACATCTGAGCTTCTGGTTCTTGAGTCTTTAGACTACACCAGTGTTCACCCCCATCCATGTTCTCAGACCTTCAGCCTCAAACTGAGAGTTATATCATAAGTTCCCCTGGTTCTCAGGCCTTCAGACTCAGACTGTAATTACACCACCAACATTCCTGGTTGTCCAGTTTGCCAATAGTATATAGTGGGACTACTTGGCCTCCATCATCATTGAGCAAATTCCCAATTAAATCTCCTCACATATATCATGTTGGTTCTCTTTCTCTAGAAAACACTGACTAATACACAAAGGTTTCTTCCACTGATTGGCATACTAGATGTGTTAAGGGTGGTTAAATTTCTTATTTGGAACATAAATAACAGGGATCACAAGAAGCCATATTAAGACCTGAGAAGAATGGACATTAAACAGATATCATGGGCTCAGAGGTGGCTACAATAACTGGGAAGAAATGTGGGTTGTGTTTCACTACAGAGAGAGTGAATGTATGTTTAATTGTAGGTGTAATCATTGCAATAAGTTAGAGGAGGGAATTTGGATAATTGTTTATAACTATAGGAGAATGTACTTATATTTAGACATTAAGCTAGACAGAATCCAATCTTACAGGTCAAGATCCACATATAATTTCTAGACATCATCAAGAAACAACTTATGGCAAACATGAAAGGACTAATCAAGGTTGAAGATAATATTTTTAGCAAATGTCCTTTTTTAAACATTTTTTATTGTACTTGAGTACAATACATTGATATAATTATCTAGCTATATTCCAAAATGTTACAACATGTGGTAAGTTAGAACCAAATAAAACAAAAGATGGATCTATAGCACTCCTGTTAAACTAGTCTATTCAATGTTTTAAGGCATATTTGGAAGACGATGAGGAAAATCACACTACACCATTGACAAGAGATTATTGGAGGCATCAGCCTCTATTTGCCGCTATTTAATAAAACTACATTCTGTTGCTTACATATTACATTACATTTTTACAAAAGAGATGTATATTGTTCCAACTTAAAAACAGTTTATTATAGCAAAATTATCATCAGAGATTCTATAGAAAAACATCATCTTATAAAAAATTATTAGACCAAACACTTACAAATCATATTCTGAACATTACTTTCAACAAAAGTCAGCCTTTCTTATGCTTGAAGTAAAACTAGCACCTTTCCTTGATTGATACTTCAGGATCAAAGGCAGTCTCTGCGTTTCTAATCTACTTTTCCCAAGTCTTCAAGGCCTTGAATACAATTATCAGGACTGCTAAAGGAAGACCCTTCTGTCTTTGAGAATAGCAGACAAAATAGAAAGGATAATGCTTTTGTTGCCAAGCATCTCCAATGATCCTTAATGAACATTCAGTTGGTAGTAGAAAAACTCAACACGTATCTGTGAATCAATGTCAAGAAACTCCAGTTGTTCCCCCATTGTTCAGTCCTCTCAACTTGAATTTGTCAGATGTTGCCACAGGATAAAATTTTCTGTTTGACCATCCCAGATGCAACATGGTAGAGAGAAAAGAGAACTAAACAATAATTCTGATTCCACCTCATACTTACTTTGGGCAAATTAAGTAAATCTCTGTGAGTTCATTTGCTCTTCTATAATATAGGGATAATTTTTGCCCTCCATCCCTCATAAAGTTATTTGGATAAACATTAAAACTACTTACAAACTGCAGGTTGCTACACAAATGTGATGTATTTTTGTTATATAAAGAAAGTGCTAGTGACATTTTACCACTTGTCACACTAATCAGAAAACTCATAAAAATAGCAGGCAAGATAACATGAAATTTAAAAAAAAGAAAAAACATGGTCTTTGTTTCTGGCAATTTAACAGATTAGATACACTGCATAGCCATCCCAATTGAAACAATTAAAATTTTGGATAAATCATCTAAAAAGAAATATATTTCAAATTTATATCTGATAGAAGATAGAAATTTTGAGCAGATAATTAGGAAATATAAAAAAGAACAAAATAAAAATTTGAAGCCTGAAAATTACAGTATCTGAAATTTTAAAATTTACTTGGACTCAATAGTAGAATTGAGAGGAGGAAGGAAAGAGTAAGGGTATTTGAAGATATATTAATAAAAATCAAATAATCTGAAGAATAAAGAAGAAATTATTGTATCCCTTGATGTTGGAACAATTTTGTCCCACCAGCCCCTATGGCTCAAATTACTTTTATTCCAATCATACGATTAGAGTCCCTGAAAAAGAGGAAGTGGTACAAAGGAGAGATTGGTACAGAACATTTGAAGAAAAGTCACTCAAAACTTCTCAAATTCTGGCAGAAGCCATACATTTACAGACTTCACAAGTTCAACAATTGAAGCAACTCAAATAAAGTTATACCCAAATATCATAAATCATGAAACTGCTAAAAACTAAAGACAAAGAAAGATATTTAAAACAGTCAGAGAAAATTCCACATTACATTTAGAACAATTCAGATAACTATGGATTTCTCATTAGACAACAGGCTAGTCGACATTGGAACAACATCTTTAAAGTGCAACATGAAAAAGAACTATCAGTCAAGAATTTGATAACCAGTAAAAATATACCTCAGGAATGAAAGCTAAATAAAGACATTCTCAGATGAAGGAAAACTAAGAGAATCCTTTGCAAGCCAACCTGTTTTAAAAGAATTACTAAAGGAAGTTCTTCAGGCTGAAGGTAAAATGATTAAGGAGAAATGAGCTTTTAGAAATGAATAAAGACTAACAGAATTAGTAAATATTTGGGTAAATATAATACACTGTGTTTCTTCTACCTTTAATTTCTTTAAAATATCTAATACTGTGTAAAGCAAAAATTTCAACATCACCTGGAGAGGTTTCAATATATGTAGATATAATACATATAACAACTAAAACATAAAGAGGGTAAAGGAAAAAGCCCTACATGGTGGTAAATTTCTTATGCTTGACTAAAATGACAGGATATTAACTATGTATAGACAGTGAAAAGATATATATGCATTAACATATAAACATATATATGTTTAAATTGCTAGAGCAAATATTAAATAAATACAAAGAAAGATAGCCAAAAAGCAATAGATGAGTTTCACTGGAATAGTACAAATATATAAATAAATAAACATTAATATTATGCAAAATAATGCAGAAAATGAATACCAGAAGAAAAAATAGAGAAAACAAACAAAAAATTGTAGACCTAAGTTCTACCATTTTATCAAAGATTACATTAAATGTAAGCAGCATGTACACAGTAATTAAAAGATAAAAATTAACACATTGAATTTTTATTTTTATTTTTTTTTACGTTTTCCTTTTTTTTTAAATTATACTTTAAGTTCTAGGGTACATGTGCACAACGTGCAGGTTTGTTACATATGTATACATGTGCCATGTTGGTGTGCTGCACCCATTAACTAGTCATTTACATTAGGTATATCTCCTAATGCTATCCCTCCCCCCTCCCCCCTCCCCACAATAGGACCCAGTGTGTGATGTTCCCCTTCCTGTGTCCAAGTGATCTCATTGTTCATTTCCCACCTACGAGTGAGAACATGCGGTATTTGGTTTTCTGTTCTTGCGATAATTTGCTGAGAATGATGGTTTCCAGCTGCGTCCATGAATTTTTAAAAGAAGATGAAGTATATGCTGTCTATAGAAAATCTACTTTAACTATTATGATATGGATAAGTCAAAAGCAAAATTATAGAAATACCTAGACAATTCCAAAATATTTGGAAATTAAAACAATTCTCTATTACCCATGGATTAAAGAAGGAGTTTCAAAATGCATTTGAAAATATTTCGAACTGAATGAAAAATAATACAACATATCAAAAGCTGTGGGTTACAGCTAAAGTAATACTTAGAGAAAATATCTAAAGTAATACTTAGAGGAAATTTTATGGCAATAAAAACTTGTATTAGAAAAAAGGAACGATTCATATCAATAAACTTGTATCTTATGAAATTAATAGAAGAGCCAATTAAACACAAAGTAAACAGAAGAAAGGAAATAAAGATAAAAGCAGAAATCAATAAAAATGTAAAAGAGGAATAAAGAAAATCAATGAACACAAGTTTTCTTTGATAAGATAAAATTGACGGCCGGGCGCGGTGGCTCAAGCCTGTAATCCCAGCACTTTGGGAGGCCGAGATGGGCTGATCACGAGGTCAGGAGATCGAGACCATCCTGGCTAACACAGTGAAACCCCGTCTCTACTAAAAAATACAAAAAACTAGCCGGGCGAGGTGGCGGGTGCCTGTAGTCCCAGCTACTCGGGAGGCTGAGGCAGGAGAATGGCTTAAACCTGGGAGGCGGAGCTTGCAGTGAGCTGAGATTCGGCCACTGCACTCCAGCCTGGGCGACAGAGCGAGACTCTGTATCAAAAAAAAAAAAAAAAAAAAAAAAAAAGATAAAATTGATAAACTTTTAGACAGACTGACCAAAAATAAAAGAGAGAATATACAAATTACCAATAACAGGACTAAATAAGCAGATATCACTATAAACCCTAAAGATAATTAAAAGGATAATAAGGGAATGCAAGAGCAACCCTATAACCATAAACTTGACAATGCAGATGAAATGTACCATTTCCTTGAAAGACGCAAATTACCAAAACTCACTCAGGAAGAACTAGATAGCCTAAATAGTCATATTAATTAGAGAAAGTTAATTCATAGCTGACAATCTTTCAAGAAAGAAAAACCCAGGTCCAGATTGTTTTCGTGATGAATTCTACTAAACATTTAAGAAGAAAAATGACCAACTACACATAATTTGTTCCAGAAAAAAGAAGAAACATTTCCCAACTCATTTTATGGAGCCAACATTGCCCTTTCTATAGAACCAAGCACTCCCATTCCTACGTATTTACTCAAGTAAAATGAAAATCAGTGTTCACTTAAAATCTTGTACCTGGGTGTTTATAGCATCTTCATTTGTAATCATCAAAAACTGGAGACAACATAGATGTCCACCAACTGTTATATTCGTACAATGGAATACTACTAAATACGCAAGATTATGGATGAATCTCAAACATATTATGCTAAGCAAACAAAAACAAAAACAAAAAAAAAATCCGTCTCAAAAGGCTAGATACTACACAATTTCAGTAGTTTCCAGGGGATTAGGGTGAGATTGGATATGACCATAAAGGGTGACCATAAGATAATGGGAAATGGAATGGGTCTTGATTGTGATGGAGATTACCCAACTCTATGCATGTGTCAAAATTCATAGGACTGTATACCTAAAAAGTACGAATTTTACTATGTGTCAATTATAGAAATCTCACCAAAAAGTATAAAGATTAATATATATAATTTAAAATATATTTAGGCCAAGTGCAGTGGCTCATGCCTGTAATCAAAGCACTTTGGGAGGCCAAGGTAGGCGGATCATTTTAGGTCAGGAGTTCAAGATCAGCCTGGCCAACCTGGTGAAACCCTGTCTCTACAAAAATTAGCTGGGTATGGTGGCATGTGCCTGTAGTCCTAGCTACTCCAGAAGATGAGGCAGGAGAATCGTTTGAACCTGGGTGGCAAAGGTTGCAATAAGCTGAGACCACACCACTTGTACTCCAACCTGGGCAACAAAGAAAGACTCCATTAAAAAATATTAAATAAAAATTCAAAAACATCAATCAGTGTAATTGACCACCTTTGTAGTTTAGAGAAGACGAACCATACATCACCTAAGTAGTTGCAGACCAAATTTAATAAAATTCAGCAAATTTTTATCATATTTTTACAAACTGGAAATAGAATAGAACTATATTAGCCTAAGAAAGAGCATCTACAAAAAGCATATCACAAGAATCCTACTGAATGGTGAACAGTTAAAATAGTTTATTTTAAGATCAGAGAAAATACAAAATACTCACTATCACCCCGCTTGTTGAACATTACACTATAGGTCTTGGCCAGTACAGATAGAGAAAAGCAAGAAAGAAGAAAAAGGTATAAGAAATGAAAGGTGTGTAACAATGAAGAAATTCCAAAGAAAATTAAAGCTATATCATTACAACTAGTAGAGATTAGTAAGGTTTACTAAATAAAAATGAATGCATTAAAGTCAAATGCATTTCTTATATATCAGCAGTAATCAGTAAGAAAAATATAATTTTTAAAAGTACATCATTCACAATAGCAACAAAACATAAAAAACTGAGAAAAAAAGATATAATTTTCTACAATTTTGTACCATATTTTTCTAGATACTTTATGTTTTGGTACAAAACTATAAAATTTTATTGAAAAATATAAAATATATAAAAATAGATGGAAAATGAATATAATTCACTTGAATAGGAAGACTCAACATAATCAATATGTCAATTTTTTCTTTCTTTTTTTTTTTTTTTTTGTTTTTTTGAGATGAAGTCTCACTCTGTCCCCGAGACTGATGTGCAGTAGCAAGGTCTCGACTCCCTACAATCTCCACCTCCAGGGTACAAGTGATTCTCCTGTCTCAGGCTCCAGAGTAGCTGGGATTACAGGCACACGTCACTATGCCTAGCGAATTTTTGTATTTTTTGTAGAGATGGAGTTTTGCCATGTTGGCAAGACTGGTCTTAAAATCCTGACCTCAAGTGATCTGCCCACCTTGGCCTCCCAAAGCACTGGGATTACAGGCGTGAGTCTCTGGGCCCAGCCAAGATGTCAATTGTTTTTAAATTTAGTCCAAATCCAATTTGGACTGCAATTCCAGTCCAAATCTCAATAGGATTTTTAGTTGAAATTGACTCGCTTATTCTAATATGCATTTGAAAGGACAAACAACAAAGAACAGCTAAACATTCCTAGAGAAGAGAAATAGAGCAAGGTGGGAAGACTTACCCTGTCAATATAAAGATTTAGTATAAAGCTATAGTAGTTGTTAACATGATATTGCACCATGGTTGGAAAAAAATCGGCCAGAAGCAAACCACAAATATATAAATCCTCTATTTGTGACAGAACAGGCTTTGTACATCCGTGGAAAAAATTGATTATTTAATATGATAGTGCTGGAACAACAGATGAAAAAGTGAGATTGTACCCTCACCTCGTACCTTACACAAAAATCGGAGTGGATTAAAAACCTAAATGCACATAAGAATATGGTAAAAACTTTTAAAAGACCATTTAAAAATAATTTTATAACCTTAAGGTAGGGAAATATTTCTTAAATAAGATGAAAAAAGTAAAAATCTATAGGAAGAAGACTGACAAATTTGACTGACTAATAATTAAGAACTTAGTTCATCAAAGGACACCAAAGACAGGGAATAAAAAGACAAACCACAAACTATGATAGATATTTTCAACACCTAAATCTGAAAAGAATTACCCAGAATATATCTTTGTTAAAAATTCATATAGAACAATAAGTAAAAGACAAGTAATCAACTGAAAAAAAAATGAGCAAAGGACTTTGACAGGCATGTCTCAACAGAAGAAATGTAAATGTCTTTTACGAAACATTTGCATCATACAATATACAAAAAAATCTGGATTATATTTGCATGTAATATATAAGACTTATGTGTCCCATTAGGGAATTGAGACATGCAAATTAAAACTACAATAAGAATCCATTTCAAACCCACAAGATTGAAAAAATTTTAAAGTTGAACAATTCAATTTCATTTGAATTTGCACCCAGGAGTGGGGCTGTTGGATCATATGGTGATTCTATTTCTATTTGATTTCTATTTTCTTGATGATTGATGATGCTGAGCATATTTTCAGGTGCCTGTTGACCATTTGTATGTCTTCTTTTGAGAAATGTCTATTCAAGTCTTTTACCTGTTTTTTAATCAGATTATTTGCTTTTTTGCTATTGAGTTGTTTGGATTCCTTACATACTCTGCATATTAACACCTCATCAGAATCAATATGTTGAGGAAATATCTCTACTCCCATGTTTATTGTAACAATATACACAATAGTTAAGATATGGAATGAACCTATGCGCCCATCAACAGCTGGATGGATAAATAAAATATAGTATATATACTCAATAAAATACTATGCAGCCATAAGAAAGAATGAAATCCTGTTGTTTGCCTCAACATGAATGAAGCTGGGGAGCATTATGCTAAGTGAAACAGACCAGGCACAGAAAGACAAAGACCATATGATCTTACTCATATGTGTAATCTAAATAAATAGATCTCTTAGAAGTAGAGAGTAGGATAGTGGTTACCAGAGGCTAGGGAAAGGAGAGGAAAGAGAATATAGAGGGACATTGAGCAACAGGTAAAATGGTAGTCAGATAGGAGAAATACGTTCTGGTGACTATGGTTCAAAATATTGTACTGTATATTTCAAAGCAGCTAGAAGAGAAGATTTTGAATGTTCTCATCACAAAAAACTGATAAATGCATGAGGTGATAGATATGCTAAGTACCCTGATTTTATTTTTATGCAATGTATACATGTATCAAACATCACACTGTAGCCCGTCAATATGTATAACTATTATGTGTCAATAAAAACAAAATTTTAAAAAGTTTAATAATTCCAAACCTTTGTAAGGATACAGAGCCAGGAAAATTCTCACCCACTGCTAATGGTAACATGTTATAATTTACTAGAAAAAAAAAAGTATGGCATGACCTAGTATATTTGAATGTGCCTAGGGATCTATACATCTTTTCTTTCCCTTTCTCTGACTCTTTTTTCCTCTCCCTTTCTCTTTTAAGCACATGCACACACTAAAGGGTGACATGTTTCTTTTAAACAAAGCATCAAATGCACACAATAGGTTTATGTGTGATTATTTTTTAATGATACAAAAATGCCATAAGAAAGAAATTTCTTTTTTTTTTTTTTTTTTTTCTATCACAGGAAGGCTGAGGCACAGACTTATGGGTAATGAATGATAGTGAGCATGTGGAAGCTGTTTGTAGACTGTGTGATCATTTATTTGGAATAACCAAAAGGCTTCTACCTTAGTATTCAAATCAGTGTTAGAATTCAACATCCAAATTCAGGTTTTCTTTTTATTTTTAGTAAAGCAGAGACCTACACCGGTAGGTGGAGGAAGTCAGGAGAAAAAATGACATTATCATTTTTGCAACTATTTGTTGAGAAGTTACTATGTGCCAGGCCTGTGCTATATATTTTATGCCCGGGTTTATAGATACTTAAGAATTTGTGCACACAGCTAGGAAGTGACAGAGTGAAACTACCAACTCAAACACTTTGTTTCCATAGGCTTCTCTACCCTTCTACATCTACCTAAAAGACAGTAACAGCATCTTAAAATAGGCTTGCCTTTATTTATTTATTTATTTATTTATTTATTTATTTATTTATTTATTTATTGAGACTGAGTTTCACTTGTGTTGCACAGGCTGGAGTACAACGTGTGATCTCAGCTCACTGCAACCTCTGCCTCCCAAGTTCAAGTCATTCTCCTGCTCAGTCTCCCAAGTAGCTGGGATTACCGGCGCTGGGCACCTTGCCCAACAAATTTTTGTATTTTTAGTAGAGACGAGGTTTCACCACGTTGATCAGGCTGTTCTCAAATTCCTGACTTTAGGTGATTCACCAGCCTTGGCCTCCCAAAGTGCTGGGATTACAGGCATAAGCCTCTGTGCCCAGCCTTGTCATTTCTCAAATAAAGGAAAACGTCATAAAGATCCATGAAGTTGAAATTTGCATATAAGGTCTGTTTTTCCTTGTTTCTAGTATTTTTTAAGAAAAATTGCAGTTTATTAGTTGGGCCATAAAACTGTTGTGCCCAACTTTGTTAATTACACTACAAAGATTTATAGTACATGTTTGTATTATCTGTATTGAGTCTGAATGTATATCCTCCCAACTAAGATTGCAGTTCCAAATTGTATGAACATAGTTCCATAGCCGTCAAAAGCTTTTCTAAGACTTCACAGTTCCATGTCATAAATTGCCAGACAGCCTGCTTCTAGAATTTAGATTATCTCTCTTTGAACTTTTATAATATCCAGTTTAAACAGTGGGGCTTTAGCTATGTAGCACAAAAATAATCTTGATAGACCTCAAATGCTATCACTGTCCTGTAATTTATCGACATTCTGCTCATCATCTAGGCATTTCCAAATATGTAGATTGATAACACAATATAAGAAATATAGTTGGATGCTTTAAGCATCAACAAACTATGGTTAGTGGGTCAAACCTGGCCTGCTGCCTGTTTTTGTAAATAAAGTCTTGTCGGAACACAGCCACACTTATTTGTTTACTTATTCTCTGTGTCTACTTTCACATTACAACAGCAGAATTGAATAGTTGCAATAGAGGCTGCAAAGCCTCTGCAAAGTCTAAAATACTTGCTATCTCTCAGGAAAAATTTGCCAATGCCACTTCATCTGAAATATCTCTGGTTTCTTGGGTTTTCCTTTGTTTTGTTTTTTATTTCTCAATAATATCATGTAGATGGAGAAAACTTTCCTCCCTGCTGCCTTCATTTTCTTTGGAGCATCTAACCTCCCTGAACCAGTTATTACATCTTACAAACTGGAATCAACATCACTAGCTGTAAAAATAAATAAATTAATTAATTAATTAAATTAAATTAAATTAAATGCCTACTTTATAAAGTACATGTAAAAGGCAATGTGATAATAATGAGATACATGCGATTCTTATTAAACAGAGTGTGAGGTGATTCAAAACAGGCTGGAATAATTTTCCACCTCACAAATTTTACCCATGCTTTGGATGACATGGGCCACTAAGGATTGCAGGCAAGGCTGTGAAATCAAACCTGGGTTCCAGCCTTGACTTTACCAATTATAAGCTGCATGACTTATTCTCTGCCTGCATCCATTTCCTCCTCTGTTACTTGGAGATGATAATAATAGTATCCATTTCCATGGGTTGTTAAGAGGATTAAATCCTATTAAGACATCATGCTTAGCCTTGTGCCTGGCACATAGTAAGTCCTCACACCCTGCCATTGGCCACTTTAGAAGGGAACTGAAGAGACTTAAAGGAATGCATGAAGAAGGGAAGAAAGAATTATTACCAAAAGCATGTGAGCATTTTTCTGCTTTATTGCCTTACATTTCAATTTCCAGAATTAAAAAAATTAGAAACAAGAGCAAATGTTTCAAATATGAGATGCCTTCATAACTCAAATTATTTAGAAACTTAAGAATTTGCTAATTAATCTGAGTAAATGGAATTTGTAAAACCATGAATGTCTTGCTCATGCTTAGGGCTGATTTCAAACTTCATGGATATGAACGCATCCTCAATGCATGTGTAAACATAAGCAAGGGCTGATTTCATAAGCTCAGGAACCATATTTACTTTCAACTAGAAAAGAGCTCTTGCTTGGAAAATTGGCCTGAAAACCCATTACTGCAGTGGATTCATTTTCATTTATTTCCCAACAGGTAATGGAGTTTATTTGGAGGAGTGAGCGATAGTGCTTCTCTGAGGTTGCGTATTGTCTCATTTACATGCAAATATTTTTATCTTCATCTTAGGAAAAAATATGAGCATGCTCTATAAAGTCTGTCATGCACCCAGAATTTAATTAATGATGTGTCTATGCAGAATCAAGATGAAAAGCTGAAATGAAAAAAAGTTTATGCAAGTATATTTGGCATCACATAGTTTCAAACCTTCAATTGTTTTAGTAATTTTATTCATTTATTCATTCAGTTATCTTTTGATTTAACGAACATTTGTTGAGTTCCTACTATATGTTAGACACTTGTATGTGACAGACACATACATGGAAAAACATAACTTTTCCTCCAAGAAGGCTACAATGTAACAGACAGAAGCAAACAGAAAGGATCCTTCCTGTTCTGATGAAAGTAAGGCTTAAGTACAATGGCAGCATGTATGCCCAGGGACAAAAAGGAAGCTTCACAGACAGATAATTCCTAAACAACTCTTGAAAACTGAGTAGACATATGCTGAGGGCATGCCAGCCAAGGAACAGAATGTGCCACATCTAGCGGTGTGCAGATAGTGGAGTGTTTGAGGCACTAGAAGTGGCCCAATTTTGGCAGAATGTAAAGTGTTAAGTGGGACGGGCGAAAGGTACAAAGAACAGGTGAAAGTGGAGGCTGGATAGGGTCTTGATCATGGAAGACTTTGTCAAGCAAAGCACTGCAGATTTCATCTGAAGAGAATAAGAAGTCACTGCAGAATTTTGGGCTGGAGAGGGAGTAATCAGATTTTCACACTGCAAAATTTCAGTAGCTTTGTGAAGATAATGAGATAAGGCTAAAAGTGGAACAATCAGAAAATGCCCTATTATGACACATGGGCAAACAATGCCATTTGCATGGGCGTGAGTCATTCCAGTGACCATGGAAACAGATATGGGGGACTAAAATGAGAATTCTTTAGCAGATGAAATCAATGGATCACAGAGATTGACAAGATGCAGGATTTAAAGGAAAAATTGTAATCTGAGATGATACCCTCATCTCTGGCTTGGGCAGTGGGATTAAGTGTCATTTATAAGATAAGAAATTCAGGAAGTTATTTATGGAAGCAGGGTGTGAGATTATTGTAGATGATGAATTCTAGCTGGACCACCATTGCTGTGGATTATCTAGGCAGAGTTGCCTGATAAACAAACAGAAATAAACATTTGAGGCTCAAGAAAGAGATCTGGGCCAGGTGTGGTGGCTCACTCCTGTAATCCCAGCACTTTGGGAGGCTGAGGCAGGAGGATCACGAGGTCAGAAGATCAAGACCGGAGAATGGCATGAACCTGAGAGGCGGAGCTTGCAGTGAGCCGAGATCACGCCACTGCACTCCAGCCTGGGCCACCCAGCAAGACTCCGTCTCAAAAAAAAAGAAAAAGAAAGAGATCTGGACCAAAGTTCTAACTCTGGGAACTATGGACATTTAAGTGATATTTGATGTTGCAGGTATGAATGAATGCATGCAAGGAAAGTGTACTGCAAGAACAGAAGAAGAACTAAAATGGAAAACTGAAAGGATTCGGCGGCCCCCAGCTACCGATACAGTGGAGAGAGAGCAAGACACTTGATTGTGAAGAGAAGATCCGGGGGAACAAAGAATGAGAAGAGGCTTATTGTGGAAAGGGGAGAAAGAAAGAATGAATGAATGATGGGAGAGAAAAATGAAAAGGGAGAGGTTGAAGGCTGGGAAACAACAGCTATTTATTAGATAAAGTCCTATGCATTTTGTTTAACTCTTTATAAAAATAGATACACTCAATTTAAAAAAAAAACATTTTCATGGAAAAAAGTGGTGGGTGGTTCTACCTGACGTTAAATAATTATATAGAGTGGATTCTCACTTTTAACAGGAATTTTTTGCCTGATATAAATAGCATTTTTAAGTTAATTTTGATATGAGGTAGTGAAAAAACTAGAGTTGATTTACTAAACACCAGGAGCATTTGAATAGTAGAGTCTCCTTCAGTTGAGAAGGAAACAAATGTGTTCTTTCTGAAGCTCATAAACTCTTTTTATGGAACACAAGATCCATCATAACTTCGTTAATGCATGCTGAACTTGCTTTCAATGAGTATTATCCTTTAATGAAGTCTGTTGTTTAATGTGTGTGGGATGCTTACCTAACACCAGAGGCAAGGTCTTCAAGAAGCAACTCTACAAGCCACAATCTTCTAAGAGAAAAGCTTTCTCAGGGAACCTAGTTTTTCAGATACACTGCTGCTGCTGTTGCTGCTGCTACTTCAAGCAGCTCAGTGCTGGTCTTGTTCTCGGAGCAGAAGTGCCCAGTGTACAAAGCAAAGGACAGAAGCCATGGCTAATGACTCTCTCCGCTGGGGTCAGGCCTAGATAGTTTCAAGACCCTAAGACGAGTTTGAGCCAGCAATGAATGGGTTATGGTAGGTAGTAGAAGATATCAAGGGAAGCAGCACACAGAGAAACAAATCTATAATTCTCACAGATCAGGAAGAGGACAGAGGATGTAGCTGAAAGACAGGGGAGGATGAGAGATCCAAGCAGAGAACATTTAGCCATTCAACCAGCAGTTATCAGAAAACTATTGAGTTAAATAATTTGCCTAATATCAAATAAATACAGCTGCCTAAGACACATCTCCTAGTATAGAGAATATAAACAACCTACCCTCAGAAAATATGTGTAAAATTTTAAGTAGCAATGCATTTATATATTGTTCAATATACTATATATATTACATGGCCAACCCAACAAAAAACAGATTGTCTATTAACTAAAGGTCTACATTTATTTTAAAATATTCTTGACAAGCTTAGTATTTCTGTTAATACTTATCTATATTACCTCATGCATTCTATCAGTAATTGCAAAAACACTTCACCACAAATAATGGAATCTGTTTCTAATTTAAATCAAATTGAATGACTATCTCCAACTAAAATCTCTGTATGTATGTTATTCATGAAAGATTTAATAAAGATTTTAAAAGATTTCCAAATCACAACCTGGTTAATATTATACCTCATGGTAGGTAAAAACATTTTTTATTGTAGGAGCAGAAAAATAAAAAGTCAACCAAAGTGGAGATCCTACTGTTTCTTTTTAAGCCTGATTGAATTAAATTTTTTAAAAATTGAATTCAAAGATGTGAGGAGAATATGAGAAATCTTTAGATGTGAAGGCTAGGTCTGAAGCAATTTAAGAATCAAATTTATATTCCAGTTATATATTTTTGGAGGGCAGATAGCATATATTATCTCAGTACCTAGAAAAGCAGAAGCAACTAAAATGGCAACTGAGGTTTTCTAGTCCTGGGGAAACTAATTTGAATGATTCACATCTATTTTTCTGAAAGCTTGGTCATCAAAACAGAAAGGATAAAAGGTCTTTGCCATCTTCTTCTGAACGTTCTGTGCTTCTGCAATAAATCGTATCATTAAAACATTTCTCTTATTCAAATTTGAGTATGTCAAGAAAATCACTCTAATCAATGAGAAAACTGTGGAAATTGCAATAATATTAAGGGTAAAGATGTAGGTTACATATACCTCTATCTTCTCACAGATTTATCAGACTAAGGATACAAAATGAAAAATATTCAATTAGGGGCATGTGTTGTATTTTAATTCTCATCAAAGGTCACCCATCCAATTTACAATGCCAGCATGTCTTGTTTATTAATTACCTGGACATTATTTTGAGTATGTCAAACAGGCTTCCTGCCCTTTCTTATTCAACTCAGAGAGCACTGGGTGGGTAACTTCTCTAGCCTCATTTATTTATTTATTTATTTTAGCATGAATGTTTGCTCTTTTCCCAAATATGCCTGTCTCTACCTCTCCCTCTACAACACATGGCCTAATAGTGCATTTCAGGTCCATTATTAGAGAATCTCCTTTATTGGAAACCACAATTTCAAGAGTAAGGGGTTAGAGCTAAGTGTATTAAGATGATCCCAAACACTGACTAATACAGTGTATCTGGTTGACTATGACCCCCATAAGTTGTTCTTGGTCTTGGAAAGACAAATAGCTGAATTTTTTTAAAAGAAAAAGAGAAGAGTAGCAAAGAGAAGAAAGAAAAAATACAAATGAAAGAATGAACAAAGACAAGAGGAATGTCCGTGCTCACAGAGCAGCAATACTGAAAAATTCTGAAATTGAATTTATAGCACAATAACTGCAAGTATTTTTATACAGCATGAAACATTTTGGGTTAGCATATTACTTGTGCCAAGGGCAATATTTGGTGCTATGTTTAAGTCATAACTAGTGGAGAATTACAGAGTTGTCTCGGTCTAAAAGAAATTAGCTTCCTTGTAAAGAAACCAGTCTTTTTGCAGACAAAAAATGCCTAACTCTGTAATAGAAGGCTCCCAATTCAACCTCAATTAACCCTCCTCCTTGGTCAGCTGTCCAAAACGACCAAATACTGCTGAAATCTTACATATTCCATAACTACTTCAAGTAGGTTTTTATTGTACCTAATGCAATTAGAATCATTTTTAAAAATTTGTATTCTTACCAGTAAGTTGAAAATAGTATTGACAATACTATTTCCACTGGGCTTTCTGGGCTCACTCTATCTCTTTAGACTGGGCTTCTTTGCCTCTGCTATTTTCTCACCGATGCCCACATATGTTGGCTTGCAAGACCCTCTGTTTCACCTACATTGGTTGGTTTCTAATGACACAAGTTATTGGCAAGATATCTAAACCTCTTTTGAGGAGGTTAAATATGATACCTCTTACCACATTTAAACAGATCAAAGAAATTGGGTGAGTCCAAGGTCAATGTGATAATTTTGGTTTTTCTTAATATTGACAAATTTCATTTGTGCAACACTTCACAGCTTACATAGTAATTCTTCATGCATGATCTCATTTGTGCCTCACAGCGACCCAGTAAGAGAAACACTATCATGCCCATTTTCCTTATGTGAACTTTGAGGTTCAGAAAGGGATGTAAGCTGCCCAAATTCACAAAATCAGTAAGTGGAAAAGCCTTCATTCAAATCTGCAACTCCCAGTCCTTTCTTCCTCCCAACAAAGTTGGCTTCACTGAGCAATGAGGCCAGATAACCAGATAAGACTTGCTCCTGGGTTACCTAAGTTGCTGAAATCATAGGAGCATGTTCTGGTCACTTCAGGTACCCTCAGTGTCTGTAAATTGAGACATTGCACTTATAATAATTGCATCACTGAATATCTTTAAATTTGCAGTGTCCACATCTGACCATCTTTCCACTTTCCACTTCATAAAAGGTCATTTTCCTTTGGGTCTCTCATTATGGTATGTTTCTGCTCTACTGTGCAATTTCACTGCAGAGGCTGCAAGGCAAAATTTTCTCCACGGGAGTCTTCTCAGACCTCACCTGGATTTGTCCTGGTTGTTCAAGTCTGTTGTTTTGTTGACATCACTGCAATTCAGAAAACACTCACCCTGGGGCAGGGTGGGGATAGGGGAAGAGAGGCATGAGGAGTTGAACATCACGATGCAGGGACATGGACTTCCATCTCCACAGAGCTACCACGCATGTTAAAGAATGGAGGATGGTGGGGGTGGCAGAAATGAGTGGGAAGCACCACGTGGCAGAGTGGGGAGCTGTGATACGGATCAAATGCAGGGAGAGCCTTTATGATTTCTAACACTCCATACCATGTATTCTTTCTGCAAGCACAGCTATGCAGACAATGCATGTCTCTCTAGGATTCCTGACTCCTGACAAGATGACAAAAGCACCAACAGCCACATGGGGCCCATTTTTCCTTAATGCATATCATTTAACTTTCGCAATTTGACTACCGTAAGTGGATGCCATAAAGGAATTTTCAAAGCTGTGAGTGGGAGCTGTGAATACTGGAAACTAAAGAATCAACTCACACATTTAACAATTCTATTCTAAACAACCAAGGTGTTTGGAAAGGAACACATAGCTCTGCTTTTAAATTGCCCACTTTTACATAAACATACAATTTTATTAATAGTCCATGTCGCTGGACTGTTCTAGCAACAATGCCAGCCACACTGGGCCTGACTGTGCCCCCTAAATGCACTGCATTCATTGGACATGGGACTCAGGGAAGGAAGAAAAAGAATTAGCTGTGATTAAGATGCTTCTAGAAACCTTTTATTCTTTCCAGGAACCCCTCAGGTACACAATGTGCAAAGTCATCCCCAAACTCTCCATCTTTTAGCAGGGAATAATGCAAAATCTCAGAGCTAGAGAAAAAGAACTAATATATGCAAGACAAAATAAAGGCACTTCTGGTAATCACTACTTTTCTGAAAAAGTTGCCAATCAAATATCAGAAAACGTGTGTGCACGCACGCGCATACCAGAGAAACTTACTATTATAAGGAAAGCTTTGGATGATGTTTTGTTAATACAGAGTGTCTTCTTATGGCACAAATAAAGTCCCGTTTGTCTGTTTTGAAAATTCATATTAGTCTGAATCTCTTCTACTGTTTGATAACAAGGTACATTTGCAACATTGTGTTACTGTTTTACAGATAGTAAACCTGAAGAACAAAAAGGTTGCCTGACTTAATTTTAGTTACATCACAGCTGCCTAAACCCTTAATTTTGTTGTCAAATGGGAAACTGGTAGGAGGGCAGCTATTTGGGCCTTGCTCCTTGTGCTGTCACACTGACATGTGGCTTCTGAGTCACAACTGAAATTGCAACTCAGAAGGATATTGATATTTTGTCCAGGATCTTCTCATTTCTCTAAACCAGAATCATCAGATTCGGTTCAACATTTGTTCTTTGAGTTGTACTTAACTTTTATGAGCCTCAGTTGCTCAACCTTAAAATCAAGGCAAATAATAGTACCTACTTTATCAGGTTGTTGTATGAATTGAATGAGCTTATCCATGCAATCCTGACATTGCCTCCTGGGCCCTGTGTGCCTGTTCTGGCCTGCTGCCATCCCTCTGATATTTCCACTGCCATAATTGCTCTCTCATTCCAATCTGGACACACTCCTTACCATTCTTTAAGCATGACAAGTCAACTCCCCATATAGCACTTTTGCATTCACTTCCCCCAGTGCTAGAACCCCCAATCCCCTGATAGCTCCATGGCTGCCCTGCACTGATTGGTCATTGATCAAATGTCACCTTGTCGGAGAGTCCTACTGTGGTACATAGAATAATGACCACCAAAGATGTCCATGTCCTAATCCCTGGAACCTTGAATATGTTCCCATATATGGCATAATAGACTTTGCAACTGTGAGTAAATATGAATAAAGAATATTGAGATGGGGAGAGTCTCCTGGATTATCCAGATAGGCCCAATGTAATTTCAGGGTCCTTATAAGAAGGAGGAGTAAGAGGGACGGAGTTTTGAGAATGTTATACTACTGGCTTTGAATGTAGAGAAATGGACCATGAACCAGGGAATGCAGACAGTCTCTAAGAGGTGAAAAAGGCAAGGACCCTTCCCTAGAGCCTCCAGAAGGAATGTGGCCCTGCCAATCCATTTTAGACTTCTGACTTCCAAAACTGTGAGGTAATAAATTTGTGTTATTTTATGCCACTGCATATATGACAACTTGTTGCAGCAGCAATAAGCAGATAATAGACCCTTCTCTCTCTCTACGTAAAATTGCTCACAGCTTTGCCCCCATACCATCACTTTCTATCATGCTTGCCTGCTGTATTTACCTCTGTAACACTGTCACCACCCAACATAGGTTTGGTTTTCTGTCTCACCTTCCTAGAATGTAGTCTTCATAAGAAAGAGGTCTTTGTTTTATTGTTCTGTCTCATACTTTGAGAAGTGCCTGGCTCGTAGTAGGTGCCTCAAAATATTTCTGGGATGCATTTGAACCTAGCATAATGTAAGCCTTCCATGGCTGATGAAAAACGAGAACACATCTGCCAGTGCAGAATTTCTAAACAGTGGACTGCAGGCTAAATGTTCCATCTCAAATGAGTTCCAGGTGTGCCTGACATACTGCTCTCCTCTGCCCCCGAGTTGGCAGGTGGAGCAGCCATGTCTGCTTATTCAAGTGTACCATGCAACTATTATAATTTTCTATGTGTGGTGTGTACACAAAAGGTGTGGTAAAGTGTATTTGAGAGCTTCAGTGATACAGGAGTTAAGAAGAAATCACTTAGGCAGATAGTAAGGGTATGGAAGCCTTGGTAAAGCTTTCCCTTTTAATGAAAAGCAGCCCCAAATCATTTTCTAACAAAGAGCAGCCTGTAAAGTTGAGCTGCAGACATAGACAAGCAAGTTAGGAGGTTGCATGGGTGAATGCCTGCAGGAACTAGAGACTAGACATGTTCAAGATGGCAACCTCATCTTCCCTTCTCTGCCAGCCACGTATACAGGAAAGAGCAGACAAGATGGCTCCGCTCAAAGAAAATTCAGTTGCATAATAATATTAGGGTGGGGCAACCAGCCTTCTCTGCCTGCTATGTAAACATTTTACCTGATGGAACCAATCTGTGAGCCCTGCATAAATCAGACACTGCCTCCTCAAACCACACTATAAAATCTGGGTCTTCTGTCTGCAGCTGATCCTTTCTGCTGGAAGACCCTTCTCTCTATAGAGAGAGCTGTTTCTCTTTCTCTTCTCTTCTGCCTAATAAACCTCTACTCCTAAACTCTTCATGTGTGTCTGCATCCTAAATTTTCCCTGCACACGATGACAAACCCCAGGGTACATACCCCAGACAATGTAGCTGCTTCATTGGCAATGACTACCCTGAGAAAATCAGGTCCTTACTTGTCCAGAGTTAAGAATGCAGGAAGGCTCTCCTCCCCCACCACACAGTTGTATACTGAGCATGAAGCAAGTTTTAGTTTGAAGGTCATGATGTCAGCAGATATTCCTCTTTGAATCTGGAATGTCTTTATGATTGGGAATGACTTCCTAGAGTAGAATACCTGTGACCGATAGTAGACAAACGTGAACTTCAGGGATAGGACCACATCTGGGGTCCCATTGGGCTTTCTGGGCTCACTCTGTCTCTTTAGGTTGGGCTTCTTTGCCTCTGCTATTTTCTCACCAGATGCCCACATTTCTTGGCTTGCATGACCCTCTGTTTCACCTACATTGGTCAACAATTTCAGTGAGCTTCCCTGCCACTGATGTATGATTTCTTTTCTTCTTTGACTTTTTTTAAAATTGCTCTTCAAGAGTAACAGGATTATTGCTCGTTAGCCATTTCATTTGTTCTATTGTTCTACTGTCACAGGAAGAGCTGACTGCTCTAATAATCAGAACTGTTTAATCCTGGAATTTGCTGACCCACACGTCTATGCTGATGGTCAGTGTGCTGTTGGAGAAACTGGCTCATTAGAGTAAAGCCATCTAGTGCTGGCCTTCTATTTTGATTCACTTGTTCATTCATAGATTGATTAATTAAATAAATAGTTTTTAAGTATTTATTACATGCTGGAATAAGTAGAGAATAAGGTAGACACCATCCCTGCCCTAATGAATGTTACAGTCCAGAAAGAAAATTAGACATTGACAACTGAGGACAAGCATATTGAGCCTACAAAGGAGAAAACCAGGATTCTAAAATAATATATAATCTATTCAGTATTCAGCAGTTATTTAATTAATGGCTTTTATGTATGAAGGACTTTTTTGGAGAGTTGGGATTGAATAGTAAATAAGACTAGCAGGGTTCTTGACCTTCTGGAACTTTTAATCTAGTAGAAGAAAGAGAAACAACAAATAAGCAGATACACAATGTCAGGGAATTATAAATACTACGAAAAAAGATAAGAAAAAGAGATGAAGGAAATAGGGTGTGGGTAGTCATAAAAAGCCATTCTGAGGACATTACATTTGAGCTGGTCTCTTAATTATGGAACAAGCCTTATTTTCTCAGGCTTCTTGGGAGACAGCCTTAGGCAGAGAAGGAGTATTCAGAAATGTCCTCAAATTTTCATGTTTCCTTGCAATATCGGTATCATCATCACTTTAAGATGGGTCTCTGCCCAGCCTGCAAATGCTTTTCATGTTCCCATTAGTAATCTAAGAGCACGTTGAGTCCTTCATGTTCGTACAATAATCACACAGTAATTTCAGCTTTTACAAAGTCCTATGGAATAGGTTTAAAAGGTCAACAGCCATCAGACAAGAGTACAAAAGTTAATTCCAAGGAAAAATATTAAGAGTTAAATATGAATATGCAGGGGGCTTCAATGAGATAGAAATGTTAATCTATTAGCAACCTCCTCACCTAGTCAAACTTTTTTCATGCCCATTTGAGGATAATACTCAATGTGCAGAATCGCTGACTAGAGAGCACTCTAATGAAGGAGCAGTGGGTTTAAGGTTGACCAAAGAATAGGTATTTATTGAGCACCTACTGCATGCATGGTTATATAGGCTAGGCATCTAGAAACAGAAGATGATTTTCTCCTGTTGATTTTCCCTACCTAGAATGTACTTTCACACCTTGTACCCCTGGCTAGTTGTATTTATGCTTCAAAATCCAACAGATATCATCTCCTACATATGCCCTTCTCTGAGCTATGCCTCCTCGGCCAAAGTAAGTAAATGATTCCATCCTTTATGCTACATGCTAAGCTTCTACACACTTATAATTTTACTTTTATCATCGTGAATTATCACTACTTAATTACATGTCTTCTTGAGGTGCTCTGTCTTATTCATCTCTGTATTCCCTTTGTATTACCTAATTTTTTCCAAACTTCCCTGATTATAAGAATTACCTGGAGACACTTGTTAAATATCTGAATTACCTGGCCTTTCCCTAAAAATTTGGATTCATTAGTTTTGGATTAGGGCCGAAGAATCTGTTATAATTCCAGGTGATTCTTGTCAGACAAAATTGAGACATACCAGTACATACTATCACTAAGGAAATGTAATTGCGTGAATTAAGAGACTATGGATGAACCTAAGTTTCTATCTTCCATTAGATTAGATAATCACCAAATAAATATAGTATTCCAAAAATGTGTATCAGGTTCAGCTCCTAATTTTGATGAAATGGGGAAGAGGGAAAGATGATGAATTGTTTTACTTCTTTGGCCATGAGTGGGGTAAATTAAGAAATGAACAAATAGACTACAATTGCTGATGATAATGTAGTTATTTATCAGTTCTTCACAACTTTGGCTTTATATTATGCAGTACTTCTCAATAGGGCAATTTTGTACCCCAGAGAAGATTTGGCAATGTCTGGAGGCATTTGGTTGTCACAAATGGAGAAGTGTTACTGGTGTCTAGAGGGTAGAGGCTAGAGATGCTGCTAGACATCCTACAATGCACAGGAAAGTCCTCCTCAACAAAGAATGATCTGTCCCCAGATGTCAACAGTGTTAAGCCTGAATAACTGCATTTGACTCACCTGAAAGCTTTAAAAATCCTGATTCCCAGGCTACTTCCCATACCGATGACCTCAGAATGTCTTGAGTGTGGGACCCAGGCATTAGCATTCTGTAAGCTCTTCCATGATCTTAATGTACAACCAGAGCTGAGAGCAATGGCAGAGCATAGAGGATGCTAGAAAGAGAAGTGAACTCAGAAATTCAGTTTTAAGTCTGAAGTTTGCCATTTGTTAGGCTGGGAAATTAGATGTGTGACCTTCAAGTTTCTGTTTCTTCATGTGTAAAATAAGAATAACTCTTAATCAGATGCTTATTAAAGGGATTAAAGGGATAGTGCATGCGGTAGTACTTTGTAACTATACAAACAAAAGTAAGGTATCATTACTGCTCCTTGTTTGGGCACCAATCCAAGTCGCAGAATTGGGTTGGTTACTTGCTCAACACCACAAATACATGCCTACATGCAAACTCAGTCTTGTATTTTTGCCTGAAATATGTTCTGCATATGCCAAAGTGAGAAAACTCATGTGCTTCAGTGCATTCTTTTCATGTAATGAACAACCTTCTCCCATTCTTCCTACTTGTTCTGTTTGATATATTTGAATTTATGTAAGATTTTGATAAAGCAATGTCTACATTGTTTGAAAATAGTACAGTTGGACCTGCAGTCCACCAGCTACTACACATAACCTAGTGACAGACCTCACTTGGGAAGGCCACCACTGATCTGATACAGCTGAAGTTGGGCTAAGGGTAGGAGAGGCTATAAAGTTGCAAAGACTCCACATGTTTAAGGAGGGCAAAGATGGCATTAGCTTTGGTGCATGAGTTAGGATTGCTGAGTTATAGTAAGAGTTCTCAAGAACCAGATTGCTTTAGCGTGTGGTCCACAGACCAGCAGCGTCCACATCCACTGGGTGATTGTTAGAAATGCAGAATCTCAGGACCCATCCATATATATTGAATCAAAATGTTAATAAACTTCCCAGGTGACTTGTAGGCACATTCAGTTTACAGAAGCACTGTTCCAGCAAATCCTTCATGGGAAATTAGGCAACTCCGTTCTCCCAAACATGTAGCTTGCAGTTGCCCTTCATGAATCCATGTCGATTTTAATTCCTTGCACCTCTCAAAGGTAGTCAGACTGCATACTTAGGGATGCTCCCAGTTTGTTAATTCTCACATCCTTTGCCACCTCTGTGTTTTTAGAAGCCATTCTAGGTTATTAGGTAATGATCTTAGAGTTTCCAGCATACGTTTAGCCAGAAAATAATCACGAATTTCATCATTAAATTATCTGAAATGTTACTTTTTTGTTTTCATTATCCTGGAAAATAGTTTGCCTGGCAAAAGAAGGGTTAATTCATGAGCTGCAAAACTGGTTTATTTTGTGCTGAGAGAGTGAGGTGGATCATCCCTCTTGCTGAGAGAGGCAGTTAATCAGTATATAAAGGCCTGTGATTGATGTGGCATAACTTCAAAAGGTGCATGGTTTATTTCTCAATGCCAGTGCCTACTGTCTGAGAAGCAGACCAAGGAAGAGCTGGAGTGGGGCTCTGGGAAGGCCACACTCTCTCATTTCTTCCTCTGCCTTTGTTCTTTTTTTGTTTGATCATCTACAGCTATAATCCTGCAAGTTCTCTGACTTTAGATTCACAATATCCTTTTAAGAGTATGTTTGCATTGGTGAGGCAGTTTGTTTTTAAATGACACTGGTGCCTGTAAAAGAAGAAATTATTGATGACAATTGTTGAAGACAGTAAGAAAGACTTTCTTCAAGAGAGTACCATTGTGATAAGTATAGGGACTACTGCAATGGGGTCTTGCAGTCGAGAAGAGAGTCTGGGCTTAACTCTGATTCCAACAAGGACAAGTGGGGACTTATGGCCAAGGAGCAGAAGAGGGGTTAGTGGATGAAAAATTACTAAGAGGAAATATCAGGGGTAAGGAGGGATTCTAGCTTAACCAACCTAACAGGATTTTTTGCTGAAGGAAGGCCAGGGTGATCAGACATCACCTGGGGCGTGGGGTGGTGGAGGATGAGAAGTCTGATAAGATATTGAGGGTGATCAGATATGGAGGGTGAGAGATTCTGGCTAAGCTGACTTAGCAGGTTCTTGCTAAAACTGGACAAACATAAAAGTCCAAAATTCAAGACCTAGTTGACAAGAGTTCAGGAGAACCTGAGTAAATTTTGGTCAATGAGAGAATCTTTGTCATACCCAAACTTAGACTCACTTTTAATGAGCTAGGAATTCCTTTTATTAATTCCTATTTCAATTTTTTTTCAAAAATATTCCTACCTTTGCAATCACATGACTTAATATTGTAAATTATATGCAGTCATTCAAATCACCATCTAAGAAATTAAAACAAGTTTTCAGCTATTTGGTAATTGTTTGGAGAAAGAATTATTCTGATGTGAGGGAAAGATATTTCACATGAAAAACCAAATCTAAAAATACTCAGTTGAGAAAGAAAAACACAAACCCCTAATGAAGACCAGGGAGAAAAATAAGATTTACCTTGTCAGCAATTAAGTAATAAACACCAGAACAGACCTTTGAAAAGGGAGACTAGCCTAGGAAGCCCAGAAAAGAGTTGTGTTTTTTGAAGTGTTCCAACCTGAGTTAGGAACCCAAACCTTGGCTTAAATTCCTAGCTAAATCACATTTATACTAAGTATCAACAAGGTTACCTCCTATGTAGTATAGTATACATGAGTTAGAGTTCTTACAGTCCATTAAGCAGAGTAATCAGCTCCTAGTCAAATTAATAATTAGTATGATGTAACAAATACATTTCAAATTCAGTGTCTTCCAGTATGATGTAACAAATACATTTCAAATTCAGTGTCTTCCACCTTACTAACAATGCTAAATGCATCAATATGTGTAAGATGTGACCGTGAAGTTACAGTTGTGTTTGGGATCAGGGCTCAGTCTCATTACTGTGAAGCCACAATTCATATGACAGTTTTAAAACATAATTATTGCTAAACTCTGTGAGGTCCTTTGAAACACAGTCACTAAATAGTTAAATAAAAAGAGTTTATCTTTTGTAAAATATCAACTTTTACCTCAATGAGACTGTCTTTTGTAGAAGATCCTGAAGAGAAGATACTGAAAACAGTTTTGCCATGAACTTTGGGGACTTGAGGGTAAGACTGGGAGTGGGGCAAGGGATAAAAGACAACAAATGCAGGGCGCAGTGGCTCATGCATGTTATCCCAGCACTCTGGGAGGCCGAGGTGGGGGGATCACGAGGTCAGGAGTTCGAGACCAGCCTGACCAACATGGTGAAACCCTGTCTCTACTAAAAATAAAAAATTAGCTGGGCGTGGTGGTGTGTGCCTGTAATCCCAGCTACTTGGGAAGCTGAGGCAGGAGAATCGCTTGAACCCGGGAAACAGAGCTTGCAGTGAGCCGTGATGGCACCATTGCACTCCAGCCTGGGTGACAGAGCGAGACTCCGTCTCAAAAAAAAAAAAAAAAAAAAAAAAAGACAGCAAACATGGTACAGTGTATACTACTGGAGTGATGAGTGCACCAGGTTCTCACAAATCTCCACTAAAGAACTTACTATTACTTATGTAACCAAATACCACCTGTACCACAATAACTTATGGAAAAATACAATTAAAAAAAAAAGAACTCAAGTGTCCTACTAGGAAGTTAACAACAAAAACATGTGATGGTAGAAGCAAAATGAACTTTCACCCCCAAAAGTTTCAATAATTCCAGCCTATAAAACAACCTGACAATAGGCAGATTAACAGAGAAAAGGCATACACATTTATTAGGTGCAAGCACAAGGGAATCCCACAAAATATGAGACTCAAAGAAGGGCCCGATGGTTGAAGCTTAAATGACCTCTTCATAAAGGAGAGAAAAGTGAGGGATGCAGGCAATTCTCAAGGAGGAGTAAATGATATATAGAGAAGATAAATGGACCTGAAGAACAGACAACAGCCTGAGACAAAGCTTGTCTGGGCTCTGGGTGTGGGGTAAACTCTAGTCTTCCTTTCTGTGAGATGCATCCATTTCCTCCAGTCGATGTCCTATCTGGGGAAGGGATTCATAGCAATTGAGTATCTTCTGGAGGATTTATTATAGCGTTCTGGTAGATCGGCGAACTCAGAGAAAGCCAAAGCTCATTTTGAGCTATTGTTTTCTAACCCCCAACATGGCATGAATGTAGCACAATTTGAATTTTTAAAAACAGATGTTATGTTATTGTGTATGAGAAAAAAAGTGTTCAGAGAAAGGAGAGATCATGATAATTGGAATTTTCAGAGTATGTTTAATGGAGGAGATGGAATGTAAAGCTGGACACTAAAAAAAAAAGAGTAAAGTTTAGAATAAGGAAGGCTGGAGGGAGCATTTTAGGCAGGGAAGACTGTATGCAAAAACATGGAGGCAGAAATTGTTCAATATGTATGCAACAGGCCATGTTGGATGGTTTAGCTAACACACTTTTGTAGCCTACTTGTCCTTGTCGGCCTCTACTTACGATCTAGAAAATCTAAATACTTGCACAGCCTCCTTTGCAGTTAGATGTGGTCATATGATCATAGATTTAGTTCTGACCAGTAAGTCGTATGAAGAGAATTCTGCTTGAAGTTTCTGGCCAAGTATTTGCTTTCTTGACAAAAGGGACAGATATGGTTCACACTATCCTTTCCCGTTTCTTTTCTGCATGCCCTGGCTATGAATATGACCGCTGGTGCTTCAGTACTCATCTTGTGACCATGAGGGGAAAGCCTAGAGAATTCTAAAAATACAAACCTTGACACTATTGAGTTACTAAATCAACACCACTTACCGCCCAGTCTCTTACAGTGTTGGGGGAAAAAAATTAACTCTTATTTGCTTAAGCTATTATAGTCAGGTTTACTTGCAGACAAGGTCATTTCTCCCTCATATAGTACATGAGAAGAAGAGAAGTGAAAAATTCTGAGTGACAAAAAAAGAATGTCATGGAGTGATAGAAAATAAGATTGTCTTAGAGAAACTGGTTAGATTCTGGAGAGCAAATGAGTCTGTTCTAGAAACCATGGATGATACGAAGTCAATGAGTACTATCAAAGGTATGAGAGAGTATAAAAGAGTTACTATATGGCAGATGCACCTGACTGCAGTAACAAGCATACTCTGTACCCTGAAAATGACTCTGTGGTCTCAGAAGAATGTCTGTGTAAAGTTCCAAGCTACAGAATCTGGGAATGGCCAACCTGGAGATTCACTCCTTATCTATGAGGAACATCTGAACTCCCAGCCCATCCCATGGAATGCAGGCCATATAAGAGAACAAGATCCCTTGTTTTGGGTCAAATGAAGGATGTTAGCAGGAGAAGGCTATGTGAAAATGCTATATAAACTTCACGCTTTTTACAAGTGATCATAGTTCTCTTGTCCAGCCCACCACCACTGAATGAACCTATATATAAGCCCCTTCAATAAACTTTATGCCTCATTTGCTGGCTCCAGCTCTCTTCTTTGGCCTCTCAAACATGGTGCCATCCCTACTTAAGTCAATATGGGTCTGGTCTGGCATGACAGCCACTTGTTGGAAATCTTACCAATAAATAGAAAGATTATCCTGACAATAACATGCAAGATAATTTGGAAGAAGAATTAGAAGCAGCATTGTCAATATTGAAGATGAGCTTATATATAGTAAAATTTAAACTATTAACATTTTTCATTCTTCTAAGTCAGAATTTGACATAACTAGACTAGGTGTTGTAATTTCATATTCTACATATGGCATAGGTTCTAAAATAAGTGTGTTAAGATGAAAATTGCATATAGCTAAAAACACCATGGGAAGTCCCTTAAGAATCAAAGGACAAAACTCCTTGTGTTTGTTTTTACGTTTTTGCTGTGGTCTCACTTTCCATAGAGAAGTGGTCAGCAAGTTTCTTCTATAAAGTTCTAGAGAGTAGGCAATTTAGGCTTAGCAGACTGTCTCTGTTGCAACTCATCAACTCAGCTGTTGTACAGCAAAAGCAGCCATAGACAATACCTAAGTATTAATGAATATGGCTGTGTTGCAATAAAAGTTTATTTACAAAAACAGGCAGCAGGCTGGATTTAGCCTGCAAGGCATAGTTTGACAGCCCCAACCTAGAGCATTGGAAGCTAATCTTCTTTAAAGTGGAGAAGGGCAATGAAGTAAATTAAGAGTGAATCCTGGCAGGGTGTGGTGGCTCATGCCTGTAATCCCAGCACTTTGGGAGGCCAAAGCAGGCGGATCATTTGAGGTCAGGAGTTCAAGACCATCCTGGTCAGCATGGTGAAACCCCCTATCCACTTAAAATACAAAAATTAGCTGAGCATGGTCGTGCACACCTGTAATCCCAGCTACTCCGGAGGCTGAGGCAGGAGAATCGCTTGAACCTGGGAGGCGGAGGTTGCAGTGAGCCGACATTGTGCCACTGCACTTCAACCTGGTGACAGAGTGAGACTCTGTCTCAAAAACAAACAAACAAAATAAAGAGTGAAGCCTATGTAATTTAACTTACAAAATGTACATGCACATGAAAATCAACCCTATTGTTTATGGTGTAAATAGTTGTATGTATTTTCTGTAATTTTTAGGGCCTCATTAAGAATAAAATAAACTTTTTCCAGGGTCAGTAACTTTTTTAAACAAAAGTCATTGAGTTTTAAAGAATTCTTAAATTCACTTCAATTTCTAAAAATGTATTGTTTGGATAATTTTTATGCAATGTAGATATTTTGATTTTCCTTATTAACATAGTTCATTATTCCTACATAATGAACATCGCAGAATGCATTTCTTTTACCACATTATCTAATTCAAATTTAACTGCCTTTTGTTTTTATTATTTTTCCCAGTAACTTAAATAAAAAATAATTATTTCATTTTCAGTGTCAGTTTGCATATTAGTCAGGATAGGCTAGATGATGCTATGGTAACAAATTACTGCTCACCTCTCAGTGGTGTAACACAGTGAGCATATTTTCTCATGCCAGGCAGCTTTCTAAGGCACTTGTCCTCCAGGCAGTGACTCAAGGGTCCATCTTATAGCTTTGCCATCTGGAATTGTTGACGTCTAGGTCCCTGAGCAAGGGGAGAGAGATCACCACTGTTCTGTACTTCAGCTGGTATTTATTTATTTATTTATTTAGAGACAGAGTCTCGCTCTGTCGCCCAGGCTGCAGTGCAGTGATGCGATCTCAGTGCACTGCAAGCTCCGCCTACCAGGTTCACGCCATTCTTCTGCCTCAGCCTGCCGAGTAACTGGGACTACAGGCGCCCGCCACCACGCCTGGGTAATTTTTTGTTTGTTTGTTCTTAGTAGAGACAGGGTTTCACCCTGTTAGCCAGGATGGTCTCAATCTCCTGACCTTGTGATCCACACGCCTCGGCCTCCCAAAGTGCTGGGATTACAGGCATGAGCCACTGCACCTGGCCTTCAACTGGAAGTTATATATATCACTTCTGTTTGTAGCCAAGTACCCAGAACTAGTTACATGACCCCAACTGAACTATCTGGTGACCTGGGAAATGCCATCTTCCTGTGTGATCACGTGGCATTTGGAGAATATAGAGCATGGCCTCAATTGCACTTTTATTCTGTTGTATAAAAGGCCATCAAAGAGCCAACATTTAGTGTTTTGGCTGGGGTTTAAGATTTATGCAGGCTAAATACCCAACATAATATATAATGACACATGGAGACACAATATGAAGGTTGTTAAAGGTCAAACATTATTACCCAGTTTTGTTCTCCAGTTTAGATAGGTAACTATGTTATAAAGCTTTCCTGAATCATCAAAAGAATAAGGTGAGAATTAGAGAACCAACACTGTAGAATGACATTTTTTATTCCAATATCATGTTACTTGACAGCTGCAGATAAACATGTGGTGGGGCAATGCTGGATACTCCAGTCCATTCTTTATAAGGATTTAACGATCATCCTGAGTGAGGCACAGCTAGGGGAATGCCCTTCATTCCAGGCTGTCTTTCTGTTTTACCCCTCAATTCCATTAAACTAGCTGGGAATCTTACAAAATTATTATCCCTGATCTGCACTGTAGTGCTGTTTCTTCAGAGGAAAGCCCTTACTGCTGTTGCTGGATATCTTAAATCTTTGATTATGCACATACTCTGAGATTACTTTATGCATCAAAGCTTTGTCAGTAGGGGCACCAAGGATACTTCACTTCCCTCTAATGAACTATCTAAAATTGGCTGCCTGCTTTGCATATGACTCCCAAAGTAGCAGAATGTTACCATAATCTGTCCGTTCTCTCTAATCTGAGCCTTCTCACTCTGTAAATTTACCCTGGGTTTTCTGCCAGAGTTAGAACTATATTCAGCATCTTTTGGCTCAGGAATTCTCACCACGGATGCATGGATTTCTGGGTTTGAAAATGAAAATTAGAATCTCTGGAAGTAAGAACAGTGGGTGTAAGGTGTTTATAGTAAGAAAAAGCATATTTAGCATAACAATGCAGTGTGATATTTTGGAAAACAATTGTTTCTATAATTCAAATCCCTAAAAGTAAAACTCAACCATCTTCTTGGCTGCTGTGAATACACAAATGTTGATGACTTTCATCAGGATTTCGAGGATGCATTTCTGAATCAGCAGGGGGTTGGATTTTAAAATTTATCCAAAGAGGAATTGGGTTGAAGATGTGGAGACATTTTTTATTCAGGCAAAAGCTGAGCATAGATCGACCCTCCATGAGCAGAAAAAAGAAAACCATGCCATCATTGTGAGATCTGAGCGTAAGTGGGTCAAAAGGAAGAATTCAGAGCAGCAAGTGAGGAGATAATGTCAGGGAACTGAAGATACCTCTAGGAAATCTTTAAGAATATAAAGGCACGGACTGGATATACCACGGTTGTGTGGATGGAGCTGAAATTATTTCATTTGAATGTTAATAGAAGGCTGATAAAGTTGGGATCCCTAGAGATGCATTTATGTTTGGAGAGATAGCATGTGACCTGCTGTATATCCAAAATAATAAGCCCATCTGGGCCTTGGTTTCACTACCAAAGATGGGTGACAGACAAGGTCTTCTCCATTCAAAAATTCCATCATTTCATGACACTTTTCCCCACCAAACTCCACCCCCCCTCCCACGGCCACACACACACACAAAATAAAACAATTAGCTAGTCAACGAACATTCATCAAAATCATAAAATGATCCAAACATTGTGGCCAAGTTCGACAGCTGTTGCAAAAACAGAATATAGACTTTCCTGTCTGCAAGAAACTTACACTGTAGTTGGGAAGATATTATTGTAAATGATGCAAAAAGTACATACTTTTGTATTAGAACAGGGATAGGCAAAATGTGGCCCACAGGACAAATCTGGCCCAACACCTGTTTTTGTAAATAAAGTTGTATTGGAACACAGCCACACCCTTTCGTCTACATTTATGGGTGCTCTCACATGGCGAGGGCAGAGCTGAATATTTGAGGCAGAGGGTGTTTAGCCCACAAGCCTAAAATATTTACTCCTGGCACTTTACGGAAAACGGCTGCCAACACATATTTTAAATAGTCAAATAATGTCACGAGGCAAAAACGAGATCAATTCCAAGAGCGTAACAGGGAGGTTGAAGGTATTAGAGTTGAGAGACCCAGGCTGTGCAAACTTCAGATGATTCCCCAGCCAGGTCCTGGAGACAGGCAGGAGGGAAAGCACTTTGTTTCTATAAAAAGAAGGTGGGGAATGGGGGATTCTTATAATTAGTAAGAACATGCTGAAAGTAATTGCATATTGTTTTTGTTACATTCTTTTCTTATCACTTTTACTATGCTGGCCCTCAAAATAATTAATTTGGAAAAGTCTAATCCTTTTAAATATTTTTCACAATGTTGTTCCAAAGTCAATATTGATTAAAAATTCACCACCCCTCTCCTGAGAAGCAGGAAATATTGCTGCATAGTTACTTTTAAATACATGACATTTTGTGATTCACTCTAAAGATAATTAGAGGAATGTATAAATGAGTTGCAAGGGAAATTAAGATAGAAAAATCTAGAGTTAGAATTAAAATATCAATACTTATATTTTGATTGAGAGAGTTCTGTTACTATTTGTCCTTAATTCACAGACGTATTTTCTTAACCACCACAATTTTTACAAATAAAAAGCAAAGATAAATAGTCATGTTACAGTTTCAGGGCCTAATTATTTTCCACTGTTTGAAACTTTGCTATTGTGGTGAAATAGATACTTTTTTTGATTCCAATAGTTTTGGAAGAACAGGTGGTGTTTGGTTGCATGGAAAAGCTCTTCAGTGGTGGTTTTTGAGATTTTGGTGCACCCATCACCCAAGCAGTGTATACTGTACCCAATGTGTAGTCTTCTATCCCTCACCCTTCTCCCATACTTATGCCCAAGTCCCCAGAGTCCATTACATCATTCTTATGAATTTGTGTCCTCATAACTTATCTCCTGCTTATAAGTGAGAACACACGATGTTTGGTTTTCCATTCCTGCATTACTTCACTTAGCATAATGGTCTTCAACTCCATCTAGGTTGCTGTGAATGCCATTATTTCATTTCTTTTTTATGGCTAGGTAGTATTCCATGGTGGATATATATCATATTTTCTTTATCACTCGTTGGTTGATGGACCTTTAGGCTGGTTCCATACTTCTGCAATCGTAAATTGTGCTGCTATAAACATGCATTTGCAAGTGTCTTTTTCATATAGTGACCTTTTTTTCATGGTGCCTGTAAACATTTCTCAGTGCCTTAGAGCCCTTTAGATGGTATGGAGTCAGTCAGCCACTGTGGGCGACTCTCAGTCCTGCCCTCTCCACATAATGTCCCATGTTCCACAATCCTTACCCTTCTCCCCTACTCCAATCCAAATTTATCTCCCTCTATTTGCTTAGCATCTTGTATCTTGGGGGCCTTGCTACTCGAGGATAATTATATCTTTTTATTAAATATCTACGAGTGATATGATACAGTACTAGGATATGGAAGAATTCATTCACTCCTAAAACTTCCTGTGCTTGGCAATGTGCTAGGCTCAAGGGAAACAAAGATAGATATTACCTTGCAGGAGCTTGCTGTCTCCAGCAGTGTATCCCAAAAGGGGTCCCTGAATGATCTCTAGATGAAACTCCTGGGCTGCCTATTAAGATATGCAACTGTTTAGGCTCCAAAAGGGACTTCCTCAGTGGGGATACCTTGGAATCCACATTTAGCATGCTTTCATTTTTCCGTGTATTACGGATAGAGGGAGATAATTTCTGGATTTAAGGCATTCATTGATCAGTGGTTGAAAACTGGCAGCCATGGGCAGCTTTGACTTGCAGATATATTTGTTACATTAGGAAATATCACATAAATATTTGATTTCTTCCTTCTTTTAAAGAATTAGAAGTTCTAACATCACTAGGTCTGTATATTTTTGACTTAGTGTGAGGATTTTTTTCCTCTTTAGTTGGACAGAGCCTATGCACTGCTGTTGGCTCAAGTCTATCATTCCCTATTGTCTTACACCCTAGCCAGCCTTATTCGGATATCTTACATACATGGCCCTTATAATCGTTTAATACAGTGACTCTGTGATCTATATTCAAGTAGATAATTAAAAAGAAAAAACTCTGCTAATGCCATCCAGTTTCTCTGTGTCTCAGATAATGCTACGCTAAGACTTAATTTCATGCACAACCTCTGAAAGGCCTTAGGAAGTGAGAATTTAAGGTTTGGAGGAGGGAGTGTGGTCAAGATATATGGGGCAAACAGTCATTTTCAGTCTTGTAGCTAGCATGGGCTTGATTTAGCCTGTTAAACATGGATAGCAGGAAACAGAATAGAAATCTCTTCATTTCTTTCCAAATCTAGCATTTCTATAGCAATTGTCACCATGGTATCTTGATGTGTTTTGACAGAAGAAATTTCACTTTTTGAAAAATGTGGTAATGAGGGAAAGAGAAACTCCTTCTATGCTTAAACTCCAGAGGCATTTCCTTAATAAAGAGCTCAGAAATATGTGTATATAGAACAGAAGTTCCAACATGGTCTGACCCAACTAAGGGCTGTTGGGGTTTCTTAATGATGAGGCTGTCTATATCCAACTGAAAGAACCCTTGAATGCAAGGGCTGGAAGGTAAATCAAGCCCATAATACTACTTGTGTAGCTGTTTTCAGCATTCAGGCATTTGTCCATATTAATCTCATTGAATCCTTACAACAACCCTGTAAAGTGAGTATTGAAAGTATCATTCCCATTTTGTAGAGACAAAACTAGACTCACTGAAGATCAGTGACTTGCGTCAGGTCACAGAGAAATTATGCTCAAACAGGTCTTCAAGACCAAGTCCCTTGGATTTTCATCATACCAGTGTTTTCTGAGTTTTCCTATTCAGATTTCTGTGGAGCATGAGGATGCCATTTACATAGACTACCAGATGAGTGGCATCCCCACTCACTACAACTACACTGAGTTGTGTAGTGTGGGTGATTCTGGGCCCTGCAACATTGTCAGAAAATGTTTGCATGTAGGGTACACCGCAGGCATAAATAAAACATGCAACAAGCTATGCACAATTCGTGATGGCCTGGCTGTGAATCTTCTTTTTCTCAGACCCATTAAAGTTTGTTAAAATCAGGTGAATGAGATGGTACAGAAATGAACTTGAATCTTACAGGACGGAGTGATCATGTCCCCCTAATATTCATATGTGAAGCCCTTACCCTGGATGTAATGATATTTGGAGAAGTCTTTGAGAAGTAATTAGAGTTAGATTAGGTTGTGAAGGTGAAGTCCTTATGGTTGTATTATTAGTGGGTGGCAGAAGAGAAAAATCTCTCTCTCTGCACATGCACTGAGGAAAGGCCATGTGAGGATGCAGCAGGAAGCTGGCCATCTATAAGCTAGGAAGAGGACCCTCATCAGGAACCATAGGTGCTAGCAACTTGATTTTGGACTTCTGTGGGGTTTTTAAAAATCTCTAACTTAAGAGTGCAGTGTTTCTTTTTACCTGATGGCTTGTGTTTCACAGCAGCTTTTAAAAACTGCTTGTGCAACTTAGTTGCATACTGTATTCTAGTTATGAAAAAAAAAGCAAATCTTACTTCAATTTTTGCCAGTTGTTTCTGTGTTAAAAAAAAAAAAAAAAAAGATCACACTTCTGCTGGGCAGGATTTAGAGGTTTATTATCAGTCTATGTGTAAAGTTCAAAGCAAACTCAATTTTGCTTAAGGGAACATTGTAAAGTAACAATTCTTGGTATTTCATGTCTCATATGATCCATTTCAAACCATAGAAAATTATACCTTTGTGTGTCACTGTTTCAAGAGACAAACAAATCTGAACAACTAAAACATCTTTAAAATGAAACAAGTTTAAGAAGTTTCGAATAAAACTTGAATTTTCTGTATATACTCCTGTCAAGTGAAGTAATTTCCTGTACACCTCTTCTCTTGCAAACTGGTCTTATATTTCCTTTCATTTGACCTAGATCTGCTATGAGACCTAGAGAAGGATCGGGACAACTTGTGATTTCTCTCCCAAGACAGTGGTCTCTCTCTTCTCCTGTTTCTAGAAAGGAACCTGCTCTGGCTGTGAGAGAAGCTTCTCCTTCTTGGAGATCTGCAGCAAAGTGGCAGACTCCTTCTACGATAATCATCTCGAGGGTAAGGCCCCCAAGAGGGAGGTGGGCCATGATTTCTACTTCTTACTTTTCTTTTTCCACCATTTGACAGTTCCACTCCTTTTATTTTATTTTATTTTATTTTATTTTATTTTATTTTATTTTATTTTATTTTTGAGATCGAGTCTCAGTCTATCACCCAGGCTGGAGTGCAATGATGCCTTATCTTCTCACTGTAACCTCCACCTCCCCAGTTCAAGCGATTTTTGTGCCTCAGCCTCCCAAGTAGCTGGGATTACAGGTGCCTGCCACCACATCTAGCTATATATATATATATATATATATATTTATTTATATATATTTTATATATATATATATATATATATATATTTTTTTTTTTTTTTTTTTTTTTTTTTTTTTAAATAGAGACTGAGTTTCACCATGTTGGCCAGGCTGGTCTCGAACTCCTGGCCTCAAGTGATCTGACCACCTTGCCTCCTAAAGTGTTGGGATTCCAGGTGTGAGCCACTGCGCCATGCCAGTCCCACTCCTACATGGTAGTCACAGAGTGTTCTTCCACTGAGCTCTCAGATAGCATCAGCTGCATCTCAGGGCTCTCCAAAATTCAAGAAAATCAACCCACACACTTCGGAGTGGTCCATAGTAGCCTAAAGCCTGTTCCAATTTGGTCTTTTTGCCATTGTTTCAAAGATTACCTACATAAACTTCATTGTCCAATGGATAGGAATCATGATGTATTTCCAGATCTAGGGAAGGGGTTCCCACAGCCTGGGTGCCTGCCAGTACTGGTCCATGGCCTGTTAGGAACTGGGCAGCACAGCAGGTGAGTGGCCATCAAGCAAGCAAGCATTACCACCTGAGCTCCGCTTCCTGTCAGATCAGCCACAGTATTAGATTCTCATAGGAGTACCAACCTTATTGTGAATTGAGCATGCAAGGGATCCAAATTGTGGGCTACTTACGAGACTAATGCCTGATAATCCAAGGTGAAAGAGTTTCATCCATGAAACCATCCCCCACCCACCCCTGTGAACGACTGTCTTCCGTGAAACTGGTCCCCGGTGCCAAAAAGGTTGGTGACTGTTGATTTACTGTAAAAATGTGCAGGCTCAAATCCACACCCTCCGATTCGTCTTCCCACTTCCCTCTGCCCCAGCACCCACTGATGCTGTCACTCAGCCAGCAATCCATGAAATGGCAGCGACTTTCCAATTTATATGATTCATCCTGAGTTTCTCTATTAAGACTTTTGCAAGCATTTATTGAGAGTTTTAATATTTAATCTAAAATCATGGAATATTTGGTTTAAAATTAAAAATTTATACAAATAGCCTTGTTGGGACTGTTGTGTAGTTGTAGAATCATTTTTATTAATTCAACAAGTTATTTCTTTCTGAAACTCCATGTATATTAGAGTGATTGTTAATTATTTAATAAGTATATGAAGAGCATGAAAATGGTAATAAGAGCCAAAACTTACTGGGGGTCAGACGCTATTCTAAGTGCTTTAAATGAGTTAATGTAATCCTCTCAACAACCCTGTAGAGATAAGAGCCATTATGATTACCACTTAACCGAAGAGATAACTGAGACATAATACTTGTCCAAGGTCACACAGCTAGAAAGAAGTTTTAATAATGTAACCTTGAATTTAACTACTACTGTAGAGTATGCTACCTAAGTTGTATTTGTTTGGAGGACAGAGCATTTGGTGATCTTCTAAGCTCTCTCTTACTTAGCATACCCTAGTTGACCTATCACATCTAAATTTTAATCTCTCAAAACAATTTAATTAACACATTTAATATGTACATTTTATAAACATGAAATTTTTAAACACGAACTTTTTTAAAAAATTAAAATTAAATATTTTAATGCTTCCTAACCTCTCATAGTGAGCATTTATTTCAATTATAACTCAAGGCAACAGGCCATAAGAGACCTTGTAGTATCTGGGACTGTGTCATAGCAGAAGTTACAGATACGTTTAAATCTCAATACAATTGTTGCAGATATCTCAAAATATAATTTACAATCATGGGGTCTGATGCAGTGGCTCATGTCTGTAAACCCAGCATTCTGGGAGGCTGAGGCAGGCATATCACTTGAAGTCAGGAGTTCAAGACCAGCCTGGTCAACAAGACGAACCACCCCCCTACTAAAAATCCAAAAATTACCTGGGCATGGTGGCAGGCACCTGTAGTTCCAGCTACTTGGGAGGCTGAGTGGGAGAACTGCTTGAACTCAGAGGCTGAGGCTGCAGTGAGCTGAGGTCACTCCACTGCACTCCAGTCTAGACAACAGAGTGAGACTCTGTCTCAAAAAAAAAATTACAATCATGGAAACTTCAAAATTATATTAATTATGAAGTTCACCACTATATCTTGTTATTTACTGTGCTAATAAACATTTCCACACTACATTATAAATTTGTTTTTTATATGCAGAATTTTGATCACTGGATTTTAATATAATTGTTTCCTTTAAGATCTTGTGTGTTTTATTTTATGTATTTAAAACTTTTTTTCTGAGAAGAAATTCATAGGCTTCACTGCAATGTCAAAGGGGCTCATGAGAGAAGGTAAGAAAGGAGTAATATTTACTTGATCCATTTAGTCATTTATCTTTCCATCTATCCACACATCTATTCCATTCAATTAATCTGAATAAATATTTCTTGACTGCTTGTTATGTGTTGGGCTCAGTGTCAGATATTACTAGTGTAGAGTTCATGTTCTTACAGACCCACTAATCTTCATTTGACCTCGAAGTTCAGAAAATCTGCCAAAAGTTTTCAGAGCGTACTAGAATCTTCACATTTGAGATGGCTTTGTTCTACATGTATTATGTATTATATTCCATGAATGCAATGTGGTCCTTTATTGCTAGCCTGGTTTTTCATGTCAACTACAGATGAGGTAGCAGATTTGTGCCTGGGCTCTATTTGTCGATGGCAAATAGAGAGTCTAAGTTGGGTTCACCTCACTCCCAGGATACAAAAACAAATAATACAGTCCTGTTTATGATTCAATTAGGCAAGGAAACATTAGTAAGTTTTCTTATAAATACTCTCTAAAAGTAAGTGTGTTTTTCAGTTCTGATCATGACAGAGAAGCTAGTATTGGGCCAAATCTCCTCCTGAAATAAAAAAGTGGAACAACCTGTATAAAACAACTGTTAAAAGGCACTGGCAAGCCGTGAGTGCAGACAGGACTTTAGGAGCTATGATTCTTTTTTTTCTTTTTTCTTTTTTTTTGAGACAGAGTCTCGCTCTGTTGCCCAGGCTGGAGAGCAATGGTGTGATCTCAGCTTACTGCAACCTCCGCCTCCAGGGTTCAAGTGATTCTTGTGCCTCAGCCTTCCAAGTAGCTGGGATTACAGGTGGCCTCCACCATGCCTGGCTAATTTTTTGTATTTTTAGTAGAGACAGGATTTCGCCATGTTGGCTAGGCTGGTTTCAACTCCTGACCTCAGGTGATCCACACACTTCAGCCTCCCAAAGTGCTGGGATTACAGGTATGAGCCACTGCGCCTGGCACTAAAAGCTATGATTCTTGAAGGAAGAGCTAGGATGGGAATGGGGCAGTTGGGGAATAAAGATGACTTTTGCTGGGCTAAGAAGATAGAGCTCAGGCTTCGGTAGTTGCCCAAGAGTCTCGGACTTGAAGGACAAAGTTCCAGAGGAGGAAGACACTTCAGAAAAAGAGCCCAAAAAGTATGCATGCAATTCCTCTCAAAATTAGGCAGAATTCTAAGCTGGGCATGTGTGGGATGAGACTCTTAAGAAAACCGGCAGAAAACAGCATCTCGGTGACTTAGGAGCTCAGCAAAAATTTCATAAACAGGACACAAAAAAACACTAACCATACAAGATAAAGATAAGTTGGATAACATTAAAATGAAGAACTTATGTTCTGATTACAAGTTCATGAAAATATTTTTGTTCTAGCAGCTTTGTTTCTTTACTGCTCATGTTTAAATCTACAATTCTGGGCCAGGCACAATGGTTCATGCCTGTAATCTCAGAACTTTGGGAATCTGAGGTGGAATGATGGCTTCAGCCCAGGAGTTTGAGACAAGCCCGGGCAACATACTAAGACCCTGTCTCAAGCAAAAAAAAAAAAAAAAAAAAAAAGAAAGAAAATTATCAGGTGTGGTGGCACACACCTGTGGTCCTAGCTATTCAGGAGGCTGAGGTAGAAGAGTCTCTTTAGCCCAGGAGGTTGAGGCTGCAGTGAGCCGTAGTCACATCCCTGCACTCCAGCCTAGGTAATAGAGCAAGACCTTCTCTTAAGTAAATAAAAATAAAAATAAAATAAAAACACGAAACTGGCCAGGCGAGGTGGCTCACGCCTGTGATCCCAGCACTTTGGGAGGCTGAGGCGGGCAGATCGCCTGAGGTCAGGAGTTCGAGAGCAGCCTGGTCAACATGTGAAACCCTGTCTCTACTAAAAATACAAAAAAATTAGCTGGGCATGGTGGCAGACACTTATAATCCCAGCTACTCATGAGGCTGAGGCAGGAGAATCACTTGAACCTGGGAGGCAGAGGTTGCAGTGAGCTGAGATCGTGCCATTTCATTCCAGCCTGGGCAATGAGAATGGAATCATCTCAAAAAATCCCCACAAAACTATGATTCTGGTTATGTTTTCTTCTATAGTTGTAAAAATGTTTCTGTACAGAAAATAGAACAATGCAATGTGGATTTGAATATGGGGTGCCTTTACCCACTATTCGAAGTCAGGTAATGTTTAGCAGGTTCAGTTCAATTCCTAACCTGCTGCCACCTCAAATTTTAAAGTCTGGGAGTGGAGTTCTCCTCCACCATTCTAATGGCATCTGTGGCCACATTGGGTGAGGATGGAGGGCTGGTCAAGGCAGAAGAGTGTCAAGCAAATGTGTTTTGTGAATCAGATGGCATGGTGTCCTTTGGATGATCAATTGTCAGGAGGTAGCGGCTGCAAGCCAACAAAGTGAGTCCTTAACAGACGTCAAAGGGAGGAAAAAAGTAGTGGTAAAATATGTCCCAACTGAACTGATTCTTAACAAAGATGTTAATGCTGAAACGGATAGTGAGTGAGGTTGTCATGATGATTATGATAGTAATGACCAGTATGTGGCTATTTATCTTTTGCCATAAGAAAAAAATATTGATTGCATTGCTAGCATGAAACATTTTCAGTAGTTAAATTTTTATTTAATTGCCAGAATAAAACATTTCAAGCTGCTTAGACCTTAATTATGATTTGTTAGAAGTATTTTTTCTTATTATTCTACAATTTCACCTTCCTCAGAATGAAAATAGCAATACCAACGCTTTTTTTCCCTTCCGTTCTTGAATCAAGAAATGAAATAAATTAATCATTCAAGTCTAGCCATGACATTGTTTTATAAATATTATGAATTAAATTATATTGTATACTTATTGGTTAACTGAACAGCTCCTACTATATATATGTATGTATTTTCAAATGATGTCATCACATTTCCAGGTGATTTTTAAATAACCCCAACTAATTTGGATTAATATAAAAAGTCTTGATGGTAAAAAAAGACAACTGCAAACTATTGCCATCAAGTGAGATTTGAGGCAGGGTAAGGTAAAATTTACATCTCAAAAATTCCAAATGTATTTGAAACTCTATTAATTTGGTATATGACAATTGATTATGATTGTCTAGGAAGTGTTAATGTATTGGTTTATTTCACAGTTTGGCACAGGAGAGTTATACATGCATAGCTTTTCTCCTGCTTTTTGTATCCCAAGTAAATCCTCACTGAGTCAATCATAAATGCCATATGCATATGTATTAAAATCCAAAGACAACATCTTTAGTGTTCTTATTAATTCTTCAAATACTAAATTTCCTTTTGTGTTGAACGGTGCGTATTCCCAAGTGAAAGAAAAATCTCAGCTGTGGTTTTACAGCTGGATCCACACTTCTAATCAGAGGAGAAAAGGGCCTGATCTCACAACCTATTTATATAGTTTTTAAACTTTCTAAGAAAAATGAAGCTCTACTGTAATTAATGCCTAATGGTATAAACACCCTGCTTTAATGGTTGCCTAGTAACTATATACTGCAGGCTTGTGAGGTTGCTAAAGACGCTGAATAAAGAGAAATATTCAGGTCCATTTCCAATTCAGGTGGATAAGGGGCAAGAGTGGAACATATTTTTTTGTTGTTGTTAAAATTATTTTTCCATAATGGTTTTGTACTAAAACATCTTTCTGCACTAAAATTTACTCTTGTAAATGACTTCTGCAGATAAGAGTCCAAACCAACAAGTAATGACTTAAAATGTGAAAACCATGCAAGAGAATGGAACCAACACTACCTCATTGTTTGGTATTAGCTGGTTTCTGTTCTTAGAGTGACTGTACTGGGGGATGATTTTCTTAATGTGGCTCTAACCTTGCAGTCAAATCTTATATTTGGACATTATTTCAGCAATTGAACGAACAAATACAGTTCCCAGTTAAAGGTGGTATTAAAAGGGCCTGGGAGTGATTGTGATAATTATTTATGTTTCCCTTTGGCTTGCTTCCTACATAGCAGATTTAATTCCCTAATTATGTTTTGCTTTAGCTTAGGTAAAATTAGCTTGCATTCCTTTGGCACACATCAACTGCAGTTGGTGGAGGAGGCCTTCCAAAACCATAGATTGTTGACAAGAGTGGCTAACTATATTAGAATTAAATTTACTGAGTAAAATCCACAAAAAGCTTGAGGCACATGTAGATAATGACAACCTGACTATGAGGGAATGTAGTCAAGTCATAGGAAGACTCGTTTCTGGCAGTGGACACTCAGAGCTCATCTGCAGAGTTCCTGATGTCAAGATTTGGGGCTTCCTAGGTTGGTCACCGTGCTGCAGACAGGGACGAGCATGGTCTACAATATTTAAATTGTGTAACTATAGGCTTGCGGATACAGTCAGAAATGATTTGCTACTCAGTAATTTTGTCATTTGGCAATACCAAGACATGATGACATATGGTTTGCTCTTTGGAATTAACATAAATGTTGTCATTTGACTGAAATAAAGAATTCTCTTACTCCATGACAGAAACAGTTTTAGACTCTGTGTATATTACTCTATCTTTTCACATGGAAGGAAGCGTCCTGTTTTTTTATTATGTATAACTCTCTGGGTTTTTGGTTTAGTGGGCTGAAGGATGTGGTTGATGAAGCCAAGGACATGGTTTAATCAGAAACCACTTGGCACCCAAACATCTGTCTGCATTTCTACCTTCAAGAACTCATTTCCCTTGTCATTTCACCCTTAGAGAGTGTGCTATAGCTCAGCACAAATACCTCTATTCCAGGGTTTGGAAAATAATTACCCTCAAATTCTTTAGTCAGTGGGTCATCAGCATCATTATTATGATACAAAAAAAGGATGTAGATAATAGTTTTCTCTATTTGCAATATATTCGGTATTACTCCTTCCATTTTAACGCCAAAAGGAAGTTATTGATTAAGACTCATGATTCATTTTTGTTGTAGGGATTTATTTTCCTCTTGTTTATACTTCTGTCGCTCTCCTTTTTTACCCTGCCTTTCAGTAATTTTCACTGTTGCCCTGGGATATCTATTATTATTATTATTTAGCTATTTAATGAGGCTTCAAAAGATTTAATTTCTGGAGCCATCAAGTCACTACCCTTTCAGATCTATTTGCTTTGACTGTAATAGAGCCTGCCTTTGTGCAAAGAAAGTCTTAGAAAGAGTTAATTTGCAATAGTAGCAGAGGCTAATTCTCAAGAGGGAATTTAAACATGCAAGTGTCCTCCTGGTGGAGAAGCAGCCCCAGGCCAGGCTATTGGTGAGGAAGTTAACTCCTAGTGTGCCCCTTCTGTGCAGTAGGTGAAATCCTTAGCCAACCTTCAACAGTGCTGGTTTTAAGGTGGAAACAGAAGGCTGTCAACTCTCCTTCCAAGGTCCTGGATTTTGGAGGTTAGAGAATGTGGTGTCCTGTGATTTTTATCACTGTTTTTTTATTTTTATTTTTTCCATTTCACAAAAACAAACAAAAAAGGATGGGTAGGGGGGTGGTTGCGGGGGACAGGGACTGATTTCCTTGTGACATGATCCTGCTTTAATTGTATTTAGGTGAATACAAGCTATTTTTTTCCCCAACTTTTTTTTTTTTAAACTGGGCTGCATGTACAAAAGGGATTTGCTTCCCAGAGATAGTGTCATTTCATATTTCTAACTCTTAACCCTGAGTAAAATTTATTGCTATTTTTTTTTCCAGAAGTTTGCCAGTTAATTGCTTGGGGAGTATTCAACATCAGAATCAAGAAAATTGCCTTGCAATGTGTGAAAACGCGTTTTGAAAAGAACAAGGAATGCTCTTGGACTTTACATTTTTACTATCAGTTTGGCATCTACCTTTTACTGTCCAATGCTTTTCTTTCATCTTAAAGAAATCTAGTTATTCTAATATTGAGTAGTTTTAGAGAGTATACTTAATAAAGGAAAGTTGTATAATGAACAGGGATGGATATTAAAGGGATACGTGAGGGAGTAACTATCAGAGTCAATAAAAATAAATGAATAAATAAGTACCTGTACTCACAGGATAACCTGGAGATGATTTCTAAGTCTCTGACTTTTAGCCCCAGAGTTCTAGGTAAAGTTCTTTCTTGACCTCTCTTCTGGGAGGGAACTTTTCACGGTTTATTAATCAATCCCTTTTAGGGTCTTTGCAGAAAAAAACTTTCTCTGCCCTGGTTTGTGTCATATTTGGGTCTACTTTGGAAAGTGGAACAATTAAAGAGTCAAAATCTGTCATTAGGAGCCTGCCGAAAAAAAAAGAAAGAAGAAAGAAAGAAAGAAAGAAAGAAAGAAAGAAAGAAAGAAAGAAAGAAGGAAAGAAAGAAAGAGAAAGAAAGAAGAAAGAGAGAGAAAGAGAAAGAAAAAAAAAAAAGCTTTGATCTGTAACCCTTGGACTGAACATTCCAGTCATTCATCTTCCAAAATTTCAAGTGCAGGATTTGGTTGTGGTTTGAGTTTACGTCTTTGAGACACAGCTTGAATGTCTCGATTTGATTTTATGCATTCGACACATTTTTGGGGATCTGGTGATTTCGCAAGGGCTGTACCATATGGTCTTGGTGAGGTGATAGATTTTCACATTCTGGAAATTGGCAGCAAAGGGTAGGAACCGAATTAGATGTGGGAAGGGAAAATTAAGAGTTTGGGCCTAATTCACTCATCTCACGAAAAATCTTCTGAGACGTGTAATTCCCATAACATCTATTTTTACAAAGGTGGCTTTTGTTTGGTTGTTTTTGGTGTATATGTACACGTGTCCTCACACTAGGGAGTAATTTTTTTAAATTGTCTCAGAAGTAGAGGGCATGACATTTAGCTTTTAAAGCTATGACATTTAACACTTCTTGGTTAGTCCTTCAGGAGAGACCTCAGACTTGGGGGGTCATAGATATAAAACAGCCCACTACACGTTCCCTGAAAAGGAGATTGTATAGAAAGTTAGGAGCTGAGGGGCTGGTGCCTCGTACTAAAAGAAAACAGGACAGACAAATCGTTTTCATCTGAGAATTGTTTTTGGAGAAGGACTAGAGTCAACGATAGAATAAATCAGAGCCAGGTGTGTATACATATTGGGAGGGTAAAAATACCCTGGCGGCAATGAAATTTAAGAAAGAGCAATTTAAGAAGAAAGGGGTGCCCTATGTGATTTCTCGCGGTGGGATAGAGGGAGCTGAAGTGTAGGATTTTCCCTGATCTTTCACAGAATTCAGATTCAGGAGGCCTGACATTTAATCCGGTCTGTGCACTGATTTCTCCGGCTTGGTGGGGGTTCTGCGGAATGCATTGCTCCTAGGGCGCTTTCTCCCTTCACCTCTTCCGTGGTCTTTGATCCCCAGTACGCGCGCAGGGCCGCAGCGGAGCCAGGTCGTGCGCCCATTTCTCGCACCTCCACGAGCCCGCGGCTGGCCCAGCCGGGCGCGAGGCGCGGGGCGCGGGGCGGGACCGAGGCGGGGCGCTGCGGCGCGCAGCGGGTTAAGCGGCGAGGGCGGTGGCGAGGGGCGGAGGGAGTGCGGCGGCTCCCGGCTCCCCGCGCCCGCGTCCCGGACAGCAGCGGGTTAAGCGCCGCCCGCGCGGAGAAGGCTGAGTCCGGAGCCGCGGCTCCGAGCTCGCATTCGGATCCGCTAGAGCAGGAAGATGGCGACGGATGGCGCGAGCTGCGAGCCCGACTTGTCCCGGGCCCCGGAGGACGCGGCGGGGGCCGCGGCGGAGGCGGCGGTAACCGAATTCCCCGGGCGGGCGCGGGGCGAGTGTAGACGCGGGCTGGGGGCGGCGCCGGGGTCCCAGCCGGACCCGGCTCCGCACCCCCGGGGCGTTCCGTAAGCCCGGGACCCTCCGGTGCCCCTTTCTCGGGGTGCCCACACGGCGGAGGCCGGTGGGAGCGGACCGGCCACCCGGGCTAGGGATCCCTCCTGTCCCTTCTGCGCCCCACGGGAAGCGGCCCCGAGTCGCTCGGTTCTCCCAGCTCCCTGCGTGCGTCCAGTGGACCCCTATGCCCACTCCCTCCGCTGCGGTCGCTTCTGGCCGGGGGCGAAGGCTGGGACGTGTTTCCTGGCGAATTTGACCCCCCATTGTTCACCTCTCGCTGCGCGCGTGGTTGCGAGCGCGTGTCTCAAGGGTGCCTGGTACCGCTCAGCGGACCCGGGAGAGCAGCTTGGGGGAGGTGGGCCATCGCCCAGCAGGTGTGGGAATGCCCATTGTGTGCATCTGTTCCTGTGCCTTCGGGAGGCCCATTGGGAGAGGGCCGTGTCCTGCTGCGGCGCCGCTGCCGCTGAGGCCAGCGCTTTAGGTCCTAGCAGCCTGCTGCCCCATCAGTTGGTGGTGGTGATTGGGGTCGGGTGGATGGGTTAGTTCTTCCCAAGGCGATGCCCAGGAGAGGTGGAGGTTCTGCACCTGGTTTCAAGACATTGTTCTTCTCTGGAGTCTAGAAGCTGAATGAGCTACCATTCATGACTGGTCCTTCCTTTCACCCCCCTGAATAACTCCATGTAGAGACTCACTGGTGGTTTCCAGCCTCTACCTTGGGGAAGGGCTGGACCCACATTTCCTGGGTAGAAAACGTTCTCAGTGTTTGAGAAGCAGCTTCGTAGGAGCTGCAAGGAGCTGCAGAGAAAGGCAGATCTAGGAGCGCCTCCCACTCTTGGCCAGATCTGGCTGCTCCCGCCAAAGGATCGGGGTGGGATGGAGTGAGCGGGGCGTGGACGCCCCCTCTCTTCCTCTCAAGACCTGAGCAGAGTCCGTGCAGGAGCGGGAGAGGGCAGGGCCAGGCGTAAACAGCCGGGGCCGCTTTAACTTCCTCCCACCCTCTGGAGGTAGGGCTTTCTGGAGAGGGAGAGGAGAAATGTGGAGGAAGGTACTTGGGGTGAGAGGAGCTGAGCCTGGGAAGGGAAGGAGAAACCGAGAGGGGGAGGAGGACTGCTGATTTCCACTTGCAAAACTGGCCAAGTTTTGATTTGAACTTTTGGGAAAATTGAGTTTCCATTCTTTGCATAGAAAATGAGAACTTTAAGATTTCAAGCGAAACCTGCCCACTTATGTGAATCAGCTCCCCACTGTGGGGCACAGTAAGGAAACTAGCTATTGAGACAAGGCTCTCTGGCAAGTGGAAATGATTTGGTGTCTTCATCCCCAAAAGGTGGGAAAGGGGAAGGAAGAGGAAAAAGAAAGAGGGTGTGGGGTGTGTGTGTGTGTGTGTGTGTGTGTGTGTGTGTGTGTGTGTAGGATGTGTGTTTCCTGTTCCCCAGGAAGTTTGAATTTGTTTACTTAATCCACTCAGAATCGGTTTCTATTACCCTCAATATTTTAATCACCTGACAACCCAAACACAAATATCCGACTGATGGTCTGTAGAGCTGATATAACGTTTTGTTTGGTTAGATCGTAAACAGAACCCAGGTCGCCAGGAAGATTTCTGTGTTAACGAGGTCAGTGTTCCCTCTCTTCTGTTTAAAATTTTCAAGTCTGATTTTCACTGCTGATAGTTGGGGATTTGATAATTTCACCCTTGTTAATGGGCAGAGCCATGGAAAATCTGCGAACGTGAACCTTCTTTGCTATTTCCATAGAATCCTTTAGGGTTGCGAGATGCAATAAGGATTCTTCATCTAGTAGTTTAAAAAATAGTAATAATTTCTGACTTTTTGCTAAAATTTTGATGATGGCTTCTTATGTAGAATATTGGACATTTTATTTTACTTCTCCAAATAGTTTTGACTTCATAAGGCATGGTTCTCTCATACCAGCCACTTGACCTATAGACTGATTTTAAAGTGAAAGGAAAGCTAGTGTAGAGGAGTGATATGTGCCATCATAATTGCTCCTTAAAAATCAAAGGCGTTTTAATGCACTTTGGATTCTTGTTGACTGATAACGTAATTTTTATTTTAGTGAACAATTCACTTTGCATTTTGGAGATTTGTTGAATTTCAAATTGGTTTACATATTGTGATTTTTATGTCTACATTTGGCAGTAAGGAGTCAATGGAAGCTCTGAAGCAGTAGGCTATTTTTGAAAGTGAGTGTTTTCAGTAAGCTTTGACTAGATTGTTGCTTAGAAACAAGCTTAATTTATAGTTTTCAGTTTAATATCATTTTTAGTGGAATGATTTAAATTTAGTTTGTGATCTTCATTCTTAGCTGTTTAAATCCTGAAAGCATCCCAAGTTTAAGGCTGGGTAACAGCTACATTATTCAATAGGATCATATTAATAGTCTTTGCTGTGAACCATGCCGGGAAACCTGGGTTATTTTCAGTGCCCTAGCCAAATGTGATGACTTTTATAGGCCATATTGCTGTTTCTACTCTGAAAATAACTCCTAATGGATAAGGCAGTATGGAAAACAGAAATCTTCATGCTGTTTATTGTCACCGAAGAATTTTGGAGTGAAAGGAAAATGGAGATCTTTTGAGAGCTATATTTGGGAAGCCAACCAACATTCTTGTCATTCTGAGCTTTTCTGGAGCAGCTAATATGCAAAAAGGTATAAAATGTGTTGTCATGGTGACAGTGACAAAGAAAAACTTGGACAATGATTTAAAATGCACAACAGTGATGTTAAACAAATTAACAGCTGGCAACTTGAAAGTTTTGTTTTCCAGGTGACAGTATTGCATGTACATGCACTGAAAAGAACTTTCGTAGCCAATTTCACTAAGCGTTTTTTTAAACTAAATTATAGTTATATGGCAGCTATAGAATGTTGAAAGTTTTGTAGCTTAATTTTTAAATAGGAAATAACATAGATTTAACACACATTACTGAACACTTACTGAGATACAGGCATCATGAGTGTCATCTTTGCTGTGCTAAAGTAATACATTCCAGTGATAGAAACAGCCATGTGCCAAGGAATCAAACTGGAGATGATGGTGTCATGAGAGGTACAAATGTTTTGCATTAGAAGTTTGGAGAGAGACAGTCATAGAGAGGGTTCATAGTGGATGGATCTAGAAAATTCCATAGAAGGATGACATTTGAGGTAGGCCTTGAGATTGAAGGAGGATTTGGACCAGCACTGCAGGAAGGAGTGTGTGAATGTGGCCATATCCTAGGGAGACACACGCGAACGGCTTTCAGCGATGAGCGAAGAGATTCCCGTTCTGGTTGCAGTTATATGGTTCAGAAAAATAGCTTGAAAGTTGAGGAAATTGACTGGACTATTTTTCCAAAGATGAGAATATAACTGTTTCCAGTGTCCTGCATTTCACTCTTTTTTCTTCTTAAATAATAGGTTGTAGATTTCTGTTTGCCCCAGTTTTTGGACCTTATTATTATTGTCGTTGCTGTCTTTGTTATTGTATTTCTCACAGGAACAATTTTGTTTAGAGAACAATTGTCCTCAGTGATTGAATCCATGCCTAGGCTAGATTGCCAGTTGGTTCTATCCTTGTGTGTTTCACATAACTTTATGAGGTGAGAAAACGTTTCACAGCCTTGGTACTTAGACATTTACAAATATCTGCTGTTGATCATGTGGGCAGCAAGGCTGTGGCTGGGAGAGAGCAGCCTCCACCTCCGAGGAGAGTTGTGTGAAGCTTGTAAAGGAAAGCAAAGGTGCTTAGCACAATGCCAGGCACATGGTAAGTGTTCCACAAATATTCATTGAATGAAGAAAACGAAAGGAAGCTCACCAAGAAGTTGTGTCATAAAACTTAATGTTGAGTGGCTAATTGGAAAACTCATTTTGTGTGTTACCAGCTAGCTTATAGTGAAACTATTGGCCTGTGACTTGTAATAATTAACATTATAGACATTATGGATCTTGATCCAAAAAGATGACCCTAATTCTAATTTTTAAAAATTTTAATCTTAATACTGCCCCTTTCCAAGCTGCTTTTCTTAATGACTTCTTAGATTCTTTATAGAGGTTTTTTAAAAGTTTAATTTCCAACACTATTAGTTTTCTCTTTGGATTCTCTCTTTTCAAAATGATGATTGAGGCTGCACCCCTGCCATCCTGCATCCTTCCAATAATAGAGTCAAGGCTGCATCACCCATTGGAGTGTGGAGGAGAGGATGATTGATAGGGGATTAAGAGAAATGTGGGGAAGTTTGGAAACAGGAAGAGGGAATAAAAGGAAAGATTGGGCAGGAAAAAGGAGGTTAGGCAAGCCTTTAGAATAGTCTGCAATTGCACAGAAATGTGGAACTGGAATTTCAACATTGAATATGCCTAGGAAGGATGGAGCAGTATCCCCCAACTCCATTTACTTTGCCACCGAAGCCCGTCTGAGTATTGCTTTAGAAGGATACTTTATTTGAACACACTCGATTACGTTATTCTCTGTTGGTGCACCTTTGCAAAGCTTGTATAATGTGGAAAAAAGAGATTTGTCTTTTCTCTTGGTAGTTAGGTAAGGAATCAGAGGACAGGTACAGGAGAGGATGATGATATCGATATTGAAAGATTTTTAAAATTTTAATGTTTTAAATAACTTACACAAATAGTGAGATCATATTGTTAATGCTGTGTACAGTATGATGCCTTCCATATAGAAATCCTGATTTTAGAGTGGGGGGAGATACTCTGTTTAAATAAATTGTTAGTAACCAACTAATACGTTGGAGATCAGTTTAAAAGGTTATAGTAAATGTAGTGTAGTCAAGGTAACATTGCTATATGGAGTGGATACTTGTTTGCAAATGATTTGGTTTTGACATTTTTATATTTCATTGAAAAGACAAGATGGTTCCAAAGGCCTGCCTCTTCATTTGGCCCAGCCTCTTCATTTGAAAATCAGCATGCAGACATTTGCCACCTACAGATAATCAAGACTATTCTTTAATGCATTGTAAGCTTCTTAAAGGATGGTTATTCCATCTGAATGTCTGCTTGCCCGTGGAGCTGATCCATGTCCCATGTTGGGCTGATGTAACATCGAAAAACTGAGTTAGAGTGAAAATAGATGTTTGTATTATTTGAGATATGGTCCTTTATTTTCCCCTAAGGAGGAAATAGAGACTGCAGAGAGATCTGAAAGGAGGAAAAGGGAGGTAGCTGGGCTTAATTATCAGAGGCTGTCACCCCTGACTGAGCCACTTTTCTGCCATCCTTTCCAGCTTTCTCTTAGCTAAAATTAGTTACATCCATTACCAGGTTTCCTTCCTGACATTGTTTCCTTGTCAGTATTACCGCCTTTCAATACATTGAATTTCTTGTCTTGCATGAAAGACCCCAGACGGTGTGGTTGATTTGAGGTGCATGACCTTGGAGAGCTGACACCAAATAGACCCCATGTTCTCTGTGCTATATGTTGTTTTAAAGCAGAACATCAAGCAGCTTCCCTAGTTTAGGTTACTCTAGATGATTTTTGAAACGCTGAGTGAATGATCTAATCCAGTTACTTAGTTGCACCTAGACTGGGCTGAAACTTTGTATCTTAGTAAGATGGATGTACCTGAGACATCCTTTGCACGCTTTCTGTTTTCATACTGTGTGCAGTAGACATTTTATACCCAAAGTGTATATGGTGGGTGGGGGCAGGGGGAGCACGTTGGGTAAAATAAGTGAAGAAGTAATATTCTTACTGTCCTGACACATCTAGTAGGGGTGAGAAAATAGAGTTAATAGAGATAATAAGTGTACTATGAGGAAATGCACAAGGCTGGGCATGATTAACTGCCAAGTGAAGTAATAGAACAGATTTTAAGACTGAATGGAGAGAACAAGAGATTTCTGGAGTCTGGAAAGGCATTCAAAAGTGGGGTTTGAGCTGTGTGCTGAAGAAAGATAGTAACCAGATGAATCAGAGGAGAATCCATTCTCTTAGGAAGAGCAGCATCAGAAGTAGGTAACCCCATCACAAAAATTCTTTCCTCCTTGAAGAGAGAGAAACCAGGAAGATAATCTCAAGGCAAGAAGTAACTTCAGAGATTTGAAAATAGTTTGAGATCTTGAGAAGTACGTACTTTTCTTCATGAAAACCCTTATAATTAGCTGAATTCTTAACATAGTGCATGTTCGTAGGTACCTAGAGAGGTGGATTTAATTTTTTGCATGTTGGTGATACAGCCTTTGCATTGTGATGGTGAACTTTCAAGATGATTTAATTACTTTTACTTCTTGATAGCCCTTATTCATCCCCAAAGCATAAAGCTTGCTTACATAGAAAGTTCTAAATGCATTATTAATTATTAGCATGCACTATTAAACTAGGAGGAAAATACATTTCTGTAACTTCTGAGCAAAGAGGCAAAATCAGTTTTCCTCAAGTACCTCACAAAGGCCTTTAGACTCAGGAAATGACCTAAATAAATTTCCTCAGTCCAGTAATCCAGTTACCCTGATGGTACATGAAATCAGGACGTTTAGGGGCTGGAGGAGATTTAAGAGATCACTTACTCCAGCATCCTTATTTTTACTGATGGAAAACCTGAGATTCAAACAGATGAAGTGATTTGCCCTACTTGGCTGATTGTTTCCTACCACATCACTCATCACCCCACCTTCCAGTCTGCCTGCTTTCTCCTATGTAAAGCTTACTGATGGAAAATAGGCACAACCTGCTGGATGTTAAACTGAAGGAGAAGCTCTTGGTGTGGCTGGGAAGAGCCAGATAAAGTGCCTGAGTTTGTGTTTAGTTACCAACATATCCCCCAGCAACCCTGATAGGACGGATGTATTTGAGGAAAGGTCTGAGGGGTGTCTCTGCCACTGTGGCTCATAATGTCTCCTGAAGGCATTCTGATAACCAATCAATGTTGGTTGGTTCCACTAATTGTAAAACGATATGGGTAAGACTTTTCTATTAATATTTAGCTGTGTCTACTGAATTCCCCACATAAACCTAGTGTTTTAGATTTGAGGAGGGGCAAACTTGGTATTGGCCTGTGTTCAGTTCTGGAAATTTAAGATGGCTTGATTCAGCCAGGGTCTGTTTTGTCTATTCTGTCTCTTTCTCTCTCTCTCAGCCTGTATGAGAAAAAATCCTGAAGAATGCCCTCCCCACACTTGCCCCAAGTAATTCAGAGCTGTTCAAAACTACAGTGTTGAACAGTTGAGTTTGGGATTATTTCTCCTTTCTAATTTATATATAATATATCATATATATAATGTATAATTATATGAGTATAATCTTTAATTTTAAATAAATTATAATATACAATAGATTAACATACAATAAATTAATATATATGACTTGTATCCCAAACAAGATATACTTTGTATTTGATGACCAGATTCTGGATTGGTTGAAGCTGCCTTGCCAGATTTTTAAAACCAGGTATTAATAAGCGTTTTTCCTGGAATGCTTTTCCTGGCAAATGTAACAAGTGGAAGAGTGGCCTGTGGAGTTGAAATCTGTGTTTTTGTTTTGTTTTGTTTTGTTTTGTTTTGTTTTGTTTTTTCTTCTTTGGAGATGGAGTCTCGTTCTGTCATCGGGCTGGAGTGGCATGATCTCTGCTCACTGCAACCTCTGCCTCCTGGGTTCAAGCAATTCTCCCACCTCAGCCTCCAGAGTAGCTGGGACTACAGACGCACGCCGCCACGCCTGGCTAATTTTATTTTTTAATTTTTAAAAAAAATTTTAGTAGAGACGGGGTTTCACCGTGTTGCCCAGGCTGGTCTTGAACTCCTGAGCTCAGGCAGTCCGCCGGCCTTGGCCTCCCAAAGTGCTAGGATTACAGGCGTGAGCCACCATGCCTGGCACAGATCTGGTTTTATTTTGTTTTTCGCTTCTTTTCATCACTAAAAAATAAGAACTGGATTTTTCTTTTTGAATTGGGGAAGGCAAGTTCAATAGTAAGCGTCGATCTGTGGGCATGTCTCCTCTGTTTTTTTCTGGGGGGAGTTGGGGATTTGGGAGTCGTGTTTTCATGAGTGCCATGATACAGACTTTAATTTTTTGTGTGAGTGGCAGCATTTGGATCTGTCCTGTCTTCTATCCAATTTGAAATCAATGCAGTCTTTTATGAACATATGACTTAAAATAATTCGTTTGGCTCTTAAACCAAGAAACTTTAATCTTTTTTCTATATCTAAGTACTTCTGTACCATATGCATCTAAGATTAATGCCACTTCATTCATATATATATATATATATATATATATATATATATATTCTAACAAAAATATAGTTTTTTGTTAGAATTTTTGCTTCTGGGGTTATTTTTCTAAAAATACTAAAGTGCTTTATATTTATTTATAAAATACTTGGAGTCTTAAGATCTCCAGCATCTTTTCATGCACAGTACTTTTTTTAACCCTGTTTTGCCAGAATAGAGTGGAAATGAAAGGTGTTGACAATTTGAAAATATTATTATAATATTTGCACTATGGAAGGTCAGGAATTAGTAGAGAAATTTTACTATGACTAGTAGCGGAGAAGAAAGACAAGCAGACAGATGCACTGTATGTTTCAAACAGTACATCACTTCATACGTTGTGATGGGAGACAGATTTATTTTTTAACATTCTGTGTGACATAATCTATGGTTTAGCAAGAACCCTTGTACCAATATTTTTTATTTTAATGAATTTCCCTCTTTATTGATGGTAGTATATAGAAAAACAGAAGTTTTGGCTGTAGGTCACATGTGTTGCTGCTGCTGATGGAAGCAGGGCAGGCTCTCCTGACTCTGATGTGAATCAGGATCTTGGCAATGTCTTTCATAATTTATTAGTTTTTAAAATGGAGCACTTTGCTTATAAAGCTTTGGAGAAGCAGGACAATAAAATATACGATTAATTAAAATCTTTAGAGCAACCAGCAGCATCATTAATAAAACATTACCCTCTAAAGCACATAAGAATTGCAGCTTACTCTCCCATCTCAGTGGGAAAAACCAGGATAAAAGAGCCTGTCTTTCATCATAGCCAATAAACTGAGTTTATTGGACGTGGGCTGGTAGATTTTCAAAGAAATAGGCTCCTGGCCAATACCCTACTCCTCTCTACGTGAAACATCTGGGTTAATAATAACAATCGCCTGCCTTCATTTGGCACTTACCTCATTGATATGTTCTTGTTTAATCCTCATGAGAATGCAGGGTAGACGTTAGGATTTTCATTATACAGATGAGAAAACAGAGGATGGCATGAGTTATAGAAGTGCTCCCCAGCATGTAGTCTGTGGACCAGCAACATCAGCAGGAGCTTGTTAGAAGGGCAGATTCACAGCCCCACCTCAGACTCACTGAATCACAATTTCCAGGGGTGGAGCACCGCAGCCTGATTTTTCACAGGGTCTTAAGGTGATTCTTATGCATGCCAAAGTTTGAGAACAATTGGTTTATAAGACTTTATGGACACTACTGTGTAGTGGGAGCAGAAATTGGGACTTGGTACATTGGATTTTACTATTCATAGGGAGCATCTCTAAGAAATCTTTGAAGTAGGAATCCCTGAGAACTATACATGATTTATGCTTGCTATAGGTTTTCCTTTTCTCTTTATCCTTAGCCCTTGCCTTTCCAAATAACTTCTCTGTCTAGTGTGTATGCAAAAAGAAATAATTTTAAGAGAGAGATCCTTTTAAAATCTTTCTTGAGAGAAGCTCCTAGCTCTAGTCTCTTTCCCCTTTGTACCATCATATCTGTTTCCAGAAGATTCTTTTGAAACTTAAATGTTACCATTCTGGTCATGTCTGTTTGAAAGCCTCTGAAATTGTTTATTGTCTTTGCTATGTATACTTTTGTGTCTTCACAGAAATAGCCCAGTGTTCATGTTGGGTGATTGATAGGATGGTACCATTTTTATCTCATCTCAAAGAGCTTATTCTAGAATGTTGGTGCCATGCTGGTAAAGTGTGAAGATAAGTCATGGCATTTGGTCATATATCCTCATTTTACCATTTACTGGTTGCATGCTCTGCATATATTATCTGACTTTTCTGAGTTTCAATTTTAAAAATGGAAATGGCAATATGGTGTAAATTAGAGTCAATTCTTTGAGAATACTTTGTAAGCCATTGGGTGCTATGCAAGTGTGAAGTAATATTCTGGCATGTTTTGAACAATGGCTTCTGAGGGTGAGTGTACAGACAGATTTGGGGATAAATGTTGTGTTCTCTGTGATGGTGACTGGGCTTGTCAAATGAGTCTGTGTACAGAAGGGAGGAGCAGAGTGTGCCTAGTGGAAGGAGCTCAGGCTTTGGACTCACCCAGGCTGACTGTGAACTCACTCTCAGCTTTATCTCTAAAATGAATGCCGGAGAACCTACTTATAAAAGTTGCTGTGAGGAAGGAGGTTGGAGAGGAAGACAAAAGAATCGAGAGTCAGTGGTATATCTATGGGATTTAAAGCCTTAAGAGGTTGGATGCAGTCGCTCAGGGAAGAAATCGACAAGAGAAGACAAAAGGGCTGGAAGAACCTTGTGTGAGAAATTATGACCCCCTCCCTTCCCCCCACCTCCCCGCCACACACACCTAGGGCCCTGGTGCTGACTTCATGCTGTAGCTAGATCCCTGGAAGGCTCACTTATTCCAGTCTCAGCTCCCTCCCAGGCCTGCCAAGAAGCTACAGAAGCATTCATAAGAAGGCACTTTGATAACCAAACAGCAGGGGTTCCAAACTCACCGGACTTTGGCCGCCCAGATGACCACATATGAGTGGCAGTCCTGGTTTCTTAAAAGTGCGTGTGCCTGTGCTGTGTATCTGTGTGTGTATGTGTTGGTGGGGGAGGGTTGGCAACATGAGGAATGTGTTCCTTCTAAAGGGGCAGCTACTTCCTGGCTCTGTGGATTATTGCCCTGAGGAAATACGAATCTGGAGTTACCCAGTCATCTGACATTTGAAGACAAGCCAGGGATCTGGATTTTTTGGTGACATCTTAAGATTTTTTAAATGTTGGCTAAATGAAAAACAACGACGACGACAAACCCACTTTGTGACCCTAGTAACACACATCTGTGGGCCAGATTTGGCTGCCAGCTGGTGGCCTCTGCTGCAGAGTGTATAAACATGACCTATTATTATTGGATGTTCTGGAATTTATAAAAACCTCCCAGGAGCCTTTTTGTTGGGGCCCTTCTAGGAATACATCCATGCTTTCTTTGCTTCTCTTGAAACTCCCCTACTCCCCCAAGATATACCAGACCTATTTTGCTTGAGACTCCAGGGACTTTAAATTTGTGCTGTGTAATTTGGAGAGATTTTGAGTCTGGGTGTGCAGGCAGGCTGGGGAACTATAGCTCCTTGGAGAGGAGAGTTGAGAGACTGGCGTTATAGTCTTTACCTCTCCTCCTAGAAGGTCAGGGCATAGATTGTCTGCTGCAAATAGTACCCCAGTGCCTCTTGGATCTGCTGAGCCACTGGGATAAAAATGATCCATTGCATACCCTTAGGATGTGTGTGTCTTCCTTAGGAAAAGATTTTTCATTGCCTTCTTTTTTTATGTGTTACAGAAAAAAGAGTTTGATGTGGATACTCTCAGTAAATCCGAGCTGCGGATGCTCCTCAGCGTCATGGAAGGGGAGCTGGAGGCCAGAGACCTCGTCATCGAGGCCCTGCGGGTAAGAGCGACACAGGACTGGGTCTCCATGCTGGGTCATTTGCTTTTTGCAAAGAGCCATTGGCAAACCTTCTTTTTCTTAATTTTTGAATCAAATAGATATAAAATGTTACATCGGGTCAAAATGTGCTCTTCACCCCAAACACTAACCCATAACCTTTATAAGCCCAAACAAACACTGAAGTCAGATGGTCATTGAAATGCTGGGAGCTGAGAGTAGACTGTTTAATGTGGGAAAATTGAGGAATCAGCTGTACTCGTTCAGAAATCCTTTTATGTTTCGCATGTTTATTTGGTTAGAAACACGCATTTTCAGAAAATTGCTGATTTGGTATCCTGCATGTATGTGAGGGCAGTGAGGAAAAGTTGAGGTTTATAAAAATTATTGCTGGTAATATATATTTTTTCTTCCTATAAAAATTATTTTATTTTTAGAAACTCATGAGTTAAAAAGTAAATGTTTATCCATACCTTCAAAGTGTTAATTTTTTCAAACTTTCAGTAATTTTGAAATATTTCTGTAATTGCTTACAAAGAATTTATTACTTAAATGTCTCAATAAAATTTTCTCTTTGAAAAAACAATGGTTATTAGACTTTCTTGATGCAGTTTTCCAATTGAATGTTCTGGATCTTGCGTTTGTTTTGGTATGTAGATCAAACATAATTTGGTGCTTGTTTTTGTCCCTCTTTTCTGTTTAATAGTTTGTATGTAATTAATTATCTTTTTGGCTCTTGGTCATTTGACCAAGAAGGCTATATTTGTTAAGTATGGGTTTATCTTATTTCACCAGGGAATTGTTTCCCCAAACATTGTCTTGGGAAGTTTAATTTAATGTACATATGAAAATCTGTGGAATGTTAACATATTGTTGCCTGTGACAGGAGCTTATATGGTAGAGGAGGGAGGTGGTAGTGCTGGATGGTCAGACATAATAATGGAGAAGGTGGACATGGGGAGAACTCAGTTGTGTGGGAAGAAGAGATAGCTCCTGAAGTCATGTCTTCAATGTATTTTCATAAACCAGAAGTTGGCATAGCAGATGTAATGATTATCCCTCAATTTGATTGCAGGAACAAATTGCCACAGAAAAATGGTAGTATAGTTACACTGTCGGCAAGCCAATATTGAGTTGAAGGTGTTGCCTTTTGAATGGCAAGTTCTGCTAAGCAGACATTTGCAGTTTGGTTATGTTCATCCTGTTCCACATTTAGAACATCTGTATTACTGGCAGATGTATATTTTCCTGAATGAAATTTTTAGGAGAGATGCTGAGGCAGTATATAACTAACATATGTGCCCCTTAGCCCAAGGACAGAACAAGGGCACAGTCTGCTGCTGAGGCCAGTAGTATAGCCTCTTGTGGTCAGATAGAAGTGAAGGGCTCCAACTGTGCCTTAGATATATATATATATTTTTTGTCCTGTGTTAATCTGTGAAAGGAATCAGCACTATGGAATTCCCCACTAACATCAATGTTTGAACGTTTAATGAAGTCGGTGTTTTCATGTATCACCTTAGCAACCACATGTATTTCTCTTTTTAATTTAATTGCAATACTTTGAAATGTTGAAATGTAATAGTAGAGGTAAAAGCTTGCTAATAATCAGCACTTGCCAAGTGGACATTTTTCATAGAATCAAGGAATGTTAGAATTATGAGGAGCCTTAGATGATGTCGTAGGTCAGTGTTTTGCCTATCAAATGTGATGTCTCCTTTTCATAAAATATTTTATCACCTTCTTACTGTCGTGCAATGAAATCTGTGGAGAAGTTGCATGTATAAGTAGGTTCTGTTAAAACCAATACAAAGATAACAGGAAAATAGTTAAAATAAAATATGAGGTCGGGCGCGGTGGCTCAAGCCTGTAATCCCAGCACTTTGGGAGGCCGAGACGGGCGGATCACGAGGTTAGGAGATGGAGACCATCCTGGCTAATACGGGGAAACCCCGTCTCTACTAAAAAATACAAAAAACTAGGCGGGCGAGGTGGCGGGCGCCTGTAGTCCCAGCTACTCGGGAGGCTGAGGCAGGAGAATGGCGTAAACCCGGGAGGCGGAGCTTGCAGTGAGCTGAGATCCAGCCACTGCACTCCAGCCTGGGCGACAGAGCAAGACTCCGTCTCAAAAAATAAATAAATAAAATAAAATAAAATAAAATATATGCTCAATATATATATAAATGCTCAGACATAACTGTACTGAAAGACATGATAAAACAAACACGTGGCTATTTGAACCTATTCATGGCATTGACATGAATATAATAGTTGCAAAAGAATCCTGATCCCGCCGGCCGGGCGCGGTGGCTCAAGCCTGTAATCCCAGCACTTTGGGAGGCCGAGGCGGGCGGATCACGAGGTCAGGAGATCGAGACCATCCTGGCTAAATCCCAGCACTTTGGGAGGCCGAGGCGGGCGGATCACGAGGTCAGGAGATCGAGACCATCCTGGCTAACACGGTGAAACCCCGTCTCTACTAAAAAAATACAAAAAAAAAACTAGCCGGGCGAGGTGGCGGGCGCCTGTAATCCCAGCTACTCGGGAGGCTGAGGCAGGAGAATGGCGTAAACCCGGGAGGCGGAGTTTGCAGTGAGCTGAGATCCGGCCACTGCAGTCCAGCCTGGGTGACAGAGTGAGACTCCTTCTCAAAAAAAAAAAAAAAAAAAAAAGAATCCTGATCCCATCCTGCTATGTTGTTTACTCTGAGTCAGCAGATTTGTGGTGGGAGAGGTGATTTTCTGAAGTGGTGAATGACTTAGTAAAGTGGCAAACAAAGGTACACACATACACAGGAGTTGAATTCCTGGAAAAATTCAGTTTGTTAAAAATTAAATTGACTTGTTTAATAAGTAGAAAGGAGTTATTCTCTAAACTGGTCATATAGAAGGTTCAAGTGAAAGGAATGAACAGAGAAATATTTGAACGTGACAGAGAACATGGCACAGTTCCTGGATGTGTGGAAAGGAACCACATCTTTGCCCTGCCTCCCCTAAGTGCCCATCACTGTGAAAATAAAAAATGCTAGTCTGTTTCCAAAACACATCCTAAGGTACTGCTCCTGTGGGGAACCACTGGCCAAGACCAGTGTCCTTTGTGTATAGATAAAATCCAAAAAGCCTGGATACTTCTGACTTATCGAAGGCCACAGATATGGCATGCATAAGAGTTTCCAGTTCATTTCCACACAGCCTTCCATGTGGAACTCGGTGTATATGGAGATTCTTAAAGCTTTTTTGGTTTAAAATTCAGAATTGTGATTTCTTTATTTGGATGATTTTTTTTTTTTTTTGTACAATAGGTAATAATGTCATCTTCACATACCTGTGGTAGCCATCACAGACTCACTGTGGTGATTTACTGATTGAATGTTCCCTGGGACATTCACGGTCCCAGTGTGTCATCTGTTTGCCTTTTCCTGTAGTGGTGGAATGTAGCTGAGTGACTAATGCCCCAGAAAGAAATTGGGAAGGAGAGAGGCTGTGAAACTGTCATTTTAATTTTGTTTTGCATTATGAGATCAATTTATTCCTTAATCAAGAATCAAAATCTCCTCACTCGGTAATCAGTGTGCTGCTATTCAACTGTGAAGGAAGTGCATCTTGGTTTTTTTTTTTTTTCAGCCAAAATTAATATTCCTCTGAAAATAGTAAATAGTTTTGAATTTAATATATAAGTTATAAAGATACCTAATTTGTACGCTGAACTTTATTACATTTAGAAATGATTTTGTTGTGAGATGTTCAAATTCTTTAGAATTTTAAATCTTTAAACATATATTTCAGATGAAGCTATTTTACTTTTTAACTTATACTATCTTGATGCTTTGATTTCAAGTTATTAAAAATTGCATACATCATTGAATTAATGGCAACAGACTTTTCAAAACAATCCATAAATATAATTTGGAATGGGAACGATGTTAAGAGATTGCAATATATATCTTGGTACCTTTGCTATTTTCATGTATTTAAGGTATAGATACTTCCTAGTATAAAAAGTCCATGACAGTATTGAAGACATTAATTTTTAAAAAGAGCAATATTGATGGAAAAATCTGAAGTGCATAAAGCTGATTAACTGAAGTATATTTTAATTGATTCTCATGGGAAATATTTAGTTTGTCAACAATTCCTCCATATTCACATAGAGTAGGAATAAATCTTTGAATAGATACATTCAGATAAAGCCCAAAGAAAAATACTCTGTAGTTCAATAAAGAATGTGCCCAAAGAGAAGCAGCCACATTTTCTGAATACCAAGATAGGCACAGAAGCTTTTGAACTAAATTTAATTGACTATTCAAAATCTGAGTACACAATTCGTACAGAAATCCGTGATTCAAGTTTAATTGTTTACTTTGTGGAGTCTTCTGGCCTTTGTTTCTTTTTTCCTCTTGCTACTGGTATTCTTACGGGTGTCTTAGTCAAAGAGAGACAAGTCAACATGATGAAAATGCTGTAACTAGATGAAAATGCTATAACTATAAAATTTTGAAAGTCAAAATTATGTGCTTAAGTCTACATTTTACAGAGCCCAGCCTGCTATCATTAGTATGAGTTTACGTAAATATCATTTAAACAATGAATTCTTTTGGCAATTATCTTCAGATTTTTTCTGTGCCTTTTTCCTTTTAGATTGGATAACTGAGATTGACCATAATAAACCCATGGCAATTCTTCCTCCTAATCTTCATGTAAAGTAACTATATAATCTAGACATTCAATTATTATTTGCATTGTCATGTTTAAAAATTATCCAGTTTAACATTTCTTCAGATAGAATGCATTTATCATCCCAGTAACACAGGACACTATCAGTTATAGAATTGCCTTGTACAAGTGGCTGTAAGAAAGAGACTCAACATACAGTAGATTAAATAAGTGCATTTCTCTCACATAACAATCTGGAGGTGAGTGATCCCAGCTGGAGAGTCAGCTCCATGCCAAGTGGTCATTCAACAACCCAGGTTATTTTTGTTTTACTACTCTTCTTAGGGAGTTAACCTCATCAGCATGCTTGAAACAGGATCAGTGCCAGCTCCACATCCCAATATATGGTAAGGGGGAAAGATGGGGAATGAAGGGCAAGCATTTCTTCTAAGTATGGTCTTTCTTCTGCAGAGTGCACACAGTGTATCGGTGAGGCCTTTCATAGACATGCAACTTTTCCTAGTTGCATAGGAGCCTGGAAAATGGCCAGGGCTAGCTGGCTACACTGTAGTACTATGGAAGAAGGGAGGACTTGGGAAAACATTAACAACCTGCTGAAGTCTAAGAGGGAGGGGTCCTGTCTTGATTTCAATATTATCTTTCAGAATATCCTGGGCTAAGATATAGGAAGATAGATCTTTCCCTCCTTCCTTCCTCAATAAGGATTTGATGAGTACCTACTATGTAGCAGGCATAAAAATAAACTTTGAAGTACATATAAGTGAAGATGTATTATGCCAAAATTGTAGCTGTTTAGAAAATTGTGTTTCTTGACTTTATGTATTTAAAATTAATGTTCTGTGTAATGCCATCTAGGCCTAAGTTTTACTTTTCTCAGACCGTGACTCAGTATATTGAGTTTGTCTAGAATGATCTTCCTTTTCAAAAACTTGGCTGTTCATGGGGTTCAAAATTAAAAATAAAATTTAAAGCTCTAAAGTAATTTTGCTTTAAAGCAGATTTTCTCAACCTCAGCACTGTTGATATTTGGGACCACTTTATTTTTTGCTGTTTGTGGGGAGCTGTCCTGTACATGTAAGATATTTAGCGACATCCTTGGTTTCTACCCACTAGATGCCAGTAGCAGCTCTTCAGCTGTGACAACAAGGTCTCTCCATGGGGGACCACATTGCTGCTGCTTGGGAAATGCTGCTTTAAGGAGGTAATACTAGTCAAGGAAAGACTATTTTTAAAACTGATTTTGCTAAAATTGGCCAGGCGCGGCAGCTCACACCTATGATCCCAGCACTTTGGGAGGCTGAGGCAGGCAGATCACTTGAGGTCAGGAGTTCAAGACCAGCCTCGCCAATGTGGTGAAACTCTGTCTCTACTAAAAATGCAAAAATTAGCCAGGCATGGTGGCAGGCAAATTTGGGATGAGGTCCCTGTATTTATACCTATTAATGCAAACAGTCCACCTGCGATGATACCTTGTTGACCCCCATCCTCTCTATAGAACTGAGCCCACCCACATGCAACAGTGAGCCCTTGCCTTGGGACAGGCAGATTTAATTTGCCAGTCATTATAAGATGTATCTCAGGCTGGGCTCGGTGGCTCATGCCTGCAATCCCAGCACTTTGGGGAGCTGAAGCAGGTGGATCACTTGAGGTCAGGAGTTCGAGACCAGCCTGGTCAACATGGTGAAACCTTATCTGTACTAAAAGTACAAAAATTAGCCAGGTGTGGTGGTACACACCTGTAATCCCAGTTACTTGAGAGGCCGAGGCAGGAGAATTGCCTGAACCCAGGAGGCAGAGGTTGCAGTGAGCCAAGATCAAGCCACTGCACTCCAGCCTGGGTGACAGAGCAAGACCCCATCTCAAAAAAAAAGAAAAAAGAAAAACAGAAAAATCTCTTTTTGCTAAAAATAAATGTAAAAACTCTATTCAAATATGTTGCATAATGATACAATGATTTTCTTGAAAAAGTATACCTTTAAACTAAAAGTATTCTGAAAATGCCCATTTTAACAACTTCAGGACACTTTCAAAATGTATTACATATTTTACTATTTAAAATTGAATTACAGTTTCTTGTGCAGAAATTAAATACCTTATTTTTCAAATTAAAAAGCCTTTATAGTTGTATGGTTCAGTGCTAGAATCTTGACATAGAACAAAGACAATCACTTTAAATAAAATAATAGTTCCACTCTAGTTTTAAAAACAGCTACAGCGTATGCTACAGAGTATTGTGAATGTTTTCCTCATATGACATGTCTGCTAAATCCTGATAAAAGAATAACAATCTGGCTTTTTATTGGTTTCAGCTAAGTAAAACATGCAGTCTTTTGTATTTCAAAATTCTCCTGTGAATGCAGGCATTTGATAGACCAAAACATACTCTTTTTGTGCTGTTCATTATAATTAATGAATGAATTAATTTGCTGAGCAGAGCTGAATTTATGAAAACATAAATTAATTTAAGTTTCCTTTCCTGTCTGTTGAGATAACGCTTTTGTGCCATGCTAGAGAAAGGAAGAAGGGTGTTGACCAGATTTCGTGTTGTTCCTGCTAGCAAATCAGTTTTCAGAAAGAAGAAATAGCTGATGAATTTTAAGTAGCATTGTGTTTGTTCCAGCAGGACAAACACTGAAATGAGCAACTTTGATTCTTTACTTCTGGTCAGTTTTTTCTCTGATAAACATTTACCATTACTAAAAAACAAACAAAATATAGAATACCATGCAAAACGTTGCTTTTCCATATATTAGAAAATTTAGGTGATGAGGTCGTGAAAGCAAAATGTTTATGATCACCATTTCTAGCCCATATAATAAGCAACTGAAGTAACTGTGTAGCATCTGCCTGCTGATTATTAATAAGTTATCAAGATATATGTAAGGAGAACAAACTAAAGATGAGGCTTTTCCCAGATCAGTCTCCTACATACCATTTGATCTGTTCTGGTGCAGGATAGAATCAGGGTTACAAATAGGATGAAACAAGGAATATATTTTTGTACACTTCGAACATGATCACAATTGTGGGGACTGTCTGATTAACAGTTCATTTTTAGAATTTTTAGAGTTCCATGTGATCTGAAAATACAAGGTATTCCTTTGAGGCATTCTGATTACATTTTAGCCACCTCATCCTGACACTTGGTGGCTAAGCTACAAGTCATGGGTTTTTGCAGAAATTTCTTTTGCCACCTTTATGATGAATTCTATGTTTTGATTATAAGAGGAAACAAGGGTCTGAAGCAGTATGCTCATACAGTATGCAGCATGGTCTTTATTATGTAAATTTTTGCATTTTGTGTGGCATTATTTTCAACTTTGCATAAATAATTCTGTTTGCAACCACCTCTTCACAACCAGTTAAAAGTAAACAAAAAAATGAAAAAAGAAGAGGGTGGTTTTATCATTTTGAACTAAAACAATTTCTTTTCTACAGCCACCTTCATCCATCCCATGATGGTGGGTTAGGCAGTAAACAAGCCAAAATCAAGAAAAGGATAATTCCATTTGGCTCATGCTTTGCAGGAATCCTGAGGTTAACTGCTGTTTACAACAAGCTAGAGTTTTAGCAGGGGATGGAGATGGAATGGGGCTTAATATTGTTGGGTTTTGGTTATATGTCAGGCACTTCATAGGCATTATTTCTTATCCCTATGAAATCTCTTGAGATCAGTGGTAGTACCCCTACTTTAGGAACAGAGAAAGTAAAGCTAATAGGATATTTGCCATTTTCTGTCTGACTCCTAACCTTAGCCCTCACCATGTCTCTCTCCCAAAGGCAACATTAATGAAACTAAGCATTCTCCTAGAGCTGAAAGTTGTCATTTATGGATTCTTTACTTTAATTGCTATGAAGTCTCAGACCATTTCTACACACCTGTAATCAATTGTAAATTTCAAAAGCTGCACAGAAATTGAAGCTACAAAGAAATTGTTAGTCTTGTATGTTTAATCATTCATTTGCTCTTCCCTTGCGATTGAGCACAGGCAATTATAAACAGAAGTAAAGCCTAGAAGATTTCTAAGATCCTTTTGAATGGCAAGAATGATAATGTAGAAGAACATCATTGGTTTTTATTGTGTCCTTATTAATTATCATACTAAAAGCTTGTACTTTTCTGTAATTGGGACATGATTCTGTCATCCTCTGGATGACAGGGAACATGCTGGTGCATGTGAGAATGCTACATGACCTGAGTTTAGGGAAGTGATGGAGATTTCTGAAATACACGAGGACACAATTACTAAGGAACTGGTCTTTCCACCCTGACCATCTTTGCATATTTCAGTCATTAAGTCTGTCTCTTATAGTTGCATTTTGTTTTTAAATTTGTACATCTTTTAGTTTTTCATATTTGATCTTTTTTTTTTTTTTTTTTGGTTTCGTATCTGCAAAACATCAGCAGGTAGTAAATTGAGTCCTTAAATAGAAATTTGGTTTGGTTTCCATGAAAGGCTGTTGTATGGATTTCCTTGATATTATAAATATTTTTTCCAATCAATAAAAGTTGAAGTGAATTTGTGAGGGTAGAGTATGTAAGCCAGGGTCATGATAGAGGCACTACCTAGGAAGAGTTCAGTATTTTAAGTAATTGATATATTAAAATGCAGATGTGTCATTGGCCTTGTTAGAAAGTTCAGGTTTCCTTTCATGAAGTCTGAATCAACAGAATCTGGTTTTAGATTAGATTATTTAAGACAAACTTTTAAGTAATCCCTACAAGTTAACTTAAGAGTTGATGATTTTCTATTGCTGAGTCTCTTTCCGTGAGTGCCTGGGAATACGTTTTTCATAAAAAGTCTCAAAAGTGTATTGAGCTTCCTTTTGGAGTTTCTTGACAAAATAATGAGACTTGACTGGTGTAACTGAGAAGCAACCTTCCATGATGTCTGCTTGGCTCCATCAGAGGTTCCATGTGTTTTTGTGCCTGTATCGGAATAGTAACAAATTGTGAGTTTGGTTTGGTGGACTGTAGGTAGGACAACAATGGAAGAGCTTTAGAAACTCTTAATAGATATTGTGAATATGTTAAACTCTTAATAAGTTTAGATTTCAGACAGTTGACAGTTGAGATTCACTATAGGCTCTGAGGTAGGAAACAGATGTGATAAAAACAATGTTTAAGGGAGATTATGTTAACCACTTTTGGAAATAGATTGACAGTAAAAGGGAAAGAAGGAATCTGAGGAAGCAATTACAGTTGACGTTAATTAAAGTATGGTTCCATGAAGCTCTGAATTCTGGGTGATGGCTCTAAATGTAGGTAATTTGTTGTGTGTGGTGGGGGAGGGGTATTAACAGGACTTGAATAGACAGGAGAGATTGGAAATAAAATTATCTCCTCCAGCATGAGTGCATTATTTTCCTTTATTTCCTCTCTTCTTTTTCTTTTCTTTCTCTGTTTTATTTTCTTTTTTTCTTAAATAGAGACAGGGTCTTGCTATGTTGCTCAGCCTGGACTCAAACTCCTGGGCTCAAGAGCTCCACTTACCTCAGCCTCGCAAGTAACTGGGATTACAGGTGTGTACCACCATGCCAAGCTTTAGAGTGCATTATTTTCTAACTGGTGAGAGCAAATAGTTGTTCCTAATGCAGTTTCTGTGTTAAAGTAGAAACTTTGTTTTTTAAGGACATTGCGTCTATACTCCATGTGAATTCATGCTCAATTAAATCAGGCATTTGTTCTAGTTCTTCCAATGGCCTTTTTAGTGCTTAGCTGTTCAACATTCACCTAGTAAATATTTTCTCAGTGTATATTTATCATATCAGGTGTTGCACTGGGAAGAGAGTGTACGCTAAATAGTCCTGATACTTCTAAAATTTATTGTCTAGTAAAGAACACTAACCATAATAAGTTCCATTTGTGATAAGTGTGGCAATGGAAAAGTACTGGGCTGTTAAGATTATGTACCATGACTGATGTGGTATTTTTCTCAGACCCACTGTGGAGAGGTGTGTAATAGTAGGGCCAAGGTAAGAATACAAACTATTTGCAAAATATTAATATTTATAATATATCTAATAAAATAAAAATAACCATGTTTCTCTTGTTTGGTCCCCACCTACTTAGGTTTCCCTGGATTTTGTGCAACTCCCTCCAAGTTGTTTTATTTTGTGCAACTGCTTTGCCATGTCTCTTTTTGATCTCTCCTTATATGCAGATGGTGGCCTCATGAATTTCTTGCTTTTCAAAGTGACTATTAGTCTCTCCTATTTACCTGTCATTCTTTGGTTACTTGAAATTACAAAGCAGTATGACTATTTTGTACCAATGACTGTAGAGGTGGTTTGTTTGTTTGTTTTGTTTTGTTTTGCTTTAAGAAGGGGTCTCTGTCAACCAGGCTGGAGTACAATGGCACGACCATAGCACACTGCAGCCTTGAACCAAACCATGTATATAGGTCCCATCTGTGGTTTGAGGCATGTGCTTAGAGTCTTGGCACATATTCCCCATAGATAAGGGGAGGCTGTTGTATATTCTATTAATCAAACAGTCACAGAACTCAGATTCAAGGTGAAGAGACATAAACCTGACATGGGAGAAATGTTGAAGAATTGGAGGATGTTCTGAAACCTCCAGGAAATAGTTGCCCTTGTTTTCTGAGCCCTGACTGCTAGGCATGCTATTTAGTATTTTATGTGGATTATGTCATTTAACCTTCATGAGTATCCCTGGAAGTAGGTACTGTTGTTATTTCGCTTTAAGGCTCATGGTTAAGGAAAGTGTTCTGTGTCACACAGTTAAGTGAAAAGCCAAAGTTTGGACCCAGGTCTTTCTAACTACAAATGCATCTTCTTAACTACTCTTCTATATAATCTCGTGGAAGAGAGCTAGGTAATAGCTACTAATTATAATGCAGAACTGGCTTATGTAAGTGTTTTAGTAAAGCCCAGAGAAAAGAGTTCTAATGAAGATGAATTATGGATGGCTTCTGGGAAGAGGTGGCATTCTTGCAGTCTTTTGAAGAATGAGTATTTTAATGAGTAGAGCAGTGAGAAGTGTGTTCTGATCAGAAAGAGCCAGAGCACAGGATCTGTGTGTGCTCTGGGCAGAGTGAGGAGGTTATGGATGAAGGCACAGGGGTATGGACTGATGGAGTAGGAGTTCCAACGGGCTCTATCCAGGAGGTTTTGAATGCCAAGCTGAAGCATTTATATGCTTAACCTGATAGGCAGTGCAGAGTCCCTGAAGATTATCAAGCAGGAAAATTGAATGATCTGAGGCTTTTGTTCTCCAAGTGTGGTTTCCAGACCTGCACCATCAGCTTCATCTCATTAAAAATGCAAATTCTTAGAACCCCTACTCTACATCAACTAACTCAGAAACTCTGGGGATAAAGCAAAGTGTTCCATTCCATGTTTCCACAAGTCCTCTGGGTGATTCTGATGCATGCTGAAGTCTGAGAACTGCTGATCCGAAGGATGGTCACTCATAAAGCTGGTGTATTTGTGTAACATCACATCAGGGTGTGTGGTGAAATCGCTGATGCTGATTAGGTCTCAGGGCTGGAAAGGCTTTCTGCTCAGTAAGCAACATGGCCACCAAATTGGTCTAGTCTTTTTCTTTTGCCCGTCTACTTGATGAGAGAAAGAGGCAGTGGCTCTTCTCAGGACAGCTTTTTCAAAAGCCATCAGCAAGTGCCTCAAAATGACTCAGCCTGGAAACTTTTTTTAAAGAAGCCTGTGGAAATAGCACTAAAGGAGCTTTCTTGAATTGTTGGATTAAAAAAAAAAACATGAATTATTAAGACATTAAGAACTGTATGCAATCAACTGATTGCTATTACAGTTGATGTAATTATTCACTTACACCTCTAATGGTTTCACATAGGAATTGAAGTGGTTTACAGGAAGAAAAACAGCAAAATGGGAAAATGCAAGTCTATAAAAATTAGGGACTAGAACAGTGGTTTACAAACCTTTTAATAATAAGACCTCTTCTTCTAATGAAATCTTGCTTGAGTCCCAGTACATAAACCAGAAGCTGAGCTCTTGGGTTGGAGCAAATGATTAGAGTCCTAAGTTTCCTGAATCAACTAAAAGAGAAAATAAAATAGGAGCAGCTTGAGTTACCCATGATTTGTTGTTGTTTATAAGGTAGAAAAAAGCTGTAGCAATTATTTGCTCAGGGAAGGGAAACTTTTCCTGATACTGGGCTCTAAAGTTTTTCTTCTCTGCCTCCTCAAATTGGAGGTATTGGGTAGTGTGGTCATGTGTTCCACAATATCAACCTAAAACTGAAATGGTTGGGTGTAAATGGGTGCTTTTGCCTAAAATTTATTGGCATAAGTGAGAGGCAGGATGCTTGGGCAAAGTAGCTGGGGTGGAAGTGATCAGGTGGGGTGGTGAGGCGCAGGTGGGGTGGTGAGGCGTGGGCAAGACAGTGGGGTTTAGAGAGGGATGGGCACCGCAGCAGGGTGGTCTGCTGTGAACTGGATCTTCAGCAGATCATCTCAGGAAGCAGATGGGCTGTGTGACCTTCAAACCATTTGCCAGTTTGATATCATAACACTTGCTATTGTTCCTTATTTAATCATTTTATGTACATGTTTTCTAGACTGAACAAGTATTCAAACATGGTTAGGCAGGTCGGGCGTGGTGGCTTATGCCTGTAATCCCGGCACTTTGGGAGGCCGAGGCGGGTGGATCATGAAATCAAGAGATCTAGACCATCCTGGCTAACATGGTGAAACCCTGTCTCTGCTAAAAATACAAAAATTAGATGGGCGTGGTGGCACACGCTTGTAGTCCCAGCTACTCAGGAGGCTGAGGCAGGAGAATCACTTGAACCTGGGAGGCAGAGATTGCAGTGAGCCAAGATTGCTCCACTGCACTCCAGCCTGGTGACAGAGCAGGACTCTTGTCTCAAAAAAAAAAAAAAAAAAAAAAAAAAAAAAAAAGGTTAGGCAAAGAAGATCTATAAAAATTTGAACATGGAACAAAAGCATGGAAAACAGTTATATCAGTGCAAATAATTTTGGCTTATAACACTCTTTGTCAGAATGTATGATGACTGCTTATAACACAAATTATGTTATGAATTTATGAATATACTTTGTAGTTCTTAATAGTTTAAGTACTGGTAGTTGATAGTAAATAATATTTTTCTATAGCCCTGAAATAATTTGGCTAGTTATTTTCTCTAATCAACTTATTTCAGTGTAGAACATTCTTTTTCTTTGGAGTCTTGCTCTGTTGCCCAGGCTGGAGTGCAGTGGCGTGATCTTAGCTCACTGTAACATCTGTCTCCTGGTTCAAGCAATTCTCCTGCCTCACCTCCCAGGTAGCTGGGATTACAAGCGTGCACTTCCACACCCAGCTAATAATTTTTGTATTTTTATTGGAGACAGGGTTTCGCCATGTTGCCCAGGCTGGTCTTGAACTCCTGGGCTCAAATGATCTGCCAGTCTTGGCTTCTTAAAGTGCTGGGATTACAGGTGTGAGCTACCACGCCCGGCTCAGTTTTCTGCATTTTTGCTTTTAGACTTTCCAACTCTCTTTATTGTCGCACTTTTCATTGCTTTGAAAACCAGCTTGTGCATTCTTTTTTTTTTTTCTGGATGCCCCTGAAATGATTTAAAATGTTAGAAGCATGTTGGTGGTAACCCTGTAATCTAAAATTTTGTTATTTAGCTCCTCTTCCTGTTGGTGAATTAAATGTGGATTTTTGCAGGGCATTGTTGCTCTTTCTGTGGTGTCTCTTAACAGTCTCAAAATTGTCTCTAAGTCAATTTGTCTTTACATTGTAACTAACCAAGTGTAACTTCTGGTAAACATTCACTACCATTTTTTCTTCATAACAAGTTAAGCCACCCCTTTAACATGAGAGTATACACACACACACACACACACACACACACACACACACACTATATATTTTAGTCACAAGTTGACATTAAATTATATAAATATTAGCTTAAGGAAAAAAGTCACAATGTTTAAGAAGCCAGTTTTTAGATCTTAATACATTTAACTAAGGAATGAAGATGGTTAGATAGTAGTAATAATGGAACAACTTTTAACATTTTTGTTAGTAATTATAAATATGAGAATTGAGTTTATAACAGTTTTGTAAAATATAACAATTTGATTTACAGGCAATTCAAATGTTTCCTCATTAATCCTTTTCTTAACTGTGTAAATAGCATTATATGATATTTTAAAGTATATTTCTTTTTTTTTTATTTTTCTTTTGGTACATGAACAATGACTCTGGGTCTTTGTTGGATTAGTCTCTCTCCATGGGTTATTTTTTCTCACTAATAACAGAGTTCTAATTCTTTATGTACCAGAAAGTTGTACTTCCTTTTCTTAATGGAAACATATATCATTTGATTGTTAAATTACTGACTTTAAGATTTACCCATAAACCTAACACCATAACATAATTGTAAACAAGTTATACAACAGTTTTGTATTTCTCATTTCTTATTAAGCATTTTAACTATTTTTAGTGTTTCTAGTATAATAAATTATAAACTTCTTGACTATACAGTATTTCACATGGTTGAAGAACCAAAACCTTATTCTTCTTCTATATTCTGTCATCAGCTGTTTTTCCATTAGCTATTAGTAGGGATGGTATTCAAAATATTTAACAGGGCCGGGCACGGTAGCTCACACCTGTAATCCCAGCACTTTGGGAGGCCGAGGCGGGTGGATCACGAGGTCAGGAGATAGAGACCATCCTGGACAACATGGTGAAACGTCATCTCTACTAAAAATACAAAAAATTAGCCGGGCGTGGTGGCAGGTGCCTGTACTCCCAGCTACTTGGAAGGCTGAGTCAGGAGACTGGCATGAACCTGGGAGGCGGAGCTTGCAGTGAGCCGAGATCGCGCCACTGCACTACAGCCTGGGTGACAAAGCGACACTCCGTCTCAAAAAAAAAAAAAAAAAAAAAAATTAACAGAAACCACACAGGCAGCAGTAAGTCAGAAAGGATGCTTAAAATACCAGGACAGATCACATTCATTACACCATCTTGATGTGTACTGGCTGAACCACAACCCTTGCTGTGGATATCCTTTGGTAATCTTTTAATTTTGAAAACCCTCCATAGAGAAGCACAGCCCAGTCAAATGTATTTGCTTATAAAAACCTGTGTCATCTTAATGAGCACTGGTAGTGCCTGCTAGAATTTAGGGCAGCCTGAAATGTGTAATTTAGGTAGGTACAATTTTAAATGACATAATCTGCAAGATATTTTAATAGTTGTGCTATTTAAGATACTTTTTTCCTAATTTTTAATGTAATAAATGTTCTTCATTGAATATCTTCAAAGACACAAAAGAGGAAATTTTCCCATCACTCAGAAGTAACCATTTTTCTCTGCATTAATGAACACATATAATACAGATCTCTCAAAAATGGGAACATGCTCTACACAGTAATTTGTGCAGCCTGTTTACATTCTTAATATATTGTGAGTGAATATATCCCCAGCTATTCTTCAACTTTGAGATTTTCAATCACTGTGTATCATTTATTTACTGAAACCTCAGTTTTTGGACATCTCCTTACCCGTGTTAGACCGCATGAACTATTGCTGCAGTTCCTCCTTTGCAAATGCCCCCCAATTCCCTTGGTCCTCACTTGGCAAAACCCTGGTGCTGGTGAAATTAAACTCTCTGCCTACCTCACGCCCACACCAATAGGCTCGCACAAGACTGGAGAAAAACCATCCAGCCTTGCTGACTGCCCTCACTTTAAATTCACCATGTCCTCCTGTTGGTCCTTTTTGTTGTCTTTAGGGATAGGATATACCTTAAATCCTACTGCTTCACCCGGTCTCCACTGACCCCAACCTGTATTAGTTTCCTATTGCTGATACAACAAATTATCACAAACGTCCTGGCTTGGAAAGAACACAGATTTATTATCTTGCAATTCTGGAGGTACAAGTCTAAAATGAGTCCTCAGGGCTGCATTTCTTCTGGAGGTTCCATGGGAGAATCCTTTTCCTTGTCTTTTCCAGCTTCTAGAAGCTGGCTGCATTCCTTGGCTTATGGTCCCTTCCTCCCTCTTCAAGGCCAGCAGGGTAGCATGTTCTAGTATCTGTCCCTCCCGCAGAGTCTGTCTGTCCCTGTCTCTCTCTCCTTTCTGCTTCTCTCATCATGCCTCTTTCTCTGACTCCCAGGCTCCTGTCTCCCTCTTATGATGACCTTTGCTGTTACATTTGACCAACTCATATCTGGGATAGTCTTCCCATCTCGAGATCTTTAATTTAATCATGTCTGCAACATCCCTTTTGCCATGTAAGGGAACATATTCACCGGTCCCCGGGATTAGGATGTGGACATCTTTGGGGGCCATTATTCTGCCCACTGCAACCCTCTTGTCTGAATTATTTTAATACCTTCCTAACCAGTCCTCCCACTTGTGTAGCTGCCCCACTCCAGTTTCTGTTTTCCATAGCCATCAAGTTATCCTGTTAAAACAAGAGTGGGATCATGTCCCCTTCAACTCACAGCCTTCAGTGGCCACCATCTTGCTCGGAGTAAAAAGCCAAGGCCTTTCTGTGGCCTTAAGGCTGCATAATCTACCTCCCTTGTGTTTCTGAATCACTTCTTAGCATCATTCCTGTTCTTCTACAGCCCTACTGGCCCCCTTGCCTGTTCCCCCCCTGGAGCTTTTGTGTTTGTTTTCTCTGTCTGGAAAGCTCTCCTAAATGGACCTGTAGCTCCTTCCCTCACCGTTTTAGATGTTTGCTGAAATGTCATCTTAGTGAGGCTTTCTCTGACCATCTATTTAAAATGGGCACTCCTGCCTATACCATATGCAATCTCCATCCTTTCTTGCTTTATTTAGCTCCAATACCTTTATCACTATCTGATATGTAGTCATCCCTCAGCATCAGTGGGGATTGGTTTCAGGACCCCCGGAACACTGGAATCCACAGATGCCCTGATATAAAATGGCGTAGTATTTGCATGTAACCTACACATATCCTCCCATATACTTTAAATTTTCTCTATAATATTTAAGTCAATGTAAGTGCTATGTAAAATGTTGTTAATACTGTATTGTTCAGGGAATAATTACAAGAAGTCTGTACATGTTTAGTACAGATTGCAACCATTCTTCTCTCCCCGTCCCCAAATATTTTCGATCCTCAGTTAAATCTGTGAGTGTGAATCCCCAGCCCATGAATACAGAGGGCTGACTATACTATATATTTTTATGTGTTTATTGTTTGTTTTAGTTTTCCCACTAGGATGTAAGCTCCATGAGAGCAGGAATTTTATTCTCTTCACTGCTCTGTTGTACCTGGCTCAATAAGTATTTGCTGAATGAAAGTATTTAGATTGACTCCAAATTTTCCTTGTTAAATATAGATGCATCTTTATATCATGGAGTTTAGATTAATGAATATTGTATAGACATAGAAATAATTTCTTGCTTTTGTCTTTTTTGTGTTATACAGAAATATCCATTTTCTGATTTTAGGTGAATACATTTTTTCTATCTCTATTTTCTTTTTCCATAGATGAAACTGGAGCCAGTGGGGAGGACACTTTTTATACATTACCTACTTCTGTTGTTGGTTGAGTATATGTTTCTATGGACCCTGTAGTACTTTACTATACTTTACAGTGATGGATTTTCTTTTCTTTTTTTTTAATGCAAGACTATTTTGCCAGGCACAGTGGCTCATGCCTGTAATCCCAGCACTTTGCGAGGACAAAATGGGTAGGTCACCTGAGGTCAGGAGTTCAAGACTGGCCTGGCCAACATGGTGAAACCCCGTCTCTACTAAAAATACAAAAAATTAGCCAGGCGTGGTGGCAGATGCCTGTAATCCCAGCTACTCAGGTGGCTGAGTCAGGATAATTGCTTGAACTTGGGAGGCGGAGGTTGTAGTGAGCCGAGTTTGCACCATTGTGCTCCAGCTTGGGCAACAAAAGCGAAACTCTGTTTCAAAAAAAAACCATTTTTTAGAGCAGTTTTAGCTTTATAGAAACATTGAGTAGAAAGTAGAGAGGGTTCTCATGTGCCACCCTCCACCAATTTCCTCTATTATTAACCTATTTTTTAACCCTATAGTACGTAGAGTGGTTACTAGTTAGTGTGGTGCCATGAAGCCTGGAAGAGCTTGTGAGAAACTGGGGTTCAACTCAGGTGTCCCTTTTTCCAGGCGTCTCTCTCATGCTCTCCCCCAAGCCAGGGAACTGCTGTTTCTTTTGTCTCTAGGTTCTAGTGTGTTTCTAGTAGCATCCCTGGTGTTTGCTGTCCTGATTGTGGATTCTGATGGCAACTTCCTCTGGTTGTTACTGTTCCATTTTTTCTCTTTTATGTTTTGACTTTCCATTCTTTTTAGTACCTCATCTTTTTCAGCCATCATGAAAAAGAGAAGTAATCTTTTATCTGATGACACCAGTTAGTAGTGTCTCTGCCTGTTTAATCATGCGTTCATCACACCTATTTAATTCCCCTGCATTCCTATGCACACAATTTCTGAGGGGGGAGAAGAGATTTAACTGAAAGGTCATAGCTTTCTATCTGAGACGAATTTTATCTTTGGAGAGGTACGGGGAAGACCCTTTGGGTCCCGAGGCAACCACCATATTGGGATTTGATGTGTGGGGGATGCTGTACTTTCATTAACTTTCTGGTACATGTGTGTGTGTGTGTGTGTGTGTGTGTGTATAAAACTCTTCATATATATATATATATATATATATATAATTTCATATATATATAACTCCATATATATATAAAACTCTTCATATATATAACTCTTCATATATATTTAACTCTTCATGTATATATTTAACTCTTCATATATATATATTATACACACACACACACACATATATATATATAACTCTTCATCCTCTATAGCAAAGCTGATACAAGGCTAAAATGTTCCAAATGGTTTAATGAAAGGATGGAGATGAAAGGAAAAAAAAAAAAAAAGAAAGAAAGTAGAGTCTAGGCTCTCAATCCTGGACTCAGGATTCAAGATTCCCAAAACCCTACCAAGTAGCCCATAAGTTCAAAACAATTTTCTTAATAATAGTAAACATTATTTTCTTTTTTTCATTCTCATTTCCCATATGTATACATTGGAGCTTTCCAGCGGCTACAGTGACAGATGATTTTTTAACAGCTCAGATGAAGAGGCAGATACTAGACTCCAGATGTCTTCTGTGAGGCCAGATAGTAAAGAAATTTGCAGAAATACAAAACAATGCCATTCTTCTCACTTATTTAGATTTGGAAAATATAGTGCTTTTTTCCATAAATATGTTGTTGAAATTAACACATAAATGGGTTTATAATTATTTTAAAAATAATGCATTGATTTAAAATTTCTCAGTTTTACTTTTTGATAAGATAACTAGCAATAGCTGTAACCCACATAAACAAAATCTCTGTGTTTTCAATAATTTTTAAGAGCATAAAGGGGTCCTGAGACTAGAAAGTTGGAGAACTGCTTAATTTGGCTTTTGAAGTATAACTGTGTTCCACTACCCAGACCCATTCTTCCTCCAGAGTCCATGCTGGGCTATTTCAGTCCCTCATGAGAAGATGAGCAGTCTCTCTACTTCAAGTTTGCCCTCACCATTCAGATTTCTGCTGGGGAACATAGCTTTTCCCGGTGATACTGGAAATAATTGCCTACAGGAGAGACCCAGACTTCTTCCTGAAGAGATAATACTCATATGCTTTGCAGCCACAGCAAGCTAACTATATCACAAATGCATGTGTGCTTTACAATAAGGCACTTGTGTGGTAATGGTTTACATGTATGGAGAGGATATTGGAGGAGGCAGGGAAAGAATTTTTGTTGTTGTTGTTAAGATAGTGGCTCAAATCCTGTCACCCAGGCTGGAGTGCAGTGACACAAACATGGCTGAATTGCAGCCTCAATCTCCTTGGCTCAGATGACCCTCCCCAGGTGGCCTCTCCAGTAGCTGGGACTACAGGCATGCCCCACTGCACCTGGCTAATTTACGATTTTTTTTTTTTTTTTTAGTTTCTATTATTTTCCTGACCCCAACTTGGTGCTGGGGATGCTCACAGATATCAGAAATATCCCCTTACTTTTCAACTTTTTTTGGACAGGACTGTTGGTTGTTACCAAGTGTCCTGCTTTTCCACAAAAGATATTTTTCTCCCTTGTAGGCTATTTCTGGAACTAGCAATGATTCAGAAGCCCATGGGTTCAATAAAACCATGAGGCTCAGTTATTGTTTTGTACTTTGCAGCCTTCAAAAACCTTTAAAATATGCCCTAAATATTTATGGATTGTTTGAACGGTGTGCATGTGTGTATATGTATATATTTGTGCATGCATACATAGAAACGTGTGTATTTATTAATCTATATACCCCATGTAAATTTGGAGTAGTGAATCTTGCAAAATCAGGAAAATAATTTCAGTCTTTAGACATTTATGTTAACCAGATTTGATTATTTGGTAGTTTATTGTTATTAGGGAGAGTTATAGTCATAAAAAGTTTTATAGATAAAGCCTACTTTAAAACTGTTTGGGAGAAATTTTGGAGGAGTAAAGGTGAATTACGCCATGGGGCCCTGTAGATGATGATAAAGCTAAAGTAGGGAGCTGGAACAATGTGTGCAGAGTTCTGAAAGCTGGTCAGGACCACAGCAGGAAGTAGAACTAAAACTGGGCTCTGGTTTCCTGCCATTCTTCAGTCTGGAGTCAGAGATTTGACCTTGATTCTTCCTTTGACAGAAGTAGCACTTTTATTAAATTCCCCATGGGACTGAAATGCTCCTAAGAATCAATTAACAGAAAGTACCTGTATTAAAATGAATAGTCCACTAGCATATTAAATCTAACAATTTGTCACATTACAAGTGTGTTGAAGTTTTCTATTGATTATGATCCCTTAGCTATGACTAGAGGATTTTGCCAAATTATTAGATGCATTGTTAAGGCAATTCTGTGGTTCTGACACAGGGCTTAGGAACTAAAGTCCAGACTGCCATTATTGGCTGTGTGAAGTTAGGACATTTAATCCTGTTCTTTAAATCTCAGTTTACTACTCTGACTAATGGCATATAAAGAGCTATCTTAACATGATTGTCAGGATTCAATGAGACTACATATATAAACTCGGATAGTTGTAGGTAACTCCTGATGACTGGGTGCTTATCTGCCAGACAGGTGAGGAGAACACACTATGAAAATAATTATAAACTGTGATGAAATTCTGTACTAAGAAAATTACAGGCAGGTTCCTACTTTAGGTAGGGTGGTTGGGGAAGGCCTTAACTTGAATATTAATGTTTCTAGGAAAGGACCATAAACCTGTGGAAATTGCACTTTGGAGGATTTTTTAAAAGATTTTAAAAAATTCTTTGGAGAATTTTGTTTAAAAGCCCTCTCTCTTTGCAATGTTACTATACATTATTAAACAAAAATGTGGAAAACCCTTTGAAGAAATGAAGAAATTCCAAATAATGAAATGGTACCGTGGTTTCCAGCTGCAGATACATAAAGGCATATTATTAAAAAGATTAATAAGAACAAGCCCAGGAAACTATAGTAAATCCTGAAATCTTTATTTTAGTGCAGGTTTCTATCCATGTTTCATATGCCACTATTTGTATTAACATTTTTGTAAAGGCAAAATCAAAGGTGATATATGACTTGCCCTCATAGATTAAAAAATGGAGATTTTGGAGATTCATCCATCTCAAATCTTCCAAGCTGGATCATTTGTTAAATAGCTGGTCAGTTGTAAAAATGACTGAATTCATGTCTATTAATTTTTTGAATATCTGAGGTAGGTTTTACAGATTCAGCCTGTGATTAATGCTGAGTTACTCTGTTAATGAATTTTTTAAAAATTTTCTCTCCTTTTTCTTTATAGTAACAAATAATGTCTAAAGAGAAGAATTGGCTGTAGTCTTAAGTTATCCCCCCAAACAAGGTGTCACATAACCACATTAGACTCCTTGATGATATTAGCATTAGAGACCATGCTCATGTTTTGTGCCATGCATTCTTTATAACAGGCTCCATTTTATGAAATCAGAAATTGAACCTCAGCAGCCAAACCCTCCACATGGTCTTAGTGGCAGAAATACCATCTTTGGAGTCAGAGTTTAGTGTGTTTTTTCCTGGTGATTGCTAATACGAAAGATGGGCTCTGCTACTTGGGGAGGGTTTTACGGAAAGCATTCAAATATTCAGTGCTGCCTAGCAACTTGGTAGGTAGTACTTATCTCTAGGTGAAGACTATCTCATCTCAGGAGATTACATCCTGGAGGCTAATGTTTCATGTATCTGTGGTCACATAAGAAACTACACCAACCAGTTTTGTGGCTTTAACCAGTTTTGTAGTTTTAACCACCAATTTTGAGGTTTTAACCCATGAGTGATTAACTCTCAGATCTCTGTCTCCGGGGGTTGGCTAGTGTAAGGGATAGGGTAGTAGGTAGTGAGGCCACAAATGCAGGTGGAAGCCAGATGACGAAGGGTACTGCAGGTTACACTGTCAGGTGGATGTCACTTTTCTAGGGTATCTGAGCCATCCTTCATAGACAGTATGGGTTGAGCATCCCTAATCTGAAATTCAAAGTGCTCCAGAATCCAAAACTTTTTGAGCACCAACATGATGCCACAAGTGGAAAATTTTATACCTGGCCTCATGGGAGGATCACAGTCAAAACACAAAACTATGTTTCATGCACAAAATTATTAAAATACAAAGTTACCTCTAGGCTATGTGTGTAAGGTGTATGTGACACATAAATGAATTTCTTATTTAGACTTGGGTCTCATCCCTAAGACATCTTATTATGTACATGAAAATATTTGAAAATCTGAAAAATCTGAAATTCAAAATAATTCTGGTTCCAAGCATTCTGACTATGGGATCCTCAACCTGTAGTTGGTATTGTCTTAATTGAGAGAGGCTGGCTAGGGCAAATGACAGGGAGGAAGAGAGAGCAGAGAAGGTAGCAGGGGTATACTGAGAGAGAGGCAGAAATCAGAAAACAATCTGCAAAGAATGCTGTCCAAGTTAGTGGTAGTGAGAAAAGTAGTAAAAGTTTATTAGGTTGGTAGATGTTAGCAAGTGAACGTTGTGTTGTTATTGGTGGTTTTGTTATTGTTGCAATAGTCTGGCATTCAATGGCATTCAATGGCTTAGGGAAGTTTTTGGTTGCAAATGGCAGAAACCCTTACCTCCCGAGAGCTATATTGGCTGATGTAACTGAAAAATTACAGGACTAAGTCTAGCTTTTGGGTTTGGCTAAAAATAAGGGCTCAAATGATGTCAACCAGTACTCAATCTCACGCTCCTTGTCTCTCAATCCTGATTTCTTTTTTTTCTTTTTTTGAGACGGAGTCTCACTCTGTCACCCAGGCTGGAGTACAGTGGTGCCATCTCAGCTCACTGCAAGCTCCGCCTCCTGGGTTCATGCCATTCTCCTGCCTCAGCCTCCTGAGTAGCTGGGACTACAGGTACCCACCTACCATGCCTGGCTAATTTTTTGTATTTTCAGTAGAGATGGGGTTTCACTGTGTTAGCCAGGATGGTCTCAATCTCCTGACCTCGTGATCCTCCCGCCTCGGCCTCCCAAAGTGCTGGGATTACAGGCGTGAGCCACAGTGCCTGGCCTCAGTCCTGATTTCTTTGGGTTAACTCTGCTCAGGCAAAACACTGACTCTGGATTCTCTGAAAAGTACAACATTGGTAGAATTGGATGGTGATATGGTTTGACTGTGTCCCCACCCAAATCTCATCTTGAATTATAGTGCCCATAATTCCCACGTGTTGTGGGAGGGACTCCACTGGAGATAACTGACCCGGGGGCGGGGGGTTCCCCCATACTGTTCTGCTGGTACTGAATGAATCTCACAAGATCTGATGTTTTTATAAAGGGTTTCCCCTTCACTTGGTTCTCATTTTCTCCCCTGCCTGCTGCCATGATTATGAGGCCTCCCCAGCCACGTGGAACTGTGAGTTAATTAAACCCCTTTCCTGTATAAATTACCCAGTCTTGGGTGTGTCTTTATTAGCACAGTGAGAACAGACTAATATAGACACTTAAGGTATTTTGTACAAGAGTAACACATTTCTTAACCCCCCTCTCAATCAGTATTCTTAAAGACCACTCTCTTCAGTTTTTTTTTTTTGTTTTTTTTCTTGAGATGGAGTCTCACTCTGTTGCCCAGGCTGGAGTGTAGTGGTGCAATCTCAGCTCACTGCAAGCTCTGCCACCTGGGTTCACACCATTCTCCTGCCTCAGCCTCCTGAGTAGCTGGGACTACAGGTGTCCACCACCATGCCCGGCTAATTTTTTGTATTTTTCGTGTTAGCCAGGATAGCCTCGATCACCTGACCTCGTGATCCGCATGCCTCGGCCTCCAAAATTGCTGGGATTACAGGCGTGAGCCACCGCTCCCGACCACTCTCTTTAGTTTTATAAAAAGAAACATGGGGTGGGAAGGGACATGAAATGCTAACAAGGTAGCAACAGTTCTTAATTTACTACTCCAAGAATGGGCTTGTGTTTAACACTTGAGGTAGCATGAGAAGGTGGAAACAACTGTCTTGGTAATGAAGCCTCCTCTGTCCAGTCCTCCAGCTCAGACTAAGTCTGAGTGGTAGTTCATAGGGAGATGTCAATTATCCTATTCTCTCTTCTTGAAAGTGACAGAACTCGTCACTTTTCCTTGTGTCAGGCAATGTGCCCTGGGCTGTACATTACTTCTTTAAGCCTTACAGTAATCCTGTGACTTCGGTATTAGTTGTAGGTATTATTACTAATATTAGATATTACCTAGTTTACACATGAGAAACTGAGGCTTAGAGTGGTTAGCAACTTGGCAGAGATCACAAAGCTAGGAACTTTAGAGCCAAAACTCAAATCTAGGCAGTTGAAAACCAGAGCCCCCATTATGGACTGAATTATGTGGCTCTGTGTCCTTATAATCTCGTCTCTTTCCAGATGCACCACCAGACCCTCTGGCTTTAATCAAGACAAGCATGTGTTAAAAGGAAAACTTCAAACAAATTACATTTAACAATTCAATTGAGCAAAGAATGATTCTCAAATTGGGCAGCCCCTGAACCAGTATAGGTTTGGTACAACTCCAGAGTGGCCACGTGGCCGATAACATTTATGGACAGAAAAAGGAAAGTGACTAGAGAGAGAAAAGGGAAGTGAGGGAAACAGCTGGAGAGGTTACAGCTGAGTGTTTGCCTTATTTGAATCTGCTTCTAACCGTTGGCCCCCTGTGGTTGACTGAAGTTTGGCTGCTGTGATTGGCTGAGCCTTGGCTACTTGTTAGAAAAGTAGGTTCCAGTCTGTTTACACATTAAGTGGGGTCACAGTTCACTACATACAGAGAAACCTTTAGGCTGAACTTAAAACATGCAAGATGTCAGCTTTGGGCCAAACTTAATGAAACATGAGTTAGTGTGCATATCTTTCATGTGGACAAGACACACTGATAATTCACCGTGCCATCCTTAGGGCTCAGACAGAGGCTCATTCTTATTTCTGCAAACACTTTTAAACTGCAGCTTCAGCTGTCCCCTGTGGGAGGCTTAGTGTTGAGAGCATCCATTCATGTGTGGCAGCTGAGCTGCTTAGGTTTAGAATTCCACCTACGGAGGTGTGCACTGCAAGCTGTTTTTGCTTTTATTGATGCTGGCAATTATCTGAAGAGTATAGGAAAATTGGAACACTGCTGCATCATTTCGAGGCATTTCCAAGAGGCAACTCAAAGTAAACAAGTGAAACCTGAAGCATTTTTCTTGTGTAGCTTTTGAAGGACCAGAATTATTTTGTTTTGAGTAAGTAAACCCAACCTAGCACCTTTGGTGTGGGCTAAACAATTAGTACATGCATTTCTATCCCTACGTTTAAACAAAATAGGATAAATTATAAAATCTCATCACTTCTTGAAAGCAATATTGAATGTTCTAAATGAGATTTCTCTAAGTGTAAAATGGAGAAGTTTATGACTCGCACTAAAAAGTAAAGTGTGTTCCTTTATCAATACTAAATGTATTAGAGTTCTTTTAAAAATGACTTAGGTACGTATTCTTTTCTTTATGTACTTACCTAGAATTCTAACAATTTAAGATTTAAATACTAAACTGCCATTCTTGAGAATGAAGAGAGATTAGTTTGTTTAGATCTGCACTTTCCCATCATCTCCTAACTGGGGTGAGTTGTAAAGGAGTCATAAATAGGGAGAAAAAATGATAATAGCATAAGTTCTCAGTTAGTTTAGAGTCAGATTGTCTTCTCTGTGTTTTTTTGCAGGTATTGTATTGCAAATTCCAAAATTGTATCACATACCCTTAGTCAAATATACATTTGAAAATACATCCCAGGCCTGGCGCGGTGGCTCACACCTGTAATCCCAGCACTTTGGGAGGCTGAGGTGGATGGATCACCTGAGGTCAGGAGTTTGAGACCAGCCTGACCAAAAAGGTGAAACCCCATCTCTACTAAAAATACAAAAATTAGCCGGGCATGGTAGCAGGTGCCTGTAGTCCCAGCTACTCGGGAGGCTGAGATAGGAGAATTGCTTGGATCTGGGAGGCGGAGGTCGCAGTGAGCCAAGATCATGCTACTGCACTCCAGCTTGTGCAATGGAGTAAAACTTCATCTCAAAAAAAGAAAGAAAAAAGAAAGTATGTTCCAAAGTGAATGTATTTTACTGGTGAAGCCACCATTAAGATGTTGTCTATCTATCTATATATTTTTTAAAGGACTGTGAGTAAGCAGCATCTAAGTTTATTACTGATTAACATTTTTTTCTTTCAGCTGAGAAATTCTTAATTGAGAAGTTCTATTTCAGAGCAGCAAGGCTGATCATTAAGTACTGCTCAGTACTGACATTAGCAATGGACACTTAAACTAAATTGAAGAATTCATTGAGTGCTTGTTGTGTACTAGGTAAAGTGCTCACAATGAACATGAGTATGGCTTGGTCTCTTTTTTGTAGCTCCCAGCCCAGCCTTGGAAGACAGAGAGGAGATGGAATTGCATGGAATTGCAAACAGATAACTAGGTTGTAGTGGAATACGAAGAATTTAGTGAGGAGCTATGTACAACATAATGGTGATCAGGGAGAATGGGCTCAGCATTAGGGTGGTTAGCAAAGGCTTTTTAGAGAAAGACAAACTAGACACTATTGCTCTTGAAGGATGGATGCAACTCAGCAGCTACACGTACACAGGCATGAAACCACATGGCGAACTCAGGACTCAAAATTGTTCTGTATCTGGAACTTGTTTTAAAATGCACTCAGGCTTTGTTTTAGTCAGATAAGACAAGACACGCACAGAAATGACTGTCATGAAGGAAGACCTTTTTATTATCAGAGATAGATAGAAACAGGAGGCAAAAGATGCCAATAGGACCGTGCGGGGAAGCACCAGGGTCGGTCAGTAGGCAGAGAGAGTGAGGAGACGCACGGGCCAGCGCCTTATTGTGGTTTCCATGGGAAGGAAGGAGTGAGGCAGGGGAAAGCAGGCTTGAGATTAGCTAGTTTGAATAATTTCAGCAGGCTCCTGGGCTGTAGGGCCTGCCTCTGGATATGGGACTTATGGGATACCTGGACCTGAGGGTGATTAGTGCAGGGAGGTAGTAGCTTGATGTATGAGTTCCATGAAAAAAAATGTTGATGGGCTAGATGCAGTGGCTCATGCCTATAATTCCACTACTTTGGGAGGCCAAGGTGGGTGGATCACAAGTTTAGGAGTTTGAGACCAGCCTGGCCAACATAGTGAAACCCTGTCTCTACTAAAAATACAAAAAGAAATTAGCCGGGCATGGTGGCAGGTGCTTGTAATCCCATCCCATCTACTCAGGAGGCTGAGGCAGGAGAATTGCTTGAACCTAGGAGGCAGAAGTTGCAGTGAGCCGAGATTACGCCACTGAACTCCAGACCCTGCGACAGAGTGAGACTTCATCTCAAAAAAAAAAAAAAAAAGGTTGATGAATGAAGGGCTGTAGATTGATTGGTAGTCATTTGCTGTCTCTAAGAATTGGTTTCCCTGGAAAAGACAATCTCTCCCTAGTCAGTGATATCTCAGATAGTAGAGCATCAAGAATACAGAAAAAAAAAAAAATATATATATATATATATATAGTTAATACAAAAATATTGTATGTATGTAAAAAAAAATGAGAGTAGAGAGAGAATAAAGATTCAGATCATGGAAGAACTTGTTTGGTGAGGGTTTGGGCTGTATTATTAAGTATTGGAGAACTCTTGACAGATTTGGAGAAATACGGTAATACCTTAGACCTACGTTTGAGGGCAGTCCCTCTTAGCGGAGAGGAAGGTTGACTGAAAGAGTGTTAGGTCTGAAGACGTAGGGACTGAGCAGGAGGCAGCTGAAAGTGTCAGTGTGAAAGATGCTGCGGTGTAGAGTCTCATGGTGGTGGCTGGGATGGAGAGGAGGGGATAAAGATGAGTGAGATTTGTAATAAGATGTAGCCATTATAGTCCTTGACTGACTAACTGTGGGCAGCGGGGAAGTGATGTCTCTGTGGACACTCAGGTTCAGGTGAGTTGTAGGATGGCAGTGTCACAGCCAGGTCATGGAATGTGTGAGGTAAAAGGTGTTGGGTGGGAAAGATGAAGAATTCAGTTTAATTCTTGTTAAGTTTCAGGGGGCTTGTTGAAACGTCCAAACCAAGTTGTTTAAGAGGTAGTTGAATTTAAGTGTTTGGAACATGTCATTTTGGTCATAGAATACTGTTTCTAGAAGCTTAGGAAAGGAAGCAGAGAAGGCAGCACAGATAGAATTAATAACCTTAGAGAGGGGCAAAGAAACGCTTTCCTTTAAGAAAGAGAGTAAGGTTGAGAGCAGAATGTTGAAAATACTTGAAAAAGAAACTGATCCCTAGTTTGAAGAAGAAAGCAAGATTGAATGTCAGGAGGAGGATAAGGGTGGGTTAGGAGTGCAGTGAAGGTTTGGAATGTCCACCCTGAGCCACAGACACAGGAGATAATAGGCTCCTTCTAGCCAACATGATCCATTGAAACTGTCAGTCTTGGCTCCTGGGACCCAGGTAAGTTTGGAGACCTCAAATGTCTACAGTCTTTCAAATGTGCTGTTGTGTACTTTAGAGAGAGCACAGATGGCAGATTCTGGATGGACCCAAGCTCACAGTATTGAGAAATAATGGCTTGAATCATATTGGCAAGAAGGAGCCCATCGTCTCCTGTGTCTGTGGCTCAAGGTGGACATTCCAAACCTTCACTACACACCTTATCCTCCTCATGACATTCAATCTTGCTTTCCCCTGGAGCAAAAGATGGTTCTCTAGAATCATCTGGAGAAATGTTAAGAGCTCTACACTGGATGGAGAGAAAAAGTGGTTGGACAGTGGGAGATGCAGTTGGGGAAAATGCTGAGATCTTTGTGTAGTCATGATGAAGCCCACAGACATGAAGTTGTCAGGGAGTTCTAATGAAGGCTGTTGGAGCCAAGGATATTAAGAAATAGTGAGCTCTGATTCTTTTGCTTATCCACATGATTCAGGGACTCCTGGATAATGACAGAGTTGTTGGTGAATGAGGGGACTTAGGTCTTTAGATAGCCATGTTTATGTTTTATCTCTTAGTGCTTGAAAAGTTTAAAATGTAGGTTTAATAGCCAATAAATATTTCATACACAGTTACAATTACACTTTAACCCTGAGGTTCATTTACTTTAAGAAACAAATAATAAAACTTACATGTGAAAACATTATCTTTTTTCTAGCCAAGAGGATTCTTTGACTATTTGGTAGTCTAGTCATCTCCAAAGTGGAGTTCAAATATAAATCCTTATTATGACCTTGTGAAACAAAAACAGTCATTACTTTCTCAATTAATTCAGCCAGAGAAGTGTTTATTTTCTGTGCAGAGCAGGCAGCTTCCAGAAGTGCCAAATAGCCAGGGAAGGGTGGCGTTCATTCTAGAGAGGGAGGCGTTCCTAGTAAAGAAAGAGCAATCAAACAGGGTTGCAAAACCATCAGCTGTTTAATGACTCTAATGCCTTCTTGGGTCTCTTCTCCCTCCAAATAATATATCAGCGTTAAGGATATTTCTCCCAATGGCCATGTATTTGGCTTTCTAATTATTTACTTTCATTTCCAAATCAGTTTGAGTGTTCATGACACTCAAAGAGCAAGGAGGAAAGAATAGGAATGCCAGATGCATTGATGTTCGGTATGTCTCTGGCTGTTCACTCATTCACAAGCCAGCAGGTTAATTGATCGTAGGGTAGACTCTGAATATATCATGGTGCTAATGAATTTTTTGACCTTAGGAGATCTCCATGGAGCCCTTGCTGTTGGCCTTGTAGTGTGACTTTGTAGCTCAACAGAATTATAGTGAAACGTTGTGACTTAGGTCACCTTTAGAAGTACATTCAATTAAAAATAACTTGATTGCCTGTTGTACACTCTGTACATGTACTTGTGCGTGTATTTTAAAAATCTATTATTAGAGTCATTTTAACTTTGAAAAATAGAAATAAAATTAAGACTGTTGCTAATAATAAATTAGCTTCCAAAGTAGTAATTTTGGAAATGGGCTATCAAGATATTTACTTGCCTAAATTGATTTTTTAAAATCATTTTGGTGGACTCTTCTGTTGATACTCCTATTTCTATGGAATGGGGTAGGAATTGTTTCTATGGATGCCAGTCTTAATTCTCAAGTACATGTTACCCTTTACTTCTCAAACACAGCTGCAAGAATCCATGTGCTTGGTACCAATATTTAAAAATAGACTACACAGGCAAAGCAGTCTGTGCGTTCACAGGCAAGCATGATATTATTTTAGAGGTCTCTTCTAAATGTACGGCTGCACTGAGACAGCTCAAAGTATCAGGATGCCTCATATATACTCTGACACCTCTTCTTGTATGAATTATGATGTGCAGTTGGTCAGTCGGTTTGAGCATGGAGTGTTGTGACCAGAGTTATGAATGTAATTCCTACTGGGGGCATTTACTATAGCACAGAGGCAGTGAAATTATACCTGGGTCGTTTTCCACTGGCTGGCTACATGGGAAGATAGTGACTAACAGGAACAGGCATGAGCATATGTGGATCCCTCATTCCTAGTCCCTGTGTCCTGAGAAGGTCCACAGCATCATCTTCCCAATACAAAGAAAAGGTGTGCAGGTGAAAAGGAAATGAGTACCTTTAGTTTGAACTGGTAGTCCTGTCTGCCCTGGCTGAGAGACTGACCACAGGCTTTAGCCTTGCCTAAACCGACACTTCCATGTAACTGATGAGTCTTAATAACAGACATGTATTGGGCAGAAGCTACGGACCTTAGTCTCATCCTTACTTTATTATTTTTGCCATCCTTGTGTTCTCTAGGAATATTGATAAGAGACTAAGGACATTAAAGGACAGAGGCAGATGCCTTCAGTAGCTGCCCCAGAATAGAGGGGGTGGGAATAGTCAGGTCCTGACCTCCTTCCTGCAGCAAATTCCAGCAAGTGCTGTTATGTGCCACCTACACAGAAGAGTGGTGTCATATGCTCTGAGGCCACCGAGGCCTGCAGGCTTGTGCTCCACTTTCAGTGAGAAAGTGGGTGGCGTAGCTTGGAGAAGAGAAAACAGATTCCTACAAGAACAGATTTTAAATATATAATTCAGTTTTAGTCTTCTCAGAAATTGATCACAGCCAGTCATAAATCATGTTGGAGAGTCAGGAAATGATAAGCATCTGTCTTGGGCTAAACTCCTTTGGAGCAGACACTACATTTCACTGTTTTATAATGTGTAACACATGTTTACAGTATTCTAGCATTTATTCTGTATTACAGACTATTTAATAGACACCACGCACTTCCCATTCTGCCCCCAAATGCCCAACATAATAAGGAAGACAAGGGAAGCTGATTACTGGAGAAAAATTGTATACACATAGACAGTTCTTGATGAATTTTCATTGAATAAATGATATAATATAAAAAGTCTAGCAGAAATATAAATAGTTGAGCATTTTTACCAATGTGAACAAACACAAACAGGCTTGTGACAAATGGCCTGTTCAGTTTTACATTGCTGATACCAATTAACCTATGCACTACACTTGATGGTTTGTAAAGCATTTTTTATGGCAGTTAATACATTACCTACAATGAAGGAAGACAAAATTGCATGATCTGAAATAGATTCTTACCCTGTTCCTGCAAATGATACTTGTCCTGCTGAGATGTGCCTACCCTTTAAGCAAGACCTACTCTTCCCTTCACCTTTTGCCTAGGTCCCTGTACCTCTGACTTCACGGTAGCCAGGAGTGCCGTGCCCAGTTTGCACATTTGCCATCCATCTGAGGGGCATACATGTTCTTTATTGTGGGGATAAGATGAAGTTACCCTCAAAGGACTCTCTTTGCTTTCTGGACTGCCCCATGATCCTTTTCTGTCAGGCTCCAAGGTTTTCCGGTTTGCTCTGGGAGTAGCAGGAGGTATACCTTCTCTCGAGTACGGGGGAACTTTTATTTAATGGTGGTAAAATTACTGGCAGGGTTTGAATAAAGACTGCTTTCAACCCATTGACATTCCTTTTCCCTTGATTGTTTTTGATATGGAGTGAGTCATCTTCAGCTGGTAGATGGTGAAAATGTTAAGATCTTTCTGTTTATTTTTTCCAGATGCTCAGTGGTTCGTGCAGTTGGCAAGTTACTCCTCAGGGGCCAAGGCTGGTTCTGTAGGGAGTTTGGGGCGGGGGCGTAGGGGGAGTACAGGAGAACAACTGTCCCCACCATTCGCTCTTAATGTCCTGGGGAATTTTATTTTTAACCAAGTCAACTTGTGTGTCTTGGAGCTATAAAAGGGACTGTATTTAAAATTTTAAATCATAACTTCTGCCCACAGAAATTATCTGTTGTATTATACCCAGTAGACAAGAAACTACGTTTATTTCTGTGTTTTTCACTTTTTAAATTTTGTGTGTGGGAATGCTTCTGTTAACTCTTGTTTCCACGTCCACTACTATTTCCCCATTTCTTTTCTCAAGTCACATATAAGTAAGCATTTCTGGAATTATCATACTGCAAACTACATTCTTCCTGAAACATTGAAACACCTCAGGGAAACTTCCTGCATTCTCCTAAGGGTCTTCATTTGCTTGCTTGCTTGTTTGTATACCTGCTTATGTGTCTATTTTATATAAGACGCCAATATTGTGAATCTTTTTTCTGTTATGTGTGATTAAAACCAAACAAATATGATCAAAGCCGAATAAGAAAATGCTTCTGTGCATTCATAATGATGAGAACAACATGCAAGTGGGGGAAACTCCTGTTTGAAAATTTCCAGAACAGGAATTTGGTCTAGCAAACATGAAAGCAGTACCTGCTGAATCGTGCACGAGCCCCCACTCCCAGTATGCTTGCTACAGTGATATTCATCTCCCACAACATGATGATTACTTCTTTGGACAATACCAAACCCTTCTTCAGAAGCCTTATTTTGTAAACACTTACTTTAGAAGTAATGATCAATTGGCCAGGCACGGTGGCCCATGCCTGTAGTCCCAGCACTTTGGGAGGCTGAGGCAGGCAGATCAATTAAGGCCAGGAGTTCAAGAACAGCCTGCCCAACATGGTAAAACCCTGTCTGTGCTAAAATTACAAAAATTAGCTGGGTGCAGTGGCATACTCCTGCAATCCCAGTTACTGAGGCTGAGGCAGCAGAATTGCTTGAACCTGGGAGATGGAGGTTGCAGTAAGCAGAAATTGTGCCACTGCACTCTAGCCTGGACAACAGAGTGAGACTCCATCTAATAATAATAATAATAATAATAATAATGCTCAATAGAAATTTCAGCCTTCTTTTAAATTATTGAAAGAACATTTTCTTACAGATGTTCTAAGTCATCTATAGGAGCTATTTCTATAATTAGCTAGTTATAATGTCACAAACTTTGATAAGTTTTATGATAGGATTGCTTAGAAAATTTATTCAGGATTTAGAAGCTTGAGAAAACATAAAGGATATGATTTAGAACTTCAGTAAATGAAGGACTTTTGTACATTAGTTATTTTAGGGCTACAAACAATATTTATACATTCATATCTAAATTTACCCTGAAGGCTGAAAAACATTTATTAATAAGGGCAAGGCTTATAAAGTTAATGATATAATATCTTTTTCTTCCTAAATGTGATGCTTTAGAACACATCATTTGACTTATGTTAGAACTGATTTCATGTATTAAAAAATGGCATTGAAACAGGATTCTGTTCCATTTTGTTGTAAGTCCGTTTGGCTCTGTAATCCTTTAAAAACTATCTCTTGAAAAGATTTGTTATTTATATTTTCTCTCTACATGGAGTGTTATGGTCATGCATGTTACTATAAGTGTTGATGATGGTGAGTTCATTTTCATCCTTGGGCACCTGGATTACATTTGATATAATTGGCTGTGTTTCATGAATGCCCCCGTAGTTCTTGGCCCTCCAAAGATGATGAGGGGCTCTAGAATAATGGATGGTTAGGAGCGCTGAGGTTTTCTCTTCTGGAGTGTGATGCAATTAAAGAGAAAGAACAGTTGTGACTGTGTGGACACACACATGAAAACAGTCACCCAGCATGCTAGATACCTGATAAACTGCAACTGGGAGTTCTAAATAACATGGAAGCTTTGGCACTGGCGCCTGGTTTCCCACTTGCTGTTTACATCCTAAGGATATAAGAATAGGGAAAACCTTACACCAGCGCTACAAACTAGAAAGAGCATCATCATTATCGTAATGATAACTGTGATTTGCTGGATGCTTCCATTCGTTCAGGCACCCAGCTAAGTGCCTTACATGCATTATTCCTTCTTCTTCAAAACAACAACAAAATTCTGGTTTAGGTACACTGCTCTCTTCATGTAACTGGTGATGGCTCAAGGGGAGTCAAGTAACCAACCCAAGTTTGCATAACTTTGAAGCAATAGATTCTATATCTAAATCCAGTTTGACCTCTGAGCTCACCCCTCTACTGTTGTACTACCTATATCCTGAAAAATTAAGGAATGCCTGCTAGATTTAATGTCTGTATGACCAGGCTGAAGGATAAATAAGAACTGAGTCTTCCTGAAACCCTGTGATGCTCTGGAATAGAGCCAGCCAATGCCTACCCTCTTGTGTTTGGAGAGGCCAAGGTAGAAAGTGGGATAGGTAGGAGATGCTGATTGAAATCCCTTCTGTGACTGTGAAGGAGACGTACCAGAAAGTAGCATGGCAACAGTGCATGACTCAGACAGAAGCAACAACCTGAGAGCTGGTCATTCCCTTATACTCTGCAAGGACAGACAATGACAGACTTCCTTGTACCTAGTAAGCAGACACAGCCAAAGAGACTGCATATCCTTTACACAGACAGGGGAAAAAACCTAACTAGGAGCCCATTTATCTTGAAGGGCCTGCCATTGGCCTTTACTCTCTCTCACTCGAATGAAAGGGGCAATGAAATGTACATTTGTACCGGTCTACCTGCCTGGTATTAAAGAAGCATTTTAATGGCAACCAGCTGGACAGTAAATATATTCAGGAAGATTCTACCTGCATGCCCTGCTTATGGATAAACACCAGATCTGGGTTAACTCCTACTGGTCCAAGGATGGAGTAAACAAGAAAAAAGAAAACATAAGGCCCATGAAAGATCTTGCAGCATAGAACAAAGAAGATAGTGTAACATTTAAAATGCAAAGGAACAACTTATATTTGACAAAATTATTACAAGAAACGAATTTTAGAGTGTCGTTTTTACATACCATCTGTCTTGTGTCTTACAATTTGAAGAAACCTAGGCGTTGAAGTGAAGGAAGCCAGATTGTGAAGGGTGGACTAGCTGTGAAGCTAGGGAAGAGAAAGCACTGAATGGGGCATAGATCTTGGAGGCAGATTGCTGGGAGTGAGTCCAGACTCCCAAACTTCTAGTTATGCAGCTGTGGGCAAGTCCCTTGCCCTCTCTTGGTGCTACAGTTTTCTTATCTTTAAAATGAGCATCACAGTACCTACATAATATGATTGTTATGAAAACTTAAAGTGTATCAGCAGAATTAAAGCATGTATTGTAAGTAGTAGAAAAAATCAGCACTGTAAAAAAATTGAATCAGTAACAAACTTAAGAAGATCTCCTGGAACTCAGTGGAAAGGATTAAAGTGATAAAGTAGAAATGAAGATTCATGTATGTGCAAGATACAGAACGGAGATCCACCAGGAGAAAAATTGATGTTCCTCAAAGAGACTAGAACGAGTGGAATGAATGCTACCACCAAGATTTCACATAATTTTTAGATTAAAAGGGCTGTATGCCCAGAATATACCAGCTGCCACCAAGAATAATCTTAAATATTATGTATTTTAAGGTAAGAAAAAGAATTGGCTTAGTAAGGTAGAAAAACAGAAGGTTTACTGAAAAGGAAAAAAAATCCACGTGACCTCAGGCTTGGTCTTGCATACTCCTGAATTCAGGAGATGTTGAAATTAGTATCTACTGTTGTGAAGGTTACCACCTAAGCAGGTTTTTACCAGACAAGGCAGTGTTTGCATAAGAAGAAAACAGAAATCATCCTCAAAGTGGAAAGGATATAAAATATTTCCATCTAATAGCTGCTTGGAAAAAAAAAAATCTGAAAGATTCCCTAGTTGAAAATAAGCATAAAGAAATTAGGTGAGCCTGGGCAACATGGTGAAATGCTTTCTCTACAAAAAATACAAAAATTAGCCAGGAGTGGTGCTGTGTGCCTGTGGTCCCAGCTACTTGGGAGACTGAGCAGGGACGATCACTTGAACCCAGGAGGTCAAGGCCACAGTGAGCCATGATGGCACTCCAGCCTGGGGGACAGAGCAAGACCCTGTCTCCAGAAACAAACAGAAAGTGTACAAGAAGAGCAAGAAATCAGTTACTAGTTCTTATCCTTGGTTGGGGCATCAAAGAACTTAAGAGAATCAAGTGGACTTGCCATTGTGTGTTGACCCGACTCTGAATGTTTGCAGTTATGCAGGTGATTCTTATGAGTGGTCAGGATTGAGACCTACTGCTTTAGCAACTTGATTCAAGATAAAATAAATACAAAGAAAATTAGGCAAGTGAGGATATTACCAAAGATATCTGAAAATATTTCTTTTATTTTCAAATTTATGCAAATTTATTTGAAAATATAAACCTTTCTAAGCTATAAAAGCAAATTTTAATATATTAAGAAACAATTTTTTTCAACCACAAGACTTAATTTCATGAAAATGTCTTTTAAATGTATCTCTAATTTACATATAATTCCAATCAAAGTTATGATTGCTTATTTTTCAAAGCAGATGAAATCTAAATTGCATCTAGAAGAATAAGCTGGTTGCATAGCAGATTTTAAGAAATGAACATTGTGAGAGAGTGTCGTCCTACTGGTTGGTAGCATCTACTAATATAAATTAAAACATTAATATTGTTGAAGTATGAATAGAAAGACAAAGGAAACAATAGAAGATTCAATAACAGGCCCAGTGTTAAAGAGATAATACAGTTTATAATGATAAAAGGGACAATTTATCACAAAGACGTAAGTGCTTATGTGGCTGATAACAGAGCCTCAATTATATAGGAAGCAAACATTGACAATTAAAAAGAGAAATACACAATTTTATAATCATAGTAGCTTTTAATAGCTCTCTCAGTAATTAATAGAAGAGCTAGAAAACAACTCAGTAAAAACATAGAAAACAGAAACACCCTCAGCCACCTTGATTAATTGACATTTGTAGAGTATTAGATCCAATAATGCAGAAAACACATTCTGGTCAAGTGTATGTGATACATTTACTGAGGCAGACCATATGCTGGGCCATAAAACAAGTCTTAATTTAAATAATAGGTATTCAGTGACCTTAATAGACTTAAATGAGAAATCAGTCACAGTTAGCTATTTAGGAAAATTCCAAGTATCTGTGGATTTAAAAAAAAAAAAATGTCATGTGTCCAAGACAAAATCAAAAGGGATTTAGACAGTAATTTGAACTGAATGGCAGCAAATATACAACATGTCAAAACATTTGAGATGCCGCTAAAGCAGTGCTTAGAGGAAAATTTAGAGCTCTAAAGGTTTATGTTGAAAAGGAGAAAGATGTAAAATCAATGACCTATGTTTCTACTTTATGAAATGACATAAAAGGCAGGAAAGTAAACACAAAGTAAGTAGAATGGAAAACAATTTTGTTAAAAGCAGTCAATGAAATGCAAAATAGACATACAATAGGAAAAATACTAATAAAGATAAGAGTTGATTCATTGAAAAGATCAGCAAAATTGAAATACTCCTAGCTAGAATGAACAAGAAATAAAGAATGCGAATCACCAATATTAAGAATGGAAAAAGTGATTTATCATTATAGATTCTGCAGACTTTAAAAGGATATTCAGTAAATACTATGAATACTTTTGATAACCTAGAAAAATAGGCAAATTTCTTGAAAAAATACCACTTATAAAATGAATACAAGAAGGAATAAAAAATCCAAATAGCCTAGATTCTATTTTAAAAATTGAGTTCACTATCAAAAACTTTTTCCAAAAGGAAATTTCAGGCCTAGATGGTTTCCCTGGTAGATGGGTGAACTCATTTTATGAGGTCAGAGTATCGTAATCCCAAAACTGCAAAGGTATTAAAAAAAGAAAGAAAATTACAGAGTAATACTCCTCATAACTATAGATACAAAAAATCCTAAAAAGGCCAGGCGTGGTGGCTCACGCCTGTAATCCCAGCACTTTGGGAAGCCGAGGCGGGCAGATCACGAGGTCAGGAGATCGAGACCATCCTGGCTAACACGGTGAAACCCCATCTCTACTAAACACACACAAAAAATTGGCTGGGCCTGGTGGCAGGCTCCTGTAGTCCCAGCTACTCCGGAGGCTGAGGCAGGAAAACGGCATGAATCCCAGAGGCAAAGCTTGCAGTGAGCCGAGATGGCGCCACTGCACTCCAGCCTGGGCAACAGAGCAAGACTTTATCTCAAAAAAAAAAAAAAAAAAAAATCCTTAACAGAATATTAGCAAATTGAATTTCCAACAATATATCATAATCAAAGAGTTTAATATTCAAGCATCAAACAATAAAATTCACTGTATTAACAATATAAAGGACAAAAACCACATGTTTTCATTAATAGATGCAGAAAAATATTTGAAAAATTTCAACAGCAAACCAGGAATAGTAGAGAACTTCAAAGTGATAAAGGGTGCAGCTACAAAAAAAAAAAAAAGAAAAAAAAATGAAAACTGAAAAACAACAACAAAAAACCACACAGCCAGCATAATAATTGAGGGATGCAATTTAGACAGTAATAAGAAAAGCGTTTAGCACTTTTACAGCACTTTTGTTCAAGGTAGTGCTGAAAATCCTAGCCATTGCAAGATGGGAATAAAATAAAAAGCATAAAGAAGTAAAACTGTCACTTCTGCAGGTATTATTGCTTATGTAAAAATTCTAGGTAATCTTCAAAGACAACTACTGAAACCAAAAAAGGAATTTATAAAATGTGTAGAATTAAAAACTTTGTATTGAAAAATCAGTTATATTCCTACATACTATTAGAAAAAGAATTAGAAAGTGAAATTTAAATAATTTATTTGCAGTAGCATAAAAAATACAATACTTAAGAATAAACCTATGCAAATCAAAACCACAATGAGATACCATCTCACACCAGTTAGAATGGCAGTCATTAAAAAGTAAGGAAACAACAGGTGCTGGAGAGGATGTGGAGAAATAGGAACACTTTTACACTGTTGGTGGGATTGTAAACTAGTTCACCATTATGGAAAACAGTATGGCAATTCCTCAAGGATCTAGAACTAGATGTACCATATGACCCAGCCATCCCACTACTGGGTATATACCCAAAGGATTATAAATCATGCTGCTATAAAGACACATGCACACGTATGTTTATTACAGCACTATTCACAATAGCAAAGACTTGGAATCAACCCAAATGTCCATCTGTGACAGACTGGATTAAGAAAATGTGGCACATATACACCAGGGAATGTTATGCAGCCATAAAAAAGGATGAGTTTGCGTCCTTTGTAGGGACATGGAAACCATCATTCTTGGCAAACTATCACAAGAAGAGAAAACCAAACACCGCATGTTCTCACTCATAGGTGGGAACTGAACAATGAGATCACTTGGACTCGGGAAGGGGAACATCACACACCGGGGCCTATCATGGGGAGGGGGGAGGGGGGAGGGATTGATTGGGAGTTATACCTGATATAAATGATGAATTGATGGGTGCTGACGAGTTGATGGGTGCAGCACACCAACATGGCACAAGTATACATATGTAACAAACCTGCACGTTATGCACATGTACCCTAGAACTTAAAGTATAATTAAAAAAAAAGAATAAACCTAACAAAATATATTCAAAACAAAGCTTTTATACTGAAGACAAAATGAAAATTGCTGAGAGAATATAAAACGACTTACCAAACTCAATTAAAATTTCAGGAGACTTGTTTAAATCTTACAAACTGATTCTGAAATTTATGTGGAAAAACAGAGATCCTGGAATAACAAAAGCAATTTAAAAAAAGAAGAATTTTATAGACCTAACCTGCCTGATTTCAGCACTTATCATAAAGCAAAGAAACATACATATACCTCACAGAATAGAATAAAGAATCCAGAAATAGAGTCACATATGTGGTCAGTTGATTTTCAACAAAGGCATCCGAGATGTTCAATGGGTAAAGGCTAGTCTTTTCAGCAAATGATTGAAAAATTGGATCTATATGTGGAAAAATTGAACATCAACCTTTTTTTTTTCTAACACCATACACAAATATTGCCTCAAAGTGGATCATGAACTTAAAAGCTAAATACATACAACTTCCAGGAGAAAATCTTTAGACTTCAAATTAGACAAAGGTTTCTTAGCTGTTAAATAGAAGATGAAAAACATGAAACTTTAAAAAGTGGTTAAATTGGATTTCATCAAAATTAAAAACATACTCTCTAGAAGTAAAGACCTAATGGTAATATTTCAGTGCCCAGGGCAGAAATGGTGAGTTGGTTCATCTGTGCTCCAGTTGTTATTGATAGGCAGTGGCTGTCTGGAGTCTTATTAAGACAAAGTTGGAGGTTGTTCAGGATTCAGCTTTAAGTGCACTGATAATTTAATAATATCTACCTGGGCAAGAGAGTGGAACAGTGCAGCACTTGTATACCATTCTTGACCTAGTTAGGGAATAAAGGTGTTGTTATTTTCTACAGATGAGCATGGGCTCCCACATCTGGCTGAGATGAGCACTGATGAATGTGTGCAGGGTGGTAAGTGGCATACAAGGCCAAAAGAAAGTGGTGGGAGATTTCAGAAAGGAGAGAGTTTACTTCTGGCTCTGACTTCTGTGAAACCAAGCCTCTCATGAATTCTGTTAGTGTGGTCTGTACTTTGAGAGAAAATTGGTGGTTTATCGAAGTATGCCTTCCAGATTTTAGCTTTGGGAACAAAATAAATCAAAGTCTTGGTATGATTCATGATATGCATTATGTATATTCCTGGCATGACAATTTCCACACCTCCAGATTATGATGTCTATGAGCAGGTAGGACATTGTAGGTGACAGAAAGGTTGGGGGATGAAGGTGGGAGGCGAGAGGGAAGAGGAAAAGCTTACCTCTTCTCTGACATTCTCAGCATTGCACAGAAAATCATTTGACACCATGACAATCTCCTTGACTTCTGTGGCTCAAGTGTATCTTCACACATAGATGTGGTATCTGAGATGCAGACACTGAAATGAACTCAGTTCTTTTGGCATTTAAGTCGTAATTCTAGAAGTTATTTTTAGTTCCTGGCCAGTGAATTTCTAAGGCTTTCTGATCATTGAAGGGCTTTGGGCAGTGATTATCCTTCCCCAGACGACTGTGTAACTTTTATATTGCTATTCCACTCTGCAGTCACCCAGCCATTCCATATGTGTGTGTGTGTGTGTGTGTGTGTGTGTGTGTGTGTGTGTGTGTGAGAGAGAGAGAGAGAGAGAGAGAGAGAGAGAGAAGGAGAAAAGAGAGAAAGTACGTGAATGTGTGAATTCACTCCTCTGCATTCAACCCCTCTTAGAGCGAGAATGAGTTCTGAGGACCATGGTGTATCTCTGGCTTCCCATTCCCTTTTATTTACAAGTAGGAATTTCCCCCTTCCTTCTTAAAAGAGCTTTTAATGTTAGTGTTTTTTAATGTTGCTCTACTTGAACTCCTTAACACTAAGACAGAGATTTACAGCTGGATAGATAAATTTTTATGTTGACTGTTTGAAAAATCTCTATGTATTTTCTATCCTTTTTGATTTTGAGTCATAGAATTTCAGGGTTTGAGAGGGATATAACAGTTTAGAAGCCAAGGACCTTCCTGACTTTTGAGACTTCTGAGTTACATTTCTATCATGTGTTTTTTTAGCCTGTGTTTGAAACACAGCTGGAGACAGAGATTTTTGTTCCAATCAAATGCAGCTTGTTGTATCTGTGGAAAAGCTTTGACCCTTAAAAATTCTTTATTATATTAGCCATAATTTTATTCCTTGGGAATCACGTAAATAAATCTTCAAACACCTCTTTAAACATAAAATGCTTTCAGATATTGAAAGAGCACCATCATGCCTCTGGAAGGCTTTTCCTCTTTCAAGTGTCCCTAGTTCTTTCTGCTCTTCCTCTTCAGTGTTGTTTTCAGATCCTTTTGCTCTTGATTGTTCTTTGAATACTTCAGCCAAAAGTGAGTCCAGAGGTCCAATTCTGATACCTGTTATCTACTGAGTAATGAAGTCTGGGGTTGAGTTGCTGGTTTGGAGAAGGGACAGTGTCTATTTCATGGTTTGCTGGCTCAATATCTTGTTGATTGACACCCCTAAGTGTTTTTCATGCTTGCTTCTGTGTTTGTACTCAAGAACTGACTCACATTTCTTCCTGAAAAAGTCCGTTTTGTCAGACTGGACTCAACATTTCGACCATCCGCTGTGGCTTTTTGTATTATTGGCACCCAAGATAGTGACAGCTGTGTTTAGTGGGTTAGAGCTGAGTACAGAATTCCTTAGCAGTCTTCTTGCAGTTAGATCTATATTAATGCTGGTTTTTTGTTATTTTTTGTTATTCTTAGGTAATCAGTGGTTTGTGAAAGCGTATCTAGAAACCATTTTTATCACTGGATTTTAAACTTAAATGATATAATATATTCTGTGCAGATTCTTGAAAAACTGTTTAAGTCTGATTAGATCATGTTAGTATATGGTCAGTAATAATGGAAGTACAAATACAGCATATAGAAAACTAACTTTTGAGAACATTGTCATATTTTTGTCTTTCTTTTAAACCTAATTTCTTGTACTGGTTTAAAAAATGTTGTAAACAATAATTATTTTTGAAGCCTTTTCTAATGTTCCAAAATACTCTAGTCATAATTGTCTTTCAGTGCTTAAAAATGTAGGCTTTAGAGTAAGACTTGCCTGGGTTGAGTATCAGCTGCTGTTAAAGTGACCTTCGGCAAGCATATTAAGTTTTCTAAGCCTCAGTCTGCTTATTTATAAAATGTGAATTAAAATAATGGTTATCTTCTGGGCTTATTTTTAGGACAAAATGAATAAAAAGCACCTAGCAATAAATAGTGTCAATAAAAGTTATCTTTTGTTAGTATTATTTTTAAAATTATTACAGAATCATTTTGGCTTTTCATAAAATGAAAAGCTTATAAGCTTGTCAGTATGTTTTGAAATTGATAGTATGTTTTATAATGTTTTAATTATGACTCACAGTACAAGTTCTAGTTTCCATTTCTCAGAGGATTACATGCTATAGGAAAGGTTGTATATTTTAAGTATGCTTTCTTTTATTTTTATTAATCATGTCAAAACTAGTTCAATTGATTATATCAAATAAGGAAAGCCAAAGTAGGAACCTCATGTATATGAAATCCTTGGTAATAATGGTCGTCTTCCAACTTCCTGCTTGCGACATTCTCAACAAGATCTTCTAAAACTTCACATTCTGATGAAATTATATGTATATGTGTGTGTATATGTGTGTGTGTGTGTGTGTGTGTGTATATATATATATATATTTTTTTTTTTTTTTTTCCCCGAGACGGAGTCTCTGTCACCTAGTCTGGAGTGCAGTGGTGCAATCTTGGCTCACTGCAAGCTCTGCCTCCCAGGTTCACGCCATTCTCCTGCCTCAGCCTCCCGAGTAGCTAGGACTACAGGCGCCTGTCCCCATGCCCAGCTAACTTTTTTTTATTTTTAGTAGACACAGAGTTTCACTGTGTTTGCCAGGATGGTCTCAATCTCCTGACCTCATGATCTGCCTGCCTTGGCCTCCCAAAGTGCTGGGATAACAGGTGTGAGCCACCACACCAGGCCAAACTTATATTTTTATACATCAGTGTGGCTAGGTTTAAGAGTTCCTTTAAGAGTCTGTTTTTATTATTACAACTAGTTCGTGTCTTCATAATGACTCATTTCCCTAAAGTGCATTTCATTCTCAAGTAATTCTGATGCATAAACCAAGACATTCTCTACACATTCATCTCTTTCTTTTTTAGGGTCAGGCCTCCTCAAGCCCAGCATAATAAACATTTCAAGTCATTTTTTGTTACATGGTCTCCTTACCTATTAAAACATGTCTATATTGTTGATCTGCCTTTATTAAACCTAATGTAATACATTAAAAATTAAAAATAAGCACTCTGTTGCAAAGTAAGATTTTAAGAACAGTAAACTTTTTACAAGAATGTTAGAAGGAATACACATTTTGTTTGTTGAAAAGTAGGTAAACTGAGGAGATTTCAAGTGGCTTGGACATATGTTTCATTACAGATGTTTCCTTGAATCCAAATTAAGCTAAACTCTGAACCTTTTGACATGAGCACAAGAAGAAGAGGTGGCACTGAGAGTTGGCAGTTCATGGGGAGACACATGGGTGAAGGAGGGGAACCATCCCAAGCAACACAAAGGCCTGGGGCAAAAGAGTGCTGAAAGGCTTTGAACAGAGAAATGACTGAGAAGATTTCCATTTTAGAAAGACTACTCCGACAACTGTGTGGTGTACAGAGTGGCTCCATGCTGCACAATTCAGGGGGTGCAAAGAACAATGATCATTACAAAACATGGCGAACCATAGAAAGCCAACTGATATACCCTGTAGTTCTCCTGGAACTGCTGTCATCTGGCTTTAGGCTGGAGAGTTGATGAATCCTTCCTGGGATCTTAGCTTTCTATGTTGGGCAGTGGGTGAACTGATTCTTAGCTATCATTTTCTCTAGAATTAGTCCTGCATAGAGGAGTCTGACATTGGCCTAACTTCCTCTCCAGGTTCCTGGGAAGATTGCCCCCCTGGGAAGGAGACTTCCCTCCAACAGGGAAATGTGGTCTGAGCTCTTTCTTCAAGGATACATCTGCTATTTTCCTAAGTCTGTTAGATGCTACCTTTATTCAGTCAACAAGTATGCGTTATGCACCTGTTTTTTGCCCTGTAGTGGGTTGGATGTGTCAGTTAAATACAAGTACCCCCACTTAAAAGGAACTCAAGACAAAATGCTTAAGAGAAGATATAGGCCAGTGAGTCCCGGAGTGACTGGTCTCTTCCCATAAATCACAGATGATAAATTGGGTGTCCTGCTGTCCAAACCAGTCCTGCCGGTTGTATTTTGTTTCACTGGCAAAGTGTCATGATTTAAAAAACAAAACAAAACAAAATGTAGATGCCTTTTGCTAGAGCATATCATCTCTAGTTCCCCCAAAGTCTGCCATTTCACACTGATTAATAGCATACGAAATATACACACTGATGTTGGCTACCTGGCTCCTGCATGCATTTGTGGGAGTCAGCACTGCCTAGCATCCTAATAGTGGGGAGCCTGTTGTTGGATCTTGAAATTTCCAAGTCACCAAAAGTTCCTAGATAGATAATTGGATCTACTATATTTGCTATTCCTCCATCTGGGAAAACTCATCCACTGGTGGTAGGATATATGTATATAGAAAAGTAACTCTATTTGTCTCTGGGAGTAATTTTAAAAATACATGAGTATATATTATTCCAACATTAAATATATCAAAATATTTTTTAAAATTAGTTATTAGTGGATAATTTGTCATATTCTATGTTGTGAGTACACTGAATTTATATTATAGCATCGTCTTCATGTCCTATTCTTATTTAATCTATGACTTTTCACCATGGAATCAAAATGGGCAACTGCATTCTAATTTATAAGCCTGATAGAAAGCCTGACCAAAAAGCACATTTTAGTTGTCAGAATTACATATTTCTAGAAACCCTTGCTATAAGACAAGAATATCAAAAGTGCATGTTGAATATATGTAATATATACAAATAAATGCATATGTGGTCATAGAACAACATTATTTCCTGTCATCTCTGAAAATAATAAATATGAGTTTAGGAGTCAGTTTAATGTTAATGAAGAACATGTGGTCTTTGACATTCATTTTGCCTGGTTTCCATGCTTTTAGGGACTTAGAAATGAAAGAATGAGATCAGATTTGTTGTCTAAACTCAAGGTGTCTTAAGCAACAAATGATACCACTTCATTTCTCTCATTTTGACAACTAAAGATATCAGCAACACAGTTGCATAGCTAGTTAGCAGCAAAAACAAAACCACTGTATCTATCCTTAAAGGACTCTAATGTACAGTATTTTATACTTCATAAAGGGTAAATGTCAGTCCATATTTGTGAAGCAAATAAATTGGCGGTTTTAGGCTGGCACGGAGGCTCACTCCTGTAATCCCAGAACTTTGGGAGGCTGAGGCAAGAGGATTACTTGAGCTTAGGCGTTCAAGATCAGCCTGAGCAACATAGTGAGACTTCTTCTCTACCAAAAGTTTAAAAATTAGCTGGGCATGGTGGCACATGCCTATAGTCTCAGCTACTCGGGAAGCTGAGCTGTGGGAAGATCACTGAAGCCTGAGAGTTCAAGGCTACAGTGAGCCGTGATCACGCCACTGCACTCCAGCCTGAATGACAGAGCAAGACCCTATCTCAAATAAATAGGCAGTTTTATGTTTATCAACCTGTACACGTATCATTATACAACATTTTCAGCAGAAAAAAAATTCATCTGCATTTAACAGTGTCACAATGTGACTCAGTTAAAACTAGTAATTTTAAAATAAAAACAAACACAACAAAAATACACATGTAAAAAACCATTTCACACCAGTTAAAAAGAAAAAAATACTTTTTGACAATGAAATCTGTTGGGTAAAACTGGAACTAGGTCTGTGATATATGTATTTACCTCTTTTATTATACAAACAATCAATTTTAACCCACTTATCAAAAAGTTTATTCAGGCTTAAGAATAACCTGCATGTTAAGAAATTGCTTGATTAGTGTTACAAGTACTGTACATCATAAAATATGTTGTATGGGTGAGTAGACATCAGGCAATTACAATGGGTTGTTAAAATGTCAGTTTCAGCAGATAACTCATTGTAATGAATATCAGATACTCAAGTGAGGACCAAGATGCAAATTTTCATAAGAAATATTTAAAAGCTAGTGTTGACTTTTAAACCTTTCATCCACATCGAGGGTATAAAATAATGTAGTTTTTGGAGATTAAAGAAATGTTTCTATCAGAGAGCATTTCTCTGCAGAGAATTCTGCTGAGTCCTGCCCCATTCAGTTGCTTCTCCCTTCATCTGAAGAGAAGAGGGGTTCAGAGAGACTTTTGAACGACATAATAGGTTTTTTCCTGCAGATCTTGGTGGGCTCAGTGAAGGTGGGGCTGAACAAGCAGCCATTCTGTGGACGTGAAGGAGAGGTAGATGTGGGGATCATCTTGTAGAGACTCCCAGCTTTTGTTTAGATAAAGATCCATGAGTGTTTCCTGTAGACCAGGTTGGGCCATGGTCTTGAAATGGTAGGAATGAGATTGATTAAAGTCCTCTTCAATAGGGAAGTCTGTAGAGAACATGGGACCTCAGTTGTCAAAAGGTGCATTCCCAATGCTGATAAGGAGAGTATGCAGGGCTGGGCTTCATGGGTGTGCAACCTGAGCAGTCACAGAGGCTGTGCATTTAGAAGGGTCCCTTGTCTGGTTAAATGTTGTGCTGTTGCCATATTGAAATGCTTAATAATTCTGAACAAAAAGCCCATGTCTTCATTTTGCAGTGGGTCCTGCAGATTATGTAGCTTGTCCCACATTTATGGCCTACATTAAAGAAACTGTAGATGAAGGGGTCCCAGCAGTGCAAGAGGGGGTGTTCCTCTAAGAAAACACCAAGTACTTCATGGGAAAAGAGTAGACTTTATTCTTCACACTGGGTTGGTAAAGCTAGCTGGCCAACTGAACCAGTCAGGTACGGCATTCCTGCTCCCTTCACCACTCCTTTATCATCTACCTCCAGTCCTTTCCAACCCAGAGGTGACTAAAACAGCTTAGAAAGAGGGGGACAAGGTTTTGGGAAAAGGAGAGAGGTTTTCATATATACCTCTTTGCCGGGTGGTAAATGTTAGCTTGCAGCAGATGCTAGCTGAGGAAGGGAGGTTGCCATACCACTGAATGAATATGGGCATTCTGATAACCAAATTAAAGCTGTTTTGACTCAAAGTGACTGTAGGTCTTTTATTAAATTAAAACAATTAGAAAAAATCAGAGTTATCGAAGTGTTCATCCAAGGGTGGGAGAAGAACTACTACACTGAATAATACTAAGAAAAATGTGAAGGACAAAATGAAATTGCTTTTGAAATTGCATCTCTCAAGTGATACTTATTCAGCGTATTGATTACGTAATTGAATTTAAAGAATCTAGAAACACAAAGTGCTTTTAACTCATAAACTTGATCTTTTAAGTTTAAAGTGGTCTTCTGAAAGCTAGCTTAAATTTCATGGTGAAACTGGACTTTTTGTAAATTTTATTTCTTAATCGAAGTTGATAATAAGGAAAGAAATATTAGATTTTTCCCATTTGTCATTAGTTTTGTGTTTATCTAGTTGTTGGCTTGCTGATAGTGGACTAAAATGGAAAAGTGTAGTTTTCCAATTCAGTTCCCTTTAATATGGAACTGTATGGATTAATAATATTTCTTCAAAAAACAGGTTTAATGTTTTGGACAAATAAGCTTGATTTATTTTAACTCAATTTTTCTACTGGCAGTGACATAGATTTTTTTCATTCTAGTGGCTCTTCCAAAATGACCTGAATTAGGAAAATGTTGCTAGTTTTTAATACATTTCTACTGCTCTTTTCCATTTTTATGCAATGACTTTGTAGGCTAATTATAGAAAATTGCATTTGGCCCTCATTACGTGGGTGTGAAATTAACTTTGTCGCTGATGGACTGACATTTAGAGTATAATTAAGTTGCATTCTTTCCTGGGATTCTGTGAACTATATTTTAATGCCCTTCGGTAAGAAGGAGATAGATGTCTTTTTAAATTTTCTGCAGGCTGTTGTAGTTAGTCAAATTTTACAAACTACAAATATTGTGATTTATTTTTACATTAAAAAATTTTATTTTTTTAATTAAAATTTTTACATTAAAAATTTCACAAAGAATTTTCTTCTTACCAGACATCCATGTGATTTCCTTCTGGCTATAAAAAAAACTTATAGGGGATGTTTTCTATGAGTGATTTAAGCTGATACTATTTTAAATATAAGTGCTATCAATATAGAGATAATTTTATTTTTGAACTTTTGCTAAAAATTATTTTGATTGTCAATATTTCTGATTTTACATTAAATTAGAAAAGACTAGGTGGAGTGTGGCGGCTCCTAGCACTTTGGGGAGGCCGAGGCTGGGGGATTACTTGAGCCCGGGAGTTTGAGACCAGCCTGTCCAACAAAGTGAGATCCCATCTTAATTTAAAAATCAAAAAAATAGCTGGGTGTGGTGGCTTGCACATATAGTTCCAGCTATAAGACAGGCTGAGGCAGGAGGATTGCTTGAGCCCAGGAGATTGAGGCTGCAGTGAGCTGTGACTGTGCCACTGCGTTCCAGACTGGATGACAGAGCAAGACCCGGTGGAGTGGGGGGGGGGCGGGGGCGGGAGTGTGTGGAGGCGGAGGTAAAAAAAAGACTGCTCCTTAAATTCTGATCCTTGAGGAGTAGGACATCATGGGAAATAACTATATTTGCATAATTTGCAATGTAAGATACAATATTCTTAAAGGAAGAAAATTTGAAAGCAGATGGAATGGCATTCCAGGCTAGTCGGAGACTGGGGGTCACATTTGCCTCTCACTCACCACTGACATCATAAGCCATTACTCATAGCAGTTGGGAATACCATTTGGAAGTGTAATCACAAAACCTTCTTGAAAATATCTTTCTGTATATTTTCATTTCTTTCTTCAACACATTTCTCTAACTTTGTTCCAGGCTCGCAGGAAGGAGGTATTTATCCAGGAACGGTATGGGAGATTTAATCTAAATGACCCGTTCCTGGCACTCCAGAGAGACTATGAAGCAGGTGCTGGTGACAAAGAGAAGAAGCCAGTTTGTACCAACCCCCTCTCCATCCTTGAAGCAGTCATGGCCCACTGCAAGAAAATGCAAGAAAGGATGTCCGCACAGCTGGCTGCTGCTGAGAGCAGACAAAAGAAGGTATTGAGATGTTCAAATGGTCATTTCCCCCACAACATGATGTTGAATGAGGAGATCATCTCCAAAGTTGTTGTTTGTTCTTCAGCATTATATTTTCAGACAGGATTGCAATAAGTACTTAGAAGTACAAAAGGCTGACAGATTCTTTAAGCCAATGTAACCTAGTGTTTAAAATGTAACTCAAAATAACACTAAACCATAAAGGAAGTATAACAGAAAAATTATGTTTCTGATAATGGTTACTTTGATACTTTCTTTAAAATCTCTCTCTATATGTATGTTTTTGGACTTCCTAGTGCCTTCTAGAAAATATGCTTAGCTGCTAGGTAGGTTAATCCAGTGATAAACCAGCACTCTTTGATCGTATGGTAACATCCCAACTTATTGTATACAGCTTCTGTCTAAAATAGTTATTTGCAATTAGAAATTATTTTATTATTTCTTATTTTTGGTGGGGGAAAATGAAAATAACATGAAGAAAATGGAATGCACGTTTGCAGTGGTATATCCAGTCTCAATGTGTCATCTTAAAGTCCTGGTTAGTGTTAGACTCACCTCTGGGATGTGAGAGCTGTGTCAGCTGCAGACCTCAAGCCTCCTGGTCACATGTGTTTCATTTAAACCAACCTCCTCTTCCTCTCCCCCTCCTCCACCATCGCACACATATTCCTTTCACTTGAGTATCTGCTTCAAAGAGTACAAAGTTCAATAAAACTTATGATGATCAGCTATAAGGAAATAGAAATTTAAATTTTGCCCTTCCAATATGCTGCCAAGACTATTGATGCCTTTTATTAGAAAAGAGAGTGAGAAAGCTAGAAGCTCATGCTGTGTGGTTTGATTAAAATTAAAACTAATGTGTTCTCTCCATCATTATTATTAAAGCATAAATTAAAATGTTTCTTTTAGTTGGCCTTTTCAGATAACTTCTAATATATGTAACACTAGTTGACGGTAAACCTGAATGCATTATACTTACAAATGTTTATGGTACATATTGTCATTTAATGTGTGTCTTTTCCCTGAAATTTTATCTTTACATTAACATATAAATGTTAGTGTTCTGGTGTAGGTGCTGCAAAAAAGGAAACATTTTTCTCAGTATGTTGCATGGTAGGAAACTAAAGCACTGAGTAAAATAAGAAAAATAGAAGGCTTTCCATAGATGTAAGGGAAAATCAGAGTTTTACTCTGGACTTTGCAAGCCCTCTACAAAACCCTGCAGACAACCACTAAGATATCTGGAGGTTTTCAAAACTCCCCACAAACCACATAAACAAGAGCCAGTGAATTTCAGCTGATGTCACTGAAACTCATTTGTATTTCTTGGATGGGATATATTTCAATTATGCCTGTGATGTGTCAAATGGGTTATTTCATAATAAATTATTTCTGTTGGACTTTATACTGCACTATAAAAAATTAAGAAAACATTTTGTTGTCATTGAATATATAAAAAATACTTTCCTAAATTTTACTTCTGTTCTGCCTTTAACAAAACTCATTTCTCTTTTAGGATAAAAAAAAGAACACTTCTAGTTGGATCAAAGATTTTATTATCTAGCTGATTTTTTTTTAAAATCAACTTACATCCTGTTTGTTTCTGAATGACTGGGTCATTTCCAACCTGGCTGATAGTGAAAGGAAATTGTTTCTGTCCTATGGGTCCTGAGAGGCTAATATAAAATGAGCCAGTGGTGTGTCTCCCATGTATAATGGGAATACAGGAGTCCTTTATAGCCAAATTCATTGGCTGTGTAGTCTCAGTGAAGCGTTTCTCTGACAGGGAGTGCTACATTTTGTCCTTAAAAAATATTATATTTTAGTAGATTATAGTGTATGAGAAGAGTTATAATTTGTACTCTTACCCTGTGTCTTCACTTAAAAAGAAAATACTGTATCAGCTGATGAAAGCAGAAACACCAAAGTCATCTCTTTAACAACAAAATTACCTGTCACCTTTAGTCCTCTGAAAGCAAATATTTTAACCGAATGTCTTCAATTTCCTCGCGTATAGAGTAAATTGCAGCTTTCGACACCTAAAAGCCATAAGGAAAAAAATCCATTATTTTAAATGAGTTCAGTTCTTTAAATCACTGCCAGAGCAAATGTCTGGGAAAGCAAAGGCTCCATTATCTATGATTCAAGTATTTATTATCTGACACCGGGCATATCTCTTTGGTAATTCTAAGACACTTGGCCTGAGCGCTGTTCTGGTTTGCCTCTCAAGGCAGGAGGACAGGGTCCGTGCTCATTCATGCGTTGGCTCCTGCTGCGACTACGAATAGGCGGGTTAACTGTTTGGTAATTTGTGTGCCAGGGAAATTTGGGCAAGAGTCAATTTGGCAAATGGACTGAGCCTGTAAAGCCACTTTGAATAAGCTAATGAGTAATCATCATGGGGAACTTTGCCTCCGGTAATCCACTTCCCATTTTGAGCCAGTAACCCAGGATGGAATGATATTTGGAGTTTTTTTTTTTTTTTAATCTTGTCTATCATCTTTTAATAGAATTTCCATTCTAATTTATTTGAACAGTAGGGAGGAAATCTATATATTTTCAAACATTTTCTTCACACTTAGGAAGTATAAATTCTAGCCCTGATGTAGGAAAGACCTTTTAACTTGATCAGAACTTTGGATGTGTGTAGCAAAAACAATAACCTGGAAATTCAGAGAGGGAGCAATTCTTTTCACCAGTGCAAAAACTAAAAATAACTGTGTGTATTAGATACAGCTCCTTCTACGTGCCAGCTCAACATAAATAGGTGAGTTGCATGGCAATAGATGCCTCAGACAGGATTCTTAGTTTTGAGGAGGTGAAGCCAGTATTCATTGAAAAGGCAGAAAGGGCATTTGTTGACTGGTTTACAGAAATGGTAGTTGGCTTACATTGTGGTTCAGCATGGCTAGCAAAGCCTAGAGGACTAGCTGTTCCCAGCCAGCATCACAGACAAGTAGCCTCTGCAGAGCTAGTCTGCAGCAGGAGATGCAGTCTGCTGATCTGATGGGAAATGGATGCTGCAGCTTGCTTTTCACCCTGTTGATGCCAGACAGCACCGGTGCCCTCACTGCTCCAGATCCTGAGTGGTCCCTCCCCGGGTCCCTCTTTTTTGTATCACGCATTTCCTATTTGAAGCCTAAGACAGGTGTATGTCATTAGCCAAGCTTAGGCTATACAGAAGACCAGGAAAGCAACTATTGTACATATTTAGCTTCTACAGGGAAGAATCATAAAATAGAGAATTCTCCTAACATAGGAAGGAGTTTCCAGTGCTAGACAACCGAAGAAACGGAAATGGTTCAGAAAAGAACAAAATATTTGTTTTGTTTCCTTGATTTCATATGCCCATTTCTTCTTACAATTGTACTTTATTCTGCCATTTTTATTCCATGTTCTTCATTATATATTGCTTACCACATGTATGAATGTATTTTCATTTTAAATTGCTTTCTAGACTTTCATTCAGTAACAACATGGTAGAGAATCATATGTAATAAAATTTTCAGGAGAGGATTTAGGACATTTTACACATGAATGATTATTTAGCTCATCCCTGAGTCTTTTTTTGTTGCATTGTTACATTACAAAATGCATTTTGATTCCCCAGGAGCATTGCAGAGCCATTATCAAGGGGGAGTTGGAGATTGAAGTCTGTGGTTCTGAGTTGAAATTTCAAGGAGAGAGCAGTTTGCCTGATCCATGCAAATAGAAATGAGCCAGCTGGGCATGGTGTCTCAAGCCTGTAATCCCAGCACTTTGGGAGGTCCAGGTGGGCAGATCATGAGGTCAGGAATTCAAGACCAGCCTGACCAACGTGGTGAAACCCCATCCTTACTGAAAATACAAAACTTAGTCGGGTGTAGTGGCATGCGCCTGTACTCCCAGGTACTCAGGAGGCTGAGGGAAGAGAATCACTTGACCCCGAGAGGCAGAGGTCACAGTGAGCCAAGATCACACCATTGCACTCCAGCCTGGGCGGCAGAGTGAGACTCTGTCTCAAAAAAAAAGAAAGAAAGAAAGAAAGAAATGAGCCAAACCTCTGCTTCCAGGGCTTGCCTTCCCACTCTTGAAACTAGATTAAAAGGGAGGGGCAGATGAGAATTGTATAGCCCAGATCACTGAATGTTAGCCACAGCCCCTTTGAAATTAAAAATGAAAGAAAAAAAAAAGAAAAGATCTCTTAATATATTTTGTTGTTATGTATTTGTTTACCAGATTGAGCAGATGGGTTGGGGTGCCCAGAGAGAGAAGAGGAAAGGGATGCAACGAGCCTTAAAAGATTTTGGGAGAGCAATAAAGAATGCAGTTAAATGTCATAAGAGTATTTTGTGGTGTGGCAGATATGCACTCTGCTTTCTCAATTTATAAATGGCCATAATTGCTTTCCTCTCAGTTTTCCACTTTGAATTAGAACTAATTGCCTTTACATTGCTGCTTTGGTCCCACCTACATAGTTTTCCCTTTCATTCTATAAAACATGTGCTTGGTGCCTCTTCATTCATAGCTTCCAGTTTGGGTGCTATTCTTGGAGCAACCACCCACTTTCTCACTACCAGTGAATCTGTGTTCATTCTTCTGAGCTCTTCCACACAATCCACTGCTTTTTGCAAAAGAGTTTGGTGATACTGCTCCATGCAAGTTTCCCTCAGCCCCTACTTGAAAGTGGTTCGAAGGAGATATAAATTCAACAATAACATAACAAAGTCACCTGGAACTCCATAATTTATGTATACTGTGGTTCTTTTTTAACTTAGTATGTGGTCCTGCCATCTGATCATCTCTTTAAAATTTGTGTAGTCCTACAATCAAATAAGTGGAATGTATGGATTTTCATGTCCTTTGTAGTTTCTAGTGTGGTTCCTTGTACACAGTTTAGATATTTTCTCTTCAAAAGTTCTTTAAGACATTGCTTGTGATAATGTGTGAACAGATTAATACCAAGGTGACTCAAATTTAAACAAGTGCACATTCACTGCTGTTATACTGACCTGAACAACTCTTTAAAATATTTGTTCCTGGAAACTACTTTATTGATGATAGGAAAAAATATAGGAAAGAATCAACGACTCTTGATGGCGATAATGACAGGAGGTTTCAAAATTATACGATTAAATTCAGAGAGCTTAAGGGATTCCCCTGAGATGTAATAAGCCCACGGTGTATGCCATTCCCTATTAAATCAACTCATTTGATCCTGAGGCTATTGTTATTACATACAGTAAAGGCTATTATAATTGCATTTTAAGCATAAATAAGGTCACAGAGAACTTGAACAGCTGTGCCTATTGGCTTGAAGACAAGCATTCTGCCTTCAGAGTCTACATACTTAACTGCTGTGCGAGGGCGACTTTCCTATAGCCACTCGGTGGTAGAACTCAGATCTCCTGCTTCTCAGGCTTCCTATATGTACTGTATTTCTTCCTTACTGCTAAAAAAGTTGAAAATCCTTAATACCTTGGATTCTTTGTGATTTTTTATGTCATTCCCTCAAGCCACTTAAGATTGAGAGACACAGATATTAACACATTTATTCCCCCATAGCTCTACAATCAAGAGAATATCCCAAAGTTTAGAGGGAAAAAAATGCCTATATGATATTGGATCAAAAGACCAGCTCTAAAACCCTTATCATTAAATGTATGATCGAGCTAGTTCATTCTTCAAAAAGAGCTAAAAACGTGAAGATTGGGTATTCAAAAGACATTCAAAATGTATTAATAAAGATTGAAACAATCAAGAATAGAGGCCACAGAAAAGATTTTGCTTGAAATGGATCATTTTTCTACATATTACGGAGAATGAACATACAAGAAATTTTTTAATTTCCAGGGCACATGTGCAAGACGTGCAGGTTTGTCACATAGGTAAACGTGTGCCATGGTGTTCACTGCACCCATCAACCCATCACATAGGCATTAAGCTCAGCCTGCATTAGCTGTTCTTCCTGCTAATTCCTACCCTGCTATTCCCACCCTGCCCCAACAGGCCCCAGTGTGTGTTGTGCCCCTTCCTGGGTCTATGTGTTGACATTGTTCAGCTCCCACTTATAAGTGAGAACATGTGGTGTTTGTTTTTCTGTTCCTGCATTAGTTTGCTGAGAATAATGGCTTCCAGCTCCATCCATGTCCCTGCAAAGGATGTGATCTTGTTCCTTTGTATGGCTGCATAGTATCCCGTGGTATATATGTACCACATTTTCTTTATCTAGTCTATCACTGATGGGCATTTGGGTTGATTCCATGTCTTTGCTATTGTGAATAGTCATATATGAAATTTATAATAATGAGTTAGGACTTCTTAGTTTGATCAGCTTTTGCGTTTTTGATAGAAATACCATGTCTGTGATGTTTTGTTTTTCATAGTACATAAGATTCAAAAGGCATATGATCACCAGAAAAAACATGTTTATTGTATACACTGGTGGCTTGAAATACTTACTGGCTCATAACATTTATTAAAATTGAAACCAGGCTTGGCTGGGTGCAGTGGCTCAAACTTGTAATCCCAGCACTTTGGGAGACTGAGGCAGGTAGATCACTTGAGATCAGGAGTTCAAAGCCAGCCTAGCCAATGTGGTAAAACCCAGTCTCTACTAAAAATACAAAAATTAGCCAGGCATAGTCTCGCATATCTGTCGTCCTAGCTACTCAGGAGGCTGAGGCAAAAGAATCTCTTGAAGCCGGGAGACGGAGGTTCCAGTAAGCTGAGATTGCGCCACTACATTCCAGCCTGGGCAACAGAGCAAGACTCCATCAAATAAATAAATAAATAAATAAATGCCAGGCTTTTGAACATCAAAAAGCAGTTATTCAAATATTAATCTACCATAGGAAATTATTAAAAATCATGTATCATGATTTGATTACTGTTTTGGTTACTGTAGCCTTGTAGTATAGTTTGAAGTCAGGTAGCATGATGCCTCCAGCTTTGTTCTTTTGGCTTAGGATTGTCTTGGCAATGAGGGGTCTTTTTTGGTTCCATATGAACTTTAAAGCAGTTTTTTCCAATTCTTTGAAGAAAATCATTGGTAGCTTAATGGAGATGGCATTGAATCTATAAATTACCTTGGGCAGTATGGCCATTTTCACAATATTGATTCTTCCTATCCATGAGCATGGTATGTTCTTCCATTTGTTTGAGTCCTCTTTTATTTCACTGAGCAGTGGTTTGTAGTTCTCCTTGAAGAGATCCTTTACCTCCCTTGTAAGTTGGATTCCTAGGTATTTTATTCTCTTAGAAGCTATTGTGAATGGGAGTTCATTCATGATTTGGCTCTCTGTTTGTCTGTTACTGGTGTATAAGAATGCATGTGATTTTTGCACATTGATTTTGTATCCTGAGACTTTGCTGAAGTTGCTTATCAGCTTAAGGAGATTTTGGGCTGAGACAATGGGGTTTTCTAAATATACAGTCATGTCATCTGCAAACAGGGCAATTTGACTGCTTCTTTTCCTAACTGAATACCTTTATTTCTTTCTCTTGCCTGATTGCCCTAGCCAGAACTTCCAACACTATGTTGAATAGGAGTGGTGAGAGAGGGCATCCCTGTCTTGTGCCAGTTTTCAAAGGGAATGCTTCCAGCTTTTGCCCATTCAGTATGATATTGGCTGTGGGTTTGTCATAAATAGCTCTTATTATTTTGAGATACGTTCCATCAATACTGAATTTATTGAGCGTTTTTAGCATGAAGGACTGTTGAATTTTGTCAAAGGCCTTTTCTGCATCTATTGAGATAATCGTGTGGTTTTTGTCTTTTGGTTCTGTTTATATGCTGGATTACGTTTATTGATTTGCGAATGTTGAACCAGCCTTGCATCCCAGGGATGAAGCCAACTTGATCATGGTGGATAAGCTTTTTGATGTGTTGTGGATTTGGTTTGCCAGTATTTTATTGAGGATTTTTGCATCAATGTTCATCAGGGATATTGTTCTAAAATTCTCTTTTTTTGTTGTGTCTCTGCCAGGCTTTGGTATCAGGATGATGTTGGCCTCATCAAATGAGTTAGGGAGGATTCCCTCTTTTTTATTGATTGGAATAGTTTCAGAAGGAATGGTACCAGCTCCTCCTTGTACCTACCTCTGGTAGAATTCGGCTATGAATCCGTCTGGTCCTGGACATTTTTTGGTTGGTAGGCTATTAATTATTGCCTCAATTTCAGAGCCTGCTATTGGTCTATTCAGGGATTCAACTTCTTCCTAGTTTAATCTTGGGAGAGTGTAAGTGTCCAGGAATTTAGCCATTTCTTCTAGGTTTTCTAGTTTATTTGCATAGAGGTGTTTATAGTATTCTCTGATGGTAGTTTGTATTTCTGTAGGGTCAGTGGTGATATCCCCTTTATCATTTTTTATTGCGTCTATTTGATTCTTCTCTCTTTTCTTCTGTATTAGTCTTGCTAGCAGTCTATCAATTTTGTTGATCTTTTCAAAAAAACAGCTCCTGGATTCATTGATTTTTTGGAGGGTTTTTTATGTCTCTATCTCCTTCAGTTCTGCTCTGATCTTAGTTATTTCTTGCCTTCTGCTAGCTTTTGAATGTGTTTGCTCTTGCTTCTCTAGTTCTTTTAATTGTGATGTTAGGGTGTCAATTTTAGATCTTTCCAGCTTTCTCTTGTGGGCATTTAGTGCTATAAATTTCCCTCTACAATTTATAGAGGACACTGGGACACTGCTTTAAATGTGTCCCAGAGATTCTGGTATGTTGTATCTTTGTTCTCATTGGTATCAAAGAACATCTTTATTTCTGCCTTCATTTCGTTATGTACCCAGTAGTCATTCAGGAGCAGGTTGTTCAGTTTCCATGTAGTTGAGCGGTTTTGATTGAGTTTCTTAGTCCTGAGTTCTAGTTTGATTGCACTGTGGTCTGAGAGACAGTTTGTTATAATTTCTGTTCTTGTACATTTGCCGAGGAGTGCTTTACTTCCAACTATGTGGTCAATTTTGGAATAAGTGCGATGTGGTGCTGAGAAGAATGTATATTCTGTTGATTTGGGGTGGAGAGTTCTGTAGATGTCTATTAGGTCCGCTTGGTGCAGAGCTGAGTTCAATTCCTGGATATCCTTGTTAACTTTCTGTCTTGTTGATCTGTCTAATGTTGACAATGGGGTGTTGAAGTCTCCCATTATTATTGTATGGGAATCTAAGTCTCTTTGTAAGTCTCTAAGGACTTGCTTTATGAATCTGGGTGCTCCTGTATTGAGTGCATATATATTTAGGATAGTTAGCTCTTCCTGATGAATTGATCCCTTTACCATTATGTAATGGCCTTCTTTGTCTCTTTTGATCTTTGATGGTTTAAAGTCTGTTTTATCAGAGACCAGGATTCCAACCCCTGCTTCTTTTTGTTTTCCATTTGCTTGGTAGATCTTCCTCCATCCCTTTATTTTGAGTGTATATGTGTCTCTGCATGTGAGATGGGTCTCCTGAATACAGCAAACTGATGGTCTTGACTCTATCCAAATTTGCCAGTCTGTGTCTTTTAATTGGAGCATTTAGTCCATTTACATTTAAGGTTAATATTGTTATGTGTGAATTTGATCCTGTCATTATGATATTAGCTGGTTATTTTGCTCGTTAGTTGATGCATTTCTTCCTAGCATTGATGGTCTTTACATTTTGGCGTGTTTTTACAATGGCTGGTACCAGTTGTTCCTTTCCATGTTTAGTGCTTCCTTCAGGATCTCTTGTAGGGCAGGCCTGGTGGTGACAAAATCTCTCAGCATTTGCTTGTCTGTAAAGGATTTTATTTCTCCTTCACTTATGAAGCTTAGTTTGGCTGGATATGAAATTCTGGGTTGAAAATTCTTTTCTTTAAGAATGTTGAATATTGGCCCCCACTCTCTTCTGGCTTGTAGAGTTTCTGCCAAGAGATCTGCTGTAAGTCTGATGGGCTTCCCTTTGTGGGTCACCCGACCTTTCTCTCTGGCTGCCCTTAACATTTTTTCCTTCATTTCAACTTTGGTGAATCTGACAATTATGTGTCTTGGAGTTGCTCTTCTTGAGGAGTATCTTTGTGGCATTCTCTGTATTTCCTGAATTTGAGTGTTGGCCTGCCTTACTAGGTTGGGGAAGTTCTCCTTCCTCATATTCAAGTGATTACCATGTCTATTTCTTATGTAATTGTAATTTCCCACTTTTGTAGTGCTGCTTACATTTTCCAAACTTTTAATTTTGATATAATTTGAACCTTATGGAAAAGTTGCAAGAATAGTACAATATCAGCATTCTTTACCCAGATTCACAGTTGTTTGTATTTTATCTGATCTGCTTTATCATTTTTTCCTTCTCCTTTACACACATGCATGTGTGAGCACACACACACATAGATTTTTTTCCAAACCATTAGAGAATAAATTAAAGACATATGCTTTTTTACGCTTAAATATTTTGATATATATCTCGTAAGAACAGGGACAATCTCTTACATAATCACCATATAGATTTTTAAAATCAGGAAATGTATCATTGAGACAGCATTTTTTCTAATCCACATATTCATTTCCCCTCAGTTGTTCCAATAATGGTCCCTGTAATAATTATTTTCCCAATTCAAGATCAGGCATTGCATTTAATTGTTATTTCTCTTTAGTCTCTTTTAAGCTGTAACAGTTCTTCAGTCTTTCTTTGCTTTATTTACCTTGGTATTTCTGAAGAGCATGGGCTAGGTATTTTGTAAAACATAATTCGAGTTTGTCTAATGTTTCCTGGTGATTTTATTCAGCTTTTGCATGTTTTCCTCACTCTTTAGTTGTTATTGTTCCTTTTGTGTTAGTAACTAATTTGTGGAGAAATACGTTGATATCCTTTAAATATCTTATTCATTAAATGTTCACCTGCTACTTTTAGAATCCACTCATGATTTTCCAACCCCATTATTCCTTCTGCATTTTTTTATGTGGCATACTACTGTAAGGAAAAGCTTTTTCTTCTCCCCCGTTTACTTGTTTATTACATCAGTGTGGAGTCATGGATGCCTATTTGGTGAGTTAGGAACTTACCATCACTATCTGTCCCAGATTTGGCCACTGGGAGCCCTCTTAAGCTGGCTCATTCTAGATATTATCATCATTTTTGAGCACTTGCAGCAAGATACTCCAGCTCATTTTGTGTTTTCTTTAACCCAGTGCTTGGAATTAGCTATTTCTTTTTTTTTTTTTTTTTTTTTTTTTTTTTTTTTTTTTTATACTTTAAGTTCTAGGGTACATGTGCATAACGTGCAGGTTTGTTACATATGTATACTTATGCCATGTTGTTGTGCTGCACCCATCAACTCGTCAGCACCCGTCAATTCATCATTTATATCATGTATAACTCCCCACTGCAATCCCTCCCTCCTCCCCACTCCCCATGATAGGCCCCAGTGTGTGATGTTCCCCTTCCCGAGTCCAAGTGATCTCATTGTTCAGTTCCCACCTATGAGTGAGAACATGCGGTGTTTGATTTTCTGTTCTTAAGAGCTTCTGCACAGCAAAAGAAACTACCATCAGAGTGAACAGGCAACCTACAGAATGGGAGAAAATTTTTGCAACCTACTCATCTGACAAAGGGCTAATATCCAGAATCTACAAAGAACTCAAACAAATATACAAGAAGAAAACAAACAACCCCATCAAAAAGTGGGGAAAGGATATGAACAGACATTTCTCAAAAGAAGACATTCATACAGCCAACAGACACATGAAAAATGCTCATCATCACTCGCCATCAGAGAAATGCAAATCAAAACCACAATGAGATACCATCTCACACCAGTTAGAATGGCAATCATTAAGAAGTCAGGAAACAACAGGTGTTGGAGAGTATGTGGAGAAATAGGAACTCTTTTACACTGTTGGTGGGACTGTAAACTAGTTCAACCATTATGGAAAACAGTATGGCAATTCCTCAAGGATCTAGAACTAAATGTACCATATGACCCAGCCATCCCACTACTGGGTATATACCCAAAGGATTATAAATTATTCTACTACAAAGACACATGTACACGTATGTTTATTGTGGCACTATTCACAATAGCAAAGACTTGGAATCAACCCAAATGTCCATCTGTGACAGACTGGATTAAGAAAATGTGGCACATATACACCATGGAATACTATGCAGCCATAAAAAAGGATGAGTTTGCGTCCTTTGTGGGGACATGGATGCAGCTGGAAACCATCATTCTTAGCAAACTATCACAAGAACGGAATTAGCTATTTCTTCCAGGAGCACTACGTTTCCTATTTAATGGGAGATGGTGCATAGCAACAAATCTGGAGCTAGGAAATTACATATATTTATCATGTTCATATGTACACAAAACATAGCTGTATCTTGTCTGTCTCTCTATGTATCAAGCTGTCAGTATACTGACACATTCCTGAATCTAATTCCGAGCCATAGAGTATATGCCAGTCTTTTTTCTATTTATGACTCCTTTTTTCCACCAGTGAGAAACCCGATTTTCACTGTACTTCAGTATATTTACTCATTTATTCAAGTGTGGAACATACAGAGTAGTTTCAGAATTACTTACTCATACTGCTGTATAAGGCCAAAATGAAAACCTGGAATTCAGTATTTGTTTACAGATTCTTAAGGCAAAGTTTACAGGAAGTACAATTCACATATCTTAAGTTTAAAAATTAATGAGTTTTGAAAATGCATACATCTGTGTAATTTGTGCATCCCCCCACCCCACCAACAAGATATAGAATATTTCCATCACCACATAAAGATTCCTGGAGTACCTCCCCAATAAGTCTCTCCCACAACTCAGGTAACTTGTGAGCACTATTCTGATTTTTTCATCATGGATTAGTCTTACCTGTATTCGAATTTTAAGTAAACGACGACTATTGTCTCATAGTTAGTAAGCCTTAAATTCAGGAGCTGTTAGTCTTCCAGCTTTGTTTTGCTCTATCAAAATTGGTTTGGTTAGTCTAGATCCTTTGGGCTTCCCTGCAAAAAAATTAAAGGCAGTTTGGTTTCTCCAAAAGTTTGCAGGGATAGAAATTTCATTTAATCTGTAGACTAATTTTGTGAGAACTGGCATCTTAGTAAAATGGAGTCTTCCAACCCGTGGTTGTAGTACATTTCTCCATTCATTTAGATCTTTAATTTCTCTTAGCAATATTTGGCTTCTATCAGTGTAGTGGTCTTAGTCATTTGTTGCTGTTACTCATATTTTTTGATGCTATTGTAAATAGCATTATTTGTTTAAGAATTTCAAATGTTTGTTGTTAATGTGCAGATATTCAATTGACTTTGTATGTTCACACTGTATTCTGTAATCTCGCTATATTACTTAAATAGTTGTAGTCAATATTTTGTATATTCATGATTTTCTAGGTTAAAAATATAAAACATAATGATCTGTAGAGAACATTTTACTTCTTCCTTTCCAAATTACTTGCCTGCCTGCCTTTTTCCTCTTCTTCCCCACCACTGCCCTGGAATTATTGCAGTGACTAGAACCTCCAGTGCAATGTTGAATAGAAGTAGTGAGAGTAGACTTTATTGTGTTTTTCTTAGGGAAAAAATATTTCATGTTCCATCATAAAGAACAATGTTGAATAGAAGTAGTGAAAGTAGACTTTATTATCTTTTTCATAGGGAAAAAATATTTCATGTTTCATCATAAAGTACAATGTTAGCTGTGCTTTTCATAGATGCTCTTTATCTCATTTGAGATTTTATACTATTCTTTGTTGGAAGGTTTTTTTTAATCATGAATGGTTTTGATTTTAAAAAATAGCTTATTTGCATTTGTTGACGTAATCCTGGTGTTTCTCTTTTATCTTTTAATATAATGAATTACACAGATTGATTTTCAAGTATTAAACCAACTTAGACCCCTGAGGTAAATATCACATGGTCACCTTTTTATTACTCTTTTTATATATTGGTGGATTTCATTTGCCTGTGTTTTGCTAAACAGTTTTGTGTCTGTGTCCAAGAGAGATGTTTTTTCTGTAAATTTTTTAAAAAGATTTTGTTTTGTATAAAGGTAACTTTTTGTTCATAAAGTGAATTGGAAGTCTTTTCTATTTTCTGAAAGGGTATGTGCAAGTTTGGCATCACTTTTTTTTTCTTTAATGTTTGCTAGAACATCAGTACAGCCTTATAAGCTAGGAGTTTTCTTTGGGAAGGAATTTTTAATTGTGAATTTAGTTTCTCTTTAAAAAATATAAAGCCATTGCAATTTTCTAGTCATTTTGTGTAATTTCTGAAAGTGTATGTTTCAGAGGACTTTTTTTAATTTGTTGAACTTATTGGCACAAAGTTATCCTTTTAATATTTCTTTATTCTGTAGTGATATCCCCTCTTTCATTCCTGTTGTTTGTAATTTGTATTTTTCTCTATTTCTAAATCTGGTTTTCTACATATTTAGCAATATTATTAATCTTTTAGATGAGACACAACTTTTGGATTTGTTAATTTCTCTGTCATTTATTTCTTCTGTTTCATCAATTTCTTTGGTATTTGACTCCTTCTGCTTTGAATTTAATTTGCTCATCTTTTCCTAGCTTCTTAAGGTGAAGCTAGGATGATTGATTTGAGGCAGCTCTTCTAATGTAAACATTTAAAGCCATAAATTTCTCTCTGCCCTCTGCCTTAGCTGCTTTTAGATTCTCTGCTTTCACTGAGTCCCACAAATTTTGGTATGCTGTGTTCTTATATTCATTCAGCCCCAAATATATTCTAAATTACTTTGTAATTTCCTCTTAATCCTCTTTACTATTTAGCAATATATTGTTTTATTTTTGAATTTTGAGGTTTTCTTAATATCTTATGATTTATTTCCAGCTTAATTCTGCTTCAGTCAGAGAACACATTCTATAAGATTTTAGCCTTTTGAAATCTGTTGGTTTGGTAGTTCTCAATAGCTCAGCAAGTGCATTTGAAGAGAGTATCTTTTGTAATTTTGGTATATTCTACCCTATAAATATCAATGGCTAGGTGATTTTTATAGTGTTTTCAGATATACTATTTATATTCTTGCTGAGCTTTTTAATTTAGGGTTAAGTGAGATATTGTTATTATTGTAGATTTGTCTATTTTTCCTGTATTTCTGTCAGCTTCTGCTTTGTATATTTTAGAGAAAATTAACACCATTGCCATGATTTATGTTGCAGGTTCTCTGTATGTAATATGTCTGTAATTTTTTGGCTGATTTCAATATTATTTATCTTTGTTTTCAGCAGTTTTACCACAATGCACCTAGATATAACTTTCTTTATATTTTCTGCTTTGAAATTGCTGAGCTTCCTGGATTTGTAAGTTTGCCTTTTTAATCAAATTTATAAATTTTGGGGCCATTTTTCCTAAGATATTTTTCTTCTGCATTCTATCTTTTTTCTTTTTTTTGGAATTCCAGTTCATGGAATTTAAACCAGTTTCCATTGCCCTAGATATGAATAAGATGCCGTTCATTTTTTTTTTCAATCATTTTTTTCTATGCTCTTCAAATTGGATACTTTCTTTGGCTTTATTTTCAAATTAATTATTCTTTTTATTCTGCTCTCTCAAATCTGCGATTAAGCCCATTCTGAACTTTTTGTCAGTTTAGGTATTACACTTATCAGTTCTATTTGTACATTTGGTTCTTTTCTTATAGTTTCTATTTGTATGCCAGGATTCCCCTTCCCCTCATTTATTATGACTGTATTTTCTTTGAAGATGGCTGCTTTAAAATCCTTGTCACTAATACCAGTGTGGATCATCTTGGGCCAGTTTTTATTGACTACTTTTCTCTGGACTGCGATTCACTTTTTCTTAATTTCTTTGTCTAGTAATTTCTTATTGTATACTGAACACTGAGGATGATATACTGCAGACTCTGGATTCTGTTACCTGCTGAAAAGTTGTACTTTGTTCTCGTAAGCAGTTAAGCTGGTTAGATTCATATTCTGTCTCTTTGCAGTTGACAACATCCGAGGTCTTTGCTCAGCTCTGTCAGACATGCAGCAGCCACCTTCTGTCATTCTGTGGGGTCTTCCCCATGAATGTATAATTCAAGGATCAAACAAGGATGCTGGTAAATCGTGGCAACCTCAGATTCATCCTCTGACTCCTCAAGCCCATATCACCAGTGCATTGTACTTGAGCTTCAGCTGCCAGTGCTACCAGAATAGGGAATTGCCTCCAGCTGAGCAGCTACACAAAGGCCAATCTCATCCAATGCTGTTGGCTCCTTTCTTACAGTAGGGTCTACTCTTCTCTCATTTCTACCTCTTTTATTGCTCTCACGAGCCTTTAAATCACTATGTTTTATATGTTTTTCAAGGGGTTGTAATTATTATCTGCAGGAGAATTAGTCTAATAATCATTGCTTATCCATTACTGGTAGCAGAACTTTCTCTGATATATTTCATAATTGCTAAATTGTAACCCCTATCTAACTTATAAAAACATTCGTCTACATGTTTAATATGGTGTATTCTCTAGATTTTTGTATGCCTCTAGTGTGTTTTCAGAGGAAGAAATATAGTGCAAAGTCACACACATTTTAAATTAATACAAGTAGCTATTGTATTATGAATTGAAAACTTAGTATTTTTTAGTGCCAGGCACTATGCTATGTGATTTACACGTGTTGTCTTATTTAAAACCATAAAATAATGTAATTATTAGGACCATACAGAACCAATTTTTAGAGAACTTAGCAAGGTCACCCAGTAAGTTTGGGATCAGAATTTAGTACTACATCTCTTATTCTCTTAAGTATACTTACTTTGTCTCTGAGCTGAAATGGTCTAAGATTTTTTAATATAAAAATTATTTTTAAAGTACGGGAGTATGCTATTTAGTACTACATCTCTCTCTTAAGTACACATCGTTTGAGCTGAAATGGTCAAAAATTTTTTAATATAAAAATGTTTATATACTGTGTGTGTATACTGTTATTGGAAGGCTCCAGTAGAGAAAAGGGTATTTAATATTTTAAAAAGAGCAACATAATAACTGATGGAATGAGTCCCAGAGGTGACGGGAGAAAATGAAGTTAATTGCTGAAGGCAAGTCCACCACTGAGCAGATGGAAACCTTTACCCCTTAGATTGAAGGGAAGGAAATATGGCTTGGTGCTGCTATGAAAAAGCTTAAAGGAGGAGGTAAGATGAAGAGAGGAAGTGAGGGAGTTTGAATGTTTTCGATAAAGGAGTCTGTAAAGAGAGACTAAGTCAGTTAAGAGGTCATTGGGTGAAGATTTGGGGAAAGGCAGAGGTTTGAAATATCCCCTGTAGTAAATGGCAGAGGAAGCTAAATAAAGTTAGGTAGAGTGATTGATGGCTGGGAGTCAGAGGTTGAGTTTGGAGCCAGGTGTTTATAGGTATATCAACTGTGAGGTTTCCTCTGTGCTCTGCTATCTGTGGTAAAATTCTTTTAAGACATGTATGAGTTTGAGATAGGATTTACAAAGCACAAGTGATGGAGGATAAAGATAGAAAAGAATTACAGATGCTCTTATAATAGTATAGTTTTCTGTATAAATATTTGAGATTAGCTGAGTCGCTCTCCACTTGGAACTCCAATTTGATTCTGAAAGATGATGATCCATAGTGCAGAATTACTGTGGACAAGATGTGAGATATGGTGAGAAAAACCTGAGACAAGTAGAACCCCGAGTGATTGCCATGACTGACACTCATTAGCTGGATGACATTATGAAAAACACTAATATGGCCTCTAGTTATTGTTTTGTAAAATGAAGGTAGCTCTTCAAATTCTCTACCTTCAGAAGCAAATGATGAAATTTGTATTTTAATAGTAAGCAGAAAATTGGCCTAGTTTATGTTTTTCTTACATTGCTGTAAGAATTTTTTTTTCTTGGGGTTAGTATAAAATAAGATTTAAATTTTCTTAACAGTTCTAACTTTGCACATGCCTTCTAATACCAGTGTGTTATTTGGTGCATCTCAGAAGAGTTCAATGTGTTTTAGTTAATAATATGTCAAATTTTTGCAAGGCACCCACGTGAATAAGATATACATATAAAAACAGTATATGACAACACTATTGTTCCCCAATCTTACCTAATCTACTTATGAATTACTCCCAAATCAAATTTGTGCAAGGCACCCACGTGAATAAGATATACATATAATAACAGTATATGACAACACTATTGTTCCCCAATCTTACCTAATCTACTAATGAATTACTCCCAAAATTTTATCCAGTAGAAGAAAGTATATGTGTAATTATGCTTGAGGAATAATCTCTATTCCTGGTCATCTATTTATGAGACACATCCCAATGCTGTTTAGCAATTGTTTGTCAAAGCAGGAAGCATCCCAGAGTAAAGAAACACTATCTCTGACCATCCTTTTGGTCCCATGACTGACTGTGAGGGGAATGGAGTCATGGATTTTTGTAACAGGGCAAGAAACAGGAACATCCTCATGACTTACAGGTCGTGAGAGTATCTTCTTCCTCTGTTATTGATGACAAAAATTGACTCAAATAAGTAGTGACTCTCTTGAGAGGATATTTGTGTTTAACATCTACATGAGAAAGCAAGTCCTATTCACATCTTTATAATCAGGTAGATCTACTTTAACCTTTAGGAACCATAAGGCCCATTATGGACTGCCAGTGGAACATTTCACTAGTTGAGGAAGTGAGGCGTGTGAGCCAACCTGGCTTCTGTATCCCAGCTTGGGGTGTGACCTTTGTCCTTCTAGAGTCCCTCATGACAGATGCTCCCCTGGAGAGAAGTGAGAAATCTGCAGGAACATGTTAGACCAGTGCCACTGTGAGGCTGCCCACGTAGCCAGAAAGCCCATTAGTAACAGAAGTTGATTGTTATCAGTGGAACTATGTTAATTTTAGCTAATTCCTTCAATTTACAATTTATGAAGCACCACTGTAGTGCCATTCACTGTTCTAGGTCTTAAGGACACAGTCCCTGCCCTCAGTAAAGTCACATTCGGGGTAGCGGGTGTAGGCATGTAGTGAACGAAGGTTGATAAACACAAGGGTGGGAGGGACTGTTATTTCCCATAGGGTGGTGTGGGAAGACCTCACTGTAAAGGTGACAGCTAAGCAGAAGCCTGGAAGAAGTGAACGAGCCAACCCCCGTGCTATTGGGAGCTTTTGTGTATATCAGAAAGCCCCATCTGGAGAGAGAAAGGCTTTAAAAGCTCCCTGTCTAGGTTGATCAGTTAGAAAAACGATTTTACTCTGGAAAGCACCAATCCTAAGGGCCCATGGCTTGGTGAACAAACAGTGCCTTTCTGTGAAGGAAAAGGCACCCCTCTCTTCATGCCTGGGCAGGCGACTTGGGTGAGTAGGGAAGTTCAAGGAAGGCAGGGGAAGCTCTGGAGTTTTGCTCCCACTCACCCTCCCATGGGTCACTCTGGTGCCGTGCACAAGTGGCTTATTGTGGGAGCGCTATGGGAAGATGTGTGGTTGGAATCCCATGCAGAAAGAACAGTAAGGGCAAAGACCCCAAGGCAGGACCATGTTTAGGAAACTCCAGGGGTCCAGGGAAGCTAAGGGAGCAAGTGGGATCAAAGTAGGAGACAAGGTCAGGCTCCGGGTTCACTGACACCAAATATAGTGTTCTAATAAGATCGTTCTTTAGCTCTTTCGAGTTTTCAAAGAACTTTCTTTCATATATAATTTTGTATGATTTCCACAACTCATCAGAGGAAGCTCAAAGAAGTTACATTTCTGAGCTAGATAATACAATTAGCAAACATAGTGGCTTAGAATTTAACTGAAGTCCTCGGTTTTCAGTACTTTTCATGATACTTTACCTCAGAGATTAATAATTTTAAAGCATTAAACCTTTTTAAAAAACATCACCAGTTCCATCACAGAGCTGTGTTTTTACAAAAATAGATCTTTCTGATCCCTGTGATTTAAAGCATCTGGTTATTGTTCTCTTTTTCTGTAGTTAACTTCAATAGACTTTAAAAATTCTCTCTTGTTGTAATTTAGATGTTTTTATAAAGCCATTTACATCTATTTTCTCATTTTAATGGGCCTTTAAAATATTTCTTATCACATTTTTCGAAAATGTGGTGTTTTTGCTAACCCGAATTATGTAATTGTTAGAAAATTAATAAAAATCTCATAAAAAGCATTTCCTTGGTGAAAAGAAAATTCTGTATATTAATCAGGATTTTCTTGTGAATTTCTTTCAGCTGGAAATGGAGAAGCTTCAGCTACAAGCCCTTGAGCAAGAGCACAAGAAGCTGGCCGCCCGCCTCGAGGAAGAGCGCGGCAAGAACAAGCAGGTGGTCCTGATGCTGGTCAAAGAGTGCAAGCAGCTCTCAGGCAAGGTCATAGAGGAGGCCCAGAAGCTCGAAGACGTAATGGCCAAACTGGAAGAGGAAAAGAAAAAGACAAATGAATTAGAAGAGGAACTCTCCGCTGAGAAACGAAGAAGCACAGAAATGGAAGCTCAGATGGAAAAACAACTCTCTGAGTTTGACACTGAGCGGGAACAGCTTCGTGCCAAGCTGAACCGGGAAGAAGCACACACCACTGACCTCAAAGAGGAGATAGACAAGATGAAGAAAATGATTGAGCAACTGAAAAGGGGAAGTGACAGTAAGCCAAGCCTCTCTCTTCCACGGAAGACAAAAGATAGGCGTTTGGTTTCCATATCTGTGGGAACAGAAGGAACTGTGACAAGGTCTGTTGCATGCCAGACAGACCTAGTGACAGAAAGTGCTGACCATGTGAAAAAGTTGCCTTTAACTATGCCTGTAAAACCTTCCACAGGGAGCCCCCTAGTTTCTGCAAATGCAAAAGGGAGCGTGTGCACCAGTGCCACAATGGCCAGACCAGGTATTGATAGGCAGGCTTCCCATGGTGACTTGATTGGCTCTTCTGTACCTGCTTTCCCACCTCCAAGTGCAAACAGAATTGAGGAAAATGGACCAAGCACTGACTCAACACCAGATCCAACCAGTAGCACACCCCCACTTCCCAGTAACGCTGCCCCTCCCACCACTCAGACACCAGGCATAGCTCCTCAGAACTCCCAAGCTCCACCTATGCACAGTTTACATTCACCATGTGCCAACGCCTCTTTGCATCCAGGTCTAAACCCACGAATCCAAGCAGCTAGATTTAGATTTCAGGGCAATGCTAATGACCCAGACCAAAATGGAAATACTACCCAAAGTCCTCCGTCAAGAGATATGTCACCTACAAGTCGTGACAACCTAGTGGCCAAACAACTAGCTCGGAATACTGTGACCCAAGCACTGTCAAGATTTACAAGCCCTCAAGCAGGTGCTCCCTCAAGGCCTGGAGCACCCCCAGCAGGGGATGTTGGCACCCACCCTCCAGTCGGTCGGACCAGTTTAAAGACTCATGGTGTTGCACGAGTTGACAGAGGAAATCCTCCTCCTATCCCTCCAAAAAAGCCAGGGCTCTCCCAAACTCCTTCTCCACCACACCCCCAACTCAAGGTTATTATAGACAGCAGCAGGGCCTCGAACACAGGGGCCAAAGTTGATAACAAAACTGTGGCTTCGCCTCCTTCCAGTTTGCCACAAGGGAACAGGGTGATTAATGAGGACAACCTTGCTAAGTCATCCTCCCCTCAGCTGCCACCAAAACCATCCATAGATTTAACTGTGGCACCTGCAGGCTGTGCCGTTTCAGCCCTGGCCACATCTCAGGTGGGTGCCTGGCCTGCTGCAACCCCCGGACTGAACCAACCTGCATGTTCAGACAGTTCCCTTGTCATTCCTACCACCATTGCCTTTTGCTCTTCCATAAACCCCGTTAGTGCCTCATCCTGTAGACCAGGTGCCTCAGACAGCCTCCTGGTAACAGCATCAGGTAAAGGGATTGAACTATTATACCCTTTTTAAAGAATATGGCCTCTCTTCTCACTTGCCTTGATTTTCTTCACATTGCCTTGAAACTTTTTTTTTAATTTTATGCTTCGCCCCTGCCAACCATTTCTTTTCTCTCTCTCTCTTTTTTTTTTTTTTTGTTTGTTTGTTTTTTGGTTTTTGTTTGTTTGTTTTTAAAGGCTCCAGGGTATGGTGATTCATCTTGCTATATGAATTGCGGTTTCACTATGCTAAGTGCTTTCTTCTTTTAAAATAACCTGAAAGTAGTGGCTTAAAGCACATGGAGACCATTAATTTAGAGAGACTAAAGTATTTACATGGGAGAAAAGAGTATTCCTTCTTATTAAATATTTATCTCGCAAGACCTCAGTGGGTCATCATCACACAGTACGTGTTTAATTCTGTTCCTTCTGAGATGACATTTTTAAAGGCCTTTCAAGTAATTATTAACACTATGTTGGATTACCAAATTGACTAGATTTGTTCTGTAATTGGTATATTTTAAATTCTAATATCAGTTTGGTGTTTAGAGTTTTTTTTTTTTTTTTTTACCTTCAGAAATGGAGTGTGAATATTTATAAGTCTGTTCTAAGTTTATTTCAAAAGCCGTGTACCCTATTTAGTGCTGCCGTCTTCCGGCACTAGGGCACAGATGGTTAACATAGCATGTGGGCTGTGTTACAGAAGGTTTCCATTGCAGGTGTGGCTTATGAAGTCACTGAATCTGGGACTCTTGAACAAAGAAAAGGTGGATTTTTTCTTTTTGTTATACAGTGCTAGAGAAAGCATTGCTTTTTATTGACATGACTGGATTAGTTCTTTACTAAGCAAATGTGGCTCTAAAGTAATGTTACCAAAAACACATAATTATAAATAACAGAGACTAGATTCCAACACCCATCTGACTAACTGCAAAGTCCATGCTGTTCCAGTTCCCAATTTTACCCCTCAAAATGTGGAAGACAAAGTTCTGTTGAAGCTTTGGAGAAGTCTCTCCTACCATGGGATCTCAGTGGTTGGTGGAGATTGTTGGTTCTAATGGGAGGAAACTTTTATAATTACAGGAAGGTTTGAATAGTTGTTATATTGAATACTTTGAAGGGAGAGAGAGAAAAGCAAATAGCATCATATTTGCTAATTATCAGGTGATGGCAGCAGTATTCTAGGATTTATTCGTCCAATTATAAGCCATCAACTTGAAATTAAGGTCTTTGAGAGGCTTTATCCATATTTTGAGGGGTGAAATAGGGAATTGGAAGCAGCATGGACTTTGAAGTTAGATCTATGTTGAAATCTAGTCTCTGCCATTTACAGTTGTGCATTTTTGGTGACTTCTTATGCTACTTATATGGGGGAGGGTGGCTGTTAGGAGGATCAGATCCTATAACCTGTCAGCATAGTATTGAGCTTAGAATAGCATGAGTAATCAATAAGTAGAGGTGATATTACTGCTTCAGTGATATTGTTGTTTACAGTATTTTTAAGAATTTGCTTTGGAATTGCCTTTAGTATTATTTTGAGATATCTTTACAGGCATTCAGCATTCTATATTTTTGATCCAAAATGGTATTACTGAGCTGAACAGCTCTTCTCGTGGCCTAAAATAATTTTGGCTGTTTCTCACAAATTAAATCCACCCTCAGAAGAGGAATTTTGCTACTCAGTAGAATAGAGAATGTACTATAAGATCTTTGGGCAGTCACAAAACAAGTTCCAGAAATGTGTGGAGCAGTGGCAGTGCTGTTGCCATAAATGAAAACACTTCCTAGGATATAGAAGTTTTGTCACTTAAAAAAATACAAAGCCATCTTTACCTGAGACCTTGAGGCTCTGCCACTTGTTGCCTTGGTCATTACTGTGGTCCAGGGTTTAGCTGCACATGCCCTTTGGTTTCGGCAGAGAAGCCTTAAAACCAGCATCTATGACTGAGGAACATTTTGTCAACAGGATTGAAAAGTTAACGGATTAAAATGTGTTAACTTTTAAAGACAGAGATTTACTAATCTGTTATCTATTCACCAGGATGTCCTGCCCTAGGATACAGTAAAATTTTAGATAAAAGAGCTATAACCCCTCTGAAAAATGCCCTTCACTTATGTCTGGAAATCAAAAGACACTATAGACCAGAGACCAAAAAAATACCAGCCACTGAAGATACAGAAACCGGATTCCTTATTTTCTACTCTCTGACTTCTGCAATTTTGCCAAAGTATTTTGTTTATTTATTCCTCTCAGAACTGCAGAATTACTTTTGGTAGAATAACAGGTTTCCATGTCATTTGCTTATAAGATGTGACTTATTAAGGGAGAAGGGAGGCACTGGAAGCCTTGAGTCATTCAGCAAGTGTTTACTGAGCACCTAGACTGGGAAATGAAAGTGTGATTACACTTACACAATGGAGGTCTACAACACTACAATTCAACTATAAATGTTGAGTTGAACTTTCCAAATAAGATAGAGGATTTCAACTCTGTTGTACATTGAGATTGCCCCTATTTTCGCCACTATGCCCATTGCAACTAAGAAACACCAGAGCTGCCTCCACCCTGCTTACTAACCTGTCTGTCCCTGGGTGAGCTTGTGCCTCTCCAGGTCATTAGCCCTTTGAAGGGTATTAACCTTCCAAACAGCCACTGATTCCATTGTGGTTGCCAAAAGCAAGGCACAGGGACAATGCGCATCTGTCAAATACCTGACAGATGTCTCTTCCAATTTCGGTGATCAAACAAGCGCTGAACTAAGTATAGTAAGGCAGGATTAGTCCATTCCTGCCCCTTTCTAAGTATCACCCTAGAGAGCTAATTCCCTCTGAGCCATTAGCTTTTTCATTTAAAAGCAAAAGCATTGCGGGCTGCAGTGCTCATACCTGTAATCCAAGCACATTGGAAGGATGAGGCAGGAGGATCACTTGTGCGCAGGAGTTCAAGACCAGCCAGGGTAACATGGCGAAATCCCATCTTTACAAAAAATATAAAAATTATCTGGGCATGGTAGTGTGTGCCTTTGGTCCCAGCTACTCAGGAGGCTGAAGTGGGAGGATCACTTGAACTCAGGAAGTCAAGGCTACAGTGAGCCATAATCATGCCACTGTGCAACAGCCTGGGTGACACAGTGAGACTATGTATCAAAAAAAGCGTTGAACCAAAATTATAATAATATAATAATATTCCCAAACAAAAAAAGATTTAAACTTGTCTGATATATTTTCAAACTACCTCTCCCTCCTTGGAGAACTACTGGCCCATAGTACTTCCAACTCTAGAATCCTGTGTTTCCATGTCAGCTTCTATCTATAACAATTATGACTAAGTTAGAGCCCCAAGGAAAATTGGAATGACAGAAGTTACCCTTTCAATGAATTGTAGTATAAATTACCCAAACTCTATTTGGCAACCTTTATAGCCAAATGTTAAATTTTTAAATAACATTCTTAATTCTAAATGAACTAGAATTTCTTGTTCCTCCTGAACTTGCCAAATAAACACATTTCAAATGTTGGATGAACAGAAGCCTAAACCAGAAATCACTCCAGGCAACTGAGTTTCCATACCCTTGGAAATTGTTTTTTCTGTGTTTTTTTGTTTTTTTGTTTTTCATTTGATACATTTGATTTAATTTGGTTTACACCTTTTCCCTATTGAAACATGACTTTTAAAAATTATCCTCCATGTGTGATTGGCTTAAAGGCTAAATCAGAAAACAAGAATGATCTGGGCTATGACATTAACCTTCTCCACCCTCTGAAGCTGATGCCGGAAGCTGTTCTCACTCCTTCCCTCTGCTATTGCATGTCCAGTCATTCCCTTCCTCCTGGCATGTTGTGCAGGATGCTCACCTTACTAATGTTTGCATATGACACTGCGAAACTGATTGACCTTTTGCTAACATCATTAGAGTAGCTGTACGAATACCGGTCTGTTCTGTCTTAACCATTATTTAACCTCTTAACTAAACATTACCATTTTTATCATTGTCGGGAATTTCAGATGAACAATATAGTCTCATGGTGAAGTCTTATTTTTCCCACATTTAGGCAGGATTTATTAAAATAAGCTTGTCTGTGTTAGACAATATTGGAAATGTTAGTGAAAATATAAAATGTATTTATAGTTTTAAAATACTTGGTATTTATAAAGCATTTTTCTTCTGTAAAGATATTTAAAATATGTTGCAGACCTCTAAGAAAATAAGGCAACTGATATATCTTCTGTAGTTCTGTATAATAAGACCCTTGAGTGGTCTAAAGATGGAAAACAAATTGAAGAAAAAAATTTGTCTTTCAGATAACTTATTAAAAATAGGGTTTCCCAGGAAATTACAGCTGCAATTGAGTATTTCCGTATAAAGCAGTTGAAAAATATATTTAAACTGTCTTCTCCCCCCCAAAAGCCTAGATTTATGGTGAAAAAAGAAAAATGTAGACAAAACCCAAAAGAATAGCAAGCCATTTACATGTATTGGTATTCATAAAAGAATATCAATAACCAAGACCCCTTGGATGAGATATAAAGAGAGAATGAAAGAGAGAGAGGCTGAGTATGAGCCCCATTCCCTCCTGTTCCACAGAGGACTGTAGTGCGATGCCTTCATATTGCCTGTGTTTGCTTTGCAGTCGAGGTTTTATACCTTCGTGTTTATAATTTCTCTGTTTATCCATTTCTAATAAGTACTGATTTAATTTTTGTGGGCCTGTTTTTTGTTTGTTTGTTTGTTTTTAAGAAAATACAAAAGGTAAAATGTACCAGAGAGGAGCCTTCTTGTAAGTATGAAGTAAAAATACTACTTTTGTAAGAAGAGCTAATGAGTATCAGTAGGAAAATATCATAAAGTTTAGATAAATATTGAATTTTATGAGCATTTTAATTTTGTATGTCACTACATATAGTCCTAATAGGATTAAAAACAATAAATTATTCATAGACCCAAATAATTGATGATGAAGATATAGTATCCAGCTTTTTATAAGCAGTGTAATTTCATTTGTATAATTGGCTTTGTTTTGCCTTTTTTAAAAAATAATTTTTAAATACTGAGAAGTTCCTTTGATATGTCCTTTGAAAATATTTATTAAGATAATTTAAGGCCAATAATTTAGGATTTAATCATAAGAATTGAGTATTACATATGTATTAATATGACACTCATATGCCTAGAATAATTATGCTGATACCAATGTACAGAGGGTATAAAACATCCACCTGTTGTATCTTACTAAAGGGATATTACCACGTATCGTAATCAGGTGGCCATTCTGCCTTGTATTCCACTGCTAAGAAAGGATGTACAGGTAAATATGGCGAGATCTTATCTCATCATGCCACACACTTGCAAAAGGATGTAAAGTCAAAAACCCATATGACCACTGTTATGAGCAGAAGGTTCAATATGGTTTTAATTTTCTTTTACAGGTGGTAGTGGATAGTTATAAAACATTTTAAAAATCCAAATGGTACAGTTCCTTAATATAAAATTTTACTGCAGCTAGTAAAAAGTAATCTTTGTTTTATGTACAATGAGATGTATGGTGCATATAGAAATTTAGGGTCTAGCCATTGTGAAGCACTATTTAGAATAAAGCCCTCCATCTGTGATCACTTTGGTCAGGACAAAATAGATCTAACTGGCCTGTGAAAGTGTGCCCTTAGGGATGAATATATGTACATATGCACAATGCTGTTACACGTGTTAGAACCCTATAAGGAAAAAGAGGAAAATGTCTTATTTTGAAAATTCACTGTATGTAAGTCTAAAATACACAAATACCTATATATCACATTGAATGAACATTTTTACTTTACTGTTTTTACAGCCTTTTGATCAAGGAAGAATTCAGAAAATTTTTCATGCTATATGCAGCCGAATTCACACACTTAACAGATTCTCTTCTAAAGCTGCTAAATACTGATGAGAAATATCTAACTATGATAACTCATTGTTTTTGTTAAAATTATATATTGAGTGTCCTGTTTTGTTGGCTGATTAAAAGTTTGTTAGGCGTTTTGTAAAGGTGGCCAGATGCTACAGTCTTCACAATTGTATATCGAATATTTGTGCTGGTGAACTCTAGATCCAGTTATATATGTTATATTTTATTATCTCTTAATACTGAATAGCAGTTGGCCTCCATTATTTCCATTCCCAAATAAGGGAATTCAAGGAATATAAATAGACTCTTTGGTCCATCTTAACAGTTTACATAAAATTTGTAATTAAACATTTTAGAAACCTTGTTGAAAAAGAAAAATCTGTTTCTTACAATTATTTATCTTATACCTGAAAATATCAGTTCACTTTTCCAGATTAATATTGAACTAGAGGAAAACTTTACCTTGTAAAATCTTTACATTTTAAAATTCAAATTGTTTTAAAATCCTGAAGAGGAATTTGAACTTTTAAAACAAGACAGCCATCTTAAGTTTTCCTAAAACCAATCACCACTTTAACACTTATCTGTACAAGACTCATGACTAAAAATAATTTTTCACTATGTATGTTGATTTAATTAGCAGCAGATATAAGATCTGAAATAACAGTCCAGATTCATGCTAAGTAAATATTAACAGATTGATAATGTTAGAAACCACATAATCCTCTAGGGACACATGTTCATATGTTTGTGTGTGTGTAATTCGGAAAGGAATGGGTAATATCTGTCTCTTGTCCTTGCTCCTACTCTCTAACGAGGGTCACTTTAACCTACAGGCTGGTCACCCTCCCTAACCCCTTTGCTAATGAGTGGTGGTCCTGCCCCCCTGGCTGGCAGGCCCACCCTTCTTCAGCAAGCTGCTGCCCAGGGAAATGTCACTTTATTATCAATGCTGCTTAATGAAGAAGGACTGGACATTAATTACTCCTGTGAAGATGGCCATTCTGCCTTGTATTCTGCTGCTAAGAATGGACATACAGGTAAGTATGGCGAGATCTTATCATACCACACACTTGCAAAAGGAGGGAAAGTCAAAAGCCCATGTATCCATTGTTATGAGCCTAAGGCTCAATGTAGTTTTATTTTTCTTTTACAGGTGGTAATGGATAGTATTAAATGAGATTTAAAGTTTGTATAAACATTTAAGAAATCCAAATTGTACAGGTTCCTTAATATAAAGTTTTACCACAGCTAGTAAAAAGTAATCTTTGTTTTATGCAAAAATGACTTTGCATTTATGGTCCGTTAGAAATACCTGATATGTGAGAAAGTCTAATTATGAGAATTTTAGTGCTACATGCTACAGTGAGGGAAAGTTTTAATAGTTAGGAAAGGACATGGGCCTGAAATTGTTCCACAGTTGGAAGAATTTATAGTTATTTGAATGTCTTAAAAGAACCGAGAAGTTGTGTAACTATAAATGGTATATCGATGAAGACTGGGAATTATTCTTGTTCTTTAAAATGCAAATCCTGTAGTCAAATATACCAAAACATATGGGAGTGCAGAAAAAGAGAGGATTTGACCGCAAATGCAAAGTCAGATAGCATTGCATATGGGAGCCCATGTGATTGTTGATTAATTCAGATAAATGGAGGATTCTAGTGACCTCAGAGAGCCCATTATTTTTTAAGTATTCTAGAATTCTTCATAAACACTATGGAGATTTTCTTTAATATAGAAGAAGTAAATCTAGTAACATGAGGAATGTGACATCTAGGTGGCATTTATTCCTCAGTTAGGTGACTTCTGATGGGCTGTCCTTTAGCCTCATTCATGGAGTTAAGGGTAGTATGCCCACCATCCAGAAGCAGTTTAAAGATTAAACATCATAAAGTAATAATTTATTTAAATACAAAGAATGGTATTTCAGTTTGGTAAGTGAATTTGGTTCTCCATCCAGGAACATTATTTTCTGGGATAGACTCGTGGAAAAATCTGGTAAAGCATTTTCTGTCACATGACATTATTTTTACTCAGCAGCAACTCTTCCCAAAATGCACGCGCGCATGAGCACATGCACGTGCACACACACACACACACACACACACACACACACCCATCTTACTCAGTGAGTCTGGGGTATTATAATCTTTGGGAGAAGAGGCTGCTTTTCCTGTAAATTAGTCTGCAGAGTCTCAGATCTGCCATGATGGAATTGTGAGATGAACTGTGCAGGGGAGAGACCCTTTGGGTTTAGCACCTATCTACAGCTTGCATAGAATTTGGCACATCATAACTCCAAATGGGGAATTTACATGGCTTTCTATTAAAATCCATAGACTGTGTGAGATTGCTGCTGAGTGCAGAAGCCCAAATCAATGCTGCTGATAAAAATGGCTTCACACCCTTGTGTGCTGCAGCTGCTCAGGGACATTTCGAGTAAGTTGCTCTTAATTCCTTTTTTCCCCACTGTGAAAGCCTCTTTTTATAATTTGCACACGTATTTTAGTTCCGGCTGGATGTGTAAACTAGTGCTTAAAATCACTGGCAAATAAATTCACTAAATATATTTGAGGATTTAAATGCAAACTAGGATTCTAAATTTGCTCTTAATAATAGTTAATATTTGAAGGAAGTGAAGAAGAGAACTGTGCTGTGTCCCAACTGAATGTGAATGAACTTTCTTCGGAAGATAATCTATGGCATGTCACCACATATGTCATGAGATAAAAGACTGCTGAAAAGCTTGTTGTTCACTATTTTACACCATTCCAATCCCCCAAAAGATTTTCTACTTATGATGTCACTAAAAGTAGAACATAGAATTAAATTGGTTGTAATAATCTGAACTTCCTAGTGGTAATATATTCCAATTAGTTCATCTTGTTTTACCATTTAAAACAAAATTGAAGCATGAATTTCACATACTGAAAGAAGTTTGAGCATTAAGCCAAAGAGACCCTATTAATTAAAATATACCTAACTTTAGCATTGATTTATTTAGTAGCTTACTAAGTCAGTCAGATATAGGCATGACTTTTTAACATTAAAAGTCATATTTTAATTTTAAAAAAATAGAAAATAGCTAAGTTGCTTTCTCTGCCTGTGCTGAAATGTCAGGTTGTGGGAAACACAAGTTGCTTTTAACTTTTTAATCTAACTGTCCCGATAGAAATGTTCTTTAACAAATTATAGAATTATTGAAATTGGGATTTTAAGGTTGAATCCATGTTATTAATCATAAATGTAAAATTTTAAAAATTCAAAATGAATTATTTATAGCATAATTTACTTTTCTGCATATCAAACACATATTTCATTACCCTGAGTTTGCATTGAGAACCCTAGACACTGATTTTGCTGTACTCTTTGGGCATATCCTGACTCCTTCAAAAGGAATTTCTCCTTCTGAGCTGTGCTTTTTACCTTTACTTTCACCAGGCAGCCTGTAGGGCCACTTTCTTGGAGAGTGTAGCAGTCACAGGAATGGAAGCATGGATAACTCTGCAAAAGGGAAGGACCCTGGAGAAATCTGGGGATTGATTTTTTGATTATTATTCTTTTTTTTTAGACGGAGTCTTGCTCTGTCACCAGGCTGGAGTGCACTGGTGTGATCTCAGCTCATCACCTCACTGCAACCTCTGCCTCCTGGGTTTAAGTGATTCCCCTGCCTTGGCCTCCGGAGTAGCTGGGACTACTGGTACACGCCACCATACCCAGATAATTTTTTGTATTTTACTGGAGACGGGTTTCACCATGTTGGCCAGGGTGGTCTGGATCTCCTGACCTCATGATCTGCCCCCCTCCGCTTCCCAAAGTGCTGGGATTACAGGTGTGAGCCACCGCACCAGGCCGGATTGGTTAATTTAAATGTGTCTGATACACACATGCATCAACATGTCACTTAATTTAAAATACATATATATATATATATATATCAGGTACTGCAAGGGAAAACTAGGAAAAACATTCATTCGAGTGAAAATACAAGATGAAGTGGATTGCTTCTTACTTTGATTATGATTTAGCCCTCTTTTTAAGTTTATTCTCAACTAATTTTACAACTTAAGCTCTGCATGTTTAGCTAGTAACTAAGAGTCACAAAGTCTTGACTTTACCTCATTTCTTTCCTCCTTGATTCTCAGGGCAGCAGAGTTTCTGCTTAGCTATCTTTTTCCTCATCAACTAGCCTGCCTTCAGGAGACAGGACAACCTCTGCTGTCTTTTCTCCCCAAGGCAACCCTTTTCTCAGCCTTTCTGCTGCCTTTTATAGAGAAGGCACATGGTGCCCTGCTGTCTATGCTATTTATAATTATTTTCTCAAGTGAAAATCTCAGAATGACTCAGCAGCCTTTTTTCAATGTTCAAACTATTTTGAACCAAAATAATATGTATTTATCAAGTACAGTTAAACCGTTCATCCCAGGAAGTTCAATTCTAAGGACTCTACTTTCACAAGTTGGCTATAGGGAAGTGTCATAAAGGAGGTATTAGCACTTTTCAAATTTTCATGGGAGAAATGAAATTTTATTATTAGAATATATTTTCTAGCCTTATAAAAATAGTATTCATGTAATAAGATCCATAATAATTGATATATATATATATATAAATAGAAACAATTGATGTATATAAAGATGCAGCATTGCCTTCTTTTCTGTATTTAATATCTTGGTTTGGTGGTGCTTCAAAGGTCAAACCCAGGTTTTATGTAATTAATCCTAATCTTGTGTTTAGGTGTGTAGAATTATTAATTGCATATGATGCTAACATTAATCATGCTGCTGATGGAGGACAGACACCTCTATACCTGGCCTGTAAAAATGAAAATAAAGAATGTATTAAACTCCTGTTGGAAGCCGGAACCAATCGAAGTGTAAAAACCACAGTGAGTACCAGTCCGGTTTTTTTTTTCCCCCTGTATACATAATTTGCCATATATTTGTAAACTCTACAACTAGAAAAACAAAATAAATTAAAATAGAGGATGCTTTGTTTTGCTCGTAGGATTTGGAAAGTGTCTGACCCTTGTTTGAATCTCTTTCCTGTTAATTAAATGTTTGTTCATTAGCCTAACCAGTCCTTTAACCTCTGAGCCTCAGATTCATCTGTCAAATAGGAAAACAAATACCTATGCTTTGATTATTTTTAGAACTAGGGCAGACAAGGGAGGTATAATTTTTTAGTCATTCAACAAATAATAGTCTCAGATCCTGGGTTTTCTTAAGTAAAGGAGAACCAATGGTTAATAATGGCCACAGAGATGTGGCCGGATGTGGTGGCTCACGCCTGTAATCCCAGCACTTTGGGAGGCCGAGGTGGGCAGATCACCGGAGGTCAGGAGTTTGAGACCAGCCTGATCAACATGGAGAAACCCCATCTCTTCTGAAAATAGAAAATCAGCTGAGCGTGGTGGTGCATGCCTGTAATCCCAGTTACGTGGGAGGCTGAGGCAGGAGAATCCCTTGAACCTGGGAGGCAGAGGTTGTGGTGAGCCGAGATGGTGCGCCATTGCACTCCAGCCTGGGAAACAAGAGTGAAACTCTGCCTAAAAAGAAAAAAAATTATATATATAAGCAGAGATGTAATAAGCTAGATATAAACATTTTTAATGACTATTATTGCTAGAGTATTTTTTTTAAAAAACTTCCTATTTTTTGAAAATATGAGAAAACAGTTTAGTTTTATATTTTTCATGTTATTTATATATTGAGAAATCTGTGGTGTTACACATATTCAGTATAAAATTCTATAGTGAAAAATAAATTAATTTTGTATCACTGGGCTGAATGAAGAAAAGCAGTACAGCATAAAAATTAGTCACATCCTAAGTTAGAGAACATAGAAACCCATTCTCTCCAGCTAGTTGCTGGTGAGCTGAACAAAATCTTTGGAAGTATAGATGCTCAAAAGTCCAGAGATAAACAGTGTAATTGGAAACAATTATGTCTGTGCCTTATAATAAGTATCAAAAGAGGATGGAAGATAGAAATTTATTTTTCCAGAAATGGTTGCATGGCCTTTGTAATATAAATTGGGAAAGGTCAAAAGCACTTATACTCTTCAGTAGTAGACTACTTGTGTAGTATACTGTTATACTACCCAAGTAAAGGTGTCCACAACCCAGCGAAGAACACACCTGAATGGAGCTGATTGAAGCGCCATAGGCTTGTCTTAGCCAAGTGAACTTTATTTACCTGATTGGAGCACCCTTGTCTTGTCTTAGCCAAGTGGATTTTATTGGTATGAGATACCAAACCAGAGAAAAAGCGACATTGCAAAGGGACGGCTGTAGCAAATGATCAGATGACTTAGCCCAAATTTAGATTGTTCTTATTAATTGTCTGTTTATCTGTCTTCTACCCTATTATTTTTTAAAAGTGTACTGTAGCTTACTGAAATATATTTAGTATAGCAGTGGGAAATACTACATGAAAAAGGTATGTCAAGGGGAAATTAAAGGTAGAAAAACATAGCCAAAATACAAATCACCAAAATAAGCCAGGTTCTTTTATGAAAAATTTTTTATAAAAATAAAGAAGATGCGTGTCTGAATAGAACACAGACCCATCTCTAAATAAAGATGAAGAGACTATAGATAGAACCTAGATTTTTCCCAGAATAGTGCTTGTCAAACTTTAGTGTATTAGAATCTCCTGGAGGTATCGTTAAGTCAGATTGGTAGACCCCATCCCCAGAGTTTCTGATTCAATAGATCTGAGTTGAGGCTTAAGAATTCACATTTCTATCAAGTTCCCAGGTGATACTGATGCTGCTGGTCTGGGGACCACACCTGAGAATCACTGCCCTAAAAAGGACTTCTATTAATACCCCTACTCCATCTACCAGCTAAGTGGGTAATAGAGGCTCCAAAGTAATATATTCTAGAAAACAGACCCAGTAATTTTAGTTGAAACATTTTCTAAGCTTATAATGATCAGTATCCCTCTGCAGTCACAAAACACTCAATAGGGGCCCGTAAACCTGCACTGAAATTATTTTGCCTTGTTTTTTCTTTATGTCTACCTTTTCCCTGTTATTTAGGATCTTTTCTTCTGGAATGGTTGGCATAAAATTTTAAGATAACAGAGTTAGGTCAGTGCCTTATAAGTAAAACTGGCTTATAACTGCATTCTTTCAGTATTCTACTAATAACATTCTTGCATATAAATTTTTTAATTCCTTTAAAGTTCATTCTCTTTCATAGTATTAAATTGAGATTTTGATCTACCATACATAATACTCAGTTATGCCCTGGGCAGTACCTGCTCACCCCAAATGGTTAACTGGTAGGTAGAAATGATTACAAAATAGCAAACATGAGTCATAGCAGTTGGAAATATTGTTCACTGACAGAAGTGAGAGAACTTTGCCCAGCTCATCGGTGTTGATGTTCAGGATTGGAATGCCTGCTTTTCCCAGCTCAGTGGTCCATGCCCAAGAACATTTTGAAGTGAACTTTCAATAACATTATCCTTGACATTAATGTTGTTATCAACCCTTTCCCCCGGTCATTTTATTTTCAGGATGGCTGGACACCAGTTCACGCAGCTGTGGATACTGGTAATGTGGACAGCCTCAAGCTTCTTATGTACCATAGAATACCAGCTTGTGGAAATTCTTTCAATGAGGAGGAGTCCGAGTCAGGTGTCTTTGACTTGGATGGAGGAGAAGAGAGTCCTGAAAGCATATTCAAGCCTGTTGTTCCTGCAGACCTCATTAACCACGCCAACAGAGAAGGCTGGACTGCTGCCCACATTGCTGCTTCCAAAGGTTTTAAGGTATGTCTGTTAGCAGCTGGCCTCATCATGCAACTGTAATTTGATGAGCGGCAAAGTTGTCTGCTATAGATTAAGTGTACTTAAATGGAATAATTGGAGACTGAGTGATACAATTGCAGATGTTACCAATAGAAATTGACATTATTCCTATGCAATAGTTATGGTCAAGGGTATAACAGACTTTTAATAAAAATAATTTATTTGTAGTTTGTTAATGAGAAATATGAAGGTAATTTCAAACATTTTATCTACAATAGGAGCAAATCATTGGTGTTGATTTAGTTCACTGAGTTGTTTACTTCAGTACCAACACCACGCTGCTAGTGAGAGGCAGGGTGAGGATTCACACTCATGCTGCAGAGCTCGTTCTCTTGCCCGGTACCCTCAGCTGCCAAACTTACCCCTGTCTGTGCTGTCTTACCAGTATCTAAGAGGGAGCTCTAGATGCTCAGATAGAATACAGAATGATTCTGAATATTAAAGAAATAGTGTAATATAGTAGTCCATTCACTCATGTTTTTCTGATGTCAATCACTTTAGCATTAATTTGTGTTAGCAATAAGAAGATATTAGGAAGTTCCTGAGTGCAAGGTACTGTGTGTGCTAACATTTGTAAGGATCATTTCTGCCATTAGGTAGCTCCTAGTTCAGTGGCAAGTGTGCAGGGTACAAGACAAATGTAGGACAAGAAGAGCACAAAAATGAACACAAGGAGAACAGAAATGCACTTGGAACAGTATAAAAATGCAGCAATTACAGGAAAAAGAAGGAGAACATACATATTTCAAAGGGCAGAACTTCAAGAATGTTAGGCTCAGGCATGGCTCATTCTGGAGGAGTTGGAAATTATTTTGAGCTTTGCAAGGAGGATTAAATTCACCATCACCACTGAGAAAGGAGAGTGGTTCAGGTGAAAGGAGCAGTAAAAACAAACACATGGAAGTAGGGAGGTGGATAACAGGTCCCTGTTAATTGGGATAATGGAGAGTAGTGAGAAATAAGACCTAACTGGGAGTTTCACAACAGGGCCTGGGGCCTTCAGTGACATAGCAAGGAGTTTGGTCTTAATTTGCTATTCAAAGTGAAACCATTGAAAGGTTTTGTACAAAGGAACAAAATAATCAACTGAATAGTTTAAATAGATTCATTAAGCAAGAACATCAAGAAGATTTGAGATTACGAAGAAATTGGTATCAGGAAGAGACACTACATGAAAGATGATGAGAGCAGTGGAAATAATGAGAAATACTAGGAATGCCCCAGGAATGAGCATGGATTAGATGAGGGAAATGGGGGGCTGAATAAAAAGATAGTAGTGACATTCCCAAAAAGAACAAGGAAAAGGATCATTTTGATCAAGAAGACAGAATGCAGTTTTAGACATGCTGAATGTAAGTGCTACGATTTGTTCATCCAGATAGAGATAGCTAAAGATGTGTATTTAGAGCTCCGGGTTGGGTAACTTCCTGTTGTGATCTTGGCAGAAGCCATTCATCTTAGACTTTGGTGTTTTACAAAATGAGAAAAGGGCATGATTCAGTTCAATCTGGAGGTATTGTTTGTTAGCAGTAGTTTTGTTGTTTTGTTTCCCCAACTTCACCCTTTGACAAAAAAGATACAAAAATTCTGGGAACTTGATTTGTATATATGATTTGAATGGAATGCAATAATATTTGACATAAAATTTTTGGGAGACAAAGATGGGAAATGTGAATAGTTTAAACCTGAATATGTACAGTTAATCTAGGACTATGAATCCTTTTGCTGTTGTAGAGGTGCATGGAAAGGGTAGTTTGCAACCTGCCTCCACTCCTTTAAAAGAAAAACTCTGAGGCCGGGTGCGGTGGCTCAAGCCTGTAATCCCAGCACTTTGGGAGGCCAAGACGGGCGGATCACGAGGTCAGGAGATCGAGACCATCCTGGCTAATACGATGAAACCCCGTCTCTACTAAAAAATACAAAAAACTAGCCGGGCGACGAGGCGGGCGCCTGTAGTCCCAGCTACTCGGGAGGCTGAGACAGGATAATGGCGTGAACCCGGGAGGCGGAGCGTGCAGTGAGCTGAGATCTGGCCACTGCACTCCAGCCTGGGCGGCAGAGCAAGACTCCGTCTCAAAAAAAAAAAAAAAAAGAAAAAGAAAAACTCTGAATGTAATATGAGATGTTAATGATAGGAGTGTGTTAGGCCTGCACTCAGCCTAAAGGCAAAAAAAAAAAAAAAAGAAAAGAAAAGAAAAACAAAACCTGAACACCCTTGATCTAGGATGTTCAGCTACTGAACCTCTCAGGCTAGGCAGAAAGGAACTCACTTCCCAAGGTGAGTTACCCTTCAGTGTAGGGCAATTGTGATGCTGCTCAACTCCTTAATTATGAATTCTTTATTAGTTCTGGTGTTTTTATGATCAAAGAGGGCATTGTCATTGATTTCCACACCTCTGGCATATTGTCCAAGGGAAATATGACCTCTTTCTCCCGTAGACTATGACTCTTGTGTATTCTTTTACTTTAAGAAGCACAAGATGAATTTTGGACAAGGAAAGAGAGATTTTTTTTTTTAAAGTGGGCATGACTGACAATATTCACACACTGCTAGGCTATTAATATATTTTTTAAGCCCTGGAGTGGACATTAAATCTTTTAGTCTAACCTTTCCATTTTATGATTAAGACATTTAAACCCCAGAGGGTTTAGTAGATAAAAGTTGGGAATGAAGCCCAGATTGCCTGAATCCATTAGTCTTTTCATTGTACCATACTTCCTTCTCCCCTAGTCAAAGATATTGGAAAATGTATTAGTATCATTTGCCTAATATTTATATTCTGGCTGAGATAGTTCTTCAGAAAGTAATCTACTTATAACTAAGATATTAAGGCCAGATTTCTGAAAAAATACAGCTCTGAGCTAGTCATTGCATTGGCAGAAAGATTCTACATTGACCACAAGTAGAGCTTAAAAATAGGTTTTTTTCTTTACTCTAGCATACATTTGTCTAATCTACACAGGGTAGTAGAATCATTGCTACCCAAGAAGATGACTTCAGTTTCCACATGGTTTTCAGTAGAGAATTGTGGAATTTCAGAGCTTGAAGAGACGTAACATAGCTCAGTGGTCCCCAACCTTTTTGGCAGCAGGGACTAGTTTCGTGGAAGACAGTTTTTCCATGGTTGGGGGTGCGGTGGGGTGGGAATGGTTTCAGGATGAAACTGTCCCACCTCATAAGGAGCACACAACCTAGATCCCTTGCAGATGTAGTTCACAGTAGGGTTCACACTCCTATGAGAGTCTAATGCCACCGTTGATCTGACAGGAGGCCACCGTTGATCTCTCAGGCAGGAATGCTTGCCCACCCTCCACTCACCTCCTGCTGTGTGGCCTGGTTCCTAACAGGCCATGGACTGATACTGGTCTGTGACAGGGGTTTGTGGACCCCTGACATAGTTCATCTAGTCAATTTCCCTTGTGTTGTAGATAAAGAAACTAAGTCTTTATCTGTAACAGATGGGAAATGGGTAACTAATTCCTCAAGCTCCATTCATTGAAGATCAAATTCCCACATCTGTCCTTTTTCCATGTTAACCCCCTGGTCTTTTTTCCAATGGTTAAGAAATCTGTGCAGACCACCATTAAATGTCATTGGAAAACCTCTCTCTACAGCTGGCCTGACTACTCCAGAGAGGCTGCTGAACTAAGGATAAGCCTTTGTTTCCATCATTTCATCTGAATAGATAGATGAATTTTTTTTTTTGAGACGGAGTCTCGCTCTGTCGCCCAGGCTGGAGTGCAGTGGCCGGATCTCTGCTCACTGCAAGCTCCGCCTCCCGGGTTCACGCCATTCTCCTGCCTCAGCCTCCGGAGTAGCTGGGACTGTAGGCGCCCGCCACCTTGCCCGGCTAGTTTTTTGTATTTTTTTAGTAGAGATGGGGTTTCACCGTGTTAGCCAGGATGGTCTCGATCTCCTGACCTCGTGATCCGCCCGTCTCAGCCTCCCAAAATGCTGGGATTACAGGCTTGAGCCACCGCGCCCGACCGATAGATGAATTTCTTAATGAAACTTACTGTTCTGTCATGAAACCGTTGACATGTTAGTTTCCTGCAACAGAAACAAATTTAAGAGATTGTCTGGATTTGAGCGGCTCTGTTGTTGAAGTTCATATACCAAGAGATTTTTTTCACTGGAGGGACTGTGTGAATTTTTCACTACAGGAGGTGGTTATACTTCTCGCTTACCGAAGCCAGTGGCTTCCTATCACTTCTGCTTTTGCTCAGTCTCCCTGGGTGTTTTAAAGAGTTGACGATTTAATGCAAACTCCTCCCTCCCTGGGCTTCCAGACCACTGTCCTTTTCTCACTTCCCCTCCAACTTTGCTGACCAGGCTTTCTATTTGTTTTTCTGCTTTTTGTTTTTTGTGGTGTGTGTGTGTGTGTGTGTGTGTGTGTGTGTGTGTGTGTGTGTGTGTGTGTGTGTTAACTCTAAGCAACTCCCAAGTTTTATTCTCAGCTGCCTACTCCTGTTTTCTAAGAGCTTATCCAGTCTTTCAGGGGTCTTTCAGGAATCAATTGTGACTCCTGCAGTAACTAGTCCCAAACCCTTATCTCCATATCTGCCTTTTTACTTGTCCTCCAGACATTCATCGCCAGCATCCTAGAGGTCATGTCTGGGCAGGCCCACTGTCCTCTAGTCAGGTGGTAGCTCTCTTGTTACCCACTTTAGATCATTTTTATGTGTTAGGATTGCGATCTGCCTGATGCATTGTTAAGCTTTTAGCCATATGAGGATTAGACGTTTGCACTCACACTGTAGCAGCCACCTCGGTCCTCCAAGAGGTCTCCATGAGGTATGTGCAAAGGTCCACATGACGCCCCAATATTTGGATTCCTTCTTCCTAGGAATTGGATACACAAGAACAAGATAATAGGAGTCACTAAAGTTATTCATTGTTGCATGGAGTTGGGTAGCTAGTTTAGAAAAGAGAAAATTAGATGAGGTGCCTGCAAAGGCACAAAGTCATTGGCACTAGATTTTAATAATGATAAATAGAAATCTGTTCTTTGAACACTGTTGTAATGCTTTTGATTATGATTATTTCCTTTTTTCTTTTAATTTTTAGAAAAAAATATTCTGGAGAATGCCTTTCTATACTCATTCCCTATAACATTCAGTGAAGAGTACTGAATCCTTTCTTACTTTGGACAGCAATGAATGGCAGAACCCTAAAGGGAATGTAAACTTGGCTGCCCAGGGTCATGCTCCACCTCTCGTCCAAGACGTGGGTCATCCAGTGTTTCCCACCAACACCTTTCATGGATCTGGGTTTTGATCCTTTTTTTCATCACTCTGAACTTTCTCACTTGAATGATCTTGTTGATCCGCAGAATATAATCTATACGGATTCTAAAATCTCATCTCTAGCCCTACTTAAGCATTTTCTGAGTCTGTCTAGGCAGGTCCTTTCCTTGATAATCAGGGGAACAAACTTTCCAGTTTGCTCAGTACAACCCTGTTTATGCCTGTCATCCCAGTGTAATTAACAGTGCCTTCTTTCACTCTCTAATGTGTTCCAGTTTAAACAACTGTAGGGTAATCCTGTTGGGGACCACATTCACTTTTGCTTCCACCAGATAGCTCTTCTAGCACATTCTTGGGCCCAAATGTTTATACTTCTTAGCCAATCTGCTGCAATTCTTGCTTCTCCTCTCTTACTCCAATAGCATCACCTGGCATTTGTTTACTTGCTCCATCTTCCTAACTGAAAGAACTCAAATGATCAACACAACTCTAAATTTACTCTTTCACGAATAAATTTTGAATACCTTGTCTCCTCCATAGTCTTGTCAGCACTGTCCTTAGGGAGCCCTTATCATTTGCTGTCTGGTCACATTCACGGTACTGCCGCGGTCTCATCATGTTCGGTCTCTGCTTCCCTTACATTGCCATGTGAGGGGCTTTTCTAACAGGTGAACATGGTGATGTAATTACCTGCTTCATGTCTTCCCAAGCCTCTATCACTTCCAGGGCAGGGATGCCTATCATAACAGTCAAGTCCCTTCCTGATCTGGTCTTGGTCTATTCCCCTATGCACACTTCTGTCTCCTTCCCTAGTGCGTGCTAGGCTTTGACCACGCACACTGGCCAATGTGCAAACATCCTGTGCTCGCTCCCCTCCCTGTCTTTGTATCTGCTGCTCCCATTACCTCAAATGGCCTCTTCTCCTGTCTTGACCCCTCTCTGCCTGGAAAACATTTCAGCTTGTCTTGGCTTCTTGGAGTTAGGTGTTCCCAGGATACCTCTCCACACTTTGCTTAGAGAGCGTGTACTTCATTATAATTGTTTGCATGCCTCTCTGCCTCTCCATCTCCTCTGAACAGTTACTTTTTAATCCTTATATATACTGTATCCAGCAGAGTCTGTGACCCAAAAGTACTAAATGTTTGCTGAGTCAGTAAGAGAATGGACTGCTTTCTTTTTCTTAACTGGTCTCCTTGCTATCACTCTGTTCCTTTCCAATGTAATCTTTCAGTACAACAATTGGTTTGCAGAACAGAGCTGAACATGGCACTTTCCTTCCCAAACACATCCTCATGCCTACAGAAAAGCATGCAAAGTGCATAGCACTCAACCCTTTACAGCTGATAGCAGCCAACTTCATCTTTGGCCATGCACACCTAACTACCTTCTTGCTCATGTCATTATTTCCCACATTAATGGCTTCCATCTCCCCAGCCCTGTAAAGCAGCAGGTACACCCCAAGGTTGTTCTCAGCACTTGAGCTGGGCTTTCAATGTATATTTGCAAACTTTTTTCACTTTCTTTCCCTCTGCTCAAACTCTTGGCTCCCTGCTCTGACTTTGATTTTTATCTCTAGCTCTCTGGACTCAAGGTTTCTACTGAATTTCCTGGATGCTGGTACCTTGCTTCTCAGCTCTGCTGAAAGGAGCCTGGCAGTTCCCTCACTCCTCAACCTCTCCTCTGTCCTTGGTCCATAATAACGGATCCCTCTGTTTCAGCTGGGCCCATGGGCACCCAGCATAAAGACAGCATTCTCCAGTCTCGATTGCAGGGAACTATGGCCAAATATTTGAGTTCCAGCAAGTGGAATGTGAGTGCACGTGAAAGCTGAGCCCTAAGCTACTTCTTTAAAAGGTCTCTGTTATAGCAGATGTCTCTGTATCCTAATAGGAATTTAGCTTAAACTCATCCATCGAGATCCCTGTCTCCGTATCACTTGGGTAGGACATCCTGCCCAGTTTAGGGCCCCTGGGACTCTATTTCCAGAAGCAGAGACTGGGATCACAGCATTTGTCCTCTTCACACAGTCCCATTCAACAAGGAGAGAGTATAGATACTTCTCTCCCTCTTTACCCCTTCTGCTCCTCCATAAAGTAAAACTGTACTCATTGCTTCGCCAGCCCCTTTTCTGAGTGTATCAGGTCACTTTGCATTCCTCCCTGAGACATGGAATTGCTCTACCTCACTCACCATCAGGACCCTCAGCCCACATAATAGTCCCTGGCCCAAAGGGGCTTTGTGCCCTGCTTATGAAGTTGTCGTGAGGGCTAAACGAACATTGAATACTTGCGAAGTGTGGAATGTGCCTGGAACTTAGTATGTGCTCAAATAGTTGTTGTAGCTGTTGTTGTTAAGTGTCCGTGGGGCCAAGGTTTTCACTTTCTTTGAGTTCCCCATGCAGCCAGCACATGCTGCAGAATTTACACTTGTAGTAGTGTTTGGCTATGCGCTACCCTCATGGGGACTGACATTCATGCTTTCTTAAAGAGAAAGTCACTGCTTATGGTCTGGCCCACTGACCTACTTGAATGTAAGAAAAATTAGAAATCACCTACTTTGAAGGTCAGAAATAAAAGACTATAAAAGAACAGGGTCAGGCAGTTCAGGAGTATTGCAAACTTGTGTTACACCTTTTATCATTTCTGTTTGTAATTTGAAGTAACAGTACTTAAATTGTCTTGAGATTAGTGACATTTGTTGATGTGCTATGGTACCTCACCAGTTAATTGGATATTTGGACTGTTTTCTAGCTGGTGATGATGATGTCTATTATGGTAATAATAATGGCTGCTAATAACTCCTGGGAGTTTAGTACAGGCCATGAATATAAGAACTTTGTGTGCCTCTTTCATTTAAGTCATGTTAACCTTATGAGATATAGATACTTGAAATACAGATAGGGAAATGAAAGCAGGAAAATGTTAAATGATTCCGCAGCAGTGGTAGATATAGTCATTTTGGTTAGAAGGATTAGAATCCAGGTCAGCGGTGGCTCTTACCTACATTTACTGCAAGTTCTAACTTGCAAAATAAATGTGTGATTTTTATCACTTATCATCTTGAGAATTCACTAAGTTTAGTTCTCAGATTGCTTTCTAGTTAAGTTTCTAATTAGAGTTCATTTCTCAATCAACATTATCTTATTCATTTACTGATTTTGTCCAAATTAGTAACAACAAATTGATATGAATTGACATTTATTTATCTGACTTTGTTTTCTGTTAATTTCTTAGCGATTTCTTAAATCTGAACCGTAGACCTATGAAAGTCAGACTTCCAGACTTTTCTTTAAGATTTACTTTTTTAATGGCCACATAATAATTGTACAGACTGCCAGACTTAAATGGCAAGTTTTAGAGAGATTCCTCCAACCTGAACAGGGTCAGGCAGGGAGAAACAAATGTCCTAGTTTCTTCCCTTTGCAAGCAGGCAGATTTTCTTTACTCAGGAAACCCAAGGCCCGGTGTCCTATCTTTCCAACATCCAAGAAGGTTCTCTCTGTCAGCTTTATCCTCAGAGCAGCACTGGCTTCCTGTTAAAGTTTCACTGAATTGGTGGTTTCTGCTTACTCTTTGTTTTTCTTTCTGGCCCTTGGGAACTCACCGTACTTTCTAACGAACTCATTATGGCATTTAAAAGTATGTTTCAGAGGCAACATGAAGCAGCTGGAAGTCAAGTATACTCCTTGTGGAAGTGCAAATTGGTGTAGGCACTTTTGAAAGCTCTTTGCAGTATGGACTAACGTAGAACATGTGCATGCCCTGTGCACAGCAGTCCAGCCCTACCATATACCAAATACCCAACATGTGTCCACCACAGGACATGTACTAGAATGTTTATAGCAGAACACCAATGTTCATCAACAAGAGAATGGATGAGTAAATTGTGGTATACCACAATGGAATATAATGGAATCCCACATAGTAATCATTTTTTAATGAAGACAAATTCTGACTACTCCCAACACATGGATGAATCTTAGAGACATTATATTGAATGAAAGAAGCCAAATATAAAAATGCACCTACATACAGTACGATTCCATTTATATAGAGTTCACAAATAGGCCAAACCAATCTCTAAAATTAGAAATCAGATAGTAGTTGCCTCTGCAGGGGAGAGAGGAGTTAATTGTTGAGATGGAGTACAAAAGGGGCTTCCAAAGTGCTCCTTCCACAAATATGTTTGCTTTGTGATAATGCTTCAAGTGATACACTTCTATGTACTTTTCTATGTAGATATTATATTTCTTTTCTTTTTTTTATTTTTTTCGAGACAGAGTCTTGCTTTGTCACCCAGGCTGGAATGCAGTGGCATGATCTTGGCTCACTGCTACCTCCACCTCCCATGTTCAAGCAATTCTCCTGCCTCAGCCTCCAGAGTAGCTGGGATTACAGGTGCCCACGACCATGTCCGGCTAATTTTTGTATTTTTAGTAGGATGGGTTTTCACCATGTTGGCCAGGCCAGGCTGGTCTCAAACTCCTAACCTCAAGTGATCCACCTGCCTCAGCCTCCCAAAGTGCTGGGATTACAGACATGAGCCACCACACCCAGCCGGATATTGTATTTCTTTTAAAAATATTTTATATTAGAAGAGAAAAAAGTATATTTTAAAAGTGGATGAAAGGGTATGCTACAGAAAGAGAAGAAAAGGCTATTCAAGATGACTTGAATTAATATGTTGTTAGAACTGCAAGACAGCCCCATGCCTCCGAGTGGGTGTGTGTACATGTATGCGTGTGCGTGTGTGCGTGTGTGTGTGTGTGTTTAGGGGAGTGATGGGCAGGTCGTTGCTTGTTTTGGTTATTAGTTCCTTTTCATGCTTTCTGGTCTATTCATTTTTCTCCTTAGCCTTGTGAGAAATTAGCAAACAAATCATCAAGTGGTAAACATTGATATAGGAGAGTTCCTTGGTAAATGTCCTGATGTAATACCTTGCCATGTGATTATTTATTAGAAAATGTATGTATATATATTATCTCTTACTTTGCATTTGAAACAATATGGAGGACTAAGACTTTTCAGTTCATAATTCTACTTTTTGAATGGAGATTTCCTTAAGCAACACAGAAGAAGAAAAAGCTGAAAAGGAAAGGGAGCATCACTTCAATATCTATAGGGAATGATTTTCTAAAATCTCAATCAACATGATGTGCATATTTTTCAAATAAAACATGGCAGGGTAACATCTCAAATACAAATATGCTTATGAGGACTCTTAGAATTTTTAAAATTAGAGCCCTGCACTTATATTACCAGGAAAGCAGTTTATAGTCTAGAAGACAGCAAAGTACATCCCGTTATAGCAAAAGTCTTCTGCTTTATATTGCCAAATTACCATAAAAGGAGAATGTCTGCTGAAATTAATTTTGTTTTTAATTTGAATCTGCAGATTGAGTGATTAGCAAGCTATTTTTTTTCTTGAAACCTAAGAAGCTGTTCTGTGGAACAGTGTTATGATCCTATCATTTGCATTTAAATAAGCACTCTTGGCTTTGCATTTCTAGACATTGTTTAGTTTAATCTAAGATTAATCTGTATATTGGGGTTGATGGAATTGAAATAAGATTTATAGCTGTGAATTCTTGATTTGATTGTTATAGGCAACTGGCTTTTCCTTTGGGTTTTGTACTCAGGTTAATTCATTTGGACTTGGAGGTAATCGAGCTCTTGTCTTTACAGAACTGCCTAGAAATCTTGTGTAGACACGGAGGGCTTGAGCCAGAAAGGAGAGACAAGTGCAATCGGACTGTGCATGATGTTGCCACTGATGACTGCAAGCATTTGCTGGAGAATCTTAGTGAGTGATGTTCAGAGATTATTGTTTATCTTTCCCCTCTGTTGCTGGGGCCTCTGGTACAATGGGAAAAACTATTTACAGTTTTTGCATCTCCTTTTTAACCTTTTTGGAGCCCCAACTATGGCAAAAATACTGACTATAAGTGTGATAATTATTTTTCCATGTAGAATGACTTTTTGCAGAACTAATTGCTACTCAAGTGATGCTGGCTTCTCCTTGTATTTTACTGACCTAGGAGAGCAATCTAAATATTTATTGCATTTTTCTTCTGACTTAGATTGTCTTTCTAGACATTAGACTGGCAGGATATGAGAAATCCTAGCTATGTACTCTGCATCAGTTGATTGTATGAGGCAGGCAAGTTGGTTATCTCCCAGCACCTGGTTGCCTACTTTTCTGTGAAGATAATTGATGATCTTTTGGGTCCCTTGCAGCTCCAAGAGTATATGCTCCTCAGCATATTTTGTAAAGGCTCACTTTTGGGTTTGTGAGTGTGGAGTATAGACCTTACGAAACATTATGACCTCTTACATTAAGATTATCACCCAATCCATCCAGTCAGCCAGCTGTATCAGTAATTCAATTTTAGGATAAGCAGATTTTTAAAAACTTAAATAATGATTTTATCTTCAACCTAATACATACCTTCATATACTTTTATTTTGTGAAGAAAATTTCAGAATGGCTAGGAAGCATATATGCAAACTGTGTAAGTAAACTTTAATATAAAAAGATAAAAGAGAATCATAGAAATTCTCTTTAAACCTGAGTGGGTTTTTTTTGGTTGACAGAAGGTTTTATTTATCATTAAAGTCTAGCTTTCAGGACCTTAAACTTTTGAATCACTGCTCAGTGTCTGAAACAGTATCTTATATAGGATTTCTCTAAAATAGTTCTCTTATTATAAGCTGATGCTAACCTAATAACAAACATGGAAAACTTTCTGTTGGGCTAAAATTTTATTATGGAATGTAAATACTATCATTTAATTATATTCCATATTTTGTTATTAAACATTTGATAATGGAATAAGTAGATATAGCTGTGGTATCTTAGATGTGAGAAATATGAAGCATATTGGCATGGCTGGGATAGAGGTGTGATTAGAGGTGGGAAATTGGAAGGATGAGACAGCGCAATTGATGTTTTGGGCAGTTTAATGCTCATTTCAGTAGTTTTGACCCTATATGACAGTCAAAGATGAGTCAGTGAGATTCTTGATAGTGCATAATATGATACAAAGAGTGTTTTGGAATTTCGTAGGCAGCTCTTTGTGTGACAAATCAACCTATAGAGAGTCTGGAAACAGATCAAGCATCAAAGAGTTTTAATGATGAGTCCTCAGTTGAACCAGGGTGGAAGAGAGGAAAATGGTATATAATGAGGAGAGGCATGAGAAATCCTAAAATTGAGGATTAAGGAGGACTTTATGAAATAAAAGACTGGTATGGGAGACCTGAGTATAATTTCTGTCTCAGGCATGTTGGCAGGCTTTGCAGGTGTACATCCTGTGGAAGACTGGACATTAGATAGTCTGATTTAAGGGAAAGGGCATCTGAATCCCAGCTCCCAGAGGTCTGTGTAATGTCAGGCAAGGTGCTTAGCCTTCTCTCACCTTAGTCTGCTTGCCTGTTAGTAGGGTTAATAATTATTCATGTACCTGAGTGCAAAAGAGTGGATCGTTTCTTAAGGTCTTTCTAAGATTCCAATTCTGACAATCTGAGAGAAGTAAAAAAGACAGGATATGCATTTAGATTATGATTACTTCCATAAGGCTGATGATAAAAGCTGTGAATGTAAATGAACTATAGAAAGTCAGTGGGGCTGGGTGTGGTGGCTCACGTCTGTAATCCCAGCCCTTTGGGAGACTGAGGTGGGCAGATCACCTGAGGTTGGGAGTTCCAGACCAGCCTGACCAACATAAAGAAACCCCATCTTTACTAAAAAATACAAAATTATCTGGGTGTGGTGGCATATGCCTGTAGTCCCAGCTACTCAGGAGGCTGAGGCAGGAGAATTGCTTGAACCTGGGAGGCAGAGGTTACAGTGAGCCAAGATGATGCCACTCCACTCCAGCCTAGGTGACAGAGCGAGACCCCATCTCAAAAGCAAAGAAAGTGAAGAACAGAATGTGTCAAAGTAAAACAAAGATGCACAATTATTTTCATTTATTGAACAAACTACTCCTCGCCTAAGCACATAGCTAGAAGCACTCTTGCATGTGTGTACCAGGAGATATATGAAAATGTGTGTTGCAGCATTGTGTGTAATACTAGAAAACTGAAAGCATTCTAAAGGGAAATCTATTAGGGAATGGTTAAATAGAATAAACTCTAGAAAATCCATATCTTAAAGATACCAAGTAGCACTTAAAAATAAATTTTATCTATATAAATCACCTTAAATACTTTAAAGAAATGTTGAGTGAAGAAGTCAGTTATAAAAGGACATATAATATAAAACCATCTGTGTAAAAAGTTTAAAAATACAACTCCAAGCCTATATTTGTTATAAGTACCACTAAATGAGGCAACGTGTAAAAATATGCATAGAGGAGGTAAGAGCTTCCCCATGGAAGATGTAAGTGAAAATTGAAGGGCTGAGCCAAGAAAGAGTGGAAAATAGAGACATTCCAGGTGAACTAGCAGCATATCTGGAGGCACTGAAGGGGACGTGCTTTGGAGTTTTTAGAGGTATTTAGCTATATCTGCAGTGCTGGGGAGAGGAAGGAGATGAGTGTGGAAAGTCTAGAGTGAGGTCATAAAAGGCCTTGTATTCCTTTTGATTCAATCCTCCGTGTAAGTTTTGAGGCAGTCCCGTGGACCTGAATGAACAATTGAATGATTACAAGTAAGGACATAAGAGGTAGGTAATGGGGAAATAGTTATCTTGACACACAGGGTACCATAGATGGGGAGCATGACTGGTACCTAGTAAGAGGGAAGGAGGCCTGAACAAGCAAGGGAGGAACAGGGCTGGAGAAACAGTGTCATGGTTCAAGTCATAGGTGTGCTGTGAGACAGGAATGATGTATAGGGTGAGGGGAGAAGTGAACTGAAGGCCAAGCCCAGAGAAACCCCTATCTTTAGGTCAGAGAAGATTTTTTTAAATGACTCTAAAAGAAGATTGGGAAATAGGAAGGAAAAGAGCCAGAAAACAATGGTGTATGGTCAGGCATGGTGGCTAACGCCTGTAATCCCAGCATTTAGGGAGGCTGAGGCAGGAGGATTGCTTGAGCCCAGGAGTTCAAGACCGGTCTGGGCAACACGGCAAAACCCCATCTCTTCAAAAAATACAAAAAAAAAAAAAAAATTAGCTAGGAATGGTGGCATGCGCCTGTAGTCCTATCTGTTCTCTACTCCATGGGGGGATGAGGCAGGAGGATTACCTGAGCCAGGGAGGTCAAGGCTGCAGTGAGAGAAGATGGCACCACTGCCCTCTAGCCTGGGTGACAGAGAAAGACCCCATCTCAAAAAAAAAAAAAAAAGGAAAAGAAAAGAAAACAATGGTGTAATTGGATTCAAGTTAGGAGACCTTTCTAAGAGGAAGAAGTAATTTAATAGTATCACATTCCCTAGACTGTAAGGGTTAAAAAAGAGTCGATTGCATTTGGCAAATAGGAAGTTACTGCTAACAGAGACAAGTTTCATGCAGTTATGTAGACAGAAGCTGATTATTTTAAGCAGAGAATAATATGGAAAGGCAGTGGAGAAATCTCCGGTAGAATAGTTTTCTTCATCTATAGAATAAACCCCTTTTTGTTAATTCATTGAACACATGCTTTTATTGAGCTGCTCTTTGTACCAGTCACTATCTTAGCCACTTGATGTAAGTCAGAATTTTTAAGAAGGTTGTTCTCATCCTGAAGCTTATAGTCTAACATTAAGAGATAAAATGAATAATAAACATAAGAAAAATTTATTTTTTGGCTTTGTGAGGTGGTGAGATATGCTATGGAAAAGACTAAGGGGGGATGGAAACTGTAAGGGTGGGTTTTAGCTTTTAAAATGGTGGCCAAGTTTGCCTCACTGATGAGACATTGAAGCCAAGGCTTGAAGGAAGTGAACAGGGCAGCTATGTGGATATCTAAGGTAGGAGCTTTAGCACTAGTTGGACAAAGGCCTGAGGTAGCAGCATTCCTGTTGTGTCTGAGGAACTGCAAGGAGGGCAGGGTGACTGGGTTAAAAGGAAAGAGAAGCAGGAAGACAGGTCAGAGCCCTAGCCATTTCAGTGTTTGAGTGCAGGAGAGCAGGTACAGGGTGAAGTGGGGCCTGATCTTGTTGGAACGTGTAGGCCATTGTAAGAACTTAAGGTAGCCATTGCAGTGTTCGACTGTAGGAGAGATGGGATCTGATGCACATTTTAACAGTAGCACTGGCTGCTTTGTTGAGAATCAACTATAGGAAGTCACAGACAAATCAGGAACACCTGTTAGTACATGAATGTAGTATTCCAGGTGAGAGACAATTGTGGTGGCTCCGTGTGGGACTGTAGCAGATGAAGTGGTGAGAAGGACTTGGGTTCTGGATACAGTTGAAGGTAGAATCAACAGAACTTCCTCATGGATTGAATGCGAAGTTTAAGAGAGGGAAGAGATTCGTAGATAATTCAAGGTGTTTAGTCTGAGCAACTCGCATGATGGAGTTGTCAGTACTTGTTAGGGGAAAGGCTGTGGATGAAACAGATTTTGCTCATGAAGTTGGGGAGTTCAGATTTGGATGCAGGAATTTGAGATGTTTTTTAGGGTGTCTATGTGGAGATGTCGAATCAGCAGGAATTCCGGAGACAAGTGAGAGCTGATGAATAAATGTGAAGGTCAGCAGTCTATCAGTAATATTTAAAGTCATGGAACTGGATGAGATCACTAAGGGAATGAGCATACATAAATTAAATAGAGAAAGGAGCCCTGAAACACACTATCGTTAAGAAGTCTGGAAAAGGTGAAGGGAACAATAAAGGAACAACATTAAAGAGTGACCAAGGAGGTACTACCTCCTTCCAGGAGAACTACCATCTATGGGTATGGAGATCCAGGAGGATTATATCAAGGAGAAAAGAGATCACTTGTGTCGGATACTGTGGATAAGTAAGATGACTGAGAGTCAGAAAATGGAAAATAAAGTAATCCAGCAGTTGGTTAGTTAATGGAAAAATCCAGTTTAAGAAGAGAATCTTATAAACACGTGTTGTTTTAAAACATTTTAATTGTAAAGCATACAAAGTAATTTTTTTAACCAACGTTTAGATAGACGTCTTTAGTGTGGGTTCTACTAATTAAAATTTCACGTACTCTTGCTTGAAAAAAAATACCTTTAATTCATCATCTATGATTTCTAGTGTTGGACTGCTTAAACACATTTATGAAGCAAACTAAAGGTAGTATCTGTCCAGAGATTATTAAACCCTTTCTCATTTCATATAGTTGTCCCATTTATACCTCATTAGATAACATTTTTTAGCAGTTCCTAAACTGTCTCTGAAGGATTCAACTTAGTTTTCACAGGAACGGTAACTCATTATTTCATCAATTTATGGAATATTTAATTCACTAACTGTAGTCATCAGTTCAGTGAATATAGAATATTTGGAAACAAACACATGTAACTCAGTATACAATTCAGTCATGAGAACAGAAGTACATGGGGATGCTACCCACTGCGCTGGAGCCTTAGTCAGAGAAATCGGAAAGAGCTTTTCAGAAGTTCATTCCTACTACCCTGTTAACCATTTATCAAATACTTACTGGTATTTACCATATAAGAATATATAAAATCTATTACAAAAGTAAGTTCATTTATTCTTCATACCAACTCGATGTACATTCCCTCCATTTTATGGAAGAAATTGGGGTACAGAGAGATCAAGGCAATTTACAAGAACACACAGCTATAGGAGGCTGACCCTGACCCTGGGGCTCAACCCAAGGTTCTCAGTTACTATCCTAAGCATCCCAACCTGTCCCAACTATAGCCTGCCTCATCCATGACATTATCTATGAAGGAAAGGAGAATATAGAGAACTTAAGGTCAAGGGAGGGTTATAGTTCTTTCAGATTTTTTTTTAAAAACTTGACAGTCTTGCTGATGGGAAAGAGTTAATGAAATAGAAACAGCCAAAGATGCAAGGAAAGAGACAGTTCATGCAGCATGCTTCCAAAGAAACTGAAGAGATTGGGAGACAAGTTTACTCTGGGCCGGGCGCGGTGGCTCAAGCCTGTAATCCCAGCACTTTGGGAGGCCGAGACGGGCGGATCACAAGGTCAGGAGATCGAGACCATCCTGGCTAATACGGTGAAACCCCGTCTCTACTAAAGAATACAAAAAACTAGCCGGGCGACGAGGCGGGTGCCTGTAGTCCCAGCTACTTGGGAGGCGGAGGCAGGAGAATAGCGTGAACCTGGGAGGCGGAGCTTGCAGTGAGCTGAGATCCGGCCACCGCACTCCAGCCTGGGCGACAGAGCCAGACTCCGTCTCACAAAAAAAAAAAAAAAAAAAAAAAAAGTTTACTCTGGTGTAAGAATGTTCAATATAATGTTATTTAATGGAATAAAATAGCTATCCTTTGGTTTGTATTTTTAAATGTTTGTATCTGCTTATTTTATATAATAGTTTTGCATTTTTTTTCTGTCTGGATTTTTTTAACTCCTAATTCTTTTACTCTTCTACCAGATGCTCTTAAAATACCCTTAAGGATTTCAGTGGGTGAGATTGAACCAAGCAACTATGGTTCTGATGACTTGGAATGCGAAAACACAATATGTGCTTTAAATATCCGCAAACAGACATCATGGGATGATTTTTCAAATGCAGTGAGTCAAGCTCTGACAAATCATTTCCAGGCAATCTCTTCTGATGGATGGTGGAGTCTGGAAGACGTGACTTGCAATAACACCACCGATTCCAACATCGGCCTCAGTGCAAGAAGCATACGATCCATCACGCTAGGTATCAGCAGTCCTATGACGAAGAAAAAGTGAAATTTCTGGGTTTATTTATGTTTATGGGTTTCATAACCTGATTCTTAGTTCATTGATTAAGCACATTCAAAGCTTATTGTGGCAGCTGCCGGTGATGAAAAACTTGAGTATTCACAATGTAGCCATTATGTAATGTTGCCTGTTAATATAAAAATGCTTTTATACCTCAAATAATACTGAAAGAGTAAAAAACATGAAAGCCCTTGATGAGGCTTTGTGATTGCACTTGCTGTTCTAGATAAATGCAAGAAACTAAACACCCCACAGCTGCTTGCTTTTGCACAAGTAATGAACACAGCTCAAAATTTGTTCTCAGGTTGACCCAGGAGCACTACTAATAGTGCATTAGTACCTTACCTCCAGGACAGGTTTTCTGATGAAGTCTAGACTTGAAAGAAGCACTTTAATAAAGATATATTCAGTGCTCCTACATGGGATGAATCAGGGTGATAATTGGTTATTTCAATTTGATAGACAGCACAAAACAGATTCCAAAGAACTTAGGAGATTTGCTTTCTGCTGAGCATAGTAAGTTCTCTGTAAATATTAGTTGTCCCTGATTAGTTCCTTTCTTCTTGGTCCAGGAGAACTACCATCTATGGGGAACCTGCTCCTTTGCAAGGACTGTGTTGGGTGCTTTATAAATGGTCCTTTCAATGGTGTCATTTTACAGATAACTGTACAAGATGACTTGCTTAAGGGCACAGAACCAGTGAGCAAAGCAGACAGGATTCAAATCATATTCTGTCTGATAGAAAAGCTTGTATACTTTCAACAGCACCATACTGGAAAAGAATGGTCCAAGGTTGAGGGAAAGGTGGGCGTTTTACCGTTGCTATTTATCTGTCAGATTATTATATCAGAAAGTGTTTTATTCTCTTTACCCATATATGTTTATTTACTTTCAAAACATGTTACTAGTTTTTAGAGAAGAGTATTCATGACAACTTGATTTTATGGATCTTTGGTATGATCATTAAAATTACTATTATTGACTAGGCATGGTGGCTTATACCTGTAATCCCAGTGCTTTGGAAGGATGAGGCAGAAGGATCACTTGAGCCCAAGGGTTCAAGACCAGCATGGGCAACATAGTGAGACCTCATATTTACAAAACAATTTGTTTAAATTAGCTGGGTGCAGTCACATGCACCTGTAGTCCCAGCTACTCGGAGACTAAGGTGGGAAGATCCCTTGAACCCAGGAGTTTGAGGCAGCAGTGAGCTATCATGCAGCCACTGCACTCCAGCCTGAGCCACAAAGTGAGACCCTGTCTCTTTAAAAAAAAAAAAGATTATTATAGAATTGTTATAATGTACTTAAAATTGCATTAAGAGATGATTCAGTTCTTAGGAACACATTTTGTCCACACATGAAGTATTACTCAAAATATGGTTCTGGCCCGGGGTCTGATAAACGAAGTCAGTACAGCTGTGTATTGAAGGAAATGGCCCTCCATCAGCCTTTGTTCAGCTAATGTGGAAACTGACAAAGGCAGATGGATATTCACTGCCAACAGATAAGTTGACTTCTGTGAGCAGTGCATGCTAAGGCTTGAGTATTGCAGTGGTCGTGCTAGTCTCAGAGGTATCGAGCACCCTAGTAGCATTTCACATCCAAACATCATTGAGTTTTGTGGATAAAGGGCTTAATTTAGTGCCTTGCTGTAATCACTTCATAATTGGTAATTATTAGTGTTATTATTGTGTGTATGTAAGTGAGTTTGCTGGATGCATAACCTAAGCTACATGAAAGGAACTTCAGGTCAGCAGATAAGCAGAATTACAGGTGGGTGTACATATATATCGGAGGCATGCTGAGAATAGATATTTGGGAATTGATCTGTGGAAGTTAGAGATGAAAACAAATATGTATTACCAGTCACCCCCTAGGGAAGATACTTGTGGAGTGGCACCCTTTCAGAACAAGAGTGAGCAGAGGGCCCACAATGGGAGAAAGCCTGCCTTATTCTGAGCACCTGAAATTATCTACTTTTTTTTTTTCTGGAATCTAAAAATTTGCTGGAAAGGGGATCAGGGACCAGATCATAAATGATCTCATATCTCATCCAAAGTGCTTAAGCTTTGAGAAACAAGCATTGGAAGAACCCTGAAACAGTTTTAGATTATGGTCAGCTTTGTTCTTAAGAGCTTAACCCTAGAAATACTTGAGTGGATATATTTGCTTTCTAGATCTCTCCCTGAATCTCTCCTATGGGCTGCTTTGGAGAAGTCTGTAGGTTGAAAGCCTTCCTTTCAACCTTCAACAAGAATTTCATTAGGGAGCTAACCCCTTGTGTGGCCCTGTATGTGTTCCATACGTGCCTTTGACAATGTAAGCTCTAGATTCGTTAGGGTTCTCACAGAGGAGAGCATGTGTTTTACGCTTGTGAGAAAAATCACTCATAAGCTGCCCTTGACATTTTATTTCATTTTTTGGAACTAGGAAATGTGCCATGGTCAGTGGGTCAGAGCTTCACGCAGTCCCCGTGGGACTTTATGAGGAAGAATAAGGCAGAGCACATCACTGTGCTTTTGTCAGGTAAGGATGTCCCTAACTAAGGGAACGTTTAAAGAGTGTTTGCTTCATGGCTGCCTCAGAGCACCAGTTCTTAAATCTTCACATTTCATCCTATGTCTTCTAGCCACGCACATGTGACTTCCACCACTAGGTAATTAGATGTTTTTTGAAATGTTTGATTAAGGGGAGGAAAATTCAAAAGCTATGTTCTTGACACCCGTGGTGATGTCTGTCTGGATCATTGATTCCTGTCATTCTGATTGCATCACTCATTGGAAATAAACCAGAGGCCAAACTGGCATGCTGACAAGAGAATGACAGAGACTGTATTGTGCTTAATAATGCTTATAATGGTACAGGCTAATGTTTAGTGGGCACCTACTATGTGCTAGACCCTGTTGTTTATAGCATAAGTATCAAATCATTTAATTCTCATAACCCAATGAGGTACACATTTCTGCTTATCCTTATTTTATATCCAAGGAAATTGAGGCTCTGAGAGATTGATATTCTTGCCTAAGGTCATGCTACTGCTACGTGGTATAGGAACACTCAATTTCTCAGCCCTTGATGCTAAACAGCTATGGATTTCATCATGTATTTCCCATACTTGGGAATGGAGTCTGAAAATTCAATCTTAACTAATAAATATTTATTTTATTACTTGAACTGGACTTACTGAAGTTTAAAGAAAAGTGTGAGGCCACCCCAGAAAATTGCTTTAGGCCCAAACAATGTATTAAGAGAATGGCAGAACTTGGGGGGAGGGGTGACCGAGTATTGCCAATGGACCTAATGCAGGCCAAGGCCAAAGCTTTCTGAGATTGCAATGATCTATGATAACTTTTACTTATGAACTGTAAAACATTGAGCCCAGCAATCAGCAGATACTGGGCACAGTGTTGGGACTGGGATCTGGAGGCCCTGGCTGTGGTTGCTGGGAGGTAGGTGGGCATCCCAGGGGGCGGGGGAAGGAGCAGCTGGGAGCTCTTGGGAGGTCAGGAGCAGTGGCAGTTTATCAGCCAGAACAAAGTGTGACAATATTTTCACAACAGAAAGGCACATTGGTGCCTCCTGGCCAAATGTCAGCTCTACCTACATAAGTCAAAAAACACACTTCTCTTTTATGATAGATTCTGTTGTATTTTGATCATTTATATTTAATAAAAGAATGCCCATTTTTCTTCTTTGTCCTTTCCTACAGGTCCTCAAGAAGGCTGCCTCAGTAGTGTGACTTATGCCTCCATGATCCCTCTCCAGATGATGCAGAACTACCTCAGGCTGGTAGGTGGACACTGCTGAGTCGAGGCCTGTATTTCCCATCCTTGCCACTGGAAAACTGGGTGGCCCATTTTTATGTTTAAAGGAGTGCAAGCCCTCCAAACCCACCCTGTGCTCTGACACCATTACCTTTCCCACCAGCCCCCTCTCTGGCAGGCTGCCAATTACATAGTCTGGATGTCTGTCACTGTCATCCGGGTATCTATTGCCTGGATCCAGAGGCCACCTGTGACCTGTGAAGTGTTATAATTTGGGCAGGAGCAGGTTGTCTTCCTTTAACAAGGACTTGATGTCAAGTAAATGATGATCACTATGGAAGGGAATGACCACAAATATTAAGATGTCTTACTATAAATTTTTATGACTTAAAATTGAGTAAAGATGCTAGCATTAGTGAGAAGGTTAATTTGGCCACTTTAACAGAAACCAAATAATTACAGCTTAAATGGGATAGAAGTTTATTTTTCTCAAACATGTAAGTCCCAGCAGGTGAGAGGCCTGGGGAGGGAGAAGTGGCAGGGCGACCTCCCCAGGATCTCAGCACCCTTTCTCCCTGCTCCACTCTTCCCTGGGATGTTGTTTGTGTTGCTTGATCAAAGGTAGTCACCACTCCCACTTCCTAGCTGGAAGGAGACAGCCTGGAGGGCAAGCCTTTCCTTTCAGGGGAATTGCAAGTGTCATTCCTGCCCACATCCCATTCAACAGAACTTAAGACACCTGTCGCTGCCTAGCTGGGAAGTAGAACCTTTTGCTGGGCAATCGTGCACCCACCTAAAACCAGGTGGTCTGTTACTAAAAGGAAGAAGAAGAATATGAGCATCAAAAGAAAGTAGCAAATTATAAATGTAAAATGGATAAATGTAGTGCTTTGCGTTCATTACATACTTATCACATGCCATGCAATATGCCAAGTGCCATTATGATTTATTTTATTTATCCTTCAAAACATCCCTATGAGATAATTTCATCCATTTGATACATGGGGAAACTGAACAGAGAGAGGTAAAATGCTCAAAGTCATGCATCTAATAAGTGATGAAGCCAGAATTGTGCAAGTCTCTGATGTGTATGAGATCTATCTAAAACTAATACTACTGGTATAAAACATCAAAAAATAATTTTGCTTGCTGCCTTAATTTAGATGACCTTTTTAAATAAATGAGTTGAAACTATGACCCTTGACAAAAGTTGTTTCCACAGACTGTGAATTGATGCCTTTGTTTTCACTCCTTATGAAAAGAAGTATTCAAAACCATTCCATTGATCATCTAGCCAGGCTCAAAGTTAGGATTAACTGTGGCTGTACCAGCAGCCCCAGTAGCAGAGAAACATTCAAAGCCTCACCATGTAGAAAAGGTGGATTCTCCTAAATCTGATACTTTGACTTCTTTGCTTTACTCTTTGTCCCCCTTCCTGAAAGCATCAAAGTATGTCTGTGATAGGAAGGAGATCTATATCATTACTTGGCTTACATGAAGGTGGAAGGGTGTGATTAACTGGTTTTCAGGAATGTTAGCCTCAGGCTCTCAGTAGAATCAGCTGGTAGAACCACTCCCTTCTCTCCCCTTCCCCATTCTCAGCTTCTCCATACAAGGCAAGGTTCTGACCCAGGGCTTTTCCTTCATCCGTTAAGATGATAAAACATAACTGCAAATTAGTGTTGACTAACAAATCTGGAAAATGAAATGTCTGCTAGTCACATTATATGTAAAATATTCCAAGTACACTTATATGTGTGCCCCCTTATACATAAGACATAGTTTTACTACCAGTTAACAGCAAATCAGAGACCAAACCCTGTTGTTAATTCTATTCTGAATTCAGTGAGTGTACATAAAAGGCTTTTTTAATCCAACGATTAACTCTTGAATGAATAAAATAAAAATGTATCACTTATTTCAGCGGTCACTGCAAAATTTAAAGTGACTGAGACAACAATATATCATAATGGTTGTGAATGTTTTCTCTTCCATAAACAATTATAAGCCCCTTAAGAGCATAGGCCCTGTGTTATATATATTTGTGTCCTGTTATTTCAGTTGTTTCACAGCTGTTTATTGAGAGCCTCTTAAATGCAGGTAATGTTTTAGAAACTGAGGATAGAGCTATGTGTAAGACACATTCCCTGGCCTTATAGAGTTTGCCTTCTAGTGGTAAGGAAGGCAGATTTTAAAAAAATCAAATGAATAAATGTATATGTAATGTGATGACCAGCACTAACACAAGTGTGAGGTAAAATAAAGCAGACAAGGAGATAAAGAGTGGGTGGAAGGGGAGGCAGAAAGCACTATTTTTAGATGGCGTTATCAGGAAAGATCTTACTATAGTGACGTTTGGACTGAAAAACAAATGAAGTGAAGGGAGTCACCTTGTGGAGGGTGTTTGAGGTACAGGGAACCACAGATACAAATGTATCTAGGTTGACAGTGAAGTCTGGGAAGTGATCAGAAACTAGATCATGCAGGAATATGGCAAAAAAATTTAATTTTACTCCAAGTGGATAGGAAGCCACTGGGGAAATTTGAGCCAGAGAATGGCATAGCTTCCCAGTTCCACAAATAGCTACAGGCACATTGATGTGTGTTGAATTGTTGGAAATCTGTACAGTAAATATACAAATGTAGTAATAGTTGACTTTGTTTACCTTCAACTTTTATGTTCCGGGGTACTTGTGCAGGTTTATTAAATAAACATGTGCGATGGTGATTTGCTGCACAGATCATCCTATCACCTGGATATTAAGCCCAGCATCAATTAGCGATTCTTCCTGATGCTCTCCCTCCACCCAACCCCCACTGTGACAGGCCCCAGTGTGTGTTGTGCCTCCCACTCCACCATGTGTTCATGTGTTCTCATCATTCATCTCCCACTTATAAGTGAGAACATGGAGTGTTTGGTTTTCTGTTGCTGCATTAGTTTGCAGAGGATTATGGCTTCCAGCTCCATTCATGTCCCTGCAAAGAACATGATCTCATTCCTTTCTATCGTTGCTTAGTATTCCTTGGTGTATATGTACCACATTTTCCTTATCCAGTCTATCATTGATGGGCATTTAGATTGATTCCATGCCTTTGCTATTATACATAGTCCTGTAGCGAACATATGTATGCATGTATCTTTATAATAGAATGATTTATATTCCTTTGGGTGTATACCCAGTAATGGGATTGCTGGGTCACATGATATTTCTGCCTCTAAAAATAAATGAGGATTCGCGACACTGTCTCCCACAGTGGATGGACTAATTTACACTTCCACCTACAGTGTAAAAGTGTTCCTTTTTTTCCACAACCTTGCCAGCATCTGTTGCCTCTGGACTTTTTAATAACCACCATTGTGACTGGCGTGAGATGGTGTCTCATTGTGGTTTTGATTTGCATTTCTCTAACGATCAGTGATGTTGAGCTTTTTTTCATGTGTTTGTTGGCCACATGAATGTCCTTTTGAGAATTGTCTATTCATGTCCTTTGCCCACTTTTTAATGAGTTCGTTTGTTTTCTTGTAAATTTGTTTAAATTCCTTGTAGACTCTGGATATGAGACCTTTGTCAGATGGATAGATTGCAAAAATGTTATCCCATCCTGTAGGTTGTCTGTTCACTCTGATGATAGTTGCTTTTGAATAGTTAACTTTTTTTGAGCATTTATTATACACCAACCTCTGTTCTAAATATATGGATAATCTCATTTAATCTTTCTGTGAGATAGATATCCCATACAAGTTACATTTTACAAGTAAATAAACAAAGACTCAAAGTAATTTACCCAGCGTCTCCAGCAATTAAATGGTGAGACCCATGGAGTTGAAACTAGCCTTTCTGCCTACTCATGCATGTAATCATAGTTTATTAGCCTAGGTTATTAGCCTATTGATTAAGCATTGCAGTACCAGTAGTTACTATTTATGCAAATATCTAAAATGCATGTGTTAAAACCCTTATGCAGGAAACCACATATAGTGAAGACTTTAAATCAGGATTCTGTTTCTGTTTCTGTTTTTTAAAATGATGTTATTTTTAAATACTTTTATTGTTAAAAATAATACAAGTACATTTTAAATCTCCACCCTTGATTTAATAGAGGAAATATTCCACCCAATTGAGTTTTGAATCACTAGTAATTTATTGTAATTGTTGAATTTTTTGCATTAACTTAAACATTTCTCTTAACCAGTTGCAATTTTTTGTTAGGTTACTTGAAACCTCGTATAATAATAATTCAGTGACTATGAATAATTATTACATTAGAAAAAATGTTGGAGTTCGATCATCTTGATCTGAGTGCTCCTTTAAAATTAAGACTCTGAATGTCCTGGATGGGATCCTTGACAGATTCTTCTACCTGTTTTTCATTCACTCCAAAATGTGCCGTGCCAGTCATTGAGAATCATCACTAGGAGAGCCTAGTTATTCTCCATCCATTCCCAAAATAAATTCGCTACTTTCCCATAAAAATAAGGTTGTAAGTGATGGTTATGTGTCTAAGACATCCCACAACCCTGGTAGCAGAGGGCCAGCTCTAGCCTGATCTTTCTCAGGGAAGGGAGGAGCAAGCCTGGGTGAGGTCCTAGTGAAAGTGGGAAGCAGCCGGTTGCCTGATATGAGGAAGAGGTGGCTCTACCACCAGTGGAACATTTGGCTTCCACGGCAATAGTGGAAGAGGATCCTGGGCAGTAAGTGTCAGCCCAGAAAAGGTCTAAAGCAGAAAAACTTCATGAATTCCAGAGCTGGCTGACAAGGGAGCAGTTATGTCTAAAAGTTCCATCTTATAGTTTTACGTTTTTAAAATAGCTGTAATACCCAAATTATTATGTCTGTATCAATAAATGGGGACCTGTCTATATTTGAAGTTAGTAACCAAGTCTGCTGTGTATGTGAACTGTAATTTCTCTTAGATTCCTATTACTCTTATACCTATTCTTTAAAAGGGACTTCAGCAAATGATTAAAATGCTCTCTACCATGAAGAATTCCAGTTTTTTGTATTCCAAATGCTGGATGTACCAATATTGTTTGAGGAAATTTTATGTTAATGAATAGACCGTAATTGTGTCATCAGTGGCTCTAAAGTCACAAGTAAATTAGCTATTTAAAATCAGGTGTCAGATGTGGGTGGAATGAAATTTGTAGCTATAGAGCATGTGATTTTAACGATCCCAATTTTACTGGCTCTATAGTGCCCTTTTATTTTTCTTTTCTGTTTAGTCAGCACAAGCTGGCCTGGAACTGTCTCTGGACAGAAGCTTCTTTTCCTCGGACTATGTATGACAAGTGAAACTCCAAACAAAACTTAGGATTTATTGCTTTAAAATGCCACAGCTCTGCAAACACATTACAGGTGCCACATCAACAGTAGTGGAGATCACAGCTCTTCTGGTAAACCCCATTCTGCAGGAAAGCATTGTGGAGGGAAAAAAAATAGAGATGCATGGTCTATTGTTGAGGTCACTTGTTTCCATTTAATCCAGAATCTGTTTGGCTCACAAAGCACTAATTGACATGTGATGAGCTTCCTGAATAGTCTGTGAAGACACAAGAATAAAAGGGATTGGTACCAATTGTGATAATGAGGCCAGTGTCCCTTTACCAATAAGCAGAAATGCCACACTATAAATGTGCACTTAGGGGATAATTCTGGTAACCGCAATTAAGACTGTAATTTTAAAAGTTTTGTTTGATCTTGTTCAAAGAACAGATCTCCTTTCAATACAATTAGAATATTTATACCCCTCTTTCCCCAAAAAATCTGCCTGTGTATCTATCTTTAGAGCCCTCTGCTGGAAGCATGGAGTATATATATTCATTATACCCAAGATTTTGATATTTGGAGAAAGATAATATAACTTCAAAACAATATGTAATGTCTTAGCAAAGCTTTGCATGTTCGCCCCAGTTCTGATAGAGTAACAGGTTCCCAGTAATTGAGCGATTTTTGTTGTTGTTCAGAATTTAAATGGTAACCAACGCGACTATATCATTTGATGAGATAACAGAATACCATTTACAAAAAATTGGTAATACCTGAAATGAAGAGAAACCTACTAATGAAATGCATGCATTAAAATGTATGAATGATCTGGAAGTATATCCATTTGTTTTTCTCTTTACCTACCTAATTCACTTATTTATTTATATTTCTACTTTATCCCATGAAGGACTTTAGACTATATAAATGCAAAGGGCTTACTTCTAGTGAATGGCCTTTTCAATGAAATTTTAAATTGAATGTTTCCTGCATGTGTTTCCTAAAAACCTACAGTCTGAGAACAAATGAAGTGTTGAAACTAAAGACAGCTCCTTTATGAAACTGGGTCTCTTTATGTTATTTGATTCCAAAATCAATCTTAAGAAAGTATAGGCAGTTTGACAGGGTGGCCATAATGAATAGAGCACTCTTGTTTTCAGAAGTGAGACAAGATTAAATAGCCACGCTAGTTGAAAAATCTCAGGGGTAAATCTTGAAAATCTTTAGCCTGTTTATTTTCAGTAAATCTTAAAACTCGGTATCCTGATTCACTGGTGTGAAACAATCCATGACTTGTGAAAAAAAATTCTACCCAATAAATCATAGCAATTTGGGATTAATTTAGAAAGCCCAAGAGCTCTGGTTTAAAATTGCGCCTGGCTAGCAAATTGTGTACGTAATACACAATTTCCCACTAAAGTACTTTTGAAAATTGGCAAAACCTCACAGTCACAAAAAAATAGAACTGAGGTCTCTCTTTGGCAAGAATCTGGAAGCATTTTCTACTCTCGTTAAGAGTAATAGAGTATTAGGCCCACTTATGTGAGGCCTACCTGAAATTAGGCAGGAAATCATTATGATCATTCCCCTACCATTTTCCTGGTGGGTTAAAAAAAAAAAAAAAAAAAGATTTATACCAGTTAGAAAATTGGGCATTTATCCTTTACTGCATAGTCTCTGCTTTTTGCAGCACTATGATATTCTCCTCCACTCCCAGGAGGCCTTTCCACATCCGTCTGAAGACTGCGGATCCTAGAAATACCTGGACAAAAAGTTGGTGGGGATTAGTGAAACTGTGCTACATCCTAGGAGGTAGATTCTCCATAAGCACTCAGCAGGGATGGAGACAGGAGCTGCTGGGCTGTGGCGCTTCCTGGGACTGTGGTTTACCCTCATGCAGCAGGAGTTCATTCCACTGCAGCCATTGCTAGACCCAGGAGTTTAACCAGCAATTGCAGACACCAAGTTTTCATCCACCCACTGACCCAAGAAGGAGATTCAGCCACCCAATTTGTGGACAGTGAGTGAAGCCAGTGGTGGTCCACACATCCTGCTTTCCTGCAAAATTCTTCCTCTGGTTTCATAGCACATAAACAAATAATAACAAAATAACCGTATACCTATGGAAGAATACTGCAGATCAGTTTTCAGTCTGCAAACTCAGGGAAGAAAACACCCTTAAAATTATTTGCTAGTGTCTTAGTCCATTCAGGCTGCTGAAACAAAATATCATAGACTAGGTGGCTTATAAACAACAGAAATGTATTTCTCACAGTCCAGGGTATGGAAAGTTCAAGATCAGGGTGCCAGCAGATTCAGTGTCTGGTGAGGGCCTGTTTCCTAGTTCATAGATGGCACCTTCTCACTCAGTCCTCAAGTGGTGGAAGGGGCAAGGGGTTCCCCTTAGCCTCATTTATAAGGGCACTGATCCCTCCTCACAACCCCAACTCCTAATACGATCACCTTGGGGGTTAGAATTTCAACATATGAATTGGGACCAGGGGAAGCAACACAAACATTTTGACCACAGCAACTAGGAAAAACAGAAAAAGTTGGGAAAATTATGTTCTTTGTCTACAGAATGCAAGGTGGTAGACTATGAAAGCAGAGCAAGAAAGTCATAGTAGAGTCTGGGCTTAGATTACAAGGAAAAGTTTAGGAGATGGATGAGGTAAGGAACTATAAGAACAATTGAAAATGCAATGGCATAAAGTTGCACTTGACTGTAGAGAACAGAAGTGAGATCGTGAATATTCTTTTGTGTGTTGTGCAAGACTAACTTGAGGAGCTCTCAATGCAAAGAGGACAGAGCTATAACGGTGAGGTAAGATGACATACTCGCAGAAAACAGAGAACTTAAGCATTATAGGTGTTCATTATAAAGAGAACTAGAAGAGGAGAAATTACCAAAAAATTGGGGGAAATTTTCCAAATCCAAAAAAGTTCTGACTATGCATATCAAAAGGACGTACCATGTTCCATTTAAGATTGGGAGAAAGAGGCTATAACTAGACATATCTGGGCAACATTTTTTAATGACAAGTACAATCTGTATATCGCCCAGGCTTCCCCATCTCATAAGTATAAATGAAAACGTATTATTCTTTAGTAATTATGTATTATTTAATAATAATGTACCCTGCAGACTTGTGGCCCCATTGCCTTACTGCCTAGAGACAGAACCTCAGCAGCACTTTCTAGGGTATTCTTTCCTGTGTCTCTGGGGAAGTTCCTGCTCCAGGTTTGGTCCCTGCCTGCACCTCTACCCTAAGCCTTTTATTGAAGGCATACTAATAATTGAATAGTATTCCAACTCAGAGAATATTACTGGAGGCTACCAGACATGATGTCTTTCAGAGCCTAAAACCCAGTCCCAAGCCCAACATCAAGGAGACCCTTACAGGATCACTGCCCCCTTAGCTCATGGTCTGACTCCTGGTGGTCATGCCTGGCTTTCCTCCACTTCCCAGAAGTGCTCACCAACTTTCCTTAGTCTCCTTAGAGTCTAAACCTCATGTCTTTTTTTTTTTTTTTTTTCCTTGAGACAGAGTCTCGCTCTGTTGCCCAGGCTGGGGTATAGTGGCACGATCTTGGCTCACTGCAACCTCCACCACGCAGGTTCAAGCGATTCTCTTGCCTCAGCCTCCCAAGTAGCTGGTATTACAGGCGCCTACCACCACAACTGGCTAATTTTTGTATTTTTAGTGGAGATGGGGTTTCACCATATTTGCCAGGCTAGTCTCGAACTCCTGACCTCAAGTGATCTGCCCTCCTTGGCCTCCCAAAGTGCTGGGATAAAAGGCGTGAGCCACCACACCCGGCCCAAAACTCAAGTCTTAAAGGCCCTGGGTAAGGAAAAAGTTACCTCATCTCTTACACTAAGAGCTTTTCTTCAAGCCTTCCTTTTATATCCCACAATCTGCCTCCCTGTAATGATGAACTGGGGCATATTTACTATCTTCACAGAAGTCCATCCCAGCTACCATAAAGGATGGGCCTTTTCCTGTGATCTCAAAGGGACAACCTCATCAGAGTACAAGAGAGAGACAACACAGAGATATACACACACGTTCTGACATTGTCCTGTTCTAGATTATAGAACAAACTCAAAACTCCCATTAAGTCTGGGTGGCTCAATCAGTCACATGTGAGCAATATCAGTTGTATCAGTTAGGTTAGAGCCTCACCTGTCCAAGTCCTTTCCTGCAAGACCTGCTTTCCATTAAGAAAGCTTCTCCCAAGCCTGTGTGCTGGGCAGGGGCAGGGGTGTCTGCCCTCAAATGACAGAATTAGGAGGCTGACTTTCCTCTCCACATTTTTCTCAAGATATCGCTGCCTTTGCCCTGTGTAGATGATAACTGTCTTTCCATCCAAGTGCTTGCTGAATCTCCATGTTCTCGGGCGAGGTATCCTTATACACGAGGATGAAGGTTAAAAAAAAATCCATAAGCATCCAGGCAGGAGAATTTCTTTTTGACAAAGCAAATGTGATCCATCTCCACCTAGATTTCTTTAAAACACTCAATTCCAGAATGGAATAATATATAAAGTTGATCTGAGTTTTATACTCATCAAAACATCTTTTACCTAAGAAGTCAACACAAAGACATTCTCTGATATATAACAGCTATAAAAAGATTACACTCACATACCCATCTTTTAAACATACACACACACACACAGCCACTATGCGAAGAAAAAACTGGAAGGAAACAAAAATATTTACAGTGACTGTGGGCGCTGACACTCAGTAATTTTTTATTCTTCTTTATATTTACCAAAATTTCCATAATGAAATGCATTACTGTTGTAACCACTAAACAGCTAAATAAGCATTGACAAAATTCCACATAAAGAACATCTGCAAAGGATAATATAAGAAAAGTTACAGAATTTCTGGAAGGGACAAAATGAACTTGGAACTGTGTTTCTCAGCTACCCTGCTGACCTTCGCTGTAGAAAATAGAGGGGAAAAATGTGTTTTTTTATAAAGTGTCAGCTCTTGCTAAGTACCTTTTGCCCATGTTTCACATTCAAATGAGAGTACACGTGTCCAGTGAAAAAAACTAACCTCTAAAATATTGTTTTTAATCTTTTGAAAGTATGAGGACAATCAAAAAAGAATTCCACACTTGTGTACCACTTTTTTTCTCTTCCCAACTTAGCATCTTCACCCTAGGTCTCTTCTTGGTTTGTTAATAGGTTGAGCAATATCATAATGTCATTTTCCATGGCCCAGAAGGAAGCTTGCAAGACTACATAGTACATCAGCTTGCACTCTGCCTGAAGGTATTGATTACTTGTATACCATCTCCTTTTCTTTGAAAATTGGCAAGTGTGTAGAACTAATCACCCAATTTTCTTATCACAGCACAGACAAATGGCTGCGGGATTCTCCTGTGAAATAGTGAGAGCTGAAATAGATGCTGGTTTTTCCAAGGAACAGCTGCTAGACCTGTTCATCAGTAGCGGTAAGAACATTTCAGCAAATTGACTGTGATAACCTAAAGGCATGCTCTTCAATGATGCCATTACAAGGAAATACACTGTGTTGCTTGGGGATACATTTAAGATAACTTTAATTCAGCAGCTGTGGTATAAACACTTGCACAAATTATCTTCATGTGCATATTATTGCATTTGTTCAGCATCCTGCATTTTTTTCTTCTTTTTGTTATCTTTTGTTATTAATCATTAATTGTTGCTAACATACTGTCTTACTGGCACTAGTGGTATACCAAGGGAGGAGGTGGTAGGAGCAGTTCACCCTAGCTGGACTAGGTATCACATCTTTGATGCTGTTTAGAATTGCTGGAGCATAGTGGTGATACACAGCAGATCAATTTTTTAGTAAATTTGATTAGTCATAAATTCTCTACAACCAATACATCCCTTAGTGCTGCACCTGGGACCAACCACTTTCTCTACCTCACTCTTGCTATGCCATTGACCAGCACTTAGTGAAATACATCACATGCACTAATTAACTCATTCAGTCTCCACAAAAGCCCTATGCAAGTAGGTATCATCATTTCTACTTTCAAAGGTGGGGAAACGATCACAGAAAGGTCCAATAATTTGCCACAGCTATGTAGTAGCAGCCCCAGGATCAAACATGTTTATTAATGTAATGTTATTAATGAGTTTTCAATCTTAGGCTCCAGGGTCTAATACCCCAAGCTTCATCACAGGTGGAACTAGCATTACCCTGTATTGTATACTGTAGAATAGCATAACTAGTGACTCTGACACAAAACTGAAATGGACCAGGCTTTAGTCTCCTAGGGCTCAAAGCCACAGAGACCCCTGGGGAAGGGGCGAAGGAAGCAGTTGTAAGATTGGAGGATAGGCTGAAATGCAAATTCAAAATCTCTTTATTGGGGAGGGGTGTTTCTGTGTCTTGTGGCCAGGGCAAATGTAGACCAGGCTTAGGAAGATAGAAATTACCTGTGCTTTTTTTTTTTTTTTTTTTTTTTAGGACAGGGTCACTATGTCGCCCACGGTAGAGAGTGCAGTGGCGTGATCTCAGCTCACTGCAGCCTCGATTTCTGAGGCACAAGCTAACCTTCCACCTCAGCCTCCTGAGTAGGTAGGACTACAGGCACGCGCCAGCACTTCCAGCTGATTTGTGTGTGTGTGTATTTTTTGTAGAGAAAGAATGTGCCATGTTGCTCAGGCTGGTCTTGAACTCCTGAGCCCAAACAATCTGCCTGCTTTGGGTCTCCCAAAGTGACGGGATTACAGGCGTGACCCACCATGCCTAGCCAGCACTTTCTAAGTCAACAGATGAATAGATAAAGAAAATATGGTACATTTACACAATGGAGCACTATTTGGCCATAAAAAAGAATGAGATCCTGTCATTTGCAACAACACGGATGGAACTGGAGATCATTATGTTGCATGAAATAAGCCAGGCACAGAAAGACAAACATCACAGGTTCTTAATTGTTTGAGGGATCTGAAAATCAAAACAATTGAATTCATGGAGATTAGAGAGTAGAAGGATGGTTACCAGAGGCAGGGAAGGGTAGTGTGGGGTGTTGCGGGGGGGTAGGTCAGAGTGGTGAATGGGTACTGAAAAAAATAGAAAAAATGAATGAGACCTATTGTTTGATAGTGACTATCGTCAGTAACAATTGTACCTATAGTCAGTAATAACTTAATTGTACATTGTAAAATAACTATAAGAATGTAATTGGATTGTTTGTAACACAAAGGATAAATGCTTGAGGGGATAAATATGCCCCATTCTTCATGATGTGACTATTTCACATCGCATGCCTGTATCAAAACACCTTGTATACACACAAATATATACACCTACTATGTGGCCACAATTTTTTTAAATTTTTTAAAAAAGAAATGAAATTAAGAGGCAGGTTTAGGGAAGCACTGAGGATTTCACTGAGTATACCACAAACCTAGAAGCACATTTTAGAGGCAGGAAAATCCCAGTAGAATCTGAGTATCACTGTACTACACAGGCCAGTCTTGGGCTAGAAATTAGTGACAGTTAGCTACAGAAAGCTGTTTTTTCTGATAATGTTACTAATCATAGCTAACATTTTTAAAGCTCTTACTCTGGTAGGCCCTATTCCTTTTTTTTTTTTTTTTTTTTTTTTTTTTGAGACAGAGTCTCACTCTGTCACCAGGGCTGGAGTGCAGTGGCACCATCTCACTGCAATCTCTGCCTCCCTGGTTCAAGCGATTCTCCTGCCTCAGCCTCCCAAGTAGCTGGGGCTACAGGCGCTCACCACCACACAAAAAAATTTTTGTGTTTTTAGTAGAGATGGAGTTTCACCATGTAGGCCCTATTCTAAACACTGCATTTATTAACCCACAACTTTCTGAGGCAGATACAATCCCATCCCTGATTTATAAACATGAAAACACCTGAGAAAAAAGTTTACGTGTCCTGCCCAAAGATCCCATGGAAGAACATAAAATGGAACTCAAATCCCAGCATTCCAGCTTCTAAGCCTGACCTTAATCACTACTGGCCTTAACGCCCCAGTGCCAAAATATGTTTTTTCCCTGTTATCTAACAAAAGTCTCCCATAGTTTTTCAACTTTCAGTCTCGCTTCTTCTCAAAGTAAGAAGCTAAAGTATTTTGTGCTCACGCTATGAGAGTAGATAGCAACCACAGACTGAATTCTGCTCTAAGCTTAGAGAGCTAAGAAAACTGGAGTGCAATGAACAAGATCATGAAGGATGCAAAGGTGACCAACTCAGCATTTCTAGATCTATGGTGGGCATCTTCTTAAAAAGAGCTCCTCTTCCTAATTTCCCAGTTTGGAGAGTGGCCCATGTCTCTTGGCTCCCACGCTGGAAACTCAGATTTCACTGGCAGGCTTGAAAACCTCAATGCCCCCAAGTAACAACAAGCCACAGGAAGAGGTGAAGCAGGCTGGGCGGGGCTGCAGGGAGAGGGAGGCATGCGCGCATCTCTAGGAGGGACAACCAGCTATTTGTTGTTGACAGAATTGTAGGTCCAAGGTTGTCAGGTCTTGTGACTTTTAGGAAGAAGCCAGAAATCCAGGTTTTTATGTAAAAACTTTGGGGTTTTGTTCTTTCAATATTGCTACTATTCTAATTTTTAAAAGCAAATGAGAACTGCATGGAACCCCAGTTGCTCTCATTTGTGGGCCCCTCACCCTCGTCCCACAGTCCATGGTCACATCCTGCTCAATCTGCTTTTTAAAATCCATTTCCATCAGCACCATATTACTTTATGCCCCGCTTTCCTGGAACTCCTAGCTTTTACGTAAACAGTTTTCTGTCTCTTGTTTCTCCTCCCTGAACATTCTTCACAGGCCAGCAGACCTCTGATTAAAATCCCTGTGATTTCTGCCCCTCCCCATTTCTGCCCCTCTCCATTGCCCAGTGCACCAGGTCGATGCTGTTCAAGGCCTTCTCTTGTGGGGCATTCATCCACCCAGTTTGCTGATCTGACCCTTTTAACATAGATACCCATGCTCCAGCAGAATAGGATGTTTCTTCCCTATACGTCCTTTGCTTTTCCACTCTGCATGTCTTTGCTCATACTGCAGCTCCCACTAGAATTAAGGAGTAAACATGTAAACGCCTCTCATCCCACAGACACCATGGCTACCACGTGACTGGTGTGATGCAGAGTAGTCTGTTATACACTAGTGATTAAAATAGACACAGTCTCTGCCCTTCTGGAAACTATAGAAAAAGCCTCTGTTGAAATACTTTAAGGACACCTCAAATGAAGCTGCTGTGATTCACTCCTTCTGGTAAACAGCAGTGGACTTTATTTATACTTCTGGGCCCCACCTAACTGTATGTCAAGGCAATGAGGGTATTATTTGGGGTTTTGCCTTGTCCCACACATGTTATATGATGATCTCCTTGAAGGCTTGCACTTTAACTTATTCTTCTCTTAGCTTGTATATAAATTGTCAATAATTATTTGTTGAAAGAATTGGTGAATTTTCTGATGCAATAGCATAGGCAAAGAAAAAGAATTCTTAGTTCAATTCAGGTGGCAACAAGTAGAAGAACTTGCTTAGAGTCAAGGTAGAAAGAAGTAAGATTAGAGAGACAGGCATTGATAAGGGAGTCATTGATGACTGGGCACAAAGAATAATTTGGATTTTAAAAAATGAAGTGTTTGAACAATAGACTAAGGACAAAAATAACTACACTCTAGATTTAAGAAGGAAGAGTAGGAAATGGTATGTTTTCTCCAAATACAGAATAAAAATCCTTCTATACCCTTCGTATCACATGACTGATTTGGTAAGGAGGCTGTGACTGCATATTATAATTGGGTCAAATATTCCTCAGTACAAGGTATGGAATTGGGTTAGTAAGACAGATACTTTTTAAAATTGCAAATGATCGTAAGCAGTAAAGCAGAAAAGAAAATTCATACAGAAGGATTTTTATTCTGTATGTAGCTTAGTAACTTATAAGTATCAATATCTTTCTTCACTTTTTAATAATAAAACTATGATACAAATACAAGGTTCATCTGCTAAGACCTTGAGTGCAGTTGCCCAAGTTAGCAAGGTGAGCAGTATCACTTCCTGTCTGCCTCGCTCCCCGTATCTAGGCAGTCCCGAAACTCTGTGGTATCTGCTTCCTCTATCTCCTCCTCCTGCTCTCCATTTCCCCCATCACCTATTATTTCTTGTTCAAGGCATTGTGGAGGCCTCATCATTAACCTTTTGTATTTGCTCTGGTCTCACTCCCTCCATGGGCCCTCCATAAGGCATCTGGGGGCTCACTGGAGGATACAAAACCATTCAGACAGTTCCCTGCTGTTATACTCCCAAAGCTCCAGAATGAAAGCTAAAGCTCTCAGAATCTACATCAGGAACATTGTTGACTGGCCTCTCATCCTTGCCCTGCCACGGTTCACCCTCATCTCCTAAAACCCACTCTCCCTCCACTGCCGTCCTCTCAATAGGACCCATGCTGTGGGCTGGAGGCTGATGAAGACATAGAGGAGAATTGGAAACAACAAGGACACCAGAGACTTCAGAGCAGTGCAGGGGAACTCCTGCGAGCCAGGGGGAAGGATCCATCGACAGGAGTGTCGTCAGTTCTTTCACTGTGCGGAAAGCATGCAGCAGGGAATGATCCTTCAGTCAAGGGGCGATGGATGAGGCCACAGAGTAGAGAAGTCAGAGATCTGGATGGAGGAAAGGAGTGTTTTAGGCTGTTCCACTCAAGCGTTTAGAATAATGAGCATATAGGGATTATCTACCAGCTACTCTCTTTTTTCACCAAGGAATTAAAGTGGTCAAATGATAAGTACCACAACTGAAGAGTACACTGATTCCTGAGGTATTCTACATGTACTCCTGATGGTTAACCTTATTTTCTCTAAAGAGAGAGCCTTAAACTACATGGATTGAACGGGGTGAGAATGCTGAAGTTCTATCTTCCACTGAGCACAGCACACATTGCTTTGTGTGTTCCTCTCTACGATGCTGTAGAAAAAAGCCAGGGAATAGTCACAGAAAAGAGTTAAAGAAGGGTGTGAACAAAAAGGAAGAAATGAAGAGTAGCAAAAGTATTTTAAATAATTGGCTTTAAGACTCTAAAACTTAAATAGAGATTAAAACGGTGCCAATGAAGAAAATAATAGAGAACAAAAGACCATTTCAAAGAAAACGACACAGCACTTTTTCTAGCATAAATTACTTTGTGTTTATTTTAAAATAACATTTCCTTCTCATATTCCCTTTCTTGAGAGAGGGTCACGTCATATGACTCTGTTATTTGGTAAGGAGGCTGTGAATGCATATTCGAATTAGGTCAAATTTCTCCCCAGTATAAAGTATGGACTTGGGTTAGCAAGATGATACTTTTTAAAATTACAGTGACTGTAAACAGTAAAACAGAAAAAAAATTAAAGACTAGAAGGGTATTTTAAAGTAATACTTTGAATTTTTCAAGGGAACTTTCCTTTGTAAAAGTCATGAGGATAGGATTGCTGTAATAACAATAGGAGACTATGACAATTGGAGTCTCCAGAAATGAGTTTACCTCCTTGGACCCTGCATCCCTGGAGACTCTTTAAAGACTTGTCCTGTGCTTCCCACTGGGATTCTCAGAACATCGTTCCTCCAGAGCCGGGATTTAAGGGCATGTGGAAAAGAGGGGCTGTTTTCTATCCTCAAAGGGGAGATTATAGACTTGGAGTCAGTCACCTAAGACACAAAGCTGTTTGGGTTTAGAAATACGATATGCTAATTATTTTTAAACTGGTAAGTTTGGCTGCAGAATTCACTCTCTGGGACTTTTAATATAAGGATGTACAAAACTGGGATGTAGCCCTGAGCCTCACAAAGACAGTGTCCAGTTAAAATTACCAACCTGCAGGAGAGGAGGAGCAGGGCCGAGAGAGACTATAAAGTTGGAAGAAAACGGTCAAAAAGGGCAGACTGGTTTCAGAAATAGTGTTTTGAAGTAGCACAAAGCAAAGGGAATTCAAATGGCTGACTTTTTGGCCATAGGTAGAAAGAACCGTGCAGCTGTAACATGGGGTGTGTGGCCTTCTCGCACCTCTCCATAAGCCCTGATCAGACACTGGGTAATCCTTGAAACTGTAATGAGTTCCTGCTTCTGTGGCTGGTTAATATTTTAGACCTGAAACTATGCAGAATAACCTGAACTAGACACATACTATTTCTCAACTAAAATAAAATTCACCTTTGCCCCACCTTGACTAAGGATGTTGAACTTAAGTGGTCAGATGGAAAAGTAGGTACTAATGAAAAACTGAGGCGATGAGGCAAGCGAATGAAGACAAAGCTTTTCCCCAAAGAAACTTGTGCTGTTTGACTCTTGATTGCTACTTCGTGGGAGACCAAGACAAAGATGAAGTGGAAAGATAACCCAGTGGTTATGTATAGCAACCCTTCCCCCTTTTTGTCTAGGGCACAAACTGTCCATTGAATGTGAGATGTATTAGGTCATTAGCAATACAGTCTTTGCTTGTGGACCCAGGAGAATGAGCATATTGCCTCCTTCCAGGAGACCCCAACATGCCTGAAAAGTCATTTATTTTATCTCCAGCGTGGATCCTTCCTCGATGCCCTCACCCTCATGCCCCACCGCCTGCTGGGCATCAGAGAATGCATCAAACACATCAAGCCTGAAGCATAACCCATCACCACCACCTCCTCCCCAAGTACGTGCGTGGTCATCTGCTCTCTGCCTCCATTAACCGCTCAGCCTCTTCTCTGGTGGAAACCTCAGAGTTGTCTCCAGTATTTCCTCTCTGCCCGCTCTCAATAAGTCAACCACTGAGATGTACTGATTCGGTTTCAAAATGCCTTTTCATTCTGTGCCTTGGTCCTGGGTGAGGCTCCCATCATCTCTTTCCTTAACCATAGCAGTAAGAGTCTAGGTGGTGTGTTCTCCTATTTCTTTCCTCATCGGCCAATTCTCTGTACCAGCGAGGATCTCAGAGCAGGAGTCAAATCCTGTTTATCCCCCTATTTAAAGATTTCCACTGATTCCCAGAACCGGTAGCTCCCTCCCAAGAAGACATTCTGGGTCTTCTACTTTTCATGTTTGGCTTGGTCCTGAGGCTTCCTGTCAGCAAAGCTCGCCCCTGGTTGCACGTTCTAGTCACTAGGGAGCTTTTACGAAATGCCAATGTCCCAGGCCCAACACAGCTTAATTAAATCAGAATCCCTGAGAATCACTGGGGATGGGTCCAGTGATTTCTGCAGCTCAGGACAAAGATGCAGCCTGCCTTCTGCAGCTGTGACTGCTGGGCCCCCTGCCACTCCTGTGGCTCCATCCCAAGTTCCCAGCCCTGGCCCAACTTGCCATATGGATCAGCTTTGAGCTCACCATGATGTCTCTTTGTAACTATTCTGACCTTGAGCTGATGCCCTATTCCCTTCTAGAATTGAGTCCTGCCCAGCCTCCATTCTTTGGCCAGTGCCATTTCTTAAACTTAGTTTAAAATGCTGGCCAGATGCGGTGGCCCACACCTATAACCCCAGCACTTTGGGAGGGTGAGGCGGGTGGATCACGAGGTCAGGACTTTGAGACCAGCCTGACCAACATGGTGACTCCCCATCTCTATTAAAAATACAAAAAAAAAAAAAAATTAGCCAGGCATGATGGCGTGTACCTGTAATCTCAGCTGCTTGGGAGGCTGAGGCCGGAGAATCACTTGAATCCGGGAGGTGGAGGTTGCAGTGAGCCGAGATTACACCACTGAACTCCAGCCTGGGTGACAGAGCAAGACTCCGTCTCAAAAAAATAAGTAAAATGCTACATACCCCCAGTTAGAATGAGTCACTTCTGGCATGCCATAGCACTCAGCATGCAGTACCTGTAGCAAAGAGGCATTGAATAAACATTTGTTGAAATGCAAGGAAATATTCCTTCCTTCAGATACATTCTGGCTGGCTGTAGCAGCTTCAGAGCCACTTAAACTGGCAACGCACTTAAATCAGGGAAAAACTGGAGACCTTCAGTCCTCAGTTACAGAAAACCAGATACATAAACCATCAATCCTGTGTGTTTTTTTAAATCACTGAATTAAAAATGTTTGTTAGTTTTCCGTTGTCGTTTTAACCAACTATGGATTTCTCATATTTCCACAATACATCTATTTCTGAAATAATATTTGAACCCAAAGAAACATAGAATTTTAGCATTCTTTACCGAACAGCTGTGTTGAAAGTGATCTGACACACACTAGATGCTAGTGTTAACGGCCCTCCACAAGTACAGCTGGATTGAGAGGTAGCTATGATTGTTTCTAGCCTTCTAGTTTTTGAATTTTCATAGCATCCAGAAAAGCCATTTCTGTCTGAGAAGAGACTCATTTACAATGTTCAAGGAGCTCTTTTGAAAGTGAAAATGCATTGTGTCTATAGTAACAAGAAGGAATTGAGAATATACTATCATGAATATTTGTAAAAAGTAGACTATTTGGTAATGTTACTCTCAAGTATCTTAAACTGGTCTCTTTTCAAGGTTGATTTGACTAAAACTGTGGCATCTTAGAATCTTCAAGAAACTAAAGTGATTTTATTTTGTAATTGATTAGTATATGGGAAGTGCCATATATAATACATTTTAACTAAAATATTAATAGTTTTTGCTTAGTAGGTGCCAGGTACTGTTTTAAATATGTTTTGTGCCCTTATTCATTTCCTATGTATAATATTAATTTTTTATTTACTTTTCCAACTTTCATTTTGGGTTGACACGAAGTCAGCCATTCCCATTCTGAGTGAAAGGAATGGGAAAATATGAGTCGGAAGTCCTGGATTTTACTCCTCCCTTACCGTTGTTTCTGAGACCACAGTCAAATTACTTCAACCTCTGAGATCTGGAAAATGGAGTGAGGGATTTACTTATCTCTCTGAAGTCCTACTTTTTTTTTTTTTTTTTTTTTTTTTTTTTTTTGACACAGAGTCTTGCTCTGTTGCCTAGGCGGCAGTTCAGTGGCACAATCACAACTCACTATAGCCTCAACTTCCTGGGCTCAAGTGATCCTCTCACCTCAGCCTCCCAAGTAGCTGGGAATACAGGCACCCACCACCATATCTGTGTAATTTTTTGTATTTTTTTGTAGAGGCAAGGTTTCACCATGTTGCCCAGGCCGGCCTCGAACTCCTGGGCTCAAGTGATCTTGCCCACCTTGGCCTCCCAAAGTGCTGGGATTACCAGCATGAGCCACTACCTGTCTACATAATTTTATGAACAGTTTACATATGCATAATTTAAAGGGCTTTTAACCTTTTGTATTATGAAATAGATACACTAAAATACATACTATTTATGTTTACAGATTAATTAATAATTTAAAATAAAATAACCATGTAACCACTGACTAGGCCAAGAAGTAAAATATTCTCAGCTCTCAGAATGTGACTGTGTGGTCCATCCCTCTTATCGCAAACCCTTCCCTTTGGGAGTAACCACTACTCTTTCATGATAATCATTTCTTAGCTTTTCTTTATAGTTTTACTCCCTGCATATGAATCCCTAAATTATAGATTTAGTGTTGCCGGTTTTGACCTTTACATGATGAAAACACATTGTATATAATCTTTTGTGATTTGCTTCTTAATATATTGTTTGTTGAGTCTTCCATGTTGTGCAAGTTGTCATTTGTTCACTTTCTATTTGTTGTACGAACATACTCTTATTTATTCATTATTCTATTGTTGATGGATGGGGGTTGATTCCATTTGAGACTTGTTATAGAACAAGGAATGTTGGATCACTGTGTGTTCAAACATATCAAATAATACCAAACAGTTTTCCAGAGTTGTTCACTCCCCAAGCAATTTAAGAACATTTCCATTATACCACATCTTTGCTAATGCTTTATAACTTCAGACTTTTTAGTTTTGCCAATTTGTATAAATTTTTGTCAAAAGCTTGAATCACTGAATTTCCTTTTTTATTATAGCTTGTCTGATTCCAGTGAAACAATCTCCCAGTAAGAAGAAAATCATCATCATTTTAGAGAATTTGGAAAAATCTTCATTGTCTGAGTTATTGAGGGACTTTTTGGCACCTCTTGAAAATCGCAGCACTGAAAGCCCCTGCACTTTCCAAAAAGGTAACGCTAATAGAGGGACCATGCTGAGAAGCAAGCTTCCATACTACTCTAATCTTTCTGTTTCCCAGAGTACCAGTTAGACTTCATGTTCTTTAAGTTATTTTAATTTGAACTGGTCCCATAACATAACTCACTGAGGCTGGGCCATTGCTTTTGGTTTGTTTCAGGAAATGGAATGTCCGAATGTTATTACTTTCATGAGAACTGCTTTCTGATGGGAACCATCGCCAAGGCCTGTCTCCAGGGCTCCGACTTGCTGGTGCAGCAGCATTTCCGCTGGGTGCAGCTGCGGTGGGATGGCGAGCCCATGCAAGGACTGCTGCAGAGGTTCTTACGAAGGAAAGTTGTGAATAAGGTAACAAACAGAAACTGCAGCCCATTGCCAGGAGAGCAGGGGTTTTAGTCATCAGGAGATCTCAGCTTGAGTTCCACCTCTTACTAACTATGCAGCCTTGGGCAAGTACAGTTTTTTTGACATTGAAGGGCCAAATAACGTAATGAATGTGAAACCCATAACAAATTCTGCACTGCATTAAGTACGAGAAGAAGCAAATCAGTTTTACCGTTGTTATCAGTGGTTCTCAAGGAATCTCACCAAGTTCTAAATGCCATAAAAGGCTTGGTTAGAAAATTAATCACTCTTCTGAAGGAAAACTTCCTGTTTTCTTGAGGCCTTCAAAACATACGCCCCTGTGGGCACATTTTACAATAGGCCTGTTATACTACGCTATGGTAAATATTAAAAAGCCACATGAATAAGTAGAATTCTGTATCTTTGGACACGTTTTCAAGAGTAATAATAACTTTTAGTGACTTTCACAGAATAACAAAATAAATATTCTATATTCTCCCAAATGATAAAAATAATTGAGAGTTGACCAAATCGAACACATCATTGTTTAATATTTTTAAAGTGGGCCAGTAGCTGAGTGTCAAGTAGATTAGTAATAATAGAGCTTGATTTAGTAAGATTTTCTCATTTAATCCTGCACAATGGGCCACATTTGAAGGACAGTATTGTCACTGCATTATTGCAATATTTTAAGCTGCTAAAAACAGAACACCCCAACTGCTAGCTGCTTCACAGAAAGGATTTTCACACTCACATAACCAGATGTCTTGTGGTAGGTGTCCAACATCTCAGGTCCCAGGTTCAAGGGAGTCTGTTGACCCTCCCCTCAAGACTGCAGTGTGCCCAAAAGGCTGCAGACACTGTGCCCTTGTGAAAACATGTTCAAGGGCAGGAAGCAGGCTGCAGCGAAGGATAGAGAGCTTCAGCTTCCTCAGTCTCCTCATCAGGGAGGAAAGCACTTTTCCAGAAACATAAGACTTCTCTTTAATGTTTCATTAACCAAAACTGGTTTCATCCCAGACCATGGCCAAACCTGCTTTTCCAAGATTGAAGCTCTCCACCAAATGCTTGAATAAATTTCTGCATCTATTTTGTTAGAGTGTGTGCAGGCATGTGTGCTGGGGCTGGGGAGATAGTGGTGGGGAGAAGTGTGGGGTGAGAATGGCTTTTGGGAATTCATTAAACAGTGTCTGCCACTGGTAATTAGAATTAATATCTGAAATTCCTAATTTGATAAGAGAAATCTACCCCATGTTATATTTAAATCAGTTACTTGGTCATAAATATATGCTTTTGGCCAAAGCCCAGCCACTGTATGATCTCAGCAAGAAGGAAGAATGGTGAGGTAAAAACAGCCATAGGTCTGTAGCTTTTCAAATTGCCGATACTTCCATTAACTTTATCACTGTCAATATTTAAATCTCGTTACCAAAGATAATTCACATAAATAATCAGAAAAGATACCAGTTCTATTATGTAGGATTGGCACTATTTCAGGTAAAGTATACCTCCCTCCCCCGGCTCTCTGATAAAAATTGTTTTAACTTATTTTGAAAGGAAAGTTCCAAGCTTCAGGTTCACTCTCTTTTCCATTGCATTTGAGAGTGGGGTGTGCTGCAAAGAATGGAAAGTGGAAAAAAGGAAATGCCTTTCCTTTACCAATAAGCACTTCAAATAGGTGAATAGAACAGTCCCTGGGGTGTGTGTACAAGGGAACGGATGACTCCTGCAAAACATCAGGAATCTTGTAATGTCACAGAACCTAATCTTTGTGGACACTTACAGCATGCTGATAATTGATCACAGTTTCTTCTTCTAGTTCCTTAGAAAGAGACAAGAAAATCGACCTCTCAGGACAATACTAGGCTTTCTACTAGTATTTAATAAAAAAACAATTATTCCCTTTTTAGTAGGAAATATTAAACTATCATTCATTATATAATACATGATCTCAGAATTGTTGCTTAAAAAATATCGAAGAGTTATATAATGATCATTCCTCTTTTGAAGAGAAGGAAAATTGTAACAAATCCCAAAGCCTCAGATGATACAGTGATGTCAATTTAATAGAGCTGCTGGTATCACAGAATCAATTTTTTTGTTTTTCCTTGGCCACATTATTTCTTTCATGTAGGACATACCAATGTTCACAGTTGTCCTCTGTCTTAATGTCATAATTACTTGGTAAAGCAAAGATTTATGTGAATCTTCTTTCTTATAAAATACAAAGTCAGTTTCTGTGCCTGGTTTCTAATCAAGGGATATTTCTCCTAAAAGTAAATAAATATTTATTTTTGTGTGAACCTTCCATACCACCAAAAAGGGATTTGATTTTTATAAAATATAATTCTAAAAAGAATTACTCCCTCTAGGTCATGTGCGTTATATGGTGTTATTTAAAATGTGCAAATTTGAAATTTTGGAAAAACGTATTTATGCTGAAAGAGCTCTGTACATTTTGGTGACATTAGCATTTTATCTGACAACTTACTTTTAGTAAAATAAAATTGTTTTTCATTACCATTAATACCAGGTGAACTACAAATCTAGATACAGCATCTTGTCACTTACCCAGAATATGAAATATTTCATGTCATTCTCATTAACACTTAACTATTTGTAATACCTGGTGAGGTACTATATATACATGTAAATAATGTTTCTTCTAGAATTCATGCTTTAAAATTCATCCAGCTTTCTCCTTTGTCTGCATACCCCTCTATTTTGTGTTCAGTTCATGTAATCAGCTGCAGATCTATATAATGCAGTCCATCTGACACTGCACACATAACAAACTCAACATGTCCTGTCCCCAAACCTAACTCCGGGCTTCCCCCGCCGACTTTCTTTTTTGTTATCAGTCATCCAGACTTAGAACTTCTCAGCCTGTTCTTCCTGTGGGTCAGTCATCGTGTTTTCTAAATCCTCACTTTGTGGCACACCAAGGAAGATCCAGTACTAAGATTGAAAGGACGTACAGCCATGCAAACTGATCATCAAAACACAGTGTGATAAGTGCATCAGAACAGTGTTAGCTGGTTATTCCGTAAACATTTGCCCCTGGCCTGGGGACTGTGGGACAAGATGAGGCTCCTCTCACCCTCAGAGAGCTAGTGTTCTCGTGGAAAGACAGACCTTCACAAAGAAATGATCTTTGTAGGAACTGGGACCTTGGAGGACAGTTTTTATTCAGGAGGCATTATTCAAGTGCTATTTTAAAAAATGTATTCAGTGTGTTAGGGTTGTACATCCAAATACCCGGCTTTCCCTCAGGCTTTTAAGTTAATTGTATAAGCTTTATCTTTCTATGTATAAATGTAGCAAAATTTAACAATCACCTTTGAAGGGACTCATAGCTTAATTACATTTCTTTAAATAGTTTGGTCTTTAAAACTTTAATATATTTTATTTCTCTTTATAAAAATTTCTACTGTCTGAAAAATCTTCCCAAGTACTTAACTCTTATAAAACCAGAAAATGAAATTTATAAATCCAGTGGCTCAAATGTTCTCTTAATTCTTGTACCATTTACATAAACTTAATAAAATTCTCTTACCCCTTCTTAAGATCACAACCCTAAATCAGTAACTCAGTTACCATTTTAAACTGGACATGAAGCTATTCTAATATATGAGATTCCTGTAAACATTTCAAGTATTTAAAAACACCCAATATATGATTCTCTCATCCTAACCCATAACATGTTTGATTATATTTAATTCTGAATATTAATGAAGATAATAATATACCTCCTACCCCCACGCCCCCCAGTTTTTTCCATCTCAAGAAACCTGGGTTCTCTTTCCATGAAAATTCAGGGTTATTTTCTTGGCTGGCCAAGTCTGTGTATTGGCCAGGCTTGTTGAGGACTTGTGATCTGGCCTTAGGCTTTCCTCGGTAACAGGAAAATAATCAGTAGAGTCCCGCCAATAGTCACTGTGTGCAAGTATCTAAGGCCATGCCTTCCAAGTGGGGTAGATTCAGTTTACACATTACCTAGTTCTCAGCTTGTATTTGAATCTGTAACCTCTACCCATGCTATTTCACCACTGGACTGGATTCAACTATTTAAGCCTTGTCTCTTCTTGAGTGGCAGGGCCACAAATCTGATAAATGACATCAGATTAAACTCTGTGTTCCCTGTTCTGATTCTGTCCGACTTCATGGGTACAACACTCAAATCATGCTAATTAAACAGGTGGCTAATACATGCTGTGAAAGAAACAGGTAAAGTACCACTATAGAAACTCGGGCGGAAGTGGGAAGATCACTTATTTTAGGAATTTGGAGTGGAGCCCTCTCTATCTGTGGTCACATTGGAGGATCTGCAGGTCACGCTAATTTGTTATCTAAAGGAAGAAGAGTTTGCTGAGAATAGGGAGGCAGGGGGTCTGGGCAGAAGGAGCAGCACTTGCAACACATCTCAGGCCTAGGGAGGAGGGGGTTGGCATGTGGGAAAACTCAAGGACAACTATGTGGCTGTGAAGTCATTTGTTCAGGGGACTTGCTAGGTGGGGGATCAGATCCAGCACCTTGAATTAGTAACAGTTACATAGACTATTTACTTGTAGAAGTCTGTCATTTATTCATCCCTTTTGTTATCTGCAAACATCAGCACCCATTTTGACTGCTCCTCCTGCACAGTTCCTTCCCTCTTCCGTATTTGGGACACTCTTCCCACCTCCCCTCACCAATCCCGTGTCCCAGACATCCTGTGGGAGACCCGGCTGAAGTCCCACCTCATCTGTTTGTCTTTCCTGACCATGCTGTATTTAGTCAGTTCTTCTTTCGAATTACCATAGCAGCTTGTGTGTGTCTGTACTTCAAGACTGCCAGTCTGGAAGAGATCTGAGAGATAAAGGGCCTGGCTCAATTTCCTCCTTTTTCCAGCTGGTAAAATTCAAAAGAAAAAAAAAAAAAAAAAGGCAGGTGGCTTCCTCCACTCCATGAAACCACACCAGAACTGATCACTTGCTCGTCATTGGCTTTTCACACCTTTTCTTTTGTGTCCTCTGTATTTCATGAGTATACTAACTAACATGGACTTTTCCTCCTTAGCAGCAATAACAAATAGGCATAGAATACATAGTAGGCATACACACCTGTACACAAAAGTATCCATTAACGCTGAAGGAATATATCTCTAGGGAAGGAAATGAAAACATGTAGTTACTAGAAAGTCTGTTTATTGGATAGTCCTTTTAATGAAACACCAGTTTTTAATGTACTGTCCAGTAACCACTTTTCCCATAATACAACCAACTTGCAAAAGGAGAAATTTCATATAAACAACATCTGCACTTTGGAGAGAAGGGGTGCCCACCTGTTTGTTCAGGTCCTTAGGAAGGACAGATTACATTCTGCCTTTAGCAACTGTGAAATGTGATTCTGTTACGATATCTAACAGTCTGAGCTTTAGAAGCAGTTTATTAAATAGTCATTAAGAGAATAATTCGGCCTTCCCAGAAAAAGTAACGTTTCCCTGGGGACCGAGTTCCAATGCGAGCTCTGCCCTCCTTCTGCCTTCCTCTACATGCGGTCTTGATGAGGCAGCTGGCGAGGCCCGTCTCCCTCTGTCAGCTGCCCACAAAGCTAAGCCTGTTCTTCCAGCCCTGGCTGACCATAGAAAGTGAAGCTTGAATAGAGAGCTTCAGAAATGTTAAGCCTTTTTTTTTTTTTTTTTTTTTTTTGAGACGGAGTCTCGCTCTGTCGCCCAGGCTGGAGTGCAGTGGCCGGATCTCAGCTCACTGCAAGCTCCGCCTCCCGGGTTCACGCCATTCTCCTGCCTCAGCCTCCCGAGTAGCTGGGACTACAGGCGCCCGCCAGGTCGCCCGGCTAGTTTTTTGTCTTTTTAGTAGAGACGGGGTTTCACCGTGTTAGCCAGGATGGTCTCGATCTCCTGACCTCGTGATCCGCCCGTCTCGGCCTCCCAAAGTGCTGGGATTACAGGCTTGAGCCACCGCGCCCGGCCGGAAGTTCTTTAGCTTAATAGTGATTACTGGATTTATTTTAAACGTGATAAATGATTCCTTTATTATTTCAGCAAGATGCCGTATCCTATTTTTCTATTAAAGATAAACCCTATGTAGTTAACATATACTTGCAGATTGCTGAGAGTAGATCTTAAATGCTCTCACCATAAAAAATAAGTGTGTGAAGAAATGGACATGTTAATCAGCTTATTTGAATAATTTCACAATGTATACATACATAAGACATCATAATATACACCATATATATATAATTTTTGTCAATTATGCCTTAATAAAAATATAAATAGACTCCAGCCCTGACTTTGTCACTATTACCTGCAGGACCTTGGGCAAGTTATTTTTTCTTCCTGCCTTAGGCTCCTGATATGTAAAATGGGGTAAAAATGCCTAACTCAAGCTCATGGTGAGAATTGAAGGAGAAAAATGCTTATCACACTAACATGTTTGCACAACTATAATGTGTGTTATTATCCCTCATTCAGCCATCCCAGGTAAAGTTACATAAAATTCAACTCGTTTTCAATTTTGATTTAAAGCTTTATATTTTTAATTTTGGGCTTTTAAAAACAAAATGTTCTAAACCAAGCCCCTGGGTTTTACCTCCCTGTCTCTCTAGTTCAAAGGTCAGGCGCCCTCACCCTGCGATCCTGTGTGCAAGATTGTCGACTGGGCTCTGTCCGTCTGGCGTCAGCTTAACTCCTGCCTGGCCCGCTTGGGCACACCTGAAGCACTTCTTGGACCAAAATATTTCCTGTCTTGTCCTGTAGTTCCTGGACATGCCCAAGTGACAGTGAAGTAAGTGCCATGTTTCGTTAGTTTTCTGCTTATAATGGAGACATGGCCAATTCAGATGTTTGAGGGTAAGGATGCTGACCAGGCTGCCTTGTGCCACCTCCTGTCACTGATACAGAGTGCCAGTGCTCTCTGCTCTTCCAGAGGATGGCCACAGCTTGTCTACGGGGTGCTTCCCCTAGGGCAGCTGCATTTTTGCTGAGAGCTAGGTTTTTCCTCTATTAGAAAACTCTCATCCAAGTTATGCTTGGCTTACTATGCAGAGTCTCCTAAGTGAGGTCCCACATAAGAAGTTTCATCAAGTATTGTATGCACACCCTCCAAAAAACCTGCATTCTGTTAATGAATTGAAAAGCTTCTCCCTTTATTGAGACCCATGTTCAGTACTTACTGTGTTTTCCTTTGAAGCAGCTTATGAGAACAGACATATATACAATAAGGTTAATGAAACAGAAAATCAGGAGAAAATTGAAAGGAGAAAAAATTTGTTACCATCCAGTTTAGTAATGGTTCTGTGACCAGCAAGCAGATTTGATTCTGTAGTTTCTGGTGTCATAGGCAGAAGCCTGTCTTGGAAAGCAGGAGATTGAAATAGTATCTTCTCAGCTGGGTGTGGTGGTTGATGCCTATAATCCCATTGCTTTGGGAAGCTGAGAGGGGAGCATCACTTGAAAAAAAATTAGCCAGGCATAGTGGCATGCACCTGCAGTCCTGGCTACTTGAGTTGGGAGGCTGAGGCAGGAGGATCAATTGAGCCCAGGAGGTCAAGACTGCAGTGAGCTTTGATTAAGCCCCCGAACTCCAGCCTGGGTGACAGAGCAAGACCCTGTCTCTAAAAAGTATATGTATATTTTCTCTGTTGTAAGACAAACCACCATTTTTATAACAGCTAATTGGTGGGAAAGAAGTAGTATATTAAATGTACATTTAGATTTTTGCTACAAAATAAATACACTTATTGATATAATTACTACTTTCTTCATTATTATGTCAATTAAATTAGTCTTTTTTACATCCAGAGTCTCAAGATTCTTAGGAACCAATTTTGACCTCTCCTATATGGAGTATAGTCTTTGTCAAGAACTGTGGAGGTTCCAAGATTTTTACCCTATTTGCAAGCTACTATATTAGCCTGCCATGGTTGAGGATGCTGAGTGAGGGACACAGGACTTCATCATCCACAACACAGCAGGCAGCCTGAGCTTCACTTTTACATAGGTTCCCGTTACCCCTGAAGTCCCATGGGGTGATACATAGTGGCCCATGTAGATGCTGGATTTGCCTCACAGCTGTGGAACTCCCCACTTCCCATCCCTCCAAGGCTTCTAAAGAGGGATGCTGCAACTCTGTCGACCATTGGCCCTGGAAGATGTTATTTTTATTATCCTGGTCAGGAAACAATTCTGCCCTCTGCTCCTGAAGGAGACCTTTATCTCTGTCTTCCAAGACTGAAAAGATAGTTCAGAACAAAAACTAACACCAGATGTGCAGAAATGCCGCAGATAATTGTCTACCAATGGCTAAGGAGTTGATTTTTTTTTTCAAACCACAGCTTATCATATTTATACTGTAGCACTTTTAGGAATAACTGCATAATTTTGATTCATATTGTAAAATACCAGAATTTTATCTGTGTTCCCTATCGTACTTTTATTTTTCCCCGATTGCATAGCACTAGACATTAAGAGAGAAACTTGATGGATCATAGTTTTTGACAGTTCTTGAAAGATTCATGCAGTGTCTAATAGCTTTGGAAACATTCCTGACCTGGGAGATGTGGTTTTGTTTCTATAGCCTTTAATCATATAAGTGTTTTTTCAATACTGCAACAAAGCATAATCTAGTTTTAACTTTGAGTGCTGCAAATTTGGGCTGAAGTCCCACTGTTTATGGCTATTAATGCAAACAGTCCACTGAGGCAATAGCTGGTTGACCCCCATCCTCCCGATAGAACTGAGCCCACCCACACGCAACAGTGAGCCCTTGCCTTGGGACAGGCAGATTTAATTTACCAGTGATTATACAATACATGTCAGGCTGGGCACAGTGGCTCACGCCTGTAATCCCAGCACTTTGGAAGGCCAAGGCAGGAAGATCACTTGAGGTCAGGAGTTTGAGACCAGTCTAGCCAACATGGTGAAACCCCATATCTACTAAAAGTACAAAACTTAGCCAGGCGTGGTGGCACTTGCGGGTAATCCCAGCTACTTGGAAGGCAGAGGCATGAGAATTGCTTGAACCCAAGAGGCAGAGGTTGCAGTGAGCCGAGATTGTGCCTCAGCACTCCAGTCTGGGTGACAGAGCGAGACTGTCTCAAAAAAAAAAAAAAAAAAAAAGATCCCAATTTCAGAAATATTAAAATACAATATATGTGTACTTTATTAAGGAGGTATAACAAAGAAGTTGAAGCTATTTAGACAAGGACTTTTAGGAAATCTTTTTTCCAGATTTCTTCAGTCTTTAAATTTACCTTCCTTTCCATGTATTTATTCACGCATTCATTCACTCAGCACTCAAGCATTGATTCTACATTGAGAGAGACATGTAAACAATCAGTTTCATTTGAAATACATTGTATTTTTGAGAAAGATTCAAACTACTTTTGTATTGGGTAATTTCACTTATTTGAAAACTACCTGGGAAAGGTAGCATATCTACAGAAACACTTAACGTTTTTTCCCCATAGTGTTCAAACTGTCCTTTCGTAGAATTGTGTATAATTATTGAGAAGCCTGCTCCTAAGGGATGAATCGGCCCCTCTCCTGCTAGGTGGATGTCTAAGCTGTGGAATGGCGTCATCGCGCCCAGAGTTCAAGAAGCAATATTGTCAAGAGCCTCTGTGAAAAGACAACCTGGCTTTGGACAGACAACTGCTAAAAGACACCCTAGCCAAGGACAGCAGGCTGTGGTCAAAGCTGCTCTCAGCATCTTGCTAAATAAAGCTGTACTGCATGGCTGTCCCCTCCCCAGAGCAGGTATGTGGGTTTCTGCAGAGGAGAGGAAATTCACACCCTTATAAAATACCTTTTAAAAGTTGTTTTTAGAGAGCTGTCTATCTTCTCTTTGTAATTAGAAAAGTATACATTTTATAGCAGTGTTCCAGAACTGTGATTTTAATTACTGGTTAATGTTTGAATTCTAGATCTCCAAGTAAAGTTTGTGCTGGTTCACAAAATCCCAGCTTGGATATTAAATAAGTGCATGATTTTGAACAGTCCATATCTTTGAGAAATAGAAATGGATTTTGCTTTAATCAGTGAAACTGCATTATCCCTGCTGTGATTTGTGTTGTTTCAGAACTAGACCAGCATACAGCTGATTTCAAAGGAGGAAGTTTCCATTTATCCATAGTTTCCGGTTATAACAGTTGTAACAAAAAGAAAGGAGAGAGTGGTGCCTGGAGAAAGGTGAACACCAGTCCTCGCAGGAAGTCTGGCCGCTTCTCTTTACCCACCTGGAATAAGCCAGACCTAAGCACCGAAGGTAAGGGGCCGGGGTAGGCATGCTGCCTACAAGGAGGTGGACATTCCCAATCCAGTGTCTGAAAGCAAATATGCTTTCATTTTTATCACTATGCATTTGGCAAAACAAAGTTTAAGTATTTCAATGCACATTCTCATGGAATAAACAAACTATATAGTAGGTACATTTCCAAAAATATATAGGAGATCCCTACCTGAAAAATACCACTTTCAAACTAGAATTCCAAAATTAATCTTTAAGTTGTTAATGGTCATTTATTAATTTCTCTTGGTGTTCACAATTTGTATAATCATTGCATTATTGCATAATAAAATCATTGGCATATTTCTCTACTACTATGTCACTCATAAGTTAATCTTACATTAAAAAAAAATACGTGGCCGGGCGCGGTGGCTCAAGCCTGTAATCCCAGCACTTTGGGAGGCCGAGACGGGCGGATCATGAGGTCAGGAGATCGAGACCATCCTGGCTAACATGGTGAAACCCTGTCTCTACTAAAAAAAAAAATACAAAAAACTAGCCGGGCGAGGTGGTGGGCGCCTGTAGTCCCAGCTACTCGGGAGGCTGAGGCAGGAGAATGGCGTAAACCCGGGAGGCGGAGCTTGCAGTGAGCTGAGATCCGGCCACTGCACTCCAGCCTGGGCGACAGAGCGAGACTCCGTCTCAAAAAAAGAAAAAAAAATACGTGTAGAGACATATTGATACCCATTTAAGACCTTTCCAGGTGAATCAGGTGTACACATTTATTTCTCATGGACGACATGTACCATGTGCCGGGTTCCAGTCTAGGCACTGGAAATAGAGTGGTGAAAAAACATATTCCTGGCCCAGCATGGTGGCTCACATCTGTAATCCCAGAAATTTGAGAGGCCGAGGCGAGTGGATAGCTTGAGGTCAGGAGGGCAAAACCCTGTCTCTACTAAAAATACAAAAATTAGCTGGACCTGGTGGTGCATGCCTGTAATCCCAGCTACTCAGGAGGCTGAGGCATGAGAATTGCTTGAACCTGTGAGACAGAGTTTGCAGTGAGCCGAGATCACGCCACTGCACTCCAGGCTAGGTGACAGAGTAAGACTCTGTCTCAAAAAAATAAAAATAAAAAAATAATTCCTGCCTTCATTGAGGCATTCTAATAAATTGGACAGATTTCATATGATGGGACATCACGTGAAAAATAAGTGTGTAAGCTTTCATTCTAACAAGATGTAACACGTGTGTATCTTCTGGTGTTAGACCTATTCCTTTTGGCATTGATAATAGGATAATCAGCCATTATATAAATTATAAATGTCCTTCCCAAAAGAAATACAAATTGGAATAAAAGCGAAAGGAAATTTCCACCTCATGTGCACCGTGGACTTCAGATTATGTCATTCATTTGCCTCCCCTCTCAAAGTATTTGTTTTGTGGAATTTTATGCCACCTTTTAGCAGTGGGGTTTCTAAATGAGGTGCTTAAAATCTTGTATTTTTAAAAACGTAAAAAAGTTGCTTTTAGTTATATTTTTATTTTTAAGCTTGTATTTTGTTAATTTTAATAGCAATTTAACGTTTTTTAATCCTATCAATATATGCTAGGGCTCCCCCATTACCCTAAGTGCATGATAGCAAATTTTGACCCCTTTTTTTAAGTGAATGAAAATTTACTGAATAAAATGAATTTTCTTATACTTTTAAAAAGATAAGCATTTTATATTGATACTAGATACTGTTTTCATCTTCAGAGCTTGTCATTACTTCCCAAAGTTGTCAGAGTGTTTGATTCAGGGAGTAAGAATCACTGGACTCCAGCCTGTCAATTTAGTATAGACCCCCCGGTGACTTTCTGTAGCAAAGATTATACCATTCATTTGCTCTTAGTCCTTTCGGTATGCAAGAAAGCTCTGAGACAATGATAATGATCTCCATTTACAGAGAACAAAACTCAGGTTCAGAAACCCTTGAACACCTGCTCCAAATCACCTCTCCTGGAAATATGTGGTTCTATAATTGTTTCTTGCAAGCCCAGTGCGATTTTCTGTAGTCCATGCCACCCTAATCTTGTTAGACATGCAGTGATCTGTGGGTACTCAGATAACTGGACACCCATTGAGGCTCTTCACTGTGTCATTTCTAAGTTTATTAGAATCTCTATAATGTTTAAGACCAACTTTTTGAGCTAAGTTAATAAGTGTATATGCTTTAGAGTGGACAATCAAAATGAATATGAATTTAAAGCAGTATCATGGAAGAGGCTGGCTCAGAAAACTATATTATGTTAAATGTGAAAAAAGATGAATAGATTTGAAATTGTTTGTATTTTTAGTAATTTGTTTTGAACTATTATTTGATATCAAATGTTATCTTCTTTGAAGCATGAGCTTCTTTGACAGAATAAAACTACGCTACAGGAGTTTACATAGACTTCAACAAGGAAATTTCTAAAAGTTAATTTTACAAAGTATATAATTCATGAGTCTGTAGTTGGGTTAGAAACCATGACTGACATGCCTCTCATCATTTTTATAATGGTAAATTTTTCTAATTATTCCAATGTATATATGATTATTACAATGGTTCCAGTGACTTGGGTTGTTTTAAAAAAAAAAAAAAAAAAAACCAGCACAGGAATCCCTTTACATGCAGGTCACTATGGAAGCTCATAAAATTTGATAAAGAGACAGCCCATTTCTTTTCTGACCTAAAACAGAAAGGCCTGATGTCAGATCCCAGGCCTTTAAGGCAGAACCTAAGGCTGTGCACTATGTAGTGATTAGTAGAAGCCACTAGTCAGTGCTTTGGATGATAATGACAAAAGTATGAGTAAAGAAACTTGACAGTGATTTTCTTTGATCTTTTAATGAGGATATATTTAATTTTCAAAAAATTTGTGTTGACAATATTAATATTTTTAGAATTCACTCAAAAGCAACTGTTTTAATGCATTCATAACATTGAGTCTAAAATGGTTTATAAGAGTGTTTCTCAAACTTTAACCATAACCCATAGTGAGAAATACATTTTATACCATCACCTGTACACACAAACCTCTGCATTTGTATGTTTGTATAACTGATACACAATCAATACAGGCTATTTTCTTTGTTTTTTGTTTTTTTTTTTTAACTATGTCATAATCTGCAGTTTACAAAACATTGATATGATTTTCAGCATTTTTTAAATTCCATGACTTTTTGTACCCTGTTCATATTTTCTTTTCTGTATAATGCAAAAGTTGTTAAAAGTTAAATTTCTACAAGTGCATGGCTAATGCCACATGTCAAAAACTATACTTGATTACATAGTAGTGTTAGAATGCACACAAAGGTAGAGAAAGGGTGATTACCATCATCCAAAGGCAGGTATTAAATCTTCTTTTGGTCCTTCGAGAACAAGGGCCTGAGGAACCAGGGACTTGACTAGAGAGAAGGGCCATCCGTAAAAGCGAGATTCAGGATTCTTGACTTGAGCATTAGGTAGTGTTAGTAGTACCAAGTTCCACCAAAATGTACTCGAGGGAGTTGGCTATTCCTTGACTTTCCCACAATGCCTGTGCAGGAGGCTATGCCCAGAGCCTCTGTCCTGGGGAAAATCTCAAATGGTAGATATTAATCCAAGAACAGTATGAAAGTGCTGCAAAGTCCACAGTCTGTTTCTTTTAAATACAGAGTTCAAGAGGCACAGGGACAATGATCTATTGAAAATGGTTCTCTTTTTTAACAGGTATAAAAAACAAGACTATATCACAGCTGAATTATAACAGGAATGCTTCTCTGTCAAAACAAAAGTAAGCTCACCTTTCAAATTTAACTCACAGCAAAGATAAATCAAGTAACTTCAATTACTATTTTAAATGTTCCATGTTCTCAATTATTTGTATGACTATTATGCTGTTAATGTGCTTTTAAAATAATGTATGTCATTCAAATGCTGATATTAAACTGAAATCTAATGAATGGTATCTTTGGATGACATCTAAACTGTTCCTTAAGATTAATATAATGCAATATAAAGACTATTTTGCTTGTAGTTTGTTGAATAAGGTCAGAAATATTATAGGTTTCATTTGATCAAATTCTGTTTATGCATTTGTGAACTTTTAGACAGTCATTAGATGACTTTTCCACAGATTTCCAGAAACAGCATGACTTTTTTTTGGAGACAGAATCTTGCTCTCTTGCCCAGGCTAGATAGAGTGTAGTGGCGTGATCTCGGTTCACAGCAACCTCCACCTCCAGGTTCAAGTGATTCTCCTGCCTCAGCCTCTTGTGTAGCTGAGATTAACAGGGGCCTGCCACCATGCCTGGCTAATTTTTTGTATTTTTAGTAGAGTCGGGGTTTCACCATCTTGGCCTGGCTGCTCTCGAACTCCTGACCTTGTGATCCATCCGCCTAGACCTCCCAAAGTGCTGGGATTATAGGCGTGATTTTTAAGTGCTATATATTTATAGTGATAATTTAAGAAATTGACTATTTCAGCTTGCAAATATGGAGGTATAAAGGATGATTTGTATAATTATAGAATAGAAATGTTTAGGCAGTTTGTGTGCCCTGTCACTTGGCAGGTAATATTTAGGATCATGTCCACTGGTTTGCCGCATTAGAGAAGAGGGGAGGGTGAAGAGAGAGAAGGAAGATGAAGGAAACTGCATGGCATGCTATTTTCTGGCAGGACCACAGCTAGATCCATGACATGCAACAGCCTGTATCATTTTTCCAGCAACCTTAGGATGTACACATAAGGGTTATTTATAGAAAAGGGAACCCAGGAACTGAGGTGTTAAGAAAACCTGGTGCATGATCATATTGCTAGCTAGCAATAGAGCCAAGTTTGAAATTCATGTTTGTCCCATTTTATCACACTGTCCCCTATGCCAGTGTTTAGCATCCTATCTGGCCTGGGAGACAGAAGAAACAGCAATAGTAGGGAGCCTGGAATATTGTACATCAAAGTGAAGTTCTTTGTGAAACAAAATTTTATCCTCTCAAGAATTTGAGTAGGAGTTATCAAAATCCTGTAGAAATTTCTTACCTTAGTATTCCAGTCTCTCAGGGTATGGGAGTGGGTTGTTGCATTAAATGACATTTATGAAATGCTTTAAAGGATATTAAAAACATTTTACCTACCCCACACCAAATCCCAAAAAATGTACAGTGTCTAGATTTCCAAATTGGGAATTGTTCTCACTTTGAAAAACGTTTTTCTGAACTTTGCGTTAGGTCTTTAGAGAATGATCTGTCACTGACGTTGAATTTGGATCAGAGACTCTCTCTGGGTTCGGATGACGAAGCAGATCTTGTCAAGGAACTTCAGAGCATGTGCTCCAGCAAGTCTGAGTCTGATATCAGCAAGGTGAGCAGTATAAATGGGGGGGCACTGAATGGCTCTACTCAATAGCTGGGAGACTTTTGGGGGACCACAATTCCCTAAAAGAAATTCCTTATTGAATAGCATGGTTAATGCTGCAAATCAAACCATCCCTCACCTTGCTTAGAAAGGCCATTTCTTCCGAAATATCAATTATACAATAAAGGAGCTCTACTTTGTGAAGCCTACTTTTCCAAACTCCTCCAAGACCTGAAGTTAAAATTGTGTGTTAATTGCATTAGTACAAGTCACATCAATTCATTTGGGCAGCCTTTTTTTTTTTTGCGGGGTAGGGGGGGCGGGGAGACAGAGTTTTGCTCTTGTCGCCCAGGCTGGAGTGCAGTGGTGGGATCTTGGCTCACTGCAAGCTCCGCCTCCCGTGTTCAAGCAGTTCTCCCTGCCTCAGCCTCCCGAGTAGCTGGGATTACAGGCACCCACCACAACTCCTGGCTAATTTTTGGATTTTTAGTACAGACGGGGTTTCACCATGTTGGCCAGGCTGGTCTTGAACTCCTCACCTCAGGTGATCTGCCGCCTCAGCCTCCCAAAGTACTAGGATTACGGGCATGAGCCTCTGCACCCAGCCTGGGCAGCTTTTTATATAAGCCTAAATTTGAGTTTCCTCAGATCTTTTTCCTTTCCACATTCCTAACTTTGGCCTATCAGTCATCTATCAGTAAGAAAATTATAACAAGCATCACAGCAGACTTATGTTATAGACCAAGCAACAGCTTTCTTTGCAAATGAGAAAAAGAATTAGCTTGTATAATGCATATCATCATAATCTTTAAGCTGTGAAATTTGAGGCCAAATATGGAAACCAGTGACCTGAAATCTCAAAGAAAACATGGACAGCATCAAGTTCCACCTGTTTTGGCACTCTGGTATCTGCAGCAGGTTTCACCGAGCTGCCTTGATGGATGCCTTTTGAGTGACTGTAACTTTTTCAGCTTCCCCTGAAACACCCAACTGTGTTTTACTTGAATCGTCATAATATCCACAGCAAAGTAGAATTCACTATCTTATTTAACTGTGTTGGAAGCAAAACATATATCCACTGAAAAAGGTAATGATTAAAATCTTGCAAATGTTATATCCTTTCTTTACTTGCAAAATGACTTGACTTTTTATATGGATTCTTTTTCCTTAGAGGATGTTTCTCATGCATTTGCTGTCAGTTTTACATGAAGACTTCAAGTCTTTCATGTGAACAAGTTCAGGATTTGAGGGGCAGGGAGGAGGATAAGAGTAACACTTCTGCTGTGGTTTCTCCACCATTTAGCTGTGCCTTGAGTATGCACAGTGTGACTGTGGAGACATGACTGGGTAAATTCTGTATTTTCCAGATTGCTGATTCCAGGGATGATTTAAGGATGTTTGATAGTTCTGGAAACAACCCTGTACTTTCAGCAACTATTAATAATCTGAGAATGCCAGTGTCACAAAAGGTAAGTGTCCCTTTCTCCCCAAAGTGAGCAAAGGATGATTGCTATGGAATTGACTTCACAAATCATCTTTCAGTGTGAATCATAGAGTTTTTTTTAAAACCAAAGCTAAGAACTGAAAAATAGGATAAAGGTAAAATTGTTCATCAGTTTATCAAGATTAGAAAGAGTGTTTATAGAGTATCTTGGAAAAAAATGACATAGAAAAGCATTACTTTTTTCCCTTCTATTTGATTCCAAAATTTGGGTGTCTGTTGATATCTCCATTTTTTTTTTATTTGTATATTACAAAACTAGAAATACAGTAGTTCTGCCTCATCAGGTGATGCCTGAACCCCAACCAAAGTTTATATACTCTATATTCCTTCAATCCGACAACCTAGAGGGCTACTAAGTGGCCAGTGGGTGGGTAATGTAGACAGAATGGATAAGTTGATTCACATCCTGGGCAGAACACAGTAGGATGGTGCAAGATTTCATCATGCTATTTAGAATGGCCTGAAAATTTATGAATTGTGTATTTCCAGACCACAGGTAACTGAAGTCACAGAAAACAAAATTGTGGATGAGGGGGGTACTATGGTAACAAAACTGTCATCTTGGTTGTTCTTAAGATTTCCTGTAATTTAGAAAATTAGAGTTAATTATAACAAAGCAAAGCACTGAGTGATAACATAAAGGTCTTAATGCATTGCAAACAAATTTCTATAACATGCATTACATTTCAATGATACTTTAAAAACAAATCTGAATGGCAACTAGAAGAACCAGGATTCCAGTAGACTTCCTTAACCTTTTGAAACAGATTCCATGACTACAGCACTGCACCATTATCAGTTGGTTAATAAATGGCAAGAGCTGGCACAGCATGGTATTCCTGGGTGAGCAGAAACAATAGGAAACGACTCACTCATTAGTTACATTGTGAGGATGCAGACTTTTGTAATACATGGTTTGTTCACCAAACCATGTTGATTGATTGCCATTCACATCCTGTTCTCATCTACTCCCAAGGTGGCTTACAAAGGCCTGTGTGTGTGTGGGAGGGTGTGGCGCAGAGAGCAGGATTATAAAGTAAGCATGGTGAGACTATTAAGTTATTAAGCCTTATCTGATCACCTAGCAGCACTGGGCCCCACAGCCCTGCTCCCTCACTGCTTCATTAGGTTTTGATCCTGGCTATTCTATGTGGACCTGTGTGAGCTGCATGCATTGGGGGAGCAGGTATGGGAGTGGGAATTTGCATGGCTGGGGCTCTAATACAAAGTATTAAACATGATGTCCTGTGAAGAAAAGGATGGCTTTCACACTCACGCTAGCATAATGTCTGCCTTTTTTGGTCAATTGGGAACAATTTAGAAGCCCAGCAAAATTTGGAGGATGACCTAAGATGACCTGGAGTCAGCACTGAGCATTCTGGTTGGAAAACACTTTGTCCAGGGCCCATTCCTTTGCCATCTTTAAAGCCTCAACTCCTTCCCCCTTTATTTATAGCTTGCCCTGAGCTGTGCTTGACTGGAGGCCGGTCTCTAGGACCCAAGAATTTAGGATTCCTTGTGGAACATGGTCAGTGGAAGGATCTTAGCAAGAGGAACAGTGAGCCACCTTCCCCATAAGCCCAGATCACTTTCTTGTGTAAAAATATTGTTGGCTGGTAGAGAATGACTGCTTTTTAAATGTCTAATGGAGAAACATGGTCATACCACTACTTCTTTGTCACGTGACCGTATTGAATTGCTACAATAAGGTACTGTCCACAAATAAAGTAGTACCGAAAGTCAAAGTTCTGGGCAGCTTTGTTTAAAAGATCTTTTTTAAAACGAGTCCTTTTACACTATATGGGCTCCTATGCCCCCCCCGCAAAAAAACCTATGTTATTGTTTAAATGTGCAGCTTGATGTGGGGATCAGGACCACTGCCTCCTAGTCTTCTCTCCCTTTGCCCACTGAAGACACCCCTAAGAGCTAGAAGATGTTTTTCTCAGAAACTGCCAGCAGAGGGCAAAGTGGTACTTACTGTTGGCAGCCTTCTGAAACCTTGGCTGGCTCATGCCTTTTCTCCTACTGAGCTGGTATTTCTGGGTTAGATGCCCAGTTTCTTCTGTTACCAAAAAGTATCTCCATTTCGAGGTAAGAGCTCCCTGGGTTAGTTGAAATCATTTTCTCCTTCATGGCCAGAAGGCTGGCAATGCCTCCATTGGAGAGGGGCCCTGCAACCATCATTATCTGTTGGAAAACAAAAATGAGTACCTTACCTTTATTATTTGCCACAATATAACTCCTCACTACTCTAACAGTAAGGGAGCATAATTGGGTTTACTAATTTAGCCGGCCTTCTAAATTAAAAACATATTTAAATCAACAGGAAGAACAAATGCTAATAAATGTTTTCCTTTTATGTAAATCCAAACTAATCCTCTGAAAGGACAAGTTCACATCTTTGGTTGCATGAAATCCACTTGAGGTTTTTTTTCTCCCCCCATCCTCTGGTCTGAGGGGAAGCCTGGACAGTGGGTTTTTTAAAGCTCCTTGGTGAGTCTTACATGCAGCCAGGGTTGACACCCACTACTCTAAAACATAGCCCTGATCAGTCATCTTCATTTTCCACCCATTTCTTGTTTTCCAAATATATCTTTAGAGGGATTGATTTGCCTTCATGTATCTTGTTTACACGTTCCTTTTTTACATGTAATTTACTACTCCCCTCTGTACTCCTCCCCATAGAACCCTCTCTCTTCACCTGTCACAGTCCTGTGCCTCTTTAAAGACTCACCCCCAGTGCCACCTTCCCTACATGTTTTTCTTTTCCTCCTGCCCCCTACTTTCCCACCTAGAGGAATTATAGCATCTTCTTAGCTTCTAGTAGATGCTGTGTGTTGAATGAATTTCACTGAATGAATTGCTCTGATTTACCAATTCTTTAAGGCTAAATAAAACTTACTTTAGGTCAGTGCCTTTCTATACGAATTAGTTTCTCTTTGAGTTTAACATGCACAGCAACATGGATAGTCAACGTTATACATTTAATCAGTAATCTGGGGGTTTTGGCCCAGGAAGCATTAAACACTCATAACTCTCCTGTTCCTAAACTCCGCTGCTTCCCTAGGCTTGACTTCTAGGGTGTCAGGAGTACTTTTCAGTCAGGACGCTGTGCATCGGCCACTTGCTCTATTCTTGCACTCCTGGCCTTGAATTGCTATGGCTCACACGAAGCCCTCGTGATTCTCCATGTTCTCATCCTACCTCCTTCCGTCCTAGCCTCACACTTCCAGGGACTGACCAAACCACACTGTGGTACTTCATTTCATGTGGACATTTCCTGCCTCAGACCATGAAGGTACACTCCCCTCACCATCATGTTGCAGGTACAGAAACAGACTAGAACACAGTGTATGTCTCCTTTCCTTCCTCTGGGCCATGGCTTTAACTCTGGATTTGACAATAATGGCAAAATTAAACAACTCCCCTCACCACCGGATTCTGTATAGCAACTAGCTGTTATCCTTATTATAATGCCGTATTTCATGTTTTCCGAATACTATGTATGTGTTGAATTTGCTGGTGTGTTAGACCAAATTACAAGTTGTAATTGGCCCATGACTAAGTCCCATTTTGCAGACTTAACAGTAATTTCTTGTTAGGAGAAATGAGATTGGATCATGGTACCTGCACTGTTTTTACAGTTGTGGCTCCATCACCATCCAACTCATGACAAGCAATATAACTTCTCATTTTCTTTCTGGTAACTTGACAGCATAAGCATCCTTACAAAACAAAAGCAGAACATACTAAGTAGGTTCACCCTTCACATACCATCAACTACACATGGAGGTGACAAGGATGACAAGGATGGACTAGGATGTGTCCCCTCACCAGATGTAGCTCAGCCTTTTTCCAGCCTTCCTCGGATGTAGTTAAAACAGAGCCCATCTGTTTTTTGTTATGTCAGGAAGCTCTTGCCTTTCTAAGCTAGCTTCTTGCAGTCTAGACTTCTCTTTCCTTTCCCTGCAAATGCAGGTGATCTGGACCCCGGATTTGTCCCCTCTTTATTCTCCATTACATATTTGATGTTTCAGTGTGTTTATATTTTCCCAAACCTCGAGCCAAGTGTATATTAGAGTTACATTGCTGTTCCATTTATGATTAGCTGAGTCTAGAAATCTGACACCAAGAGATTTCACTTCGGTGATGTAGGAGTAGTTTAATGGACATGTTGTGTTGGGCTTTAAAGAATTAATAATAGGGAAATAAAGGAAAAATGGGATTTAAAGGGGATTGGAGCCAAACTTTATAAAAGAACTTTAGTGACATGGTTAAAAGTTTGGGACTTGTTCTGTGCCGTTAGTGAGGACTTATCCTTTACCTTCCTATTTGCACTGATACAGCCATAATTCTCTGCCCATTTTGTGGGTAACATTGGATTAGGTTGATGAGGAGAGAGAGAGGCAGCTGCTAAAGATAACTGAGGGTTTCCTGCTAAATTCACTGGGAAAGCAGTATTAACCAGTAATGAATCACCAAGCAGAAAGGCTTTAGAAATGAGTAGTATTGAGGAAATGCAATAAATACAGTTTTAGAATTTCAAGTGTGACTAGACATATAGGTGAATTAGTGGGGTGGAAATGCAGGAGATAAATGAGGGCTAAAGAAAGAATTTTGGGAAGTATTTAATTAGAGATTGAAATACTCTGAAGGGAAAGATCACCAATGTGTGACTTATAGAGGGCTAAGAAAAATACTACCATTTAGGATAGCAGTCCCCAGCCATTTTGGCCCCGGGGACTGGTTTCTTGGAAGACAGTTTTTCCATGGACCTGGCTAAAAGGTATGATTTCCGGATGAAACTGTTCCACCTCAGATCATCAGGCATTAGATTCTCTCAAGGACTGGGCAACCTAGATCCCTCACTTGCACAATTCACAAGAGGGTTTGCACTCCTATGAGAATCTAATGCTGCTGATCTGGCAGGAGGCGGAGCTCAGGTGGTAATGCTGGCTCACCCCGCTCACCTCCTGCTGTGCTGCCCAGTTCTTAACAGCCCATGGACTGGTCCACAGCCTGTGGGTTGGGGACCCCTGATTTAATTGGTCAGTGGAGGAAAAGGATATTGAGGAGTTAAGCTAGGGATTCTTAATTTTGGCCGCATATTAGAGAAGATTTTTTAAAATCCTATGTCCGTGCCACACCCCAGAACTATTAAATATGAATCTCTGGTAATAGGGCCCAGTCAATGACTGTTAAAGCTCCCCCAGGTGATTCCAATGTCATGTAAGACGATACCCAGGAGAATGCAACTGCCAGGTGAAATCAGATTCTTCCTGTTAAACTTTAGTTTTGTTTTAAATCTTTTAATGGTTATATTGCTGTTGGCTGCATTATTACCTTTGAAGAGGGGAAGTTATCAAGGTCAACTCCTTCAGAGGCTTTCAGAGTAGCTCACTTAGTAGGAGTCATATCATGTTTGTTAGTTTGCAGAATTTGATGCAATATAGGGGAAAACACCTTGAGTGGAAGTTGGGAGACCTGAGGTCTTGTCCCAGCTTCACCACTCCGTTCACTGTGGGCAAATCATCTTACCTCTCCAGCTTTCAGATTCTTCATGGGCAAAAAGAGACATTGACCAGGTAATCACAGGAGTTCTGAAACACTAGAGAAAGGAGATACAGGCAGCTTCCAAGTATGGAAGATCTTGAGCAACCTAATCATAGATGAATGTAGGCTGTGCTAGAGAAGGATGTTTCTCTTATGTTTTCTGCTATATGTCCCCAGATTATTTGATTATTGAGTAATAGTTCACTTTTAAGACATGAAAGTAGAAGGCAGAAAAGTTAGGGAACTTACCCAAGGTGACAGTTTGTAGAGCTACCTACAAATTGGACTACTCCAATTTGGTGATTTCCTCATGCCTGTAATTTTGTGAAGTTTCTGTTGGTAAGGAGAGCGATGCCTTAGCACTTGAGTCACTGCCTCCTGTATTTAGGAATTTTGTAACATCAGACAGGGACTAATGAAAATCATGCAGTAAGTCTATAGGAAATTAATTACTCAGCTTCTCTCCATTTTCTTTTGATTTTTCATGAGAACCTATAGTTTTAGAAACTCCTGCGCATTTGCTCAAAGAGGAGGCAGGGGTAGGGCTCATAACAGGAGAAGTTGGTGACAATGGCAAATGTGATAAACTTGTGTGGTTTCTCGTCTTTTACAGGAGGTCAGTCCTCTCAGCAGCCATCAAACTACTGAATGCAGCAACAGTAAATCAAAGACTGAGTTGGGTGTTTCAAGAGTTAAATCTTTTCTTCCTGTTCCTAGAAGTAAAGTCACCCTGTGTTCCCAGAACACCAAAAGAAGCAGCAGCAGCAGTAATACAAGGCAAATAGAAATCAACAACAACTCAAAAGAAGAGAATTGGAACTTACACAAAAGTGAACACCTAGACAAACCTAACAAATAGGCCTGCCTACAATATTCTCACTATTAACTTCCTCTGTTTCACACAGAAACCAAGGACAACAAGATATAAATACCTTTAAATGGATAAAATGTTTTCACTGTAATATAAGTTATGAGTGCGGGACCACTATTCAATTTTTTTTTGTAAAGAATGTGTTTATAACCAACATTTTGTTTTTTTTTTTTTTCAATTCCATAGGATTGAACTTCAATACCAAGAAGTTATGCTAACTTTTCAAGTAGTTTTATAATAGAAAAAATTGTAATAGTTTTAATCAAGATGTTCAGGGGTATTAAAACAGAACTGTGTACTGTATATCTGTATATATATGTATATATGTATGTATATTTAAGGAAGTCCACAATTCATACTACATACATGCTACAAAATGTGTAACTTTGGCTTAGATAACATGTACCATTTTAAATGGAGATCATAATTTTATGTTCACTTGATGGGGAATGACTAGAATGGGGCAATAACAAATTATTTCTAAACAGTTATTTTCCATTAAAAGCCATATTAAGTATTTTGCTTGTTAAATTCTAGTTTTATGTTTTAAATCTCTTAGTAGTTACATTGCCATTTGGTAGCATCATGTATATATTTATGCTTATGAGTTTGCATTATGACTCCTGTAAAATATGAAATTATAATGCAATAAAAGTGTTATCTTTCTTACAAAAGTTTTGTACCTAAGTGGATATAAATAACTGCATAAATGAATAAATTAATTCAGAATTAACTCCTTCAATATTATTTCTAGTAGCACAACCGATAATAAAATTGATATTTTCTACAAGTGTTACTTCTAAAATTACAGACAAAATTACTTATACAACTCAGTTACAATGCTTTGACACTGAATAAAATATTGATTTAGTGAAATCATTTTGCTGTACTTTTTATCTATAGCTGTTTGTAGTCTATGCAGCAGATAATTTGTGTTCAATTTAGTAATGCTCATAAAATTGCCTTCCATGTTAGTATTTCACTAGCTATTCACAACAAGGTTCAACCCTATTAGAAACATCTGAAATACTTAAATGGAGCACCAGGAATTGGGTGCTCACAGTTAAAACATCATCTTTTTCATAAATACCAAAGAAATATCATTGTACCAGGAATCATTTACTTGTCTAAAGTCATTGAAAGCCTTTTTTTGGCCAGAATGGTTATTTACAATGAAGTATACATAACTGCATTGTATTGCTATTACAAAACTACACATACCTTAAAAATAACAATGTAAAGATTATGTCACTAATCTTTAGAACAAAACTGAATGCTCTCAAAATCATAGATCGTATCTACATTCAGGTGGCTCTAATGTGTTTTTTTCCTGCTCACATACACCTGCTTAAATTATATCTAATTTGATTTGTTAGTGATAAGGCATTGTGATTTATGTTAGCAGCTTTTCTGAAGATAAAGATCCCATTAGTGTACTCAAGAACTAGAGGTGAGAAAACAAAACCAAATTTGGAATACATTATTAAGGTGATCTGTAGTAATTGATCCATGTGACTGTCAGTAACATTCAACAAATGCACTTTTTGTAATTGATGGCAGACTGCAAGATGTCTAAAGAGGACACTTAGAACAGGGCTTTCAAAATAAAGGTAGAGACCTACCAATGGGTCATTATAGCAATTTAGTGAGTTACAACTAGCATTAAAAAATAGAAAATGTCAGAGTCATCTTCTATTGTCTCACAGTCAATACAAGAACTGTTTGTGAGACTTTTGTTTCTATCACGTGGATGTAGGAATGTATGTATATGTGACACAAAGTATAACTGGGTCATGGTCAAAAATCTTTGAAAGTCAATACCCTATAATGGCACCTAGCGGTGGCAGTTCTTTACTGCATTAGTTAAATGAGGGCTGCACTAAGGGGTCATATAGTGTTTGGTGGTAAACAGTCTTGGGGATGAATTAAGCACTGCTGTTTATTAGCTGTGTGGCATGAGACAATTTTTTTTTTTTTTTTTTTTTTTTTGAGATGGAGTCTCTGTCACCCAGGCAATCTCTGCTCACTGCAACCTCCACCTCCCAGGTTCAAGCAATTCTCCAGCCTCAACCTCCAAGTAGCTGGGATTACAGGCATGCACCACCATGCCCAGTTAATTTTTTATTTTTAGTAGAGACGGGGTTTCACCATGTTGGCCAGGCTGGTCTCGAATACCTGACCTCAGGTGATCTACCCGCCTTGGCCTCCCAAAGTGCTGGGATTACAGGCATGAGCCACCATGCCTGGCCAATCTTTTTCTTTTAACTACAGAGAAAACATAATCCAAAAAAAAAAAAAAAAAAAACCCTACAGGTTGTCCATGAGTGTTAAGAGAGAGAACGCAGAAAAGCCTTCTTAGTTGCCTCACACATTCATAAAATAAGTAATCAATATCTCAGAACTTCTTATGGTGTTCCATATGAAGCAAATTTTAAGGATCTGAAGTAAGAGCAATACAATAACAGTAGGAGACTTCAACATCCTGCTTTCAACAATGGACAGATCATCCAGACAATCAATATGGAAATATTGGACCTAAACTACACTTCAGACCAAATGGACTTAGATATATACAGAACATTTCCTCCAACAGCAGAATATATTCTTCTCAAGCACACACACAACATTCTCCAGGATAGGTCATTATTAAGCCACAAAATGAGACTTAACTTTAAGAAGATTGAAATCATACCAAATATCTTTTCTGACCTATGGTATGAAATTAGAAATCAATAAGAAATTTCAGAAAATTCAAAAATATATAAAAATTAACATGCTTAACTACCAATGGATCAGTGAATAAATTAAAAGGCAAATTAAAAATATCTTGAGACAAAAATGGAAACTCCATACCAAACCTTATGGGGTGCAGCGAACCAGTTTTATGAGGGAAGTGTACAGTAATATACATCAAAAGAGGACAAAGATCCAAAATAACCTAAATGTCACACCTCAAGACATTAGAAAAGCAATCCCATTACTGCATATATACCCACAGTATTATAAATCATTCTACTATAAAGACACATGCACAAGTATGTTTATTGTGGCACTGTTCACAATAGCAAAGGCTTGGAACCACCCCCAATGCCCATCAATGATAAACTGGATAAAGAAAATGTGGCAAATATACACCATGGAATACTCTGCAGCCATAAAAAAGGATGAGTTCATGTCCTCTGCAGGGACATGGATAAAGCTGGAAACCATCATTCTCAGCAAACGAACACAGGAACTAAACACCGCATGTTCTCACTCATAAGTGGGAGTTGAACCACGAGAACACATGGACACAGGGATGGGAACATCACCCACCGGGGCCTGTCGGGGGAGTGTAGGGAGAGCATTAGGAGAAATACCTAATGTAGATGACAGGTTGATAAGTGCAGCAAACCACCATGGCATGTGTATACCTGTATAACAAACCTGCACATTCTGCACATGTATCTCAGAACGTAAAGTATAATAATAATTAAAAAAAAAAAAAGGAAAACAAGGACAAACTAAGCCCAGAGTTAGAAGAAAGGAAATAAAGATCAGAGCAGAACATTTTTAAAAAGTTGTGGCATTCCAAAATCTTTTCAAATTGTAATAATTCACAAATGCTGGCAACTATATTATGAAAATTGGATTTTAAACCATGAGTGTATAATTCATAGAAATATCTAACTGAAAATTAATAACACTTTAGCAATTTTCAATTTCATTCCATTTTAAGAGTTTCTCCAAAGTAGACTAATACATTTTGTAGTTATTTATGTAAAAGAGAAAACAAGTAGACTTTATAAAAGCTAGTTATTAGAAGTAGCCAATTTTGATAGACAGGGTCAATTTTTCACAAATACAATATTTTTTGTGAGCAGTTAATCCTTAGTGAACATTAAGTTCAGTTGACTAGGCCCAGGCATCACCTTATTTAGGCATCTCTTCTTAACAACTAAGACCTATTACAGGAAAGTCACTCTCTGAAGTAATGTGATGCTTTCTAAATTCTATCCCATCCCTTTGCAAAATCATTTTATTCAGATAGCATTCTACAAGTGTCAACGGAGGAAATGAGTGAATAGATATCCTCTATTAGCCTGGTTTTGACCATAAATAAATATGTTTAGCTGTGTATCAAGATGCCCATTGAGTGTTAATTTGAAAGAGAAGACTGGGAAACACACTGAGAAGGAATGTGCAGTTACATGCCATATCTAGTCTGTCTTTCATAGTGAAGCACTCATATCAGGCATTGCCAGCTCAGGTTCTGGCCATGGAGTTAACTACAGTGACACTTAACATCTCTGGCTTTAATGTCATCATGGTAAAAATTCAGAGGGTTTTTCTGCCTCCTAGAAAGAAAAACACAATGGAAAAATTTTAAATCCTGCCAGTTTTTCCAATATATCCTGATACCTTATAGTAAGGGCATCAGCTATGTATATCACAAAAGTCATTTCAGTTGAAATTTATGCAAACCAAGAATATATTTATCCTAAGATAATTCAAATGTTCACATCTGCTCAGAGTGGCTTCAAACCTTACTTATTTATTAAAGTAATATTGTGCTAGGGACTAGGAATAAAGCATTAAGACATGCCAGGCACCTTCCATCTTAATAGGGCTGAGACAGTAAATAAAGAAACAAAGCAAGATAATTTCTCATTGTGTATGTTCTATAAAGGAAATCAGTAGAGTGATGTATTAATAATACAAAGCACTTGCTAAAGATCATGGAAGGAGGATTACTTTAGAGCAGAATGGTTCAAGAAAGGGTCTTCAGGGATCAGGGTATGTAGCAGCCAGGGTAAACAGCATGGGCAACCCTTCTTATGGAAAAATAGACTAGTGAGATTAAATTACATTAAACTAAAAAGCATCACACAGCAAAGGAAACAATCAACACAGTGAAGAAGCAACTTACAGAATGGAAGAACATTCTTGCAAACCACATAGCTGATAAGGATTAATATCCAAAATATATAAAAATTCAACTCAACAGCAAGAAAACAACCCAATGAAATGGGCAAAAGACCTGAATAGACATTTCTCAAGAGAAGCCAACAGGTGATATGAAAAAATGCTCAACATATGAATCATCAGGGCAATGCAAATTAAAACCACAAGGAGATGTCACCTCACACCTGTAAGAAGAACCATTATCGAAAAAGATGAAAGGTAGCAAGTGTTGGAGAGGGTGTGGAGTTACTCCTTGTACACCGTTGGTAGGTATGTAAATTAGTACAGCCATTATAAAAAACAGTATAAAGTTTCCTTTAAAAATTAAAAATAGGCTGGGCATGCTGGTTCACGCCCATAATCCCAGCACTGTGGGAGGTTGAGGCAGGTGGATCACGAGGTCAAGAGATTGAGACCATCCTGGCCAACATGGTGAAATCCTATCTCTACTAAAAATACAAAAATTAGCTGGATGTGATGGCATGCACCTGTAATCCCAGCTACTCAGGAGGCTGAGGTAGGAGAATCACTTGAACCCGGGAGGCGGGGGTTGCAGTGAGCCAAGATTGCATCACTGTACTCCAGCCCGGTGACAGAGTGAGACTCCATCTCAAAAAAAAAAAAAAAAAAAAAAAAAAACCCACAGAAAGAAAAAAAAGAAAAATAGAACATATGATCCAGCAATCATACTACTGGCGGGGCTATTTCCAAAGGAAATAATGTCAGCACATCAAAGAGATATCTGTACTCCCATGTTTACTGCAGCACTATTTACAATGTCCAATATATGGAATCATCCTAAGTGTCCATCAACAGATGAGTGGATAAAGAAATATGGCATATATTCAAAATGGAATGCTATCAGTCTTAAGGAAATCCTGTCATTTGTGGCAACATGGATGAACCTGGAGGACATTATGATAAGCAAAATAAGCCAGGCACAGAAAGACAAATACCACATGATCTCACTTACGTGGTGGAATCTTTAAAAAGTGTGAACTCACAGAAGTAGAGAGTAGAATGGAGAGGAGATTGGGAAGGTATTTCTCAAAGGGTACAAAATTTCAGTTAGAGGCTAGGCATGGTGGCTCACACCTGTAATCTTAGCACTTTGGGAGGCTGAGGCAGGTGAATCTCCTGAGCTCAGGAGTTTGAGGCCAGCCTGGGCAACATGGCAAAACTCCATCTCTACAAAAAATATTTTAAAAAAGTAGCCAGGTGTGGTGGTGTGCACCCATAGTCCTAGCTACTTGGGAGGCTGAGTTGGGAGGATGACTTGAGTCCAGGAGGTGGAGGTTGCTGTGAGCCAAGATCATGCCACTGTACTCTAGCCTTGGCAACAAAGCCAGATCCTGTCTCAAAAAAAAAAAAAAAAAAAAAAAAAAAATTCAGAAGGGAGAAATAAGTTCAAGAGATCCATTGCACATCATGGTGACTACAGTTAATAATAATATATTGGCCATGCACTGTGGCTCATTCCTGTAATCCCAGCACTTTGGAAGGCTGAGTGGGGCAGATTACCTGAGGTCAGGAGTTCTAGACCAGCCTGGTGGATAGGTGAAACCTTGTCTGTACGAAAAATACAAAAATTAGCTAGGCGTGGTGGCAGGCACCTGTAATCCCAGCTACTCGGGAGACTGAGGCAGGAGAATTGCTTGAACCCAGGAGGCAGAGGCTGCAGTGAACTGAGACTGTGCTACTGCACTCCAGCCTGGGTGACAGAGCAAGACTCTGTCTTAAATAATAATAGTAATGCACTATATTTTTGAAAACCTCCAAATCTACAGATTTAAAGCTATCCTAACCAAAATCTATGCAGGAAGTTTTGTTTTTAAGAGGTCAACAAGCTCTTTAAACACATTTCCCTTTTAATCTAGATTTTTTGGTGTGTCTTCTTGGTTTTCTGAAATAAAAATAGCACACAGATATTCAAGTCACTCTGACTTAGAGCCAAATTCTTTCTATGGTGACCACCCATTGATTTGGGGCCTTTTATTCTCTTTAGGAAGAGAAAGCAGCCTGACCAAGTTTATTTGACTTTCAGGCCTCTGTGCTAAGGGACCTAAACAATGTTCTATTTTCTTCCTAACAAGTCCTTCCGGGGGTATTTATGTTCAAAATATTTTTTTTAAGTAGAAGCAGCATGAGTTGGTTTTATCAAATGACTTTATTATTCAGAACTTCCTGACAATTCACTTTACCTGGGCATTTTCAAGACTTGCTTTGTGAGCAATGACATTGGAACTAGTGTAATATACAGCCTCCGTGTGGTGTAATTTGAGAGGCAAGGCGTGGTGTTCCCGCTATGCTATCCCTCTCTTCCTTATTTCTGAATTGCCTTATGAGAATGTGATATATTACAGTATTTTGTGATATGGTAAACAGAGAACTGAAGTAATGAAACTCCTCTCTGTTCTGCCCGTGAGTGATCTGTGTCATTGACCATGTGACACTTTTCTGGGCCTGGGTTTTTAACGTGGGACTAAGGTACCTTCTAACTCCGGAACTCTGCTTCTGTAATTCATCAGGCACATCTCAAATAGTTCAGATTTTTTTCCTGCCCAAATGCTGAGGGAATGAAATCAGAATCCTGCATTTAGTTCGAGGGAAGGAATCAGATACAACTGAGGAACCTTTAACATCCGGTGATGCCCCCAGGTGCATGTTGTTATGAGCGGGAGTAGTGACCAAGGACCTGCTGGAACAGGAAGTGGGGAGCAACAAAGCCAAGGAAAAGATGGGCCAAAAGCTGGAAAAGCAGACATGAGGGCAAAAAACAACACAGGCTGAAGATTAGCATTTTGGTAAAGAGACACTTCATTTGGCTAGTCCTACCTGAGTCCAGCAACTTTAAGGGGGAAAAAAATGTTCCAAATATTTACTACCAACCAAACTCTGTCAGCTGCTTGAAGGCGAAGTCCATTCATACCTTATTTATTTTGGCTTCCAATACCTAGTACTATCGTATACAAGTACCATAGGAATATACGTTTGACAAGAACTATACAAATATGATGATCACGATGATCCTCATGATATAATGGTGGTGTCCTAGCCTAACCAAGACCCTCATTTCAGTTCAAGTTCCCCTCAATTAAATTTGTGAGTTTTTCACTCTCACCACCTCCACCACTACCACAGGTATCTACATGTCTATCATGTAGGCTTTTAGAACTCTTGCAGTCACATTGCATGAAGTAGATAATCGGAGGGCAAAAACTAAAGAAATAGAACTGGCCCCGTGGAAAGTGTGGGCAATCAGCCAGCAAACAATGTATCCTCAAGGGCCCTGAACATCCAGATAGGGCCTGTTGCAGTGGCCTCTCTCTCTGGACACTGGCTAGCACCCATGGAGTAGCTTCTCTCTTGAACCACGTCTTTTAGTAATCCCCAGTATTTGCGTTTTGGCATTACCCAACCCCTTTTTTGGTCTTCTTTTCCCACCTCCATCATTTCACACCCACCCAACCCCTTCTCCCTTGCAGAAGGTGCTTGGGTTTCTTTGATGCTTACACCCTAGTCTCTCCCAAGAGTATCTTCAAAATATTTTAGCCAGGCTACAGAACTTGAATACTTATTTAACCAACAAGATCATATTCTAACTTCCAGTAAGCAGATTGTCAAGTCACTAATTTCTGACATTACACTAATTATCAAAGGCTCTAATATCAATCAATAATAAAGTTAGAGAAGTGCTTGTGGTAGCTGCCTCTGCATTCCTCCTTAGAATGCTAGCTGACCATCCTGGGGCATGGATTTTTAATTAGGAAGTACTAAGTGATAAAGAGAAAATCTTAAACGTAGCCAGAGAAAAAGGCATGTTACAGGAAAGAACTACTACAAATTTATCATAAACTGTATTCTGCAGAAGAAAATCAAATATTTCTGAAGTGCTGGAGGAAAATCAAGTATTTCTTAAGTGCTGGAAGAAAAACACTGTCAACCTAAAAACTGAGTATCTAGTGAAAATGTCTTTCTTTCTAAAACAAAGGTAAGGCCGGGCGCTGTGGCTCAAGCCTGTAATCCCAGCACTTTGGGAGGACGAGACGGGCGGATCACGAGGTCAGGAGATGGAGACCATCCTGGCTAACATGGTGAAACCCCGTCTCTACTAAAAAATACAAAAAAAAAAAAAAAAAAAAAACTAGCCGGGCGAGATGGCGGGCGCCTGTAGTCCCAGCTACTCGGGAGGCTGAGGCAGGAGAATGGCGTAAACCCGGGAGGCGGAGCTTGCAGTGAGCTGAGATCCGGCCACTGCACTCCAGCCTGGGCGACAGAGCGAGACTCCGTCTCAAAAAAAAAAAAAAAACAAAGGTAAAACACAGGAGAAGAAAACACACGATCATCTCAACACAGACAGAAAAAACACAGGACAAAATTTAACATTCATTTGTGATTAAAAAATAACTCAGCTTACTAGGAAGAGAAGGCACTTAACTTGAAAAGTATATCTGTAAAAAACAAACAAAATAAACATAGCTAACATTATGCTTGCCCCTAAGATCAGAAATGAGACAAAGATGACCACTTTTGCCTCTTCTAGTCATCACTGTACTTGAGATTCTAGTAGTACAAATAGACAAGATAAAGAAAATTAAAGTTTGCATGGTGAAAAAGCAGTAAAACTTTTTTTGTAGATGTGATTGATGTTACAAAAATTAAGGAATCTAAAAGCAAGCAACTAAAACTAAGTTAGCAAGGTCATACGATACAAGATCAATATATAAAAATAAATTGTAATTCTACATACTAGCAAATTGAAATGTAAAGATATTTATAATAGCATCAAAATTAAGAAATATCTATGGGTACTTTAATAAAATATATAAGATATATATACTGTAAACTAAAAAACATGGAGATGTACCATGTCAATGGATAAGGATCAATATTTTTAAGATGTAAATTCTCCCCAATAATCCATACATTCAAAGCAATCTCCATCAGAAACCTCTGCAGAAGTTGCAAAAAACTTCTGATTTTTTATAAAAATAAGCTGAACCTAAAATTTATATGAAAATATGAACAATATAGAATAGCCAAAACAATTTTGAAAAGAATAAAGTTGTAGAATTGGTATTAACAGAAAATATTTACTATAAAACTACAGTAATTAAGATAAGGTGGTACTGGCATAAGAACAAATGTACAGATCCCGGAACAGAATAGAGTTCAAAAACATACCCACTCACACATGCTTAATTTTTTTTTATAAAGTGCCAAAGTTGTTCCACGGAGAAAAACAATCTTTACAACAAATGGTGCTGAAACAGTTGTATTATCAATAAATACCAATAAAAGAAAACCCTAATCCTTAGTTTATAACATATATAAAAATCAACTCAAAATGGATGATAGAGCTAAGTATAAGAGGCAAAATCACACACCTTCTAAAAAATAGGAAAAACTTTTACCTCAGATTAGACAAAACGTCTTAGGACACAAAACACTAACAGTTGAATTTGCCTCCTGGCAACTCAAGCCACATCTAGAGAAGCTGATGAGATGCTTGGATGCCCCAACTTTTGCATTATGGAGAAATTCAAACCAAATAAACCCCAGCTTACACAAGAGAACTCTCTCTCCAGCCACACTACTCCACCACATAAAACCCCAAGTCAGTTCTCCCTCCCTGTTCTCTCAATCCATTTTTAGACTTGCTTGGGAGCCTGGCCTGCTTTTCTCAGAAGACCTCATTATATGAGTAATAAACTTTTTCATACCATCTTGAGGTGTATGTGTATATGTATTTGTGTCCTCATTAGCATTGATATCTGAATCGAATTTTGGGTGTGCAGTTCCAACTTCCTCTGTGGAATGACCACAACACTATCTTCCTTCCCATCCTTTGAGACACTAAATATTATTTTATACCTCACATAATCCTGTAAATACTTATAAGCATCTTGGCCTTTAAACCTAATATTTATCCAACATACTTGAAAAGCATTACTCTGCCAACTAATCCTTCATACAATGTTCACAACTGGGCAGTCACGTCAGTCTTGTGGCTTGTATTTATTTATTTATTTCAGCACAAGCCTACACCCTGTTAAGATCACATCTACCAACTTCCCCATTCATTACAGCATTTGCACAGCCAAGATGAATCATTTTGTTTCTTGTCATGCCTTTCTTGACAGATCTACTTCATCATCTCTTTAGACTTTTCAAAACTGAAGCCCAGAATCATAGAATCATACAGTACCTTGGTGGCAGACTTGAGATTAGTCATTTGAAGGTCTGCCTTCTTTTCCCATTGGATATAGTCAACCCATATATTGTAGAGCCACATTTCCCATTGGATATAATCAACCTGTATATTGTAGAATCTAACAAGTACAGTCTCTTTAAAGAGTCATCAACAGACTTATGCTTTAGGGGACACCATTTGTATACATTTATATAGAATTCCATGTGAATGATACCTCCCTTCGACTGAGGAAAGTGTCCACCTTCCCAGGGTATCTACCACTCATGACCAAGTTGAAAACAGAGCCTACTCTAAATTAAAGAGTTATTGCTTTAAAACCTCAAGTGAGTGACTTATCTATGCCAAAGTCAAGATGCACATTGCCAAAAATCACATAGATGAAGTATACAAGTTCCATAAGACTTCTAGAACAGTCATAATTCTTGATTTTTGAATTGGTATCTAAGTCTCAAACTTCTGCAGGGTACTTAGGTATTTGCCTTTTTGTTGAAAATTTTTATAAAAATTAAACACTTTTAATACTCAAAGCAAGAATCTCTAAGAAAACTCATATGCTACACCCAAATATAAATAACTTTTCCCCCAATTCTACCACCACCACGAACACCCCCAATATCTTCTCCATCTCCTGTCAATCATACAGTGAGCCAATCGAGCTGCTTATGTTGCCTGCTAGTCATCACACTGAGATACCTTAGGAATCTTTTCTTTTGGGCTCACTCTTTTTCCAGGTCAATTCTGTAGTTCCTAACTTGAGAAGATAGCCTTTTCCCCCTTTTTTTTTAAAAAAAAAAAAGGATATCAGAAGGGTCAGTTATGCTATCTCAATTGTCATGCCTTAATTTTTGAAGAAAATTGTGTGTTTAGTTGTGGGCACTAGATCAAATGGAAGGCAGAGAACAGGACCCAGTGTCTATTTCTCCACATCAATGATCTAGAAAAGGGGGAAATCCAAGCTAGAGAACACATGTTAAGAAAATGATATATAATAACTGCGGAAAACCCACCCCCGATATTCAGCGTGGGTTCTTTTCTATTTCCCTAAGCATCGACTGATCTGAGAAATAAAGGGAAAGAGTACAAAAGACAGAAATTTTAAAGCTGGGTGTCTGGGGGAGACATCACATGTCAGCAGGTTCTGTGATGCTCCCTGAGCAGTAAAACCAGCAAGTTTTTATTAGCTAGTTTCAAAAGGGGAGGAAGTGTATGAATAGGGTGTGGGTCACAGAGATCACATGCTCCACAAGGTAATAAAATATCACAAAGCAAATGGAGGCAAGGCGAGATCATAGGACCACAGGAGGGGGTGAAATTAAAATTGCTAATGAAGTTTTGGGCACGCATTGTCATTGATAACATCTTATCAGGAGACAAGGTTTGAGAGCAGACAACCTGTCTGACCAAAATTTATTAGGCGGGAATTTCCTTATCCTAAAAAGTCTAGGAGTACTACAGGAGACCAGGGCTTATTTCATCCCTTCGGCTTCGACCATAAAAGACAGCCGCCCCCAAAGGGGCCATTTAGAGGCCTACCCTCAGGGGCGCATTCTCTTTCTCAGGGATGTTCCTTGCTGAGAAAAAGAATTCCACGGTATTTCTCCTATTTGCTTTTGAAAGAAGAGAAATATGGCTCTGTTCCACCCAGCTCACCACCAGCAGTCAGAGTTTAAAGTTATCTCCCTTGTTCCCTGAACATTGCTGTTATCCTGTTCTTTTTTCAAGGTGCCCAGATTTCATATTGTTCAAGCACACATGCTCTACAAACAATTTGTGCAGTTAACACAATCATCACAGGGTCCTGAGGCGACATACATCCTCCTCAGCTTACGAAGATGATGGGATTAAGAGATTAAAGTAAAGACAGGCATAGGAAATCACAAGGGTATTGACTGGGGAAGTGATAAGTGTCCATGAAATCTTCACAATTTATGTTCAGAGATTGCAGTGAAGACAGGCGTAAGAAATTACGAAAGTATTAATTTGGGGAACTAATAAATGTCCACGAAATCTTCACAATTTATTTTCTTCTGCCATGGCTTCAGCCGGTCTCTCCGTTCAGGGTCCCTGACTTCCCGCAACAATATAACACATATGAACTATATTATTGTGAATATATTAATTTTTTAAAATTCTTCAAATTGAACAGTCAATCTTTTTAAAAATTTTACAAATACACAGAGATAGAAAGTAGATTATGTGTTGCTTAGGACTGGGGGAGATAGAAAGGATGGGGGCTGATAGTTAAAGGGAATGGGTTTTCTTCTTGAGGTGATTCTAAAATTGATAGTGGTGATAGTTGCACAAATGAATATACTGAAAGCCACTGAACTGTATACTTTAAATGGGCAAATTGTATGATATCTATGCGTATGTGAATTATATCTCAATAAAGCTGTCTTTAAAAAAAAAAAAAAAAAGTAACAGGCATAACAGGCCAGGCACAGTGACTTACGCCTGTAATCCCAGCACTTTGGTAGACCCAGGTGGGCGGATCATGAGGTCAAGAGATCGAGACCATCCTGGTCAACACGGTGAAACTCCGTCTCTACTAAAAATACAAAAATTAGCTAGGTATGATGGTGCATGCCTGTAGTCCCAGCTGCTCAGGAGGCTGAGGTAGGAGAATTGCTTAATCTTGGGAGGCAGAGGTTGCAATGAACCATGATCATGCCACTGCACTCCAGCCTGGCTATAGAGCAAGACTCCATCAAAAAAAAAAAAAAAAAAAAAAAAAAAACTAACAGAAAATTGCAATCCGGCGATGGTAATGCCTTTTTCATAGGCCACACACTATTGTTTTCCTCTTCATATGGCAATGATATTATAAAACAATATATAATTCAGTCCTGACTCTAGCAGATTTGTTGAGTTTATTTCAACTATTGCTAAGGTGGTACTTCTAACTGTAGATGGAGGGGCCAGTTGGCCATGTAGTTTGAGTCATGGTCATCTGGATCAGAAAGCACAATCTGACTCATTCATATTTTTCTACTTGGAGCATAAGATAGACTTTGATTCTGGATGAGATCTACCAGGGTCAAGTAGCAGAAGTATGAAGGTAGAGCCGGTCTAGGTCCGTAGCACGTGGCTGTGACTACTTCATTATCCTGCAACCTCTGAGGAGAATATTTGGAGTTTGGGGAGGGTCATTACAAGTGTAGCTTCATGGTAAATTCCTTTGGCAGATCCTAACTTAAGGCCTGAGCACTGGCCATTTACCTAAATTAATTACAAGTGTCTCTAAGAGAGAGTCATAGAGTAAGACGATTGAGTTATTAAGGCTTGTGTTATAGATAACACAGTTCACAGTTGAACTTGGACATGAGGCAGCCAGTGTGCTTCAGTGGTCCACAGACTGGCCATTTGGAGACATCAATCAAGTAATCCTTTTATCTTGTTTTATAGGTAAGAATAAGGAAGTCTAAATGTAGGAGGTCATGCCAATGTCACAAGTGATTTAGCAATCACAAGCAAACTGGAGAGATGATTGAATAATGTTATGTGAACTTCTTACAACCATGGGGAAATCAATTACCCAAGCCTTAGATGTTCCCTTGCCAAGGCAGCATGGACAGTGTTTAGCCATGTTTATTCACCTGGCACTTGACTAATGAAAAGGGATGGTTGTAAGAACTATTTGGAAAATGTTTTGGAAAGGATTTCCAAATCCTAGTGCTAGAGGATTATTGGATCAAAGATGCAATTGCTTGTTGAAATAGAGCTCTGAATGTCCTCTGTATGCAGACAGCCAGATTCTCTGAGAATTGTAAGCCAAAAAAGTAAGAACCTTAAGTCAAAGAAAGGGCAGCTCACCTACCCGCCTCTCAAAGAAAATAAAGTACAAAAAAAAAAAAAAAAAAAAAAAAAAAAAAAAAAAGCTTACAATTAGACTTATAGAGAATGGAAAAAGTGTTCTCATCTGAGTTGGACTGAGCTGGAAAATGTTCTCACATGGAAGTTTCTACCACATCTGAGAGAGACTAAACCTCCCTCAGAGCCCTTTCCTTAACCACACTAAGGTACTGTCCATTTACCTCCTTTCCTTTATGACATCAAGTTTCCTGCCTATTCTCCAACTCCAGTAGACCACATTTTTTTTCAAGTGGCAACAACCTAGCCTGCTGCCTGGAAGGATAAACACATCTTCATAATCCTAAAAGTAAATACTGTTAATACAAAAGGATTATTAAAATAAGTTCATGTTTTGTTGACCTTGACAAGGTTTCCTAAAAGATGATGTCTTTTCATCTGAAAAAAGGGCACCCTAATAGACCAATAATAGCAACCTAGGCAAAAATTGTAGTGAAAATTCATTACCAGAGTTTACCACCAAATAGAGAACAAAAAACCTCAAGAAAGGATATAAAAATTACTAATCATGAAGCATCTAAGCACCTACTATGTAAGTAAATGGCACCAGAGAAGTCTCTTGGAGGGGCCTATTTAGTTGGACAAGGGTTCCATGATTTTAATTTCATTCACAACTATTAAATATTTACTGGTACCTCTGCATAACACTGCAAAGCCTCAGGTGCATCAGTCAAGTGTAAAGAGTCTTAAATGTGTTTTCTTGTCTGGAGTTCACTGTGTCGCATTAAAAATGAAGGTAAGGAGGCTAAGCATAGCTAGTTGCTAGGACTGTATTGAGCTTTATCTGAAAAATTTAACAACAGCAGTGAATAAGCTACAAACTGTACAATAGGCACATTTCCCAGAAATAGTAGCAAATCAGTTTTTAAGATAGAGGCCCTGATTATGCAACATTTTGTGTATCTTGTAATGTCCAGTGGTTTTTATCCCAAGTAACTGGTAAGGTAGAAGAGGAACTCATTATAGATTTATTACTGATGTGTGAAAATATTATTTCACGTTACAATTTCATATTATAAACAACTGGAGTCTTATCCAAGTGAAGAAGCAACTATTCAACATTAGCTTCTTTCCTGGTAAAAATCAGATTAGGTAATACAGCAGAGCTACCTCCTTTCCTCTCCAAACCAAGACCTTGACTGTGATTTACAAACCCATTGGCAGGTGAGAAAACTAAGCAAATAACAAAGACCTTGCCCTAACACTACCATGTACCAAGCATATGTAATTTCCTACCCAAAGTTATAACTCAACTAGTTCATCACAGTCTAGAGAGCACTTATTAGTACAATATGACATCATGGAAATGTGCACAAAGTACAAAGTGCTATAGCATCCGTTATGCTTGAGAAACAGGGAGAGGGCCTCCAAACTTCTAGGTTATATGAACAAGAACAACATAATTTACCCAGTTGCATTTGTAATCAAACATATGAGACTGTAGATTTAAAGAGGGACTGAGTAATTTGTTAGTAATCTGGGCATGAGGTGGTCACCGTCCAGCCTAGATGAAGGCCTTGAAAAGGCAGATTAAAAAGGAGAAGAAAGGTTTCTGCCTGGTACAGTAGTAGACGTAGATAACAAATCTGTCACCATTATACCCACTTTATGAATCCCAAACCAAAGCCACCTCCATAAAGTCTTTGAATCTGTCCTCTCTTTTACCCACTTGGGTACTCTATTCCTCTTCTGAAGTTCCATAGGCTTTATTTCTACCTCTCTTATATTACCTGTCATAGTCTGCCTTGCATCATAGGTATTGCTGTTAAGTTACACATTCCTGGATGGCAGAAATCCATTCTTATATCTCCTCCTGTGCTTCATACGTAAGGCTCAATCAATGTATTTTTTTGTGTTTAATCAAATAAAGGACAAGTTACTAATAATTTTAGAATTCTAAAACTGGGGCACCCTTGGAACCAGGAGTGGCATTAACAGTAAAGAGATAAGTCACAAACTCTACCTTCTCTATTCTTACTACATCCTTCTAGAGGAAAATCATAGTCACGCTGTGTTAATGCCACAACACATCACAGTCCCTTACGGTACCCATTCTCCGTGAGACCTTGTGCAGATCAAAGTCTTACCTTCTTTCAGTTCCTGCTCTTCTAAACCATCACTCAAGTTTCTCCCCCAATTCCATTCCCTATTCCCATTCTAGCTAGAATAATCCTAATATTCCATACTTCAAAAATAAATGAGGCCACCACCTGGGAACTCACTTATCTTCCTGTTCTCATTTCTTGACATCAAGATCAGCCACAGTTATATGAGGGTTTTACGACGAAAGCACACTGCTCAGATGTCCTGAGCATGTATAACTGTTGCTGACTTCAGCTGCTACACTCTGGGTTCCTCTCTGCATCTGCTTTGAGACCAGATGCTCTCTCTCTCCATCCCCCTCCCCACAACAGGCCCCAGTGTGTGTTGTGCCCCTCCCTGAGTCTGTGAGTTCACATTGTTCGGCTCCCACGTGTAAGTGAGAACATGCAGTGTTTGGTTTTCTGTTCCTGCATTAGTTTGCAGAGGATAATGGATTCCAGCTCCATCCATGTCCCTGCAAAGGACATTATCTCATTCCTTTTTATGGCTGCATAGTATTCCATGGTGTATGTGTACCACATTTTCTTTATCCAGTTGATCATTGATGGGCATTTAGGTTGATTCTATGTCTTTGCTATTGTGAATAGTGATGCAATGAATATACATGTGCATATTCATACATGTATCTCTATAGAATGATTTCTATTCCTTTGGCTACATATCCAGTAATGGGATTGCTGGGTCAAATGGGAATGCTGGTTCTAGATCTCTGGGAAATCGTCACATTGGTTGAACCAATTTACATTCCCACCGACAGTGTAAAAGCATTCCTACTTCTCCACAGCCTCACCAGCATCTGCTGTTTCTTGACTTTTTAATAATCGCCATTCTGACTGGCATGAGATGGTATATCATTGTGGTTTTGATTCCCATTTCTCTAATCAGTGATGTGGCACTTTTTCATGTTTGTTGTTAAAGCCTTCCATTATTAAGTGTCTGTGTTCTATTTGACATTACTGATCAAGCTCCTCCTGCCCCCATAAAGCCTTTCTCCTTCCATGGCCCCCATAACACCAAGCACTGCTGGTCTTTCTGCTTTGATGGTGCTTCTCAGCCTCCTTCACTGAAATGTCTTCTTCTGTTCACCCCAAACATCTAAGCACAATTTACGCTTGACATGTCCTCTTCAACTCAATGCAATTTTCCTGAGGGATCTTATCCATTCCCATGGTTTTAACCACTTATATGCTGATATTTACTAGCACTATATATGTGTGTGGTGGCTTGTACATTTGATCTAATTGGCTGTGAAATGGATGTCAGACAGTGACTTCAAAGCTGTCATTTCCACATCTGAACCTGTTTCTTCTTTACCTGCACGAGCTCCTATCCTTGGTTTCCTGTCTCAGTTGTCAGGAGAGTAAAGACAAACAAGCAACTCACCCTAATTTTGTCCCTCTAAAAGTTAGGAGGTGGGTGGATAGCAGTTTCTAACATAAAATTCTGAGTTTGGTTCTCCATATCTCAGTTTCAGGTGATGATGTCCTATCCATAAAGGACAGGACAACCAGAAAGAAGTTGGCAAGAGAAAAGCAGAAAAATATAAAATTGGGTGTAATAACACTTGAAGTTGGAAGGACCATGTGGTCACTCCTCTGCCTTTTGACAGATATGGAAATAGTATCCTTATCCCCAGTTTACAGATGCATAGCTTAGACCCAGAGTGATTAATGTAAAGCTACCTACCAAGTCTGTTGTAAAGAGAAACTGAGGCCCAGGATGCTAATGCTGTGCACCTCATGCTGCATTGACAGAGGGTACTGAAGTCACTGTTTCGCTGTGGAGGACATGTTCCAAGACCCCCAATGGATGCCTCAAACTGAATATAGTACTGAACCCTATATATGTTTTGTTTTTTCTATACATACATACCTATGATAAAATTTAGTAAGTCAGGCACAGTTAAGAGTTAACAACACTAATAATAAAATAGAAAGTGTATAGCAATATACTTTAGTAACAAGTATATTGATGTTTTCTCTCTTTGTACTATACTCACCTATTTTCAGATCCTGGTTGATCTCACATTACTGAAATCACGAAAAGCAAAACCATGGATAAGGAGGATCTACTGTAAATGCAAGAGATGTCAGGTCTTGCAGCAGAGGCTGCTCCACAGCCATGGGGCACAGAGATATCCTTCACATGTCATCCTCACGCCATGCATCTCTGAGCTCAGGGCGTAATCTCAAATACCATCTGACATTGTGGCATGTATATCAACAGATCAAAGGACAACCTAATCTCTTCTGCTTGTCACCAGTGTGACAGGGAGCAATGGTGTCTCCCTGGATAATAGACCACAAGACCACCAACCATTTGGGGTGAGTCATCCTCCCAATATGAGCATCATATAAACATCTATGAGCATTATTTCAAACAGGAGAAATTTCACTGTCTGCAAGGGAAGAGTTCCGGCTGCCTTAAACTTGGCACAACAGAGCTCAGAAAATTATGAGCAATCTGATGAAACATAATGATTCCACTGGTATATAGGAGAACATGTCGAAGTCATTACAGATTCAATTTTTTTTTTTTTTTTTTTTTTTTGAGATGGAATCTCGCTCTGTCACCCAGGCTGGAGTGCAGTGGCACGATCTCAGCTCACTGCAAGCTCCGTCTCCCGGATTCAAGCAATTCTCTGCCTCAGCCTCCCAGGTAGCTGGGACTACAGGTGCCTGCCACCATGCCCGGCTAAATTTTTTGTATTTTTTTTTTTTTAGTAGAGATGGGTTTTTACCGTGTTAGCCAAGATGGTCTCAATCTCCTGACCTTGTGATCCACCCGCCTTGGCCTCTCAAAGTGCTGGGATTACAGGCATAAGCCACCGCACCTGGCCTACAGATTCAATTTTTAAAAGCTTATCAGATCACAACAATATTGTATAGTGGGCTTGTAGCAGAGTCTAGAATTAGTTCTTTTTGAAGAATAACACCTAGGCCAGCCATGCAAATAAGCACTTTAAACTCACTAATCCTCAGAATGAGAACTTCACAATTTTTTCTTCCACAGTGGATGATGATATCAAGTACTGACATTCTACAATGTAAAAGGCTCTGTGACCATTTCATCTGATTTAATCTTTACTACAACACTATGGGAGTTATTGTTTGCATTTGAGGAAAATAAAGACAACACTATGGGAGTTATTGTTTGCATTTGAGGAAAATAAAGACCATGTAAATTAATTTTCCAAAGCCACACAAAACTTGTTCTACCAGGAAGGAACAAGTCTGGAGTTAAATTCAGGTATTTCTGACCTCAAAGATCTTGTTCTTCCACTATGTTCCATGACAGACTGTAAGACGATAATTATCCTTTTGTTGATGCTCCAATCACTGGCTTAAGTTTAATTTTAACTGACTACCACCATGTTGGAAAATGTCCTTGCCACCTCTCCTCAACTTCCACATGTACAAAGAGTGCAGATGTGACATGGGAAGTATTTTCCTTACTTAGCCAGCCCAAATGTTCAGCTACCTCTGCTCAGTAGGCAACAAAGGTGTATCTTCACACTGAGATATTTTGGTTGGACAGGAATTTGGGGCTAAGGACACTCTAGGGTTATAAAATTAGGTACCATTCTCTCCAAACCCATCTCTATGTAACCACTGTATCTTCCTATATTTTCTTCCTTTGCACATAGAAACCCACTCAAATGTAGACACGCACCAAAATGATAGAAGACAGACACTTTTTAAGACAGAAAACATTTGTTCAACTTTGAGAAACTATTTATGTTCAAGGAACTACTGCATTTCCTTAAAGTATAATTCCATGTGTTTTGACAGTTGTGTACACCTGTGAAACCACCAGCAAAATTAAGATTCAAAACACTTCCATCACCTCATGGTGGGTGTTTTTTTTGTTTGTTTGTTTTTGTTTTTTCTTTGAGACGGAGTCTCACTCTGTCTCCCAGGCTGGAGTGCAGTGGCAAGATCTCAGCTCACTGCAAGCTCCGCCCCCCCCCAACCCAGGTTCAAAGGATTCTCCTGCCTCAGCTTCCCGAGTAGGTGGGACTACAGGCCCGTGCCACCACGCCTAACTTTTGCATTTGGGGTTTCATTATGTTGGCCAGACTGCTCTCGAACTCCTGACCTCAAATGATCTGCCTGCCTCCCAGTGTGCTGGGATTACAGGCGAAAGCCACTGCACCACGCTACCATGGTGAGTTTTTAAAAATAATTTTATATTTTATGTATTATACTTTATTTACCATTCGAAATATAAATTGTGGACATTTTTCTAAGTTAACAAATATAGCTCCCACACATTCTTTTAATAGCTAAATGCATGTCCACTTTTACATACACCATAACTTATTCATCTGTTTTCTTAACAATGGACTGTATCCAGGTGTTTCTGGTTATTTTTGGTTACTTTTGCTATTGTAGTCAAGGCCACAGTAAAATCTTTATGCTCTAAATTTAAGTATCTATAATTTTGTTTCTGTAGGATAAATTCCTAGAAGTGATATTGCTATGTGTAAGGCCATCGACATTTTTAAATTGTGACCTGTAATATTTGTAGAGAGACATCCTCTAACTCTATGCACCTCAGAACGTCATCACTTCCTCCTCTCACATTAGGGAATGTTATTCCATACAAAATAGCAGGCACCAACAAGCTATGGACAGACTGTTCCTTCTAGTACTCTCAGGAAGTTCACAGTACCAGGAAGGACCACAGGGGCCTTCCTGACACTGCCCTCCCTCCCTGTTTTCCTTCATCTCCTACAGGGCATCTTCCGGCTTACTAGGTTCCAACTGTCCTCCTTTCTTTTTTCCAACACACCAGGGCTAGAGCTTTCCAATTTTCTTTTTCCAATTTTTGCTTCTACTTGAAAATATCTTCCAAGATCTTTACAAGGCTGGCAATTTCTAGTCATTCACATATGAGTGAAAACATCACCTTCTCAGTGAAGCCTCTCTATCTACTAGCTACCCAATGAATGACGTTCCTTCCTACCCTCCTCTCTATCAGTGCCATGTCTACTTCACAGCACTTTCCACTCTCTGAATACCATAGGCTCTGTGGTCAAAATCCCACCTAAGCATGACCCCTTCTCCACCATTGCCCTCTACAGTCCAGTACTCACACTGTCGCCAGAGGGTCTCCCTTTAAAATTCAAGTACATTCATGTTGTTCTCCTGTTCAAAACCCTCTGCTTGCTTTCCCATAGTACTTGGAGTAACAGCTCTTGTCATGGTTTACCAGGATGTTTGAGCCCCAGGCTACAACTCAGTCCCTTTCTCTGTCCTGGTTCACATCAAGAGGCCTCACTGGCCTCCTGTTCTTCCCAAATATACCACAAACTTGCTCTCTTCAAGGTCTTTGTATTCACAGTTCCTCCCACCAGAACACTAAACCCAAACATTCACAAGACTCATTCCCTGGCTTCCTTCAGAGCTCAGATCAAAAGACACAAAGCTCTCTGACCCTGCAACCATTTGCCCTGCCTTTTATTTCCTGATAGCACTTATCACTAGCTAAAGTTATTTGTGTACTTATCTACTCATCTATGTATTGTCTCCCTACCAATAGAATGTAAGTTCTGTGAAGACATGGACTTTACTCTTCACCTTTTCTTCATTCTCAGTGACTGTCACTTGGTCAGTTCTCAATAAATATTGCTTTTAGAGCACCAATGAAATTATACTTGTTTATCACTCTCCCAGCGAGAACTTAAACTTCCTGTAAACAGGGACCTTGTCCCTCTGGTTCATTATTTTGGCCCTAGCACTGACCAGGACACATGAGAGACTTTTAATATGTATTTGTTAAACGAACAAATGAATGAATATAAACACGGAGCTGATGGAGCTTGGGACATGGTGGTGATTATGTGTAAGTATTTATTTGAATCACATTTAGTTTTATTTAAATGGATTTAGTGTATTTAGAAGCAAACCTTCAAGACTACTTGCACTGAGATGAATAGCATGCCCCAAAATTCATGTCTATCCAAACTTGTGAATATGGCCTTATTTGAAAATAGGATCTTTGCAAATTTAATCGTATCAACATGAGGCCATATTGGATGAAGGTATCCTTAAGGATAAAAAGAGAGAAATTCAGCCACACAGAAGGAGAGTGCCACATGATGGAGGCAGAGATTCAAAGGATACATTTATTAGCCAAGGAACACCAAAGATTGCCAGCAACCACCAGAAGCTAAGAAGCAGGAAAGAATCCCCCACTAGAGCCTTCAGAGAGAACATGGCCTTGCTAATACCTTGATTTCAGACTTCCAGAACTTCCCAAACTGTGAGAGAATAACTGCTTTTTAATTCATCTAGATTGTGGTCCCTTGTCATAGCAGCCCTAGGAAGCTAATACACTATCTCTTTTTAAAATGCTGTTAATCCAAATATATAATGGTGTCAATGTTGAAAGGATGCTAAAGAGTTTCATCATGAGCTGGAAGTTCCTCCATTTTGAATGTTGGATATTCTGTAAATAAGATTGTTCAGGGCAAGGAACTAGCCATAAGCTTGTCTGGCCTGTTGGACCTTTGTCTGAAGAGATTTGAAGTTATTTCCCCATGCCAGGTAATGTGTGCTCATTTGAACAGCAGATGAGGTGAGCAAGCACATGTTGTTATGGCCTCTACTGACAGGAAGTCAAGAACATAAAAGGCATTGAGCCATAGGAATATATTCTGAGACAGCCTTCAAGAAAGTTAAAACTTACATAAGTGTAACAAGAAACATGCCTAGACAGGTATAACACTCATTAAACAACATTCTGTAAGGGATGAGGCTTATGTGGCCTAAACTCATTGGGTACCAAAATCTTAATTGAGATAGTCAGTTGAGGTTATAGATATATATCATGAACAACACCTGAATACACTAAGAAATTATGAAAACATAATTGAGAATTAAAACCTACCCTATGGCAAAATTTTATACATATAAAGTACTCCCATATCCACCCCACCCTCCATCTGCCCCAGCAAACTTAGGAGGATTAATTAAGAGAGAACTTTGAGGGCTGAATTCAGTGGCTCACACCTGTAATCCCAGCACTTTGGGAGGCCAAGGCGGGTAGATCCCTTGAGTCAAGGAGTTTGAGACCAGCCTGGGCAACATGGCAAAACCCCATCTCTACTAAAAATACAAAAATAAATAAATAAATAAAACCTAGTGTGGCAGCACACACTTGTGGTCCTAGCTACTTAGGAGGCTGAGGTGGGAGAATAACTTGAGCCTGGGAAGTTGAGGCTGCAGTGATTGCACCACTGCATTCCAGCCTGGATGATGGAAACCCTGTCTCAAAAAAAAAAGAACTTTGAGACCCACTGGGGTATAGAAGGCTGGATGGCTAAATCCCAGGAGAGAATAGGAATAATGTTCATGTCACTTGAATACTTAAAGATATTTTTTGATATTGCAGAAGGATGGAGGAAGAGAAAACAATTTCTTGCCTATTCTAGAGGCAGAGCAAGTTCTACTCCCTTCTGGGAATTTCTCCTCCAATATAGGAGAAAGGAAAAAGTGGAAAAGGCCACAGCTCCCATTATAGAAGTTGCTGATTCTATTGTGTCAATCAATATGGAATTGATGTGTTTCTTCAGCAAAAATGGTCAAATACTAGCTGTTTCATACGGCTCAAACTTGTAAGTTCTGCCTGGACTTTTCTGGGATGTTCCTTCCCTCTCTGCTTCTTTTGGTGTGAGGAATAACCCCCGTGTTGAATTCAAAGTGAGTAGGATTCTTCATTATGCGTAATTCTATTAAACAAGTCCCTTGATTCAGAGCCTGGTAGTTTAATTCCTTCACCTTGTTATGCCTACACTTGTGGCAGGACACATTAGCAGAACTTAGGAATAATTAATTTTAGAAATGAAGATGTCCGAATCAAACCTAGGAAATGGCATTTCTTTATATTTTTCTCTAATTTGTGTATGACTTTGCTTTTAATATAAATTATGTTTATAACATTATTTTACTTAAAATGACCCTTTTAATTTTAGAAGCAAAATGGATTTTTTTATTCACTCCTGGCTGTCCTCCAACTAATACAAGCCTAAACAAGTGCCACTGTCCACCTGGAGCTGTACCCCAAAGATAGATAGCCTATGTAGAGAGAGGTCATTTCCTCATACATCTAGTTACACTCTGTCTTAGTCCATCTTGCGCTGCTATAAATAAGCAAAATACCTGAGAGTGGGTAATTTATAAAGAACAGAAATGTATTTCTCACAGTTCTGCAGGCTAAGTCCAAGGCTGAGGGGCCCACATCTAACAAGGGTCTTCTTGCTGAGTCATCCCATGGGAGAAGGCAGAAGGGCAAGAGAGCATGTCTGTTGCAGAAAAAAAGAGGGGAATTGGGGAACTCATCTTTTTATCAGGAACTCACTCCCTGGCTGATTAACCCACTCCCATGATAATGACATTAACCCAGTAACCAGGAAAGGAGCCCTCAAGACCTAATCAGCTCAGCTCTTAAAGCTCCCACCTCTCAATGCTGTTGCATTGAGGATTAAGTTTCCAACAAGCTTTAGGAGACACATTCAAACCACAGCACCTACACTAACCTAATCCAGTGATGCAAAGTCGCACTGGCTTGATGGTTTGTCAGAGGAAATCAAACTGGTTTTGAAAATAAGAAGTAGTTTGGCATTGCTGTTTGGTTATTGTTGTCTTCACAGCAAAAATAGCTTGGAAGCAGTAACCCATTTGGCTTGAGGGAAAAAGGAGACAACTTTCTAGACTCTGAGAAGATGTGCTAAAGAGCATTGGATAGAAATCAAGGATAAACAGCATGCAAGAAATACATGCAGGACAGTTGCTTATTTCACATTTATTAATAATATTCTGCCAGCCTATCAGCTTAATAGCTTATTTAGTCATGACTTAATAGTCATTTCCTGAGCTACTCTACATGGCTACTCTAAAGAAAGACTCATCCATTCTGAGAAACTATGCAGATTTGCCCACCTTCTCCATGCTGCTTTCTGGAGGTAAAGAGCTCAAAGGACCCAGGGCAATAATATTTCAAGAGGATCCCAGCACACATTCCTTTGAGGCCTCTCATGTTTGCCATGGGTGTTTATAACCCAGACAGCAAGAGCTGTGAAAAGAAAATTTAGTGAGAACTGACAAGATAATTTAATGGAAGTTCTTCCAACAAATAGGATGTCTTAAAATAAAGGAACCAAGCCTCTCTGAAAACCAAATGAACACCAATATAAAAGCCAAGGTTAAAAGCAGAGCCAAAAAGTTTGTGTGTGTGTGTGTGTGTGTGTGTGTGTGTGTGTTTTGAATGCTGAGAAGATAAACATGATGCCAGCCAGTTATATTGACCTGGTCTCCTTCACAGGGGTATTGTCACTGTGTCACTTTTGTTTTAATTTAAACATTATCTCAGCCTCTTCCCACAACAGAGTGAAATAAAATATAATCACCATGCTTTATGTGTCTTTCCTAGAACTGATTCCAGGTTTATATGGGAACTTTAAGGTTTGTATAGAGCATATTACTGAATATTAGCTTTTTTGCCTTTTATTTATTTTTTTTTTTTTTGAGACAGTCTGACTGTGTTGCCCAGGCTGGAGTGCAGGTGCAGCGACATGATCTCAGCTCGCTTACTGCAACCTCCACCTCCTAGGTTCAAGCAGTTTTCCTGCCTCAGCCTCCAAGTAGTGGGATTATAGGTGAACACCACCATGCCTAGCTAATTTTTTGTATTTTTAGTAGAGATGGGGTTTTTCCATGTTGGCCAGGCTGGTCGTGAACTCCTGGCCTCAAGAGATCTGCCCTCCTGAGCCTCCCAAAGTGCTAGGATTACAGGCATGAGTCACCATGCCCAGCCAGTTTGTTTGTTTTACCTCAAAGGATAAAATGTTGTAATAAAAGACTATTGATAAACATACAAAAATTCCCTAAAACAATGCAAAAGTATAAATAAAAGCCTTAAATGCCTTTGATTGAAATTAATTTTCATTCGCTTTTTAAAACTGAGTCCAGCTTTCTCCAAGGACACAAACCAAGGGTAATTTGTTACAAATTAATCTTATCATGGAAAAGAGTCTACAAGAATTAAAATGATTCTTGGTGCTGATAGAATAGTGATCATCCCTATTTTTAAAAATTGTAAAGCTCTCATGTTATATTCATGTGATCCAAGTCTCTGAAACTTTTCAATGTCAGTGAACTCTTGGATGAAATAACGTTTATTTTCTACATGTTAGTTTTGGTAGCTGCTATCAGGTACTTCAGTTACAGAGTTAATGAAATGAGGTTGAATTTGAACCACATATTGCGTTGCTCCAAAGCCAAGCAGCACACAAATCACCTGTTTTTTCTAACTCTGCTGTCTGAAGCCCAGGCAGCCCCCAGCTATGAAGGTTATTGATTATATCAAGAAGTGAATGTATTTGACTTAACTAACTTTAAAGAGCAACACACATTCACATCACCCGTCTTTTCTGTGACTGGAGAACAGTATTCAGACTTTCTTTTCAGACTTGATGTTCATTTGTTTTGATATCACTGTTGACTGGAGTTGAGTCAATGCTGAAAATATTGAAAATCCCACTGGAGATGGTTAAAAACATACCTCTGCACAGAGGCTTGGCCCAGAAAAACCTTTAGGATTGCCTGGAATTCTTGAAGTTCGTACATGCAGTTGTACAATCTTTGCTACTAAAGAGTAGGAGATTGATATATAAACCATCTGCTTTCTAAGAACTAAAAATCCTGAAATGCCTTTCATTTAGTCAACCTTGATCATTTTAAAATAAAAATAGAACTGAGTGCAGCACTATGAAACCCTATTTGAATAGCATGAAAGGGGCTTATTTGGCTATAGAACCACACAAGGAAACTTTTCTACATTCTGTCATGGATGTGGGGCTGGTGTATGAGCACGTGTACATGGCCAGAAGACAGGGGCATTTCTGTGACTTACGGAAGGACCGGAGGAGTTATCAGAAATCAGTGTGAGGAAGTGAGGGGATTACTTCACACAACATTCTGATACATGACCAGCTGCAGGAGGAGTCAGTTGCTGCCAGCATATGGATTATTTTTGAGGATGGTGATTCAGATGGGCTCATCCCTGCCTGCATTGTCACGAGCCATGAGTAAAACGTAAATCTGTTCAACTAGCCACAGTGAATTGAAGCAAAGATTGAAGCCCCTTTAGAAACAGCATCATATGCTTTGCAAGAAAATGCACACATGGACAGACCCTCATTCTGGCACAAAATCCCAGGGGGGTTATGCATCCCTGAAGCCTCAGTTAAAACTCCTAATGCTGGAAAAGCTGACCGTCACAGAGGCGACTTGGTAACCACGTCCAGTTGTGGAGCATTATAGCGAGAGATCAAAAGCCGACCCGATTGTGTGCTCTACATTGTGTGAGGGGAACAAAAAGAAGACAAATTACCTGCCTGCCCTTTGATTGGAGGTACGAAGTCTGTTGTGTGTTATTCCAGTTCTGAAACCCTGGGACCAGGGGGAATTGAGCAGCTGATGAGGAAGTTTCCCATCCTTGCCCTGCTACCTACTATTCGAATAAACTCCTATCATTGCAGGTGACGGGTATAGGATTCCTTCTTGTGACCTTGAAGAGCCCAGCTAATTCAACTGCCAGGATGTGAGGCGGGATGTCCCGCTGGGATTTCTCAACAAACTGTGAGAAAGCCAGACTCTCCCCTCCCTACCTTCTCCCTGTAGCTTCACAGCAAAGATGGGACCAGCCCACATGCCAGCCCTTATCCTAGATACTGATTGTCTTTATTGCAAAAATCTCTTGTTTGCTTCTTATTGTGGGCATAGAAGTAGGTGGTTTCTGGGTAACTGAACTCTGAAATGAGTAATCCAGTCACTTGGAAAACAAGTGTCAACAAAGATTGCCCAATAAAAGGCTATGAAGGTAGGAAACTGCATCTCAATTAGAACCTAGACAGACTCCTGGAATTTTCTAGGTGTCCTTCAGCGCCCAATATTTTCAAAAAGAATATTCATCAAGATAAGTAACAACCAAAATCACACAGGTCATAGGAAATAGAAGTATCATAGCGATTCATAAAGATCAGGTCTAAAGGGCGTTCAGGACACCACTGTTCCCCCACATATACACCAGAATACACCCAGTCTCACATCCATGATACATAACATTAAGAGGGAATGAGGATTGCTTATGATTTGGATCAATGTTCAAATCAGAAAGGAGATTCCATAAAGTGGCTTTATGGAGAAAGCCTTGAAGAAAATGGATAATCATTTTTCCAGGATAAATTGTCTTAAGACAGGGGATTAAGACAAGATCTTGACCAGGCATGGTGGCTCATGCTTGTAATCCCAGCACTTTGGGAGGCTGAGGCGGGTGGATCACGAGGTCAGGAGTTCAAAACCAGCCTGGCCAACACGGCTAAACCCCATCTCTACTAGAATTACAAAATTAGCTGGATGTGGTGGTGGGTGCCTGTGATCCTAGCTACTTGGGAGGCTGAAGCAGGAGAATTGCTTGAACCCAGGAGGCGAAGGTTGCAGTGAGTGAGCCGAGATCACACTACTGCACACCAGCCTGGGCAACAGAGATAGACTCCATCTCAAAAAACAACAAACAAGAACAAGATTCTCTTTCATTTTTCATTTCTGGAATCCATTTTACGAAAGTTTCAAGAAAGGGTTGAGGGAAGGCCAAGCAATTTTGTCAGCTGGATTATGGGGAAATTATTTTCTGTCTTCAGAAGAAATATGATCTCTGAAAAGTGATCTAGATAACCTGCAGTTGCTTGGGTAGAAAATACTGAAGCTATCTGGAGTTGTTTGCTCTCCAGTATCCATAAAGCAGCAGTTTTCGTAACAAGAAGCCTGCCTTTTCAAGCCAGACCTTGGCACTTGAGCTCTCATCTCCTTAGTACCTCACACATACCACAATGGTCTCTCATCTCTCAAACCTTCGCAATTTCCCCAAACTATCTCCTTGTGCCCTCCAGAGTCACCATCTTCTCAGCAAAACTTCCTGCATCTTTAAACAGTTGGTGAATGTTTTCTTTCACCACATGATCCAAATGAAAACCTGCCTCCCTTTGGGGACACTGTTTTTCCAGAGGCCTTCTCAAGCAGGCTGCTTTCCTCCCCCAACATCTTTGATAACCAGACATGGAGGTAGAGGATGACAGCCTCCTTGCTCCTTATTGTTGCTTGTACACATTGTATCTCCCTCCCCAACAATGCCCTTTTTTGGAGTTCTGACCTCAGACTCTACCACCAGACTACACTGGCCCTTCTTTGGATAGCCATGTCGATTTGTTGGGGTTATGCTACAAAATTTGCTACTAAATTTGCTTCCTTTGTTGAATGAATCAAATGAATTGAATTTTACCTCCAGATTCACTGTCACCCTCCCTTGTTATCTTTCTTAGAGATTTTAATATCAATGTAAATAATTCCTCCAATACCATCACCTCTCAGTCCAACAGCCTCTTTTCCTCCATGGTGCCCCTGCTTCTTACTCCCATATAACACCCTTTGTCATTACCATCACCTGCATCTCATCCATGATCAATTGCAAGCATTCTATTCTCCAGTCATCTCCTTCCCTCTTGTATCTCCAAAAACACCAAGACCCCACAACATTCAGAACCCATCAAACTACCTTTTCAATATTCTCCTCCTATTCCATGTCCTAATATCTCTTCTCACCTAATTTATATTACATTATCATAGTTAGTCTACACTTGGCATCTCTTCTCAACTCCCTCATCCCCTCTCTTTCCGTTGTACTTGCTAGGCATAACCCCAAACTTAGTTAAATCCAGTTCTCCCCCTATTGCATGACTACACCTGTGTAGCTGAAGTGGTTAAAAATACAACCATCCTCACCAGTTCCTCTTCAAATTTATGAATTTCACTGCACATAAGGTATTTCCTGCTACCTGACTACCTTTCTGCCTGTCTCTGCTTCATTCATTCCCATCTCTTCTTTCAGAGCTCCCCAATTCATGTGTCAAACAGAATCAGGATGCCAGAAGATATTACTTTCTTTAGCTATCTGGGCAAATGGCAACAAGAACCCCTGAGCCATTTGCCTCCTGCCCCAGTAAACTTGGCCAGGGCTCCAAATCCCCTGCTAGTTGCCACTCAAATATTCTCATTTTTTAATGTGTGCCATGACTTAAAAATGTTGGGAGAAACTGTCTTAAGTGACAGTTCATATGTTATTCTCCTTATATCCCCAGTATCTTCTTTCCCCTCCTCATTCTTAATTGATGAATATTCTTCCCTTCACATTGATAACAACTGAGTCAATTGAAAGAAAACTTAAAATTGTCTATCCCCACATCTACCAAGCTACCTTTTCTCCTACTTCTAAGAGTGACTTTCCATCCTCCTCACTAAAGGTGATCCCTTGTTCCTAGGGTTCCTTCAACTATTCAGGGTATCCTGGAACAACTCTCAATTCTCTGTTCTGCTCTGGGCAGGTATACCCAACCCTACTCCCAAACTTAGAAGCTGAAGCTGAAGAAAGAGGCTGATGTATCCAGTTTCTTGGAAAGAAACATTTAATAGAGACTTACAAACAGAAACCATGTCTGTATCTCAGTGGCAGTGAGACAAGATGCTGGATCTCCACACCCTTACTTTCCATACCCCGGGCTTATAGACCATAGGGAAAAGGTATATATGTGCTTCAGAAGGGATGTATAGAACAATTGGTTAAAGGCAGGATTTATGGTAAGTACATGCTCTTACACAAGGAACAGTAGATAAAATAGAAATCTTAGAGGCATTCTCAGAAGAGGGGTTAATCAGAAGTCAAAATGGTGAATTAGCCTCCAAGACAGAGTTGCATTGACCTCCACATACCCCCACCTCTGCCAAATGCCCCACCCCTTAATTTGTTATCTATATATCCACCATACCAGTAGAGTGTTTTTTCTCTCGCCTTTTTTGTGTTTTGAGTTGGGGTCTCACTCCATTGCTTAGGCTGGAGTGCAGTGTCATAATCAGAGCTTGCTGCAACCTCAACCACCTGGGCTTAAGCAATCCTCCCACCTCAGCCTCCTGAGTAGCTACGACCACAGGCACATGCCACCATGACTGGCTAATTTTTTTTTAAAGTTTGTAGCCATGGGGTCTCAAACTCCTGGGTTCAAGCAATTCTCCCAAGCCTCCCAAAGTGCTAGTATTATAGGCATGAGCCACCGTGCCCAGAACCTTCACCTGCCTTGAGTTTCGCATGCAGTTCTCCCTTTCTCTCCTTTCCTTTAGAAAAAGCTCATGAAGGTCTATCCTCAGTCTCTAATATTTCTCTTCCCAATATCTTGAATCCTATTAAAATGCTCTTATAGAAGTAATTAATGATATTAATATTGCTATATCCAGTGGTAAATTAGAATTCCTCATCTTAATTGACCTACACATTTAACTCCCTCCTTCTTGAAACACATTCTTAACTTGGATTTGAACACTATTCTCTCTAAATTCCCCTTCCCTACATCATCTCAGTATGCATCTACTTTTCCAAGGCATCCAAAGATAGATTGTCTCAGATTCTCAGTCTCTCTCTTCTACATTCATTCATACCCTAGGTAATATAATCTAGGAATCCTCAAACTCTAAAGTACCTACAGATCACCCGGGATCATGACACTATCCTGACACTGAGTCAGCAGTTCCGAGGTAGGGTCTGAGAGGCTGCCATTCTAACAAGCTCCCAGGTGATGTTGATGGTGCAAGTAACAAGAATCTAGCTCACACTCATTGTGTTAATGCAATCTCCATTTTGATGACTTTTAAAATTCTGTCTCCACTCTGAATCTTTTTCCTGAACTTCAGACTCAGATTCAACTGCCTTGCTTGTCATTCCACCAAGATGTCTCAAACTTAACAATGTCTAAAATGCCCTAAATCCTTCCCATACCACCAATTTCTCCTTCATTCTTCCCAGTCTCAATAAATAATTTCATCCTTACAACTCATCAGACCGAAATCTTTCACATCATCCTTGAGTCTTCTCCTTCTTTCCTACACTATATACAATTCATCAGCAAATTTGGATGCTTCTGTTCTCAAGATAAATACAGAATCTGACCACCTCTCCATATGTCTTAGTTGCCACCTTAGTCCAATGTGCTGTGGTCTCTCACAGGGACTATTGCAATAGACTCCTAACTGGTCTCCCTGCTTCCATGCTCCACACCTTTCAGTCTGGTCTCAACACAGCATCAGAGTCACCCTGCTATAATGTAACTCCAATCACATCACTCTTCACTCAAAAACTCCAAAGGTTTCCCTTATGACTTAAAGTAAAAGCCAGTGCCCTTACAGAGGCCCATATCATCTAACCCTCTTTTTCCCCCCAAGATTCACAGCACTTCCTTGCTGCTCCTCCAACATCCCAACCATGATTCTGCCTTTACATTTGCTCTTCCCTTTGCTTCAAAAACTGTTCAAGACACCCACACAGCTGACTTCCTCACTTCCTTCATGTTTCTACTCCATTGCCACCATACTAATGACTTTGCCTTGTTTGCTGCCAAGTTCCTAGCACCTAGAACACATAGACAACCCTCAATTTGTTGAATGTCTGGTTAAGAATTCTCGCTTGATGTCATCTCCTCTTTTTTAATGAGCACCTCTGAAGTACCCTCAGGTGCCAGGCACCAGCCTACCGTTCTTGTCCCTGTTGACAAGCTTCAGTCTCCCCCGTCAAACTCCTGCCGGGCTCCCCTGGTTTCCTGAGCATTGCAGTTCTTTTAGCCAGCCTGAAAAGCCCAATATAAAAATCCATGCGTCTCAACTGGTTGCATATTAGAATCACCTGGAAAGCCTTTCAAGTTCTCAGTGACCTAACCCCATCTTCCACGATTCTTCTTTAATTGATTTTGGGTGGAGCCTTGCACCAGTGTTTTCTCAAAATCTCCAGATTTTCCTCATGATCATCCAGGTGCTTATATCTTACATAAGCAGACCTTAAGAGCTGACAGATGGAAATCCTGTTGATATACAAATATATTCCAGCTGAAAGGATTCAGAACATGTCATTTCAGAACATGCCACTTCGGCATATTGATCATTTTGAGCTAAAAGAAACTGAGAACCAGCCAATACAGGAAAAGCTCTTTACCGACTTCTCTACTACATAAAATAAAATATAAATTCTCCCTTTTGTAAAGGAAATTTATATCTATAAAGGAAATGATCATGAGTAAAATATATGTACCATGAAGGGAGTTACTCTTTGGAAACATCTTTATCACCTGAGATACTTTTATCTGCGCAACAAGGCAACCTTTATTGATCGTACATTTCCTCTCCTCGCCTTCCCAAAATTTGCCTCCACAACCCCCCAAAAGCCCCAAACCCTTATCCCTTTCTGTAGCTCAGGATAATATATAGGTCTCAATCATCTGGCTGCTTCCTTGAGTCTTACATTTTTGTGGGACTCCCATATATACACACATAATTAAAGTTGATTTTCTCCTATTAATCTGTCTTATCTCAATTTAATTTGTAAACTAGCAAAATAAACTAAATGAGTAAGAAGTATGCAATTTTTCCTCCTCTATACTGCCAAAGGTAGGAATTTCCCATACCCTTTCCTGTTAGAATAAATGTTCTAGGCCAACCTTCCCCAAAACACAGGATATAAATGACACAAAAAAATAGGGTTATGTAGCCAAATCAATTGAGAAACACTACATATGATATTCCACTCTTACAGAGTCAAAATGCACCTTTGCATACTAGAGATCTTGAGAGGTCCTGCAGTAACCCAGAGTAGTCCACTAAACAGATTAAGAAACTGCAGATTTAAGACAATCTTACCCCTTGTTATTACACCTTTACAGACTTTGGGGTGTGTGAGAATTACTTTGACATTAGCAAGACTATTAAAAAATCAAATACAGAGGCATAAGCCTGAATCTTAGTAGTGCTAGAAAACGTGAGTTTTATCCTGCTGTGAGCATTCTGTTTTTCTCAGTAGATTTCTGCAGTTTCAGACCCCATGGGAAAGTACAGTAGGGCTGGTTGAGTCTCTAGAGAGGAAAACGTAACTAGGAAGTAGTTATCTGACTCCCTCTGTGGGGCACTGTAAAATGACTTCCCTCTGATTAAAAATGAGCTAAGTTTTCCAGTAAGTATATAAACTTTCTAAAGGTTCCAAATCTGGGAGTGCTGTGTAATTTCTGGAAAGATCCTTACCCTCTCTAATCCTCTTAGTTCTTAGAACCTCCTTCACAGAGATTGTGTGAAAAACAAAATGAGAATTACACATAAAAGTTTCAGTCAATAATTTAAATAAGAGTTGTTTCAAAGAGTCATCCTGGAGGTAAAAGTTCAAAAAAAAATTGAAAAATTGAGGAATTAATACTAAACTAAAAGACAATTTCTAGAACAGCGAGGTGAGTTGCTCTGTGGACCAACTACCCATCAAAATAACCATTACTGGTAACAATTATCAATCATTGAAAGTCTCTGAAAATGGCCCTAAGCACATACAGCAAAAGAAGCAGCATTTATTCCAGAAAATATATTAATCTTAATAAGAACAAAAGTCTATGGCACTTCTGCCACAAGCTGCTCCCTCTTCCCTCCCCCAATTTGGTGTGATAGAAGCTCTGCTCCAGGCTGATGTGGCCAAGATGACGGCATTCCCTCTCCCTTGAGTTTAGAGCCCAGAACTGTACTATCACCCTGGGAAGTGCAGGTCAATGGCATTTCTTATCCCCTCAAGTCCTAGCTCTGTGTTGTAGTGGCTAAATTCCAGATTAGTGAAACTAAGAGGTCAGGGGCTCCCTTCCTGCCGGCAATCCCCCTTTGTCTTGATCTATTTTGTACTGCCGTAACAGAATGCCACAGCTGGGGTAATTTATAATGAACACACATTTATTGGCTTACAGTTCTGGAGGCTGGGAAGTCCAATATCAAGGGGCCAGCATCTGGTGAGGGTTTTCTTGCTGTGTCATCCCATGGCAGAAGGCAAAAGGGTGAAAAGAGAGCAAGAGAGAGAAGGGGACCAAACTTGTCCTTTTATAATGAACTCACTGCCATAATGGCATTAATCCATTCATGAAAGCAAAGCCCTCATAGCCTAATCACATCTAAAAGGTTCCCCCCTTTCTCTCTTGCTCTCTATGGGCCCTTCCACCCTCTGCTTTGGGATGGCCTAGCAAGAATGCCTGTCAGATGCCCCAGAGGAGGTGACATCAGCAAAAATAATTACCTTAAACAAACTCTTGGAGATATTTTATAACATTGAAGTCACAAAGGATACAATGTTAGAAGCTGGTCCAAAATTAGAAAGGAGTGTGACAACTTGCCTAGGCATAGAAAAGATGCTTTCTTCATATTGCAAGTTACATAACCAAAAGAAACCAAGTATTGCTCAAACTACTTTTGATAAGTACTTTAAAAGAAACATTTTAATTCTCAGTGCTTCTAATGTTTTAAATTACTTACTAAATGTTTCACTATTTTTGTGTCCCTATTATTTATAACCAACAGTAAGAGAGTTTTAAATTTGTAATATTTTTAAAGGTCATGGAACAATTTTTCCCATTAATTATTTAAATTCTCTTGCATGGTGATTTTCATAGTGCCATAATAATCTGCAACATGAGGACTACCTCATGTCTGGGAAAAAATTGACAATGACATTTATACATGGAGTGAATATTTGAGGATATTAAAGATGACTGTTTTTCTAGTTATAGTAATGGTAATATGGATCAGTTTCAAAAGAAAAAGAATGATAGAGAAAGCCGTGTCTTTTAGAGACAAAGAGCTAAAGTTATATGCTGTTTGGATTTGCTCAAAATAATATAGGAGGGAAGTATGAGGGAGCATAGATGAAATAAGATTGACTGTGAGCTGATGACTATTGAAGTTCAGTGACAGGAGTGTGAAGGTTATTATAATCTATGTGTATCTTTGTATCTATTGGAAATTTTAAACAATTAAAGTTTTAATTGACCAGAAAATGTAAAAGAATGTAATGGTCATCTCAGGCTCACTTGGAATGTTTGACTTCTGTGGCTCAATAGCTTGTCAACATTGCTTGGTTCAAATGCAAATGCGTGGTGTGAGCTCCAAGCAGGAAGGAAGCTGTGTTTGTGCAAGGATGCACTGGCTCCTGGTTTGGCTCCCCAAGGACACTGGAGTATCTGATCCAATTGGAAGATAAGAGAAAATAAAAATCATAATTTTTTCCTTACAAGAGGATTGCCTATGATGACAAATTTGCTCACACAACTTCTCTTTTAGAATATGAATAAGCCCATGGTACCTGCTGCCACTGAAAAGGCAAAGGACAAGAGAGATAATTATATTTAAAGTAGTCTTATTTTTAATTAGCTTATAGAACATTGACAAAAAATTATGGCCAGTCAATTGTGGCCAAATGTATTGATCCTTTCTTTTACTAAAACAGAGAAAGTTTATTTCTTTACAATTTTTGGTCAATTATGACTTAAATTTCATAAGGATTAATTACAAGGTAGATTTTTAAATTTCTTGTATGAGTGTTTGTGTCAATATTCGTCAATTCAGTTTTGGTTTCATTTATCAGCACATCTGCCATTGCTGATAAAGATTGCTCCTTCTGGCCGGGCGCGGTGGCTCAAGCCTGTAATCCCAGCACTTTGGGAGGCCGAGACGGGTGGATCACGAGGTCAGGAGATCGAGACCATCCTGGCTAACACAGTGAAACCCCGTCTCTACTAAAAAAATACAAAAAACTAGCCGGGTGAGGTGGCGGGCGCCTGTAGTCCCAGCTACTTGGGAGGCTGAGGCAGGAGAATGGCGTAAACCCAGAAGGCGGAGTTTGCAGTGAGCTGAGATCCGGCCACTGCACTCCAGCCTGGGCGATAGAGCGAGACTCCGTCTCAAAACAAAAACAAAAACAAACAAAAAAAAAGATTGCTCCTTCTATTATTCCACCAGCGACAAAGGTGAATGGGAAAGAACATAGTTAAAGAGCAATTTGTACCCCAAAACTATTCAGGCTTAATTTCTACTATTCAAAATGGCTTACAGATAAAATGTCTTTGAGATTCACTTACATTAGTATGTGAGGCTCTGTACTCATTTCTGTTGTTGGCATGTGTTCTTTCGGGAAATTGGCTGACAATAGAACCAAATCTCCACAAGGTGGCAGTTTTTGAAGATAAAACTGTACTTTGTGGACAGATTCTGTACTTCAATGAATAGAAGATGTATTGGAACTGCATGAATCATAACTTTTGATCCAAGTAACTTTTTTAGAATTAAACCCAGTATTAGCATATTCGCTTAAAAGTTGTTGACCACCTTTCATAATGTACTTAACCATTTTACAACTAGAGAAACTGAAGCAGGATATTTCCCTGACGCCTTCATGGAATATGAGACGGGGTGCCTCATTTGCCCATTCCGCCCCGTCTACCCCTTGTGGGAGGGAACGTGCGAATGAAGCAGTACAGGAACCAGAACAAGCGAGCGCAGGAACCAGCCAACCGCTTTCAGGTGTCGGCAGTAGCAGACTGTGCGGGGACCCTGCGGCAGCATCCAAGCAGGAGTGCCTGTGAGCCTGAAGGCCAGAGGGTGTGTTACAGTGCTCTTTTAGCTCTGCCGTCTGCGGACGGCTTAAGTGTTAACAGCTCAGTGAGCTCTTTGCCTTTTCATGTGAGGCGGCTGCCCTCCACCAGCAAGGGCAAAGAGCCAGTGTGACAGCCTTTTATATCCATACTCGTGGCCTCCAAGCTCTTGTCTGGCGTCCAGGAAAAATGAGGTCACATGAACGAATTGAAGGATGGTAAATGCAGGGGATTTTATTGGTGATGACAGTGGCTTTCAGTGGGAAAGGGAGCTGAACAGGGGACAGGACATATAGGTAATCTTCCCCTGAAGTCTTGCCTTCTCCTGGCAGATTCTTCTCCAAAGTATGCTGTCAAGCTGTCGCTCTGAAGTCAAGTCACTTCTCTCCAATGTCCAGTTACAGTCCCATCTACCGACTGAGTCAGGGGTTTTCATAGGCACAGGATGGGATGGGGCAGGCCATGGGAAGTTTAGAAAAAGGCAACATTCGAGTGGGAAAACAGGGATGGAAGTTCTCACCTTCAGCTGCAGTTTCAGGTTTTTCAGATTGAGGATGGGGTTTTGCCAGGGACCTGCCCTTTTCTGCCTAGAATTTCTCTGCCCCCTGTCCCTATCAATACTGAGTTATTAAAGAACAATTGAGTATTCCCACAATATGGAATTAAGGATAAACCCAAAATTTTGCCAAGACCTCTTCCTTCTCTGAGAAAGTACACAGGTATTGAGTCCCTGTTTCCTGTCAACTGACAATGACTGGGGTCTCTTAGCTCTGCACACTGGGAACAGCTTCTAATTCCTAACCTAACAATTTGGAGTTCTCATGCTCCAATGTATTTGTCTTGCATTTGTAGGTTTTTTCACTGTATTTTTAAATAGGGAATTGTGATTGTCCACACCTGTTTTAACAGGTCAAACAGGTTTTTATATTGAGCTCTTTAAACCTCATTTTAAATTGTCTTCCACATAGTATTTGAGGTTCTTTCTTTAGTGAACTACTAAAATATTTACTTTGGGGGTTTTGTAAGCCTTTCACTCGAATAGGTAACAATTTCCCAACCATGGAAGGTCCCAGGTTACTGGAAGGAAGCGTATTCATTTCAGGTTTTGGCTTTTTTTCCTCATAATGAAGATAAACAAAGTGAAACAACTAGGAAATAGATTAAGAAAGTGTGTGTCAGATAGGAGTGGGCATAGACAGGGACAAGTAAAGTCCCCAAATCAAGACTTCAATACAGAAAACAAAGAAAGAAAGAAAGAAATAGGAAGTATGTGACTAAAATAGTTTATTTATTTTTTTAAATGCAAAAGAGGAAAGAAAATCTGATATGAGGAAAAGTCAAGTGTCGGGATATATATAAGCTAATATATAAATGAAATGAACACCAGTAATGGTAAAAGGGACAGAAGCTAGAAATTTATAATTTAAGGTACTGGCACTAACATGAAATGGAATATTGTTATTTAAAGGCACATGAATCACTTGTAAATGTTTATTGCAAACAGTAGGGCAACCACTAAAAAAGGTTAAAAAAAGAATTGCTGTGTTGAGAAGGTGAGAAAATAGAATCCTGTAAAATGCTCAAGAAAAGTTAAAAAGGCAAAAAAATGGGGAAAGTAAAAATAGGAATAAAGAAAAAAGGAAACACAGAAAACAGTAATAAATATGGTAGATATTAATCCAATTATATCAATAATCATTTTAAATGTCAAGGGCTAAAAAACAAAGATTGTAAGACTGAATCAAAAAGCAAGACATATATGATGTCTGTAAGAAATCTAGTTAAATTTAAAGCCCCAGGTAGATTAATAAAGGGATGGATAAAGTTATACCATGCTAACAAAGGAAATCCAATAAAGGAACTCAACAATAAGACACAACCTGATCAAAACACGGGTCAAAGACCTTAACAGATGCCTTGCCAAAGAAGATATACAGCTGGCAAATAAGCATATGATAACATACTCCACATCATGTCATCAGGGAAATACAAGTTGAAATAACAATGAGATACCACCACAAAATTATTAGAATGGCCAAATTCTAAAACACTGACACCACCAAATGCTGGCAACAATAAGGAGAAACCAGAACTCCCATTCATCACTGGTGGGACTGTAAATGGTACAGCCACTTTGAAGACAGTTTGGCAGTTTCTTACAAAACTAAACATCTTTTACCATATGATCCAACAATTAAACTCCTTGGTACTTACCTAAAGAAATTAAAACTTATATTTACACAAAAACACACACACAGATGTTTTAGCAGCTTTATTGAAAATTGCCAAAACATTGAAGCAACCAAGATGTCCTTTAGTAGCTCAATGAATAAACTGTGGTACATATGACAATAGAATATAATTCAGCACTAAAAAGAAATGAGCTATCAAGCCATAAAAAGATACGGAGGAACCTTAAATACATATTACCAAGTGAAAGACGCCAATCTGAAAAGGCCACATACTGCATAATTCTAAGTAGGTGACATTCTGGTAAAGGCAAAACTATGGAGACAATAAAAAGGTCAGTGGTTGCCAAAAGTTAGGGGAGAAAGAGGAATGAATACGCAGAGCACAAAGTATTTTTCGGGCAGTGAAACTACCCTGTAAGATACTATAATGGCAGTTAACATGTCATTACACATTTGCCCAAACCCATCAAATGTAAAATACCAAAAATGAACCCTAATGTAAACTATTGTGTTTGGGCACTAATAATGTGTCAGTGTAGGTTCATTGGCTAACATGGTGAAACCCCGTCTCTACTAAAAAAAAAAAAATACAAAAAAAAAACTAGCCGGGTGAGGTGGCGGGCGCCTGTAGTCCCAGCTACTCGGGAGGCTGAGGCAGGAGAATGGCGTAAACCCGGGAGGCGGAGCTTGCAGTGAGCTGAGATCCGGCCACTGCACTCCAGCCCGGGCGACAGAGCGAGACTCCGTCTCAAAAAAAAAAAAAAAAAAAAAAAAGAAAAAAGTGACTGAGGCAGGTGTCTCAATCGATAGAGAGTTGTTTAGTCAAAGTTTGCAGATGTACCCAGGAAGAACACAAGCCAGAGGAGCATCTGCAACCTGTGCTTTTCCAAAGAGGGTTTGGGAACTTTAATATTTAACGAGTAAAGTGCAAACATGGAGAAGGAAGAGGAGGGAGGGTAGGCAGTGAGGCAAATGGTTCTATTCAGGTGAGGCTCTGGTTAGTGTTCAGTAAATCCAAATTTTATAGGTAAAAATAGGGAGTAGAGGAAAAGTCAATTACGCGTTCATTGCAGGGTAGACAGTGGGATGATTTCTACTCTTGCCCTTGTCCTGTGCCTATGAAGACAAACTGGTAATTGACATTGTCGGGGTGAAATTCAGCATAACTCAGTTTTAGGGATATTTTATAGGAGGGATATGTATCCTAAAAGATAGAGGCTCACAAGGATTTTTCTTGGGAGCAATTGTGAGGGAGGCCCTTTCAGGAGATATGTGGTCTTCTATCATTGTGGGAACCTGGTGTATGGATGAGGCTATCACACAGGATTGTGAAGTTAGAGCTACTGTTAGGGAACAAAAGGAAGGGAATATTGAGTAATTCAGCTCTGAAGCTTAACTTTCCCTTTGGCATAGTGAGCTTGGGGTCTTGAAATTCTATTTTCTTTCACAGTTGTAACAAATGTACCACTTTAGTGTGGGATGTGGAGTGGGGGAGGCTATCATGTATGGAGGAGTTACATGTGAACTCTCCATACTTTTTGTTCAATTTTGATGGGAACCTAAAACTGCCCTAAAAAACATAAAGTTCAGTAATTTTTTAAAAAAGAACTAAACTAGAACACGCTCTGAGACTGCCCTCTTGGGGTTACGTGTGAAAACAAACCTCTCCAAGAAAGAGAACACAGGGCCGGAGGGCCTGGCATTCAGTAGGGATCTGCAGTCCATCCACCACATGCTAGCAACTGCACATTTCATGAAGAAGCTCAACAAGGAAGCAAAAAAGGAACTAAAGAAGCCTCATCAATTTAAAAGAGGGATTTGGACAAAGAAAATCCATGCAGGTGCCAACACAGAAATAGTATTTTCCTTGATGAAGTTTTTTTAACTTATCAAGAGCTATGAGATAGCTAACACTTTTTGAATAAGCTTTAAAAGAACTGAACTGAACTTTAAAATGGTTAAAATGGAAATTTTTATGTTATGTATATTTTACCATAGTTTAAAAAGATAACTAAAAACTTCTAATTAGTGTCTTCTAATTCATGTGAGATTCTCAAAAGAGGCTATATCTAAAAGACAGATTCATGTTTCATGTTCCATGAAGCTTAGAGATTGGAGTAAGAGACTGACGAAACATGACAAGCGAACGCATCTCAAAACAACGAAGTTTCACACAAACGTATGGAGTTTATTGACAAGTGATATTTTCTTACAGTAATAAATATAATGCAATCTTCTTAAGAGTCAGGTTGGAGTTAGGAAGGCAGTGTACCCTTGATGGGAACAGTTAGACTGGTGGTATCATCTTTTTCAGAACTGCATCTAAGAGGGAACCTGTGTGCTGGCTGGGAATCATACAGCTATGGGAAACAACTGCATCAGCCCCAAGGCTTCCCTCCAGACCTAAAGGTGATTCATGGCCCCTGGTTAATATCACCCTAGGTTCTCCCCCATCCCAGTTTTAACATAATATATCATAAAAATAGCTAGTGCCATAAAAAGTCAACATTTCAAATATAAAAATTATTTTATACAAATATAATTCATAATTATTCTTTTAAAATACAGCATTGTTATATATGTTTGAAACATTATTAAAATAAATATTTCCTAGAGAAAAAATTTTGCTTCACAAAATTATAAAACAGAAGCATATAAAACTAATTCATGATTCGTGCGTCTTCAGGGTGTGGCTCATTCTCTCTTAGTGTAGACAGCATGAAGTACATACATCTAGCCTGAAAACATATCACTATCACCCTATATATCTAAATGCTTGGAATTCATGTGTATCTACCCACAGTGCCCATGGCCTATCTACTTACACACCCTCTACCTGGAGCTTCTGTGGAAAGAAGGGCTTTCCTGTGACAATTTGCACTAACATACTTTTCCAGTCAACCTCTAGTTCAGAGGTCTGTGAGCTTGTCATTTTCTGGAGTTTGGGAAAAGGCATATTAACTTCTTCATCAAGGGAACCATCCTGTCCCCTGTGTAAGACTGTAACAGCCCTTTTCCCAGGTAAGGAAAGTATTGTGATTATCTGAAATATCAAGATTGTTGGTAGACCTGGACAATCCTGATTTCCAGGATCTGGAAGTTCTCTTTCCTGACTGCTCACTAGATGTTGAATGGGGCATATTTTGATGTCCAGTCTTGTGGTTCCTGCAGTATTCTAATACTTGCTTGGAAATGAGATAGTTGGAATGCTTAGCAAACAATATAGTCGTGTTTCTAAACATCATGAGGAGAGGAAAGAAAAAGGAATACAAGCTTATATAAACCGCCTAAGTTTCCAGTTATCATTATTTAATCATAACCCTAAGAAGTATGATTTCAGTTCTTCTCCAACACTACAAATTAATGAGTTTCACTAGACAATAAGTTGATCAACTAGGCTGATTGACATTTATAGCTGCCTTTCCAATTACTAACACATGGCAAGGGTTTTCAGGAAAATCTGGCTCGCAAAACACAAGTGGTAAATCTTCAAGGATTTGAAGTACATTTCACACAATTTGACCATTGCCAGGAAGCTATTTATCCAGACCCATATCAGTGTCCTCAATTCCTCTTACCAAAATGTTTCTTTTTTTAAAAAATGTAATTCATCCTTGTTTTCTGAGGCAGAGGTGACTGTTCTATGAGCTCCAATTCCATGAGGTGACTGTCCCACGAGCTCCAATTCCATGAGCAAATGTCCCATGTCAACATTTAGGCTGCTCTCTAAAGCCTTGTATCTTGCACCTCTTCTTCTGTCTCCTCTTTCAGAGCAGCAATTTGGGGCTGAGACTTGCACTTGCTTGAGTTCCGGTGGGGAAAGAGCTTCACCCTGTCAGAGAGGCTGATGGCTTGCCGGAAGAGGCTCCTCTCATTCAGCAGTTTCTGGATGGAATCATACTGCCGCACTTTGTTCTCTTCTATGACCTAGGGAAATGTCTGTTAGTGAGATCTGGGACAGAAGGCAGGTCAGACTACAGCAGGGACAGAAACTGGCACAGGCTCAAAAGAAAATAAAAGTCAAAGAATGCAATGTCTAGAGCCTTGCATTTTGAACAATCAGGTATATCACATTTAACTGCTGTGTCCTTTTGCTCTAATGAGATTTTACCATCTGTGAAATTAGCTATGATTTTCTACTCAGCAGCTGGAAGATTCTTCAGGGAGGTTTAATGGAACTGAAGGTGCTTTGAAAACAAAATATTAGGTCCCTTATATATTACCTTAAAAATGAGTGTAAGTCTACAGCACCATAAAGTGTTGAACCTCTTCAACAGTGATCTGAAGCTTAAGAATTCCAGACTGGTCAGGATGTCCCTGAGTTTAATACACCTCCTTGGCTTGTTCAGGTTGAGCAAATCCAAGATCAGACAATAAAAGACTTTACTTAGATTACTGAACTTGTCCATGGCAGGGCAAGAGGTTGTGAGTCTGTCCCGCTAATTTGTTACTTCAAGCTTAGTGATAATCATGGTAATAATAAGCCTTCAGCAAGGAAACCATTTACCTCCAGGAGGCTCAAAAGCCTGAAGAGAAATGACGTGATACATCATCCTCAGAACTTCCTTGTGACTAAACCATAGGGAATTTGTAAACATCACTTGAAAGAATCTGTGACAGTTTTATTTTGTTTTAATAAAGACAGATGGGGCCTCACTATGTTGCCTGGACTGATCTTGAATTCCTGGCCTCAAGTAATCCTCCTACCTCAGCCTCCCAAAGTGTTGTGATTACAGACGTAAGCCACTGTGCCTGGCCCTGTGACAGTTTTTTAAGAACAGTGAGAAGGTGGTTGAGAAAGGTACTACCTGAACCCAAATCATGGCTAGAAAAATGAAATGTGCCTCTCAACTTTGTCATTAATACTATAAATTAGACTGCAAGACAACTAGGCCTGTCCCAGACCACATCCATGGGAGATTTAGTTATTGAAAGAATCATAAGGACCTTTTTAAAAATCTTAAACAGTAGAGTATTTTGTATGACTTGGTCCCCAAATAAAGGGCTCAAAAAGTATATATATATCCTATTTATAAATATAACTTAGTAATATGCTGCCATTTTAGATTTACTGTATTTCAACCTCACCACATGGCTCAGATCAAAGTGAAAAACTTGTGCGGCTATTTTGAGTAAAGCTGGATGGCTGTATGACACATATTTTTGAAAAGAACTTGTACATTGTTGCAATTTGCAGGAACTATCACACATGAGATTGTTATCAAGCATTACAAGGCAAACAAGATCTTAAGTAAAGTTATAAAGACTCACCAAAAATTGTTGGCATTCCAGCATTGCTTCTATCCTGTGTTCACAGAGGATTACTGTGCAGTCAGCAAATGCTTGTTTTAGAGTTCTTCTAATTATCTGGTATGTTCTAGAAAAGAAAGAAAATACCATACATAATATCACAGAACAGTAATTATCTGTATTTACCTTGATAATATGTCTATTGTTCTATTAAATTTATCTCTTTAAATTACTTCTTTCTTTAAGTTCTTTTCACATAATGTTGATATAGCATTAGCCACAATCAGCTTTTCAACCATGGGGTAGATTCTAAGTATCCATAAATAAACAGGACAAATATTTCGAAGAAACTTTTATAAATGAGTGTATTTTTCATTATGTAGATTCACCAGTACTTCTTTATTTGGGGCTATAAACATGCTTATGGTATAAATGGGATACAAAGGCAAATCATAAGGATCAGATTATGCCCATGTATTTAAAAATTTCATCATGTATTGACAAGGGGGAAGAGTTTGTATGAAACTAAAAACTATCTTCAGAAGAAAACGCAAGACTCTTAGATAAGGAAATAAGCATTTATGCTCATTTCCACTGGGCAATTATTTCATTTCCTGGGGGAGGCCCCCACTCACAGACATGATAGCCTAATAGAAATACGTGTCACCATGAAGCAGGCATAATGATTCTGTTCCTATTGTGCTATTAAGTAACAGAACTTCTGAAACTCACACTGGATCCAAATGAGCACTGGGTTCATCAAGCAGCAAGATCTTCGCCTTACTGAGAACAGATCTAGCCAAACACATCAACTGCTTGTGGCCATGGCTTAGGACACAGCCCCCATCCACAAGGACAAAGTCAAGCTTCCCAGGAAACTGTTCTATCACAGATCTGAGCCCAACCTGCAGTTAGAGAAGGTAGTTCAGATACCACAGAGTTAAAAACACTCAAGCAGTCGACATTCTAAAAATAAACACGGGAGTTCTGAAAGCTTATGTTTTTCATACCAATCCTTCTACCCCTACTACATGCCACCTATTTGACTTTGATTGAGCAAAAGTCTGCTTATAACCTTGACAGGTCTAAATAATCAGTCTATAACTTGTTTTCTCTTTGTACTTCATTCGTTAGGAAACTTTCAATGAGTGCCTGTTATGTGCCACGTATCCCAAAAAGTAGTAAGGAAACAATACGTGGTACATGGCTCTTGTGAGGCTCAGGGTTTATAAAGGTGTACATAAATTATTCCAACACAACTGAATGCATGCTGGAAAAGATAATATGTATACATTGCAGGTATGCCCTCTAGTATGACATCCTATGTAGACAGAAGATAGAATGCAGCATAAAGGATGGAGGTATGACATCATCCTTGGTGCTACCTTCCATCTTCTACTCTGTCATGATTGAGGACAAAAGATAGCATAAAATAATCAACTGTGGGGTTTTTAAATTACATATGGAAAATTGCTATTCATCTCTTGAATTCATAAAAACTAACCGTAACAAATAGATAAAAGTATGAAGTAAAAAATACTGGAGTTAAAATAGTGGCATAACACTAGGACATATAAAGCCTCTTAGATATTGGGGTAGAAAATGAGGGCTGTATTAGGGTCAATTACTTTTTTTAAGCTAGACAGTAAAAGTAAAGTTTGAAAATGCAAATGAGATATAGAAACCCATTCTATTAATATATGACAGTTATTGAAGTATTGGATCAAAATATGACAGTTATTGAAGTATTATAAGAATAATCTTATCGATTATTCAAATAAATATGCATTAAATGTTTATTTTTGGCAAGTACTCCTGAGTGTATGAAGGCCAAAGAGATATACAGATGATTGTCTCCTGCCCTTGAGAAGTCTAGAATTTAGTATCAGGAGGTAAGATGGGCTCCCACCTGACTGTAATGGAGAATGAGACAATGGCCTCAGAAAGAATCTTATGATTTCAGAGTTAAATTCAGAAATGGCCAAAAACACTGTGTTTGTTCATAAAAAATTAACTGTGTGTCCATCATCTTACCAGGAGATTTTAAGCCTCTTTGATATTGGGGTAGAATATGAAAGTTGTGTTAGGACTAATAGCTTGATTTTTAAGCTGGATAGGAAAGAAATAAACAAACAAAACACATTTGAAATTATATTGCACATGATACTCCTTTCCTTGATTGTTTTTTCATTAAAGTAATCTCACCTTGTGGAAATTAATTAAAGTTTGAGAAGAGTTTCTGGTATGGTAGGAAATGTAAGCACATTTATTCGACAAGGGGGACTATCTGATGTATCCCCGAAGACTCAAACATAAAACTTAGAAATACAGGTGCTGAGAATATGAATAAAGGGCATTGGGCAGGGAGTTGGAGGACCTGTGTCTTTCTTTGTGCCTTCAACGTTTTTTATTGTTTCAGTCTATGAAGCTAGGCTGCTATGGTCTATCTTTTTTAAAAAAACAAAAATAAAATCCCTCCCTTGTTTCTAGGTTCTCCTTTAGCTATCATTCAACATCTGCCCATTTAGTCATCTAGAAATCTCAAGAAATTAATGTGCATCTGTCGTCTCTACTGCTTCACACCACGAGAATTTTTCTTTCTTAAAACATCTATTCCTTGGCTTAAGAGAAACCACACACTCTATGGCCATTTCTTCCTATTGTCATGTGTGAACAACTCTCCCTCTTCCTGCCCCCTTGAATATTAGTCTGTTATTTCCAACTCTCCAGACTCTCCTCTGAGATCCCAGTCATTTTCAGGGAATTGAGGACCACCTATAAGCTAATAATTTTCAAATCTTTATCTCAATTCCTAGACTTCTTCCAATTGCTTTATAAATCATTCTCCTTCTTACCAACTCTATTACAGTGACCCCAGTCTGGGTCATCATCATCTCTTAGGCATCCTTCTACAAATCTCAATTAGTCAAATTGCGAGTGCACCATACAAACACCCCAGGGATCTTCCAAAGATGTAGGTTTGACCATATCACTTCTGTTTTAAATCCTATGGTAGTTCTCCTCCTGGTGGAATAAAATCTAAGGTCTCTCACCTTAGATGAGGCATCTAAGGCATCCAAATGGATGAGGCATCCAAATGGAGCCCCCTTCACTCTTATTCCCAGCAGCACCAAACATCTTGTAGTTCCCTAAACACCTTGATACTCTCAAGTGATGCCATTGCTAAGCCTGACATATCCTTCTGAATATCCCTGATCATCTCTTAAGGCATTCAACCAGGCACCTGGTGATAGTAGAATTTGTGCAAATTTCCCTTGTTAGACTGTAAGCTTCTTGAGGGTAAAAATGTGCTCTTCAGCTCTGTGTTCCTAATGCCAGTCCTGGGTAACTATCAACCTCAAATAATTCATTCATTTATCAAATAGGTACTGAGCTCCTAGAATGTGGGTGGCCAAACAAAACAGAGTTTTGATGAATAATAAATGAATCAAAACTTAAGGATGAATGAATGAGCACTGGCTTAAGCTCTGCCATTGTAAAATGACATGTAAAGTGACATATCACTTTGCACGTGAGTATTTAAGATGCTATAAATTTCCCACAAAATCAAATTATAAAATTAAAAGTTCCCTAACACTGACAGAAATGATAGTACTTTAGATCAATCAGCAGTATTTGAAGGGGTTTTTTTCCCCCCAGTCAAATTAACCAGCAAGAAAGGTCTAGCTAAAGACTGGAGCTCTAGAGTCAAACAGTCAGCTTTGAATCTGCCCTCTTCGGCTCATTTGCTGATGGTATCAAGTGCATTATTTTAAGTCTCATTTATCTCATATGTAAAAAAATGGAGAAAATAATAATATTGATGTCAAAGGGTTGTTATGAGGATTACCAGAGATAATTTGTGGAAAGCGGCTCCCACAGAGTATGGCACATGGTAAGTACCTAATGTACAGTAATTATTAGTATTATTGGAGCCTGGGCAACTCCAAGGACATGGGCTCGGTAACTGAAACACTACCTTTGTGTGACAACAGCTTTGTAAAAATTTTCCTTCACAAGTTGCCTTGGGAAGTAAATTAGCAGGAAGTACTGCAATACTGTGAAGTTAGTGATGGCCATAGTAACAGGGTGGAGATTTTGGTCAGAATGCAGTACGCTCCCTCTAGATTCACACTAGTCATACACTGATTTCCTAAGGCCATACTAGGAAAGCTGTCTGACTGTCTTAGACTTTGCACTTGTGGCAAAGAGCGGAGCAAAGTATGTTTTTCCCCAGATGAAATTCTTTATTAGAAGTAAATAATTACATAAATTTATATACAACTGTCAATATTTAGAGAATAGAATTTTTAAAGTGAATGACACTAAAACTGACCAATGCAGGGGATATTTTGCAATATTCCTATCTCACTGTTTCATTCACTATGAAGTATAGTAAAAAGCTTTTTAGAATCATCTTCATTAGAGAAAAGTCAACATAGTTAATAAAACTTAAAATTGAAGTCAGTAAACATTTGAGAAATTTATTAAGTATCTATTTTCTGCCAGACATGGTAATAGGCTTTGGTGAGATAATGGAAAGCAAGATAGATTAGTAATTGTTTTTGAAAAGTACAAAGTTATTGTTACCAATCATATGTGCTGATAAGAATTCTCCTACGGATCTTTTGGATGTAAATGACTGCTTAGTCATGTAGTCCTTCAACTGGCTCTTAATGAGAGTTTATTAAATTCTAGGTACTCTGACAGACCCAAGATTCAAAGATGAGTAACAGGAGGCTCTGCCTTAAAGGAAATTATGGTCCAAAAGGGGAGAAAAATAGTAAGTGGAAAATTACTGTTCAAAGAGATAAGCACTATGGGCAAAAAACAAACAAACAGGAAATTGCTAGAGATCGTCTGATTTAGTGATCTGTGGCAGCAGAATCCTTTATCCTTTAAATATGTATATATATGCACACACACACTCACACATATATATTCCCAATATAATCTTTCTTTTTCTTCTCTTTCTCTTTCTTTCCTTCCTTCCTTTCTTTCTTTTTTTTTTTTTTTTGAGACAGAATCTTGCTCTATTGCCCAGGCTAGAGTGCAGTGATGCGATGTGGTCTCACTGCAACCTCTGCCTCCCAGGTTCAAGCAATTCTCCTGCCTCGGCCTCCTGAGTAGCTGGGATTACAGTGCCTGCCACCATGCCCAGCTAATTTTTGTATTTTAGTGGAGACGGGATTTCTACATGTTGGCCAGGCTGGTCTTGAACTCCTGATCTCAGGTGATCCATCCACCTTGGCCTCCCAAAGTGCTAGGATTACAAGTGTGAGCCACTGAGTCCAGTCCCCAATATAATCATTTTAACACTATCATTAGAAACCATTTTTCAATAAATTAAAAAAAAATATGTACAAACTTTAGCTCAGTCCTGTCCAAACTAAGAAGACTTCAAAATTACTGGAATCTAAAGTTTTCTAATTATTTTCATTATAACCTAGCATTAAAAATAAATAAATAGAAACATCAACAGTTTGTAAATATAAAGAACTTTAGGAAAAATAATTTGCCAGCTTCATGCTAATGAGCTAATAAGTAGTATATACTTCCCAAACTGCTGTGAAAAAAGAAGAAATTTTGTTTTGTAACATGTTAAACTAAAAAAAAAAAGTGTCTAAGAGTTTGTAAAGGATTCAAAATGTTGACTTTTGCTATTGCCGTACTCTGGAATGTTATTATGGAGCAAGAGTTTGCTCTTGTGACAGAGAAACATGAAAAAAAATCATAAAAGTGAATTGCGGTTTTACTGAATAATCCATAAGTGACAGTTATAAAAATAGACACAGTCAACTCCTTTTGATACTCTGTTTGCTACTCTGTAGATTTTTCAGGGTAAATTTTCAACTTACAAGGCCACTATTTCTGCTATTTAGCTTGTTTTCTAAAATACCTTACTATCAATGAGTAAGGATGGAAACTATTTTATAAGTAATTGAAAAAGCAAACAATTACCCAAAAAGTCTTCATTCCAAAATCAACAGACATTGTACTTAGATTACGGACAACCCTGAGATAGCCCACAGGGGTGATGCAGCTCTGTTCCCGCATCTGCCAGCTGTCCCAGTCAAGGCCCTCAGACATCTCAAGGCTCTGAGTCCTCATTTTAAAGTGAGGATGGTAATACCTGCTGTGTATCAATCATAAGGCTATTTCCATGATCTATTACATATGAAATGAAAGAACGCCTTATTCATTCAACGGATATTTATTGAATACCATCCGTGTGTGCAAGACTACTCTAGGCACTGGAAATACCACAATGAATAGGATAGAATCCCTGACCTCCAGGAACTTCCACTCCAGTAGGGGACATGGACAAGTTAAAAAGTACATCTCCAGCCAGAGTGAGAAATGCTATGAAAGGGGTGGAGTTACAGGGTACACCTAAGAAACTGAGACCTGGAGTGTCAAGGCAGATTTTTGGAAAGAAGTGATGTGTAAGGAAAGGCCTGAAAGATGGTAGAAGCAGGCAGTGAAGGGCTGGGGAGTTTCCCAGGTGGAGAACAGCATGTGAACAAAAAAGCCTCTGCAGAACAGAAAGCACATGTGCTTTAGAGAACCAAAGAACTTCAGTATAACTGAATCATGGGAAGTAAGGGGAAGTTGGGCAGTGAGTGTAGAAAGCCAAACAAAGATGAAATCATGAAGGACCTGGTAAGCCACCTTAAGCAGTGTGGACTTAGTCCAGAAGGCATTAAGGAGCCATATGAAGGGAAGAAACAAGTGATCAGATGTGGGGTTTGGAGAGATCACCAGAGCTGCAAAGAGCAGAATGAACTGTTGGGGGTCGATGAGGGCAATGAGCCAGGAAGCTATTTCAGAAATTCATGCAAGTGTTAATAGTGGTGTCAGGTGGAAATGAAGAAAAGTGAATATATTCCAGATACTCCCGAGGGACAGCATTGACAGGATGTGGCATGTGGGTACCCGTGGAGGAACTTGAGAGTGAAAGATGAGTCCCAGGTCTTGGCTTTGGGAAACTGGAGGGTGGGATGTCATTCAGTGGAATTAGGAACACAGGACAGGTATGTGGTGGGGCAGGGAAGGAACACAATCATAGACATAAGGTGCTTTTCATATGCTGAGATATCAGATGGAAAGCTCTGGGAACAGGCAGATATGGAGGTCATCAAAATAGAGATATTAGTTAAAGCCAAAAGGACACATGAAATTTCCCAGGGAAATTAAGTAAAGTGAGACAAGAACTAGGATTCTGTCAAACACCATTTAAAGGATGACCAAGTAAAGTCCAGATTAAAAAAAAAAACATGATTATAGTTACTTTTACTTGGTACCTATATTTGCTTGGCACTGCACTGGGCCCATTTTACATGTAAACTTGAAAAGTCACAACAATCCTACCAATTTATGGGGCCACAATGCCAGAAGTCTATTTGTTTTTCTCTCGGGATTCAGTTTCTTTTAAAATTCTCTTTTGTCTACACAGCTGGTAATTTCAGTTTGGCACCAATCTTGGAGAGAAGCTGTCTGGGCCTAAGCTGTTTTGGGATGTGTAAATTAAACTATCCAACTTCTAGGTCTTAGAAACTCTCTTTCCTTCCTTTGGTCTTGCTTTAAATTCCCCCATCAAATGATAGGGCAGAGTGCCATGGTAAAGGTCTGGACCCAGGAAATAAGGAAAAAGGAGGCTGTCTGGACCAGCTTTGGTTCTAAGTCTTCCAGCTAGTAACTAGGCACAAGTCCTCATGGCTTCATGAGATGCAGTCCAGATCAGCAAGGATAAGATTCTACACTGGAGTTGGAAGCCAAGTCCAAGCTAGAAATAAAGCATTTCTTGGCCTGGAATTGTCACTGTATATATTTTTAATTTCCATTTGGGATAATGGAGAATTATGTAGGAGGTGCTGCTGGGATAAGATTCAGGTATTTAGCTATTTGTCATTATTCTGTTCATTTACCTCTAGAGATACTGGTCATGGCAAGGACACAGAGAGGACTAAGTGAGATGACATACATCCTGGTTTGCCCCGGAAAGTCCTGCTTTACACTGTTGTCATAATGTCCTCTTCCAGTTTAGTGTTTGACATGCCCAAAAATGTCCTGTTTGGACAAATTATATTATCAACTGTATTAGACTAAAGCCTAGGCCTTGTGACTTTGAAACCCAAATGCCTTTTCTGCTTCTCTAGGCTGATACTTGCTTATTTGTATGCTGCTAGCAGGCTTCCTCCTCAAAAACCTATCACTACAACTCAAAAAAGCACACTACTACTCAACAAAAACTCAGCACTTCTACTCAAAGTGCTCACGACATTAAAGTTAGACTAACATCATCATCTTTGTGAATAGTGAATTATTAAAAAGGAGAACAGTAAAAATATAAATCTAAATATGAACTGATTAAATAAAAATCTAAACAGGTAAAAATTTTGCATTATATTAGTATTTAAAATCAAAACCACAGGCTCTAAGATTTTAGATTATACTTATGATCCTGCTTTCCTGTAAATTTTATTTTGATTTGGCAATACTTAGAGATTTCATAAAGGCTAATGTCTTCCCTCCCAAGTTTCTTTCCCATTGCATTGTGTTCCTATAGTGCATTCTCTGAAGTCACATCAAAGATCTTAAAATGTGTCACTTGCAATTTAGTTAATGTTTTCTTTAAAGCCCCTGTGTTTGTTGGGTAATAAGGAAACTTTGATAATGAAAACGGTTAATCTAAGTACATTTTATTAGGGGCATGTTAAGGTTGGGCACTCAACGGGTAAGTGTTTAACACTCACAGGCATTTCAAAGCTCCTGGCAAGGTCCACTGTGAAGGGAGGCAGAAAAGGGAAGAACATTTGAGATAAACAGAAATTGGGCTACAAGGACCAAAAGTGCTAACAGTGGGATACAGTTGTTCTCTAAGAAGACCTTTTGAGGCTGATCATTTTAGGTCCCCTGAACCTATTCTGCTTCTGCCACAATCCAGACTTTTGGACTTAAGTTTAATAAAACAAAATAATTTATGTTCCCCTTTTCTTTAATATAATGCTTATATTTTTAAAATTATAAGTTTATAGCTAGAGTATTCTGTTAAAGAAACCGAGAATTTCTCCAGCTCTTCTCCCCACCAAATTCCTCTGTCTAATGCCCTCAATTATAATGAACCACCTGTTGGATAAACATAAGGTGTTATTTAGACAATTTTATTCCATTTTAGTTAATATATTTCCTATATAATGTCCTAATGCTTCGAAGGATGGCATATGCCTCATCTAGGTCATGTGGCATTTTGCCTGGCAGTGCTCATAGCCACATACCCAAAGGCAGACGATTCCTGGTGACTTCCAAAGAAAACTATAGTCATTTGCAGGTGCTCTAGAATGAGCATCACTCTTTTGTGCTAAACCTACGTTTCCCAGAGAAGTATATCAAGTCAAACCAAAGCCTCCTTCTTGTAGTGGAGAGCTTCAGAACTCAGATAGAGAGTAGATGAGAAGGTGTGGAGAGATGATACCTTATACTGGGAATAATCCCAGTGTAGTGGAGTTGCCTGGGTCTCTTCTAATTCATGTTTCATTGATGCACATTGATTAGGGAAGGACAAAGTAGTGCTATCTATGGGGTTTGCTATAAACTGAACTCTTCTGTCCCCCTGCCAAAGTCATATGTTGAAATCCTAACTTCAAAGATGATGGTATTAGGAGGTGGGGCCTTTGGGAGGTTATTTAAGTCATGAGGGCTCTACCCTAAACCCATGATTTGGATTAGTGTCCTTATAAAATACATCCCAGAGAGCCAGCCTGCCCACTCTTCTGCCATGTAACAACACAGTGAGAACACAGACATCTGTGAGGAAGCAGGCCTTCACCAGACACAAAATCTGCTGCCACCAGATTTTGAACTTCCCAGCTTCCAGAACTGTGAAAAATAAATTTTACTGTTGTTTATAAGACATCTGGTCTATAGTATTTTGTTGTAGCACCCTAATGAACTAAGACAGAATATTGGTACTAGGATCTGGGTATGGCTGTAACAAATACTCAATGTGGAAGCAGCTTTGGAACCAGGTAATGAGTAGAGACTGGAAGAGTTTTCAGGTACATGCTAGAAAAAGCCTACATTGCTGTGAATGGACAGTTAAAGGCAATTCTGGTGAGGGCTGCGGAGAGGAGAGCTGTGGAGAAAGCTACTGTCTTCTTACTGAATACCTAAGTGGTCATGAGCAGAATGTTTGCAAAAATGTGGACGGTAAAGGCCCAATCTGATGGGTTTTCGGATGGAAATGAGGAACACGTTATTGGGCAATGGAGGAAAAGCTATCCTTGTTATAAAATGTCAAAGAACTTGGCTGAGCTGTTTGTGTCCTAGGGTTTTGTGGAAGGCAGAACATGAAAGCAGTGAAATTGAATATTTGACTGAGGAAATATCCAAGCAAAGTTGAAGGAGCACCTTAGTTACTCTTGACTGCTCATAGTAAAATTCAAAATGAGAAATGACTTTAAAATGGAATTATTGATCAAAAGGGAAGCAGAACTTCAAAATTTGGAAAATTCTCAGCCTATCCATATTGTGAAAGATGAGAAAGCCTGCTCAGGAGAGAATACAAAGGTTGTGGCCAAATTTGATAAGGAGATTACTACGGACTAGCCATCTCAACAGAAACTAGGTGCTATGCATTAAGACAGTGGGGATATTAGTCAGCCACCTAAACAGAAGCCAGAATTTATAGTCCAAGACAATGGAAGAATGACTCCAAAGCCATTTGGAAATCTTCCAAGCTGCCTTTCCCATCATAGGTTCAGAGTGCAGAAGCCTGGGGTGGGGCAGAAAGATTTCAAAGGAGGGGCTACAACTGCCCCGTGCCACCTCACACTGCAGACTTCACATTGCCACCTCACATTGTAGACTTTACATTGCCACCTCACACTGCAGTGTTTGCTCCTGTATTAGCCCATTTTCACACTGCTATAAAGAGATTAGGTAATTTATAAAGAAAAGAGGTTTAACTGACTCACAGTTCTGCATGGCTGGGTAGGCCTCAGGAAACTTACAATCATGGCAGAAGAGAGAGAGTTATGTCTTACATGGTGACAGGCAAGAGAGAGGGTGTAAGAGCAGGGAAAACTGCCTTATAAAACCATGAGAACTCACTCACTATCACATGAACAGCATAGGAAACCACGCCAATGATCCAATCACCTCTCACCAGGTCCCTCCCTCAACACATGGGGATTATGAAGATTATAATTCAAGATAAGATTTGGGTGGGGACACACCCAAACCATATCAGCTCCCCACACTCCATTGCTAAGCATCTCCACCACCCTAGGTGTAGCTCTAGCACACTCCAGGGCTCATGCACTACTCTCAGCAAAACTGTAGGGGGATGGCTGCCTCCACCTAGATTTCAAGAACTCAGAGAGTCACAGGGCCCAGGTAGAGGCCCAGGGATGAGGTCGTCACATAGAGCTCACAGTAGGGCAATGCCCAGTGGAGCTATGAAGGAGGGGCCACCTATGCAATCGAGACCAGTAGAACCACCAGGCATGCAATTGCACACTCAGGGAGCCATAGGTGTGGGATTGGAGCACAGACCTGCCACAAAGAATGAGACACTCAAATCGATGAAGATAGAGCCTCCACCCCAGTGTGTCCAGAGGTGAGATACCACTCCAGTGAGCCTGGAGAGCAAAGCACAACAAATTATTCTCAAGCCTTAAAGTTTTAGACTTATAGAGACCTGTCACTCCTTTTTTCTTTTCTATTTCTCTTTTTTGAAATGGGACTGTCTAGCCTGTGCCTGTTTCACCATTTTATTTTGAAAGCACATAATAGGCTTGATTTCACAGTTTCATAATTGGAGAGCAATCTGCCTAAAGATGAATCACACCTTAAGTCCCACTCTACCTGATTTAGCTGTTTGTGCTGATTTAGATGATATTTAGATAAAACCTTGAACTTCAGCCTTGTAAGTTGATGCTGGAACAAGTTAAGACTTTGGGGGCTATTGGGATGGAATGAATGTATTTTGCATGTGAAGAAGACATGAACTTTGGAAGTCAGGAGTGAAAAGCTATGGTCTAAATATTTGTGTCCCCCCACCCCCTCAAATTCATATGTTAAAATCCTAACCCCCCAAGGTGATAGTATTAGAATGTGGGACATGTGGGAGGTGATTAGGTCATGAGCACAAAGCCCTCATGATGGGATTACTGCCACTGTGAAAAAGATCCCAGAGAGGTCTTGCCCCTTCCATTACATGAGGACACAGCAAGAAGGCACCATCAATGAACCAGGAAGTATGCTCTCACCAGACAACAAACCTGCTGGCACCTTGACCTTTGACTTCTCAGCCTCCAAAGATTGCTTATAAGCAGCTCAGTCTTTGGTATTTTATTTTAACAGCCCAAATGGACCAAGATAAGGCCTGATGGTTGGAGCCCTACTACTGAGGAGAGAAGCAGGTCCAATCAAAAATACCTGTTGCTCCAGGTATGTTAGGGTACTCCATTTTAAAGCTGTGCACAGAAATACACGCACACAAAGTGTATAGAATGATCTCAGCCATATCAACCATTTGTGTTGGTATGAGTTACCTCTTTCAAAATCATTTCAGTTAGGGGTAGGTCCAGTCAAAAGTACCTGTTGCTCCAGGTATGTTAGGGTACTCCATTTTAAAGTTGTGCACACACATACACACACATAAAAGTGTAGAATGATGTCAGCTATATCAACCATTTGTACTGATATGAGTTACCCCTTTCAAAATCATTTCAGTTAGCAGCCTTACCTCATCTGCAACTTTCCATATTTCTTGATCACTCCACTGTTCATAGGGATCCAAGTTTTTTCTAAATGTTCCAGAAAAGATAAATACTTTCTATAGCAATAAAGAAAAGAAGAAAAAAGTATGAATAACCTAAATATCTTTTTATTTTTCCCTTATTGTATTGTAAAATATTTCAAGTGAAAAAATATTTTAAAATAAGAAACACCCGTGTACTTACCATCCAGTTCTCTCAAATTTTAATATTTTATCATGTCTGCTTTGTATCATACTTTTAAGAAACAAATATTACAGCAATATTTGGAGTCCCTTGTGAACATTTTTCTAATCCCAATGTCTTTAGAATAAATAAATTGAGATAATTGTTAATTGTAGAATATTAAAAAATTTTAGTTCTAGCAAGATTCCTTATTACAAGCAAACGTAATATAAAATTAAAAAGTAAAAAAAAAAAAAAAAAAACAACAACAACCAGTAAGTTTATGAGTTATAATTAACTTGGTAGAACAAATTCTTAGTTTGTTAATATATTTCTTTGAATTTCTCTGATAAGCCTAGCTTCCTAAGGGATTTTGAAATTTCTTTAACTTATGCTTATTCAAATGCACATGTTTATCTGATCTATAAACCAAGTATCTGATCAGACAGGCACAAGAGAGAGCCTCAACTTAGAAATCAGTGGAAAAGTAGAAGTCAAATATTTGCTTAACTGAATGCATGTTCCTGGTAAGGAACAAAATGACAATCTAATTCCTTGCACGGAGCATTGCACAGCTATCACTCTGAGACATCTACTTACCAGATCACCATCTGCTTAGGTCTGCCTATATTATTTTAAAATATCTTAAAAGAAAATCACTGTCTCATTGGGGAATGCCGATGCAATAACAATGATAATATTTAGTTCTCTGTGCATAGGGGTGAATTGAAAATAATATTTTTGATATTAACATTTAGAATAATTTTTTTAATCCTTTTTTCTTTTGTCTTTGGTTAATAACATCCATTAAGGGGAATTAAGAATGAAATTTCTTGAAGTGTAGTTTTTACCAATTTCCTTTGAAATGAGAATATTCAGTGGCCATCTGGTCCACAAGGAACCACACAAGGCAAGTCAATCCCCAATTAATGGTGTCTGTGTCTCTCAGGCAGGAGAGTATCCTCAGCAAGGCAGCCAAGTTTACTGAGGGTCATGTTAGAAACGTCATACCCTGGGGCATACCTTATGACTTAAAGAAAAAGTTGTTGTCACATGTCTCAGGAACTCTCTAGAGAGGTCAGCTAGGACCCCTATGCCGATATTTCTCAACCTACATCAAAATCACCTTCCTGAAAGGTACCTAGATTGTTTTACAGAGGTGAATATAAGAGATGAGCATATGACTCATAGGATCATAAGATATGTGATGGATATGTTTGTGTATCCACCTCTAAACTTCTATTTAAATAAAAGTAATGTCTGAATAAACTGAAGAGAGTAGACAAAGGTCATTATTGGAGAATTCTGAAAAACTAAAGAGAATTAAACAAGGAGCAGTGCTGAGAACTTGAGTCAGTTCATTATTTAAGCAATTGGATTTATTTAGTATATAAAGTTAAAAAGCCTTGCCGATAGAATTTTGCCATTTGCTGTTTTTTATATATTTTTCATTTTATATTGTGGTTCTTTAAATAAAAGGTTTCTAGCATTATAGAGAAGAACAGGAAATTATAATTGTAAGGTTTAACCAAGTATCAAACAATGTATTACCTGCTACAGAAAAGTTATCTCCACCAAAAGGATGGGACCCATAGCTCCCATTTATGGCAGACTTACTATGAACCATGTCCTGGGACAGGCTCATTCTATATGTTATCTCTTTCAATCTTCATGTCAACCTCATGAGGTAAATCCTATTATGTACCTGAAGAATCAGCAGGTTGGAGAAGGTAAGTGACTTGTCCAAGGTCATTTAGCTAGGAGATAGTAGGAGTTGGAATTCAAACACAGAAGTGTTTATCTCTAAACTTGTGCCCCTCATCACGACAGCAAAATGGCTCAAGTCCTTTGTGGACCATTTTTTCCTTCCTATTTAAAGCTCAGGAAAGATTAAAGGTTGGCAGCAGTAGTCTGATGGATGCATAAAGAGTCCATTAGTGCTCAGCAGCATATTCTTTATTTAGACAATTATCCATCCCTCTGGTCACAGGCTCAGTTCCTGGAGAGATTAGCTTCCTCTTCCTACGCAGGACCTGAGCTGAAGGGTTTTATATGGGCTACAGCTTCATTATAACTTTCAAGGAGACTTACACATTCAATGGAAGCACACAAACTGAAATGGAATAATGGCATTATCATGGAGGACTGCGGGAAGATGGTGGCGGGAAGGCCAAAGATGTTACAGCATCAACACAGACACAGAGTTATGAAAGGCAATGTGGCTTGCAAAGATGTTGTAGTAATGCAGTTCTGGCCTGGAAGGCATGTCTACGAACAGGAACCCAGCCTCTTTGATCCTCCATGTTTTATGAAATAGGGAAATGCTACCTTTCTTCTCAAAGCTACTCTACCCCAGGCTTTATCATCTCAGTGTATGGTACCTTCATTTCCTCAATCCAGAAACTTGGGAGTCATTCATGACTTATCTTTCTCCCTGATCTTCCCAAATAAAATTAATTATCAGTCCTATCTGGCGCAAGGCAAGAGCCTCCTAATTAATTTCTTTCCTTTCACTCTTGCATCTCTTCCCATCCATTCTCATTCAGCAATCAAAGCAATTCACTACAACAGAAATTAGAACATTTCATTGACCTTTTAACAAACCTTCAAAGGTCTTCCACTACACTCAGGCCTTTAAGATGGCCTACATGACCCTACATGTTTTAGCCCCTCCTACTTCTCTGAATCACTTAGTGCCCTTCTCCACGCTCTTCCCTTTCTTCCTGCCATCACACTGGCTTTTCTTCACTCCCTCAGCTTCTTCACACATTGGATTCCCCTTGCCTGGGAATCTCATTCCCTACCTTCTTCCCATGGCCAACTGCCTTCTTTAGGTTTCAAATTAAATATCACTTCCTCAGGGGTATCTTTCCTGATCCTCAATACCAAATAAAGTCTCCCAACATATGGTCTCGTAATACTCATACTCTGCTTTCATAGCTTATAGTGAGTATTAAGATTATACATGCATTTGTGAACATTTTGTTTTTAACATCCATCTCTCTTACTAGACCATAACTGCTGTGTACCCTGTCCTTAGCAAAAGCTGTGTTCGTAATATATTCTCAATAAATTCTGCCCAAATAAATAAATGGACTCATATGAAAATAGGAAGTAAAACACAAAAACATCAAACTCAGAGTTCAGCACATGTTGTTTTTCTTCATTCTGAAAGAATAGCTATTACAACCTAGTATTTTGTTTTGGCTCAGGAAAAATATATATATACACACATACACACTATATATGTACAGATATATGTATGTATGTATATATACACACATGTATATATACACACAGATATATGTGTGTATATATATACATGTATATATCTATCTAGATTGTGTAGAGCTATATATATCTCTACTGCCATATATATATACACACACACACATATATACACACACACACCATGTATAATTCTATTAAAATGTGGCCAAATATTTATTAGTATCACAGTCTTTAAATAAATAATACTAACAACCCATTAAAATTTTTGTCATTCTCTATAATTGCTTGGGAAATGGTAGGTCTAACTTTTATTCATAATACTATAGTCTAAAAGTTTATAATACTATAGTCTAAAAGTTTATATAAAATATCTATCAAAATATATTGATATATATTAATTTTAGCTAAAATAGTTATATATTCAACATTATGAAGAAAGAAAGCTGTTGGTTGAAATTAGACATCCCAAAGTTTTAAGTGTGGTGAATTTGATACCATTCAGAAATTCTGTAGGTCTTTTGTCTACAGTTTACTGTCTAGTGTTAGGTACTGAAGTAAGTACTCTAATTGAAAAAAAAAATTAACTGAACGAACTGGTTCAGTTAGAATTCAATTTCATACAATTAGGCATTTCATTCCTGTATTACAAATAGTACCTGGCACTCTCTTGTTTCCAGGGGTGCCGGTGGGTGTCTTAGTTCTGTTTTCTAAACTGTTTGAACTTTCCACAAACTCATCTCTAAATTTGAAAGGTCTTTGGAGGTCACCCAAGTCCTTTTCTCTGGTTTACAAATGAAACAGTCAAGGCCCTGAGAAGTTAAGTGGTTTGCCCAACGTGGTACACTTGGACTGATTTTGCAGCAAAAAATATACCTGAAACTATCAATCACACAATGGCCCTTTATCTCTCTTTTAAGAAATTTCACCAATAGGAAAGTTAGGATGTGCAAATATCTGATATTTATTTAACGCCATATATGTCATAAAGAGCACTTGAGACCCAGAGAAAAATAAGAGCACCATTACTCACCCTGTGACAAACCTTTTTACTACAGCTTGACTCCTCAACTCAACTCAACTCAGTGGTAACAGATGAGCCTATATGGAGTTCTCAGGGTTGCTCATGTATATTTCACTGCAACAGGCATTATGTTTTAGCATTGGATGTCAAACAAAAAACAATAAAGCAGTTTGGCTAGTGTGGTGACTGGATGTAATATAAATTACATAAGTGGGAAGTGTGACTGTTTCTCTTTAAGCGTACAGTGCTGTTTGACTTTGGCTCAGAACGGAAATTATCTATCTATCTATCTATCTATCTATCTATCTATCTATCTATCTATAGTAGGTAGGTAGGTAAATAATGTGTGTGTATATATATGTGTGTGTGTGTGTGTGTGTGTGTATATATTTATTTAATGCCACACACACACACACACACACACACACACACACACACACAATGTATAGTTCTATCAAAATGTGGCCCAAATGCTTATAATTATCACAGTGGTTTGGATCTCCCTTTTTGACAATGTCTGCAACATTTTCTTATAAATTGAATCTGTATACTAAAAATCTGTTCAGTGTGAACAAATCAAGATCCTAAGTTTATGTTAGAGAATGTTTAAAAATAAGTATTGGCCAGGCACTGTTACTCATGTCTGAATTCTCAGTACTTTGGGAGGCCAAGGCAGGAGGATCACTTGAGGCCAGAAGTATAAGACCAGCCTGTAGAACATAGTAAGACCCGGTCTGAATTAGCTGGTGGTATGGTTTGGATCTGTGTTTCCACTCAAATCTTATGTTGAACTGTAATTCCCAATATTGGAGGCGGGCCTGGTGGGAGGTGACTGGATCATGGGGGTGGATTTCTCATGAATGGTATAGCACCATCCTCTTGGTGCTGTTCTCATGATAGTGATTGAGTTCTCATGAGATCTGCTCATTTCAAAGTGTGTGGCACCTCCTCCCTCACTCTGTCTTGCTCCTGATTCGTCATGTAACATGCCTGCTCGCTACTTGCCTTTCATTAAAAGGTCAATGAAATGTTCTAATTTCTGTTGTAGTGAATTGCTTTGATTGCTGAAAGTTTGTCACCTTTCAAACTTGTAACTGAAGATTTAGAAATACATTTAAAAATATTTTTTCTGTTTTTTATGAATTAAGTGCATAATTGATTGAAAACTTCCTGAGGTCTCCTCAGAAGCAGATGCTGCTATGCTTCCTGCACAGCCTGAAGAACTGTGAACCAATTACATTTATTTTCTTCATAAATTACCCAGTTTCCAGTATTTCTTTATAGCAACGAAAGGACGGACTAATGCAGTTGGGCATGGTAGTGCGGGCCTATAATCTACCTACCCAAGAGACTGAGGTGGGAGGATCACTGGAGCCCAGGAGTTCAAGGTAACACACTCAAGCCTAGGTGACAGTGCAAGACTCTGTCTCCGAAAAAGTGTTGCTTTGTTTTCAAGAATATCTATTAGTTAGAACAAAGTAGCTATAAATAGATGAATAAAATATTCCTCAGTCAAAAATATTTAAGGTTTAAAACAAATACAGAATAATTTTGTAATATTTACATATCTTTGCATATAAATGATTGCACGTAAGATATCCAAATTATTGTTTCCTCTAAAATTACTTAATGCCTTACAACCTTTTTATACTACATCTTTTTAGTATATACTTTTTCAGAGATAGCATAAGAGAAAATACTTTCCTGGTCTGAACAAATAATCAAAAATTTCACATTTTTAGGCTCAGAAATAATAAAATTTCATTGTACCTACTTCCATACAAATTATTTTTCCCTCCTCCCTTGAATTCAGTACTCCACCCCTACTGTCCTTATTTTACTCTAGACTCATCACTTCATAGCTGGAGAGTTTCCTAGCTCATGTCCCTGCTTCTCCTGTCACCTACACCCCATGCCGTGAGCAGCAGCAGGGTCTTCCACCACCCTTTCACCAGCCTCTTCCTCACTCAAAAAGGCCCAACCCATTCCTCGTGAAGCCATGTTGGCACTTGTCAAGTATTAACTTCTTTTTCCTAATACTCCCTAACTTGTGACCTCCTCTGACCTTTTGCCCCTCAACTTTTTCTAGTTCCCATCTTAGTACTTGTCCATAATCTCTCTGCCTGGCATCCTGGAATACCCTCTCAACATCCTCATGCCCCCAACCATTCTAAAATCTACAAGCTTTATGACCCTTTATGAGCCACTTTAATTATCACTTTCTTTGGGAAACTATATTGTTTTGTTCACTTTTATGGTATATACCTCCAACATAATACTAAGATGGGGACATTATTTCTTGTGCTCAAGGAACTGTAAATAATAATAACAACCACAACACAGCATATTGTACTTACTATGTGCCAGGGAGGAGTATTATTTACTAACTCATTTAATCCTCACAAAAACACAATGAATTAGTTACTTCCATTATACTCATTTTACAGAAAATAAAACAGAGGCACAGATAAATCAAGATTACACAGACTAAAATTCAGATACTGATGGAACCACAATCTCTCGTTAAAGAAATCAAGCATTTAGTGATTCAGCACAAAACAACGCATATTGAATTCTTATCAAGCAAGCTATTGTGTTATGCACTCTATAAGGGACAGAAAAATTAGTAAGAAAAAAATCTGTTTTATCTAGCATTTCTATTACATTCTTTCATCGACTCTGCTTTAATCATTGATGATTTTGTGTTTAAACCTTGCTTTCTTAACTAGGATACCTGCAAGTATTTACATTGCTAAGTGGAAATTAAACAAATACAAGGATTACTCTAATATAAGATACATTAGAAGTGCCAGGTTTATAAACAACGCTCTAAATCCCATGTTGGACTGGAATGTGGGGGTGGAATGTTGGGATTAGTCAAAAACACCAAATTCACACAACATGAATGTTGCTTTTAAGAGTCTAATTTGTGTGACTCATATAATGGAGGGATGTAAGGGAAAAGATGAGGAAGGCATTGCAGTGGGAGGAGAAAAAAAGAAAGGATCACTGATGTGGGGGAGTAGCAACAACAGGGCTTGGGAGCTGGCCTTTCCTAATTACCCACATCACACTCACTAACTAGCCCATGCCTTGACCCATGACTCTATTTAATCACCTATATTTAATTCATCGTTTTGGTTAAACCCTTTCTTCCTTTGATCTCTGACTTATGACAATGAGTGTAATTTTGAACTTTTCATTTGAAGCTCATAGGTTGGATTGGGACCTCACTGTGACAGATCAAGGACAAGTGCTATCTATACCTTTTATGTAACCATAGAAGCTATCAGACTTATAATGTGAAGCATGTAGGAGTTTAATAATTAATTATTAAGTTGTTAATTATTATAAAATGAGTGAGAACCGCTACACTGCTGAATCATCATTCACATCTACAAACACATGTTTTGGTCCCATTTGATATGTCCCAGAGCAAACAATGCCCGAACTTTGTGGTGGGAGTTATGTGTGGACATAGATTCTTTTCAGATCATAAAGACTCATTGCAAGAACAGGCCTAGTCGTTTCCTCAGAATAGTTTGTCACCTTTGAAACTTGTAACTGAAGATTTAGAAATACATTTAAAAATATGTTTTCTGGTTTTTATGAATTAAGTGCTTAACACAAATTCAAGGCTAATAAACCATTTCAGATCTTGTTGTTCTAATTGCCTAAAGCAATGGGGCTCTGATGATAAGCCTCATTGTCTCCTCTTGGTGACCTCACAGCTCACAGGTAACACAGAACGAATTAAAGGAGGCTCCACCTTGAAATTTACACAATAGTCTTCCAAGCTGGCGCATTCTCTAAGATTGCTGTCTAGCTACAGGAGGGAAGAACATTAATAAAACAAAACAAAACAAAACAAAACAAAACAAAACACCTGCAAGGACCTGCCAAAACTAATGACATGTTATGATTCCACAGCTGATGTCTCAGGATCACCCTGAGAAAAAGAGGGAAAATTTCTTGTTCAAAGTTCCTGTTTCGTGTGTCTGGAAACAAATGACCCATTGATACAGAGATCTCTAATGTCTCAGTGTCAGAGATCTTCAGAACTATGCCCTTGCATAGTCTGGGAGTTGGAAGAAAGAAAAAACTGGAAAAGCAAACAAACATAATTCTCTTTGGATTTTTAATTCCTTCTTCCTTTTTTTTTTTTCTTTTTAAAGTTGAAACTTTAGGACAAGATAAAATTACTTAATTTGAACTTTCAAAGAAAAGTTAGGAAAAGCATCTCTTGGTTTAGACATCAAAAATATATGAGGAGTTTGCCCTCTTGCTCTTTCTTGGGCATTCACATAATGTTCAAAATTTGTCACAAAGAAGAAATAGCCTATTCTGTTTACAGACATCTTTGTGATACTGAGAGACAGCCCCAGAAACCAGCATCATAAACACGTATATGAGAAGCATCTATATCAAGATCATCCAGCATTTCTGAAGACATCTCTGAACCTATTTTTTTTGTTTGGTTTATATAATGCTAGAAACCATAGAAGAGTGGAAATGGAGGGGGGCAAAAAAGAGACAAGCTTGGGAGACTCACTTTGGCAGAAAGGCAAGATAAAGAATTTTCAAAACTCTGGCCCACTCGGTTTTCCTCCACGTCTTGCATATGTACGTTCCTAAGTTGAACATGCAATAACACGAAGCCTGTCTACTACATAGTAAATAAACTAAAGGATTCCCAGTGAAATTGAAATTAATTTTTAGAGCTTGAATTATTCTAATGGGCAGATTTGTGTGAACAAGAACAACAAAAACTAAAAAATTCACTATTTTTCATTTAAAATGGGACCAGAAGACTTAGGTTATACCGAATAACAACACTTCTCTATCAACCAGTTCTTTTTCGCTTTTCAACATTTTTATTTTGCCTAATGCTATCACCTTGGGATACTTGTATTTCCAGCGTTTCTTTATCTATAGATCATCTGACAATCCGTTTTTTCTTTCTGAGGAAACAATACTGTTTTCAAAACTCCAACCAGGATAAAGCTTCTGGCAACATGACAAAGTCTAGACAAATAAATTAAAAGCACCATTTGAGCAGTTACAATATTTAGTGCCTCATTAGTTGAAAGGAGCAAATGTTCCACAAACGTAATCTATTAAGAAATACAAGCTTTTTTTTCAGTCTAGATTTATAGTCAGTCTACCTGGAGATGCTCCTGGCATTTTAATTTTGTGTAAAAAGCAGAGTAGTATTAGAAAGAACTATGGTAGTGGAATGGATTCAGTGCCCATTAGTACAAAGGGAGAAAAATGATCATTAAGTGTGAATATACCCAGAGAGACTAGAGAAAATACCAGCAAAAATACAGTAAATGTTGTCCAGATTTGGTCCCAGTAAAGACATTTCTTGGTTTCCATTTAGATCATTTTAAACTGAAACGGTTGCTATTTCTCTCATATACAAGAAGTGCTCTTACACAGTAACATTCTAATTAGTAGAATGATACTAAGGCAGTGAGGCTAGAGATCCTTTGTGACCCAAATCAGAGTGACATTAAAAAAAAAATAGCTACAGACTAATCTGATGTGGTTCATACCATCCAAAGAACAAAAAACAATCATTACACTTTCTATTTTCAATTCCACTACCTCATGATTCCAAGTATTTGTTATTTCAGGAGCATCTTTTGTCTTGCAAAGCATTTCTCAACCTGGTGATTGCTAACTTGGAGGTCAGGCCACTGAAGCAGGAACAAAAAAGAGCTGTTAAAAACAAAAGCCTGAGGTTCCCACTGTAAATTTGGTCTTCTGAAAAACACTATCAAAGCTATGAACATTTCAATAACCAGAACTGGAGAATTCCAAACTTTTAGTGACATATTTTCTGCCTATGAGAAAACTGCACTGGAGAAAAAAAGACAGCAATGCATAATAAATATATTTTGCAGAGTAATGTGAATTTCTTGAGTACAAGTATCAAACAGCAGTAAAAAATATAATTTAATTGCCTTTTTTTCTGGCTAAGTCCTTTTGCTCACCTGTGGTATCACTCCAAAGGCTTTCCTCCACTGTTGCAAAGTTACTGAATCCCAAGACACACCATCGATCTGGATTTCTCCTTTAGTGTTCAGTAGTCTCAAAAAAGCTGATAACAAAGTACTCTTCCCTGATCCAGTTCTTCCCAAGAGGCCCACCTATAAGGTAAAAGTGATGGGATTACTCTTGTGACATATAGATACCATGCCATAAACGTAATTCAGTATTATACTTCAATAAAAACCACTGGAATATTTTATCCTGTCACCAGTGGAAGATTTTCACTTATTCATTCAAACCTTTTTGCACACTTTCAATCCTGACCAATATTGATATAGGGAGACAAACAACCTTGGAATAGAATAGAGAAACTGGCTATACGGAATTGGACCCCTGATGCAGACTTCCTTTATCACTGACTTTTACTAATGAAAAAAAGATTGAAAATGCCCCTTTTGCATAAAGGAAAAGCAAAGAGTGTTTTCATCATCTCTCAACATAGGCTCACGCCAGAGGCAGAGACCTGCAATTTGATCTAGTACCCAAAGTGGATACAACTTAAAAATTACTTAATCTGAAATAGTTCTAATATTTAGATGTTGACCCTAATAAATTAATTAGATAAAGTTCAAGCCTGGCAATAAATACTGATATGTTCAGGCAGCAGTATATTCCCAGAGAAGACAGGTTGGGCGAAGACCTTACCACTCCTCAGTGAATGAGTACTTTGGACAGTGGTCAAATCACATTCTGACATTCACCCGCACTGGAGAGAAGGGAATTTCAGGAAGCAAAATGTATATTAAGGAAAATAAAGAAAATTATTCTTGTTACCTAAAGACCATAAGAACACAGCATGGACGTGAGAGCACCATGCACTGCATGAGGAGATCAAGTGCTAGAGGTGACCCACAGAGAGCTCCAACTCTGTGTTCTGATGTCAGCTTAGATGCCAGAACTTGAAGAGGGTGCTTTGAGCAAGGTAGAACACTACTGCAGTCATTAACTGACCACTGAAAAATCTGACTGACAGTTAGTGGCACTGAATAAACGTTTGTTTCATCATTTTTTAAAAAATCATTTGACCTTTATATACTATAACTGAGCAAATGGTCTTTTAGTATAATGCTTTTCAATCTGTAGTGAAGGACAGTTTGTTTTCTTTTTAAATTTCTAATTGACTACATATCAATACTTTAAAAATATATAATAAAAATGAAATTCTAAATATTCACCCTCAATTTTTATACTATGTCATCATAGACAAGTAAGTTTGTAAACCAGAACCAGTGAATGGACCACAATAAATGATTTAGAGTATATAACAATGCTTAATAAGAATAACTTACTGAACACTATTTGCAACCTGGTAATAAACTAGGTCTTTGGGATAAGCTGGAAAGCAATAATGACACAGTTGACCCCCTATCCATAATAAGAACTCTACAATAAGATTTTCACAAATGTTTGTGTTCAGACAACTGAGAAAACCAGATCAATCAAATGTCATGTACAACACCCTGTTGAATTTCTTCATAGTATTAATCAAAATTAGTACTTTTTATATTTTTTCTTGATTATTGCTTGTGTTTGTACCAAAAATATAAGTTCAACAAACACAGGGGAGTCTATCTAGTTTTGCATTGAATTCTTAGCACCTGGCTTACCCAAAGTACCCCATAAATATTTATGTGAATTGATTAACGGACAGCCAGATGGAAGAATGGATGGATTTATGAGTAGATGAATGAACTCATGTAATTTAGCTGATCTAACAAATAATGGATTTAATCAATTTTGTTCAATTGCTAGATAAACTCCTAATTTTAAAATATTGTGGAATTTCAATGCACATTTTCATTTATGAATCAGCCCATGTTGCACAAACACATTCATCATGTGTCATGATTTTTCTAACACAATAGTAAAATGTTGCATAAGCAACCTGAATATGCCCAGTGCAGGTGAGGTCCAGGGGAATAAAAGAAAGGAAAGTTCAATAGGTGAAAGTAATTTGCTATAAGGTCATATCAAGAATTTTGGTAAGAAGTACTTGAGGTCTAAATCTTTGTTATCATTAGTTAGGTTTCTAATGAGGATTAGATAAATGTCCATGTTCCCTTTTCTTCAGAAGCAAATACTGAAATTTTTACAGAACTCAATTTTTAGGTTGGGAAAGACTAGATGAAGAGGCATCTGTAAATCTTTGGTTTAGCTTTAAAGGTTTTAGCTATTACTCTGGTTCCTTATATCATTGAACTGCTGGTAATGCATGATATCTGACACATTTTTCAAAAGCAAGGAATCATTGGTTCATACCCAACAAAGTCTTCTTGTTTATATAATTGGCACATAATAATTAGTTTCCGGGATTTGTTTTTTCAGGCTTCTCAGTGATCTGTTGAATAAGGCTGGAGTACTTCCTGCAAATAAGCTTTTAAGACATACCCTAAATCAAAGTCAGTGTTTTCTAGTAACTTCAATGTACCTCCTCCCTGAGAATGTTGGATTAAGAAAAATCAAAATAATATGTGGAAAGTTAAACAGTGTTGAATTTGGTGCTAGCTGTAATTGCATTGTACCATGAATAGAACATTCCTTTCAGGGTGTCTTACTCGCCATTTAAATACTGCAACAGATGAAGACTCTTGTAATTATTTTTCATTACCTCGTGGTCTCCAGAAATCAAGATGACAAGTCAACTGAAATTTAGATCCACAAGGTGATTATAATTGAATCTTTTATGTGTTCATATATCTCTATTTATTATTAAGGAAACATAGTATTGAGAATATGCTGCTTATACCCACTGAATGATTGAACAACTTTACACCAATTTTTATCAAGATAGAAAATGGGATATATGTTTAACAAAGCAAACAAGTATTTAGGTGTTTGTGCTGATATAATTTTAATCCTTAATATTCTTACAAATTATTTCTGGCATTTCTGTATTTTGAAGAGACTACAAAAGGAGAAAGCAACTAAGTGCATCCAAAAGTATAGATCTTGAAGTACTATCAAATATCTATTTAATCAGAGGACTGTCCAGTACTGTGATATACACAATATACCATCTGAGGAATTTTGTTAAGTCTAGATTTATCATGAAGGATCTGACTCCAAATTAAGTTCCCAGTAGGCATTTTGAGAGGAAAAAGAAAAGACAAAAAGAATGGGATATTCTAGTTGGGGGAAGGTGCTCTAGCTATTACAATTTAGATAAAAAGTCAAAAGCTTTTAAGAAAAAACTATTGGAGATTAAAAAGAAAAATAGATTTTAAAGGTAAATGTTGTGAAATAGTTGCTACATTTTTCACGCATTGATAATAAAAACTTGTAAAGTATAGGTTCTTTAAATTAAAGGTCTCAGTTAAGAGCAAAGAAAGTAATACGATATCTTTTCCATAAAGTAATTGCTATGGACAAAGTGCTTTCACATGAAGACTGAATAATTTTTCTGCACAGAATATTTATTCTTTTCATCTCTTCACCATTACCAACAACACAGAAATCCATTAAAAATTAAACGAGATGCTCACTTAAGTTCTAAATTTCCACTGCTTTTTCTCCCCCCCAAGAAGGGCAGCCCAAAACTGAGCTGGCAGTGTTTTGGGATATCCAAAAATATTACTAGTATACTAAATTTGAGTCGACTTCATAATTTAGCACATAAGAAATACATGTGGAGCATCTTGTGATAGTTTGCAAGATGCTGCTATAAGTTCTAAAGGCAAGGCAGTAGAATTTATATTCTTCAGAGACTGCTCAGAATAACAATTTTATTTTATTTATTTATTTATTTTTTAATTTATTTTTGAGATGGAGTTTTGCTCTTGTCACCCAGGCTGGAGTACAGTGGCACAATCTCAGCTCACTGCAACCTCCACCTCCCAGGTTGAAGTGATTCTCATGCCTTAGCTTCCCTAGTAGCTGGGAATACAGATGGCCACCACCATGCCCAGCTAATTTTTGTACTTTTAGCAGAGACAGGGTTTCACCATGTTGACCAGTCTGGTCTTGAACTCCTGACCTCAAGTGATCTGCCTGCCTTGGCGTCCCAAAGTGCTGGAATTACAGGTGTGAGCAGAATAACATTTTAAGAATCAATTCCTATTCTAAGGAAGCATATAACCTAGAAACTAGATATAAGCTATGCATTCACTTATTTAAAATGTATTAAGATAGGTAACATGCTAAACAAAGGCATAAATAATTTAACAAATAAAAAAAAAAAAAAAACAGGACTTCCAGATTCTGATCTGGTTTACAGCAATTCTGTAAGTGGTTGGCTTCATCCTAAAAACAAGTAAAAAGCAGAGCATACTGAAAAATCAACAACTTTTCTTAGATCTGTCAGAGAAGTGAGGTCACAGGGCAAACCACTGCCCCCCAAAATGGGAGACAGGCAACTAGGTACAGAGAATCACAACTTACAGAACAGAAAACAATATGCAGAAACCTCTGAGAGAACCAGTACTAGGGTAGGAAAATCGAAACTGTAAGTGAAAAATTGCTGGAGATTCAGTGTGAACAAGTGTGACAGCAAGAAAATTCCAAGTGGGCCCAAGTCACTGGGGGACTTCTATAGTTTTATGAATTTTGCCTGTAGGATGCTTACCAGGTTCTTATAGTGAAGATCAGAGGAAAAAAGAGAAAAGTAACCATTTTGAAATATGCCAGAGCATTGTTCTTTTTTTTTTTTTTTTTTTTTTTTTTTTTAGATGGAGTCTTGCTCTGCCACCCAGTGTGGACTGCAGTGGCACAATCTTGGGTCACTGCAACCTCCACTTACTGGGTTCAAGCAGTTCTCCTGCCTCGGCCTCCTGAGTAGCTGGGATTACAGGTGTATGCCACCCCACCTGGCTGAGTTTTATATTTTTAGTAGAGACGGGGTTTTGCCATGTTGGCCAGGCTGGTCTCAAACTCCCGACCTCAGGTGATCCACCTGCCTCAGCCTCCCAAAGTGCTGGGATTACAGGCGTGAGCCACTGCGCCTTGCCCCAGAGCATTCTATTCTTACAACAAGACCTGTCCTCAAAAGAGACTATTTTACCATGCGTAAACTCTCAGGGTTTTTTTTCAGAGCCTAACTGACCTGGGGGAAGGAAAATACTTAACTCCAACTCCCTCTCACAATAGTCACTATGTCCCACCAAAAGGGGTGAAAAAAACACTTTACAAGTGCTTCTAAGCTGCAGGGGCACAGGCTCACTAAAAGACTAAAACCTAATCATAGGACTACAGAATACTTCCCTCACCCTTTGCTACACCTACCACTACATTACTAAAGCCACAGTTTGAAAACACAGAGCAAGCATCAGAACCACAGTCAGATATGACAGGGATGTTGGAATTAACAGATCAGGAAATTAAAACAACTATGATTAACATGCTAAAGGCTGGGCATGGTGGCTCGCACCTATAATCCCAGCAATTTGGAAGGCTGAAGTGCGCAGACCACTTGAGGTTAGGAGTTTGAGACCAGCCTGGCCAACATGATGAAACCCCATCTCTACTAAAAATACACAAATTACCCAGGCATGGTGGCAGGCACCTGTAATCCCAGCTACTTGGGAGGCTGAGGCAGGGGAATCACTTGAACCCAGGAGGCAGAGGTTGCAGTGAGCCAAGATCACACCACTGCACTCCAGCCTGGGCAACAGTGAGACTCCATCTCAAAAAAAAAACAACAACAAAAAAACAAGCTAAATGTTTTCATGGAAAATATAGGCAATATGCAAGAACAGATGAAAAGCAGAAGAGAAATGGAGATTCAAAGACAGAATCAAAAGAAATTCTATAGGTCAAAAGTTCTGTAATAAAAATGTAAAATGCCCTTGATGGACTCATTGGTAGACCGAACACAGCTGAGGAAAGAATCTCTGAGCTTGACAATATGTCAATAGAAACTTCCAACACTGAAATGCAAAAGAAAAAAAAAAAAAACTGAAAAAACAATATCCAAAACAGCGGGATGACTACAAAAAGTGTAACATACATGTACCGGGAATACCAGAAGGAGAATAAAGGGAAAAAAAGGATAGAAGAAATATTTGAAGCAATAACAACTGAGAATTTTTCCAAATTAGTATCAGATACCATACCACATATCCAAGAAACTCAGAGAAAAACCAAGCAGAATAATGCCAAAAAAAAAAAAAAAAAAAAAAAAAAAAAAAAATCCGACACATAGGCATATCATGTTCAAAAAGAAAGGCATATCACGTTCATAAAAAAAAAAAATCTTGATAGATGCCACAGGAAAAAACATCTTGCCTATAGAAAAGCAAAGATAAGAATTATACCTAACTTCTCAGAAACAATGCAATCAAGAAGACAGTGGAATGAACTGTTTAAGAGTTTGAGAGGAAGAAAATCACCAATCTAGAGTTCTGTGCCCTGTGGAATTATTCTTCAAAAGTCAAGAAGAAATAAAGTCTCTATCCGACAAACAAAAATTGTGGAAAATTGTTGTCAGTAGGTCTGGCTGGTAAGAAATGTTAAAAGAAGTTGAAGAGAGAAAAGGAAAATTATACAGGTCAGAAACTTGGATCTACATAAAGAAAGAAAGTGTATTAGAGAATGAATAAATGAAGGTATTTCATTTTATAAAATTAGAACTTCTATTTTTCTTACTCTTAATTGATTTAACAGATAACAGTTTTTTTCAAAAAAATTTCATCAATATATTCAATCGTAAATATGATAATGTGTATACCTAGGTATATACATATATGTAAGTGAACTAAATAATAGCTACAATACAAGAGACTGGAAGGTGGAACTGGGAGTGTTTTATTATTAAAAGGTACTTGCACTACACTTGAAATTATTTAGTATTATTTGAAAATGGACTTAGATTAGCTGTAAATGTAAATTGCAAACTCTAGGGGCAACCACTGACAGTTTTTTTAAAGAAGATTTACTATGCTAAGAAAGTGGACATGAAGTCCTTTCCCATGCCTATGTCCTGAATGGTATTACCTAGGTTTTCTTCTAGGGTTTTTATGGTATTAGGTCTAACATTTAAGTCTCTAATCCATCTTGAATTAATTTTCGTATAAGGAGTAAGGAAAGGATCCAGTTTCAGCTTTCTACTTATGGCTTGCCAATTTTCCCAGCACCATTTATTAAATAGGGAATCTTTTCCCCATTTCTTGTTTTTCTCAGGTTTGTCAAAGATCAGATGGCTGTAGATGTGTGGCATTATTTCTGAGGACTCTGTTCTGTTCCATTGGTCTATATCTCTGTTTTGGTACCAGCACCATGCTGTTTTGGTTACTGTAGCCTTGTAGTATAATTTGAAGTCAGGTAGTGTGATGCCTCCAGCTTTGTTCTTTTGACTTAGGATTGTCTTGGCAATGCGGGCTCTTTTTTGGTTCCATATGAACTTTAAAGCAGTTTTTTCCAATTCTGTGAAGAAAATCATTGGTAGCTTAATGGGGATGGCATTGAATCTATAAATTACCTTGGGCAGTATGGCCATTTTCACAATATGACCCAGCCATCCCATTACTGGGTATATACCCAAAGGATTATAAATCATGCTGCTATAAAGACACATGCACACGTATGTTCATTGCAGCACTATTCACAATAGCAAAGACTTGGAATCAACCCGAATGTCCATCAGTGACAGACTGGATTAAGAAAATGTGGCACATATACACCATGGAATACTATGCAGCCATAAAAAAGGATGAGTTTGTGTCCTTTGTAGGGACATGGATGCAGCTGGAAACCATCATTCTCAGCAAACTATCGCAAGAACAGAAAACCAAACATCACATGTTCTCACTCATAGGTGGGAACTGAACAATGAGATCTCTTGGACTCAGGAAGGGGAACATCACACACCGGGGCCTATTATGGGGAGGGCGGAGGGGGGAGGGATTGCATTGGGAGTTATACCTCATGTAAATGATGAGTTGATGGGTGCTGACGAGTTGATAGGTGCAGCACACCAACATGGCACAAGTATATATATGTAACAAACCTGCACATTGTGCACATGTACCCTAGAACTTAAAGTATAATTAAAAAAAAAAAAAAAAAGAAAGTGGAAACATATAAAATGCTCAGTTAAAACCACAATGGAAAGAAAAAGAGTAGACAATAAAAATATGAACAAAGAACAAATAATGTAACAGACAGAAAACAGTAATAAATATGGTAGATGTTTATCTAACTATATCAATAATCACTTAAAATATCAATAGTCCAAGTATTCCAATTAAAAGACAAAGATTGTCAGAGTGGATCAAAAAACAAGTCTGAACTATTTGTTGTCTACAAGAAACCCACTTTAAATTTAAAACAACAAACTAAAAGTAAGGGGACGAAGAAAGTTAAGTAATTTTAACACCAACCAAAAGAGACATGGGGAGACTATATCTCTTTCAGAGAGAACAGACATCAGAGCAAGGAAATAATCAGGGGCATTATACGACAATAAATGGGTCACTCTCCAAAAGACATACCAATTTTTCATGTGTATGTTTCTAGCAACAAGTATCAAAAGACACGAAGCAAAAGTTGGTAAAACTGTAACAAGAAATAGAATATTCACTACTAGAGTTGGAGACTTCAGTGTCCCTCTACAAAGAATGGACAGATCCAGCAGGTGGAAAATCAGTAAGGACATAGTTGAATTCAATAGCACCATCAATCAACTGGACATAATGGATGTCTATAGACTACCTCATTCAAAAATAGTAGAATACACAGTCTTCCAAAGCTTACACGGAACATTCACCAAGATAGATCACATTCTAGGCCATAAATCACACTTAACAAATTTTATAAAAATTAAAATTATACAATATGTGTTCTCAGACCACAATGGAATTAAACTAGAAATCAATAACAGAAAGATAGCTAGAGAATTTTTTTAAATGGTGATTAAACAACACACTTCTAAGTAACACATGGGTCAAAAGAGAAATATCAAGAGAAATTTAAAAATATTTCAAACTAAATTAACATGAAAATACAATTCATGAATATTTGTGAGATGCAGACAAAGCAGTGCTTAGAGGGAAATTTACATCATTGAATGTATAAGAATGCAAAGGGATCTTTAATCAATAATATAAGCTTCCACCTTGGATAACTAGCAAAAGATCAAATTAAATCAAATATAAGCATAATAAAAAAACATTAAATTGAAATCACGAAATCAACAGAGAAAATCAATAAAACAAAAAGTTGATTCATCAAAAACATGAAAAATAGAGATATCTCTAGCTTGGCTAACAATAAAAAAAAGAGATGGGACACAAATTGCTAATATCAATAAAATGAAAAAGGGGACATCACAACAGATCCCTTGAACATTAAAAGGATAATAAAAGAATACTATGAATAACTCTATGTCAACAAATTTGATAACCTAAATGACATAGACTAATTCCTTGAAAGACAATCTGCTAAAACTCACATGAGAAAAAATAGGTAATCTGAATAGTCCTATATCTATTTTAAAATAATTAATGACCTTCCAAAACAGAAAGCACCAGGTCCAGATGGGTTCACTGGTGAATTCCACAAAAATATTTAAAGTAGAAATTTTACCAATTATCTGCAATCCCTTCTCAAATGTAAAAGCAGAGGAAATACTTCCTAACTCATTCTATGAGGACAGCATTACCTTAAAACCATAAGCAGATAAAGATGTCACAAAAAAACTACACACCAATATTTTTTCATGAACACCAATGCAAAAATTCTCGAAAAGTATTAGCAAATTGAATTCAACATGTATACAAATAATTATATACCACAACCAAATGGGATTAATCCCAGGTATACAAGGTTGATTCAGCATTCAAAAATCAATTAATGTACTTCTCATCAACAGGCTAAAGAAAAATAAAGTGCTCAAACCAATAGATGTAGAAAAGCATTTCACAAAATTTAACACTCATTCCTGATTATTTTGTAAAAAAAATCAGTGAATTAAAAATAGAAGGAGACTTCTTCAACTTTAGAAAGAAAACTTCTATGAAAACCCTACAGCTAAAATCATACTTAATAAGAAACTTGAAGTTTTCCCACTAAGATCAAGAACAAGACCAAGGTATCCCCTCTCACTACTACTTTAACATCATATTGGAAGTCCTAGCTAATGAAATAAGAAAAGTAGATAAAAGATACACAGATTGGGAAGGAAGAAATAAAACTAAGTTCAGATGATGATCATCTATGTAGAGAATTTAAAACAGTTGACAAAAAATCCTTGAAACTATCAATAACTGATTATAGCAAAGTTGAAAGATATAAGGCTAATATGCAAAAAAATCCATCATTTTCCTATATAACAGCAATGAAAAATTGGTATTTGAAATTAAAATCACAATACCATTAACAGTGGCATTCTTCAAAAATGAAATACTTGAACAAAATTAACAAAATATGTAAAAAAGACTATATGAGGAAAACTAAATTCTGATAAAAGAAATCAAATAATCAAATAAATGGAGAAATATTTCATGATGATGGATAGGAAGCTTCAACATTGTCAAGATGTCAGTCCTTCCCAAATCCATTTATAGATTCAAGCTAATCACAATCAAAATCCCAGCCAGTTATTTTGCATACATTGGCAAACTGATTCTTAAGTACATAAAGAGAGACAAAAGACCCAGAATAGCCAACACAGTATCAAAAGAGAAGAAAAAAATCAGATAACTGAAATTACTCAAGTTTTATAGTTCAATTAAAAGATTGAGGCAGCACAACACAAATACCTTCAGTTTCCCAACTCTGTGCTCAAAGGTTCTCTTTAACTCCACTTATCTCCTTTCCTCCTATCTTGGAGAAGATAGTTTTCTCCTCAGTGCAGAGGCAAATGCCTCCATATTGCATTTGCTATGACCATTCCCCACAGACCAGTGCTCTTGCTTTCTACTTCCTACCACCAACACTGGTGTTCTACATAGCTTCTTATTTCAGTAACCACCCATTCCCCTACCTTTTGCAACTAGTCTTTTACCATCACTCCTTTTTCACCTAATGGCTTTATTTTTCATTTTTCTTCCTTTTGTTTTTTGTTTTGAGACAGTGTCTCACTCTGTCATCCAGGCTGTAGTGGTGCCATCACAGCTCACTGCAGCCTTAATCTCCTGGGCTCAAGAGATCCTCCTGCCTCAGTCACCTAAGTAGCTGGGCCTACAGGCACATACTACCACACCCATCTAATTTTTGTAATTTTTGTGGAGACAGCATTTTGCCATGTTGCCCAGGCTTGTCTAGAACTCCTGGGCTCAAGTGATCCTCCCATTGTCCTCTCTAAGTGCTCGATTACAAGCATGAGCCACCACACCCGGCCCTAATGGCCTTCTTAAACAAGGGCTTTCATGCTTGGGCAAGAATGCATCAGCACGGTCTGGAAGCTGTGCTGAAACTCAGACCCCTGTTCACACCCTCAGAATTTTTAATTCTTTGTTGGGGCCCAAGAATGAACATTTCTCATAAGTTCTTACGTGGTACAGATGATGCTGGTCCAAGGACCACCCTTTGAGAAGCCCTGCTCTTGAAGATGACCAAAGACCACTAAAAAAAGAAAACAAACTGTTTTACCTATCCTACTCACAATAATTCTGACACTAACAATGTGGGTTTTCGACACCAAGCAATGCTAACAACTGTCTGTTATTAGCATAGACCCCACAGGATAAGGGCTCATTCCCTTAAGACTGCCTCCCAACACACTTCAAATGCCAATGGCAAGCCCAGATTGTCACCTGTGCTTCTGACGGCGCATCTGTAAATTGCACATATCCATGAACTCTTTAGGTTTGCTAATTTGCTAGAATGGCTCACAGAACTCAGGGAAACAGTTTACTTACTAGGTTACCAGTTTATTATAAATGGATACCACTCAAGAACAGCCAGATGGGAGAGATGCATAGCAAAAGGTATGTGGGAAGGGGAGCAGAGCTTCTGTGCTCTCTCTGGAATACCACCTTCTGTGCACCTCAATGTCTTCACCAGCCTGGAGGCTCTCCAAAAAAAACTTCCAGTTAAGGCTTATCAGGTGACTTCATTACACTAGGCATGGTTGATTAAATCACTGGCCATTGTTGATTGTACACAATTTTCAGCCACTCATCCCTCCCTGGAGGTCAAGGGGTGACGCTGAAAGTTTCAACCCACCCTCCTGGCAACCAGCACTTCCCCACTCCTGTCTTTAGGGACTTCCCAAAAGCCACCTCATAAATAGAAACTGGGGTATAGTTGATGGGGCTTGTTATGAATAACAAAGGAAGTTATTCACTTTTATTGCTCTAGAGCTATTTCAGGAACTAGGGGGCAGGGAACATATAACAAAAGATGCTCCTGTAGCTCTTATCACTTAGGAAATTGCAAGGGTTTTACCTCTATACCAGGAACCAAATAGCACCTAATAGCAAAATCTACCTGGATCATCTGAGTTTTCAACTGTATTGCTTTAGCTCTCAAAATCCAAAATTGGAGGTTGGGCACAGTGCCTCATGCCTGTAAATCCTAGCACTTTGGTAGGATGAGGCAGGAGGATTACTTGAGGCCAGGAGTTTGAGACCAGCCTGGGCAACATAGTGAGATCCTGTCTCTATATTTATATAGATTAAAAAAAAAAAAAGATCCATAGTCTCTTATCTATCTTGCTCCAATCTTGTCTCCCATTGCTTCCTTTGGCATCCCCCAACCTGATTGAACTGTTTCTGCACACTGTTTTCTGTGCATGCCCCTTGCCTCATGTTATGCCCTTTGCCTGGAGCACACTTTCCCACCCACTGAGACAGCCAAATGCCTAGGCAGATTTAAAAAAGGGTCCCAGAGAATCTCTAACCGACCCCATAAGTGTTTATATCAGATGCTTTTGCGCAGATAAGGGAACCTGCCCAGGGCTTGTCTGGGCATGTGGACTGGAGTCTCACAAGCACACCAAGGGGAAGTGGGTGGAGCCATGGGGAATTTGCACCTTATGCAGGGGAGAGGCTGATCTCTTCAGTTCCTGTGTAGTGGCCTGGGATTCAATCTGTGAGCAAGACTCCATCTCGATTTGCTGAGTTTTTTTTTCTTTTTTTCCTTTTCGCCCAATAAAATCCTACTCTACTCATGCTTCAATGTATCTGTGTGCCTATATTTTCCTGATCATGTGAAAAGAACCCGGGTTTTTAGTTGAACTAAGGAGCAAAATTCTGCAACACCACCTTTACTTGTTCAAAAACACAGCTCAATTCTCAAAGCTTCATTCTAAATGCCACTTCCTGTATAAAACCTTCCCTTAATAGCCTAACTGTCCGCCAACTGATACTAACTGCTTCCTCCTCTGAATTCCCATAGCATTTACCTGAATATCTCTTATTCAAGGGCATTTCAAGGATTTTGGGGGCCCAAGGCTTGTAAATTTGGAGGAGGGCTCTTTTCAATAATAAAGATTATAGAATTATAAATACAAAATTAGATACAGGGCCTTCGAAGTTGGCTCAGGCAAATGAAGGTCTGTGAAACTTAAGCTTTGTTATTGTCACAATAAATCTGCCTCAGGTTTCAGTGGATCTTACGTTTCCCCTTTTAGATTATCATCTCCTGGGACAGAAATTTTCTTCCCCTGCCCCATGTTTTCTGTTCTTCCACCTTCTTTAAAGAGGAGCAATGGTATCTGGTGAAAAAGCACTTTGAACTCAGACAGATTTGGGTTTAAGATCCCTGCTTCTTTACTCACTTAATTGAACCGCAGTTTCCTCCATTGTGGAAAATAAAAGGAATCATATCTGCCTTTAGGGTTATAATGAGATCAAATGTAACAGCAAATAAAAGTGTTTAAACAGTGCTTAGGAAATGATGAGCTCTCAATAAATATTAGAGTCCCTCTTTGGATGTGCCAAACAAAAATTACAGGAAGTCATTGTTATAGATTAAGCTCTCTCACGAGGCCTCAACAGACCAGACTAAAAGTAAAAATGGAATCACCCATGTTCACCAAAGCAAAACTGAGTTGTTATCTGGCCTTCCAAGAAATCAAGAAAGAAGACAGCCTGATTTCCCAAACAGGTCAGTTTCAAACTTCAATCTTAAAGTTCCCTCTGTTTTAATTATTAATGCAATGTTAACCAATCAGTGACTTTCCTATTATTCTGTCTCCTTGCCCCACCTTTCAAGAAAAGTAACTTTGAAATGACCAATTCTCTTTTTGTTCTTTGTTTCTGCTTCGTTTGGCCCTTTTTTTGGGTCTATAAAGTCAAGCTCCTTTGCTCAACTTACTGGAACACTTATTCCAATTTGTGAAATGAAGGATTGCCCAAATCTAGAGTAGAAAATAAAGCTGACTGAGATCTTTAAACTAAAATTGTTGTCATTTTGTCTTTTGACAAATGGCACAATCCATAGCCTTATGCGAGTGATTTTCAATTCCCCCAGAGTACCTAGACAGTGCCTTGCAGTGAATAGTTACTGAACACACATGGCCTATTTTGTATATACAGGTTCAGAGAAAATGAAATACCTGAGCATATTACTTCTTTCTCATTTTGCTACATCTCAAATTACTAATCTCACATCAGGGAAACTTCCTATATTAATGAGGACTCCACAAATTCTATTGCTTTACTAGGGCCTGCTTGAATTTAATTTAGTGGACAAATGAGCATTAGCAAAGCAAAGGGGTGGCAGGATGTCAGGAGGAGAGAAGTCAATTTATTAGGCTTTCTACCAGTTTTATACCAACCTATTCTTGCTATTGTTTATAATAATGATATCACTTTTGGCATTCATCTTGGTGACCCCAGGAAAAAACACTTTCAGCTACCTATGGTATTCTAAAAGTTCTAAAATCCATGGGCAAAATCAAACTCATATATTCTGAAACTCATGAGCAAAACTGTTTCTATGGCAGTGTTAGCAACGGTGGCCTAACATCTTTACTAACTGTATTTCTCTATATATTTTTGTATCTGTGTTTGCAATTAACCACAGAGAGATAAAGTTTTAAAATTCAGTTTTCAATTCAGTTTTCAGCTCCCTTTTATTTTATCCAAGTAAAAAAAGAAAATCAATCAAAATATATAATACCCTTGCCTAAATTTATAGAGCAGTCCAGAATTAGGGATTTGAAGACAATTAAGAACTATATTTATGGAGCCTGAAGTATATGGATAATGATCATCCCTGTCTCCAAGAATCAATTCCAGAAATTAGTATATATTAAGTTCCTTCTATGTGTTCAGCCCAGTGCTAGGATCCATAAGAAGGATTTCAAAATAATGCCAATTACTCATGCTTAATAAATATAGTAAATAACAAGGAAAAATAATCTATATCTCAGTTAAAACTTCAAAGAAAAACAAAACAAACTGAAAAAAGCTAGAAAAAAAGTATCACTTGTTTGGCAGAACAGAACTTAGATAAAATTTAAGACAATAGATGGAGTCAGCAATAAGATATTACTGGAAGGTATTTTCAAGATGGAAAATCTAAAACATGTTATACTTTTGATTTATTTAATGGCTTCTTTAGTTATTAACCTAGCAATTAATTAGATATTCTGCAAGAACAATCACATTAAAATAAACCCATTATATAGATTCAGGATTCTGCAAATTAAATTTCATATTAAAAATAATGATTCCATATAATAAAACATGTATGTTCAACATTGATTCTGCTCTACAATAATAATGTTACAAATAGATTCTACTAACACATTGCTTCAGGCTACTGGAATTCACTTACTGAACACAAGTCTAACAAAGCAAGCAGTATTCAAATCTCACCCTCTGGCCAGGACTTATTGAGAAGGAAATGTTCTCTAATATGGGATTTCCACCTTCTGTGTATTTTGCTGTGAGATCTTTGACGGTCATTTGGCCCCCCGAGGGCCAGATGTCATCTTTCTTCACGTGTGAATTCTCAATAATCATAACTTTCAAGAGTTGGCCATTCTTGTATGGTTTGGTTGACCTGGTAGATTTACCTTCTTCTGTTGGCATGTCAATGAACTTAAAGACTCGGCTCACAGATCGCATCTGAAATAAAAATAACAACATTTTTGTTTTTAAGAATGGCAGACAATTTCATAATTAGTTTGATGTTTCCTAAAAAATAACTTGTAAAATGCGACACTTGCTACTTGTCACTTGGTTATTTGTCGGGCTTTTCAATGAACTAACAGGAAATAATTGGATATAATTAAAAGCTTAACCGAAGAGAAATAACCAGGACTTATATAAATGGGCTCTGTATAGGCCTGTTTATTTTTGTGATCACCTAATTCTCAGTTATGTAAGCCACACATAAATAGCCAAACTATTCTCAAGGGAATAGATGACGTCAAAGAGAAAATTTATTTCTACTATGAGCAGCACTGCACAATGCTGTATAACCGGTATATTACAATAAAATGTACCACACCTCAAAATCACTACTGAAGATTCTTCTCTCTCTCGAACTACCTTAGTAACTAACTATAATTTTATGTGTCAACCAGGTGGTTAAGTGAACTCTTGATGATTAGACAATTTTAAACAACTTCGCTATAATCTTCAAACAATTTAAGTAATTGGCAAATATCTGCAGTTAAATAATTACACTTTTAATCTAAATTACTTAAATACTCATTTTTAGTGCCAAGGAAAATGTAATTGCATATAAGGGTTATATTTGAAGTTAAATATTTATCTGCTTTATAAATCTATTCATGTAACATTTAATAAAGTTTATCTTTAATGCATTCAGAAATAAAATGACTCAATTTTTAAAGATGTTCCATTTTTTTAAAAAAACATACTTCTTTGAATAATTATGACTTATTGGAATTTGGAATATGATTTTTAAAACAACATGGCATACAATAAGTACCCAATAAATATTTGAACAATAAATGAATAAAGGAATGAATATACTAGTGAGTAAATAAATATAAATGAATAAAAAGAATGAATTTGAAGACTTTGAATTCACTCAACTTCTATTTTTAAAAGATATCATCTTTGATCCTGTGACTCAATCCTTCCCAGGTATTAGTAGCTGACTAGACACAATTTTACTCTTATTTTTAGTCTTACTAGTAATTATTGATGCTGGCTTTATTCAGTCAAAAGTTTAACGAGCTTTCCTTTACAATATTAACATATCATCTTATTTATACCAAATGTTTAGACTTTAAAAATTATTCTTTTTGGGAAAAAATGTGTGCAAAAGTGCATTTGCTTCTATTATTTCTATTTTTCATTATCAAAAGCTGAAATGGGAAAAACTCTTCATCTTTAATATGGAATGATTAGTGGATAAAGCAGAGGAGTTTAGACAGATCCTTAATTGAACATTAAAATTCCATCTTAGCAACTTTAACTGCATTGCCTGTTTTCACATGCCATTGATCGAGCCTGCACTGTTTGGGAAGTTCTTTTTTCATTCTAGTGATTCTGGGCTTCAGTTTCCTTCATCTTGAATATATCTTCAATTGCTGTTCAGCAATTATTCAAGATTCAAGAAAATAATCCTCTGAAGTCAAGCCCACTATTAATGGAAGTGAAAAGAACCCAAAGCCCACACTCTAAATAATAGTAGAGGAAGTAAAAGGCATATAGTCATGATTGTTCCACATGTAATATTTTAAATTCTGATTTATGAGTTACTTTTAGGGGTAGCTAAGTCTTAACTCAGTCATTCTTGATTAACTTTGAATTAAAATACACTCTTACACTGTCATTAATTGTCATAGAGAGCTGCTAGTTTATAATAAGGTCTGGGAGATAAATTAAAATTACAACTACTATTGAGATGAAACCGCCAGAGATACAGTTACAATGCATTTAAAATATCTCATTGTATTTATCCTGCATAAGAATAGTATCCCTCTCTTGAAATAATTGAAGGGTATACACGAATGTAGATTAACTGTATAAAGTTGAGACTTGATGTTTTTGCAGGTTAATTCTATACACAATTCTAAACTTATTTTTTATTAAGCAAAATAGGAAAGACACTATATAACAAAAATCCTTCACATTTCAAGACTTCCAATCAATAAAACATTTAACTGTAGCTATTAAATGACTCAAAATTACACATAGTATTATTAGAAAATAAGGACTTTCAAAACCACTATTTTGGCTGCACTGGAATGTAACATACAATGTTTTCTGTTTAGGACTTGTGTTTGAGCATTGCAAATTACATTCTGCATTAGTGAAGCTCATAGAGGGTGAATCAACAACTTCTAATGTGAAATGTGACAAATGGAATGCATCAATCAAATTTAGAAAATGCAACTTTCCAACTCATTGTCTTTCTTACAGTCTAGCTGCTTAATGTGACTCTAAGACAGACTATTATAGCTCCCCACAGCATGGACAAATATGCCTAGCCAAGAACACGTGATTTAATCTTAAGACGGGGCACTCATTCACAGCATATGATCAGATAGTCATTCAATTCAGTGGGTGAGAACATTTTCTGACAGGAAGAGAAAGTGGCTTGTGCAAACACTTTCACCATGGTCAGTTGTGCAGCCACTGAGATGTCATTACTGAATAGATGTGGACAGATAACATTATGAATTACTAACCAATTCCTTGTAGTCACGGGCTTTCCAGCTTGACTATTCTACCTCCAGTATCTCCGGAAGGAGAGGCCACATCAGAACCAGAGCAGAACAAATCAATTCTGGTCATTTAAGTTTCAAAAACTGGCTTTTGAAACTCAAGTCAGATATTGATCATTTGAAAATTTTGAGCCATGTGAATATTGGCCTTTAAGTGCCAAAAGCCAAAGCCTAAGGACTCAAAACATAGTGTTCATGCAAAAACAGTAGCCATGGACAAAATTATGATGGATTAGAAGCAGTCACTCTCCTCACTCCATAAGTGGGGATAACAAAAGGGTTTAGATACCAGGTCCTCTAAGAAAAGTTCTGCCTTGCAACCAAATCCTGGCTTTATCCTCAAGTAGATGTGGGGAATTTTAGAACAAAGGAGGCCTGTGCCTGAATTCCAAGGCAAAGCCCAGGAAATACTCATGCCATAGTGAACCTTCCTGTGCCTTGCATGACGTGGCAGCAGTAGAGTGAACTTGGTTGCTTGGAATGTCTACGCACAGATGATTTGATATAGCTTCAGATTTGAATCTTTTGACCCCTCACAGGCAGCAAGGGCGAGCTCACAGTGAGAACAAGAAGGACAAAGACTCCATCTACCTGTACCATGCCCCTCTAGGTCACACAGGAACATCTGTGCCTCAGAGACAGCATGGACAAAAGATGATACAGGGCAACACACTCCTTAATCCCTAATATCATGGCATTCTGTAAACTCTACTTAGAACCCAGCAATATCTCTGAATTCAATGATATTATTTCTTTCACTCAGTGGAATGCATGCTCAAATAGAAAATAAACTCAATTACAGAAAAAGTAAAGTCCTATTTCTTGTATACTTAATTTCTTTTTTTATTTCAATATTTTTATTTTTTTCTAGTTTATTTGAGATATACTTGAAAAATAAAAATCATACATATTCAAGGTGTACAACATGATGATTTGAAATCTGTATATATTGTGTAATGATTACCATGATCACTTTAACCAACACATCCATCACCATACATAGTTACACTTTGTGTGTGGCCAGGGGTGAGGAAACTTGAGATCTATTTTCAGCAAATTTCAAGTAAACAGAACTGTATTATTCACAATAGCCTCCATGCTGTACATTAGAGTTCCCAAAATTATTTATCTTATAACTGAATGTTTGTAATCTTTGGCCAGCATCTCCTCATTTGCCCCACCTCCCAGCCTCTGGCAACCACCTTTCTAGTCTGTACTTCTAGGAGTTAGCCTCTTTTAGATTTCGTATATAAGTGAGATCATACAGTGTTTGTCTTTCTATGTCTGACATTTTGCTTAGCATAATGTCCTTCAGGCTCATCCCTCTTATCTCATGTGGCAAGATTCCTTCTCTTTTATGGTTGAACAGTATTTTATGTACATATACCACATTTTCTGTATCCATTCATCCATTGACAGACACTTAGTTTGTTTCCATGTCTTGACTGCTGCGAGTAATGCTGCAGTGAACAAGAGGGTAAAGACACCACTTTGACATAATGATTTTATTTCCTTTGGATGTATACCCTGCAAGGGACTTCTGGGTCACATGGGAGTTCCATTTTTAAGTTTTTGAGGAACTCCATACTGTTTTCCATAATGGCTACACCAGTTTACAATCCCTTGTACACCAACAGTATACAGATGTTGTGTACAATCCCTTGTATACAACATTACAGAAGAAATTGGTGAGGTTTTCTTCACACCCTCACCAATACTTGTTATCTCTTGTCATTTTGAGTAATAGTCATCCTAACAATGTGCTGTGCCATCTCATTGTGGTTTTGATTTGCGTTTCCCTGATGACTACTAATGTTGAGTATCTTTTCATATATCTGTTTGCTATTTGCATATCTTTAAAAAAAGTCTGTTCAGGTTGTTTGCCCATTTTTTAAATGAGTTTTCTTGCTGTTGAGTTGTGTGAGTTCACTATATACTTTGGATATTAACCCCTTATCAGATAAAGGATTTGCAAATATTTTCTCCCATTCTATGGCTGTCTTTTCGTTTCGTAGATTGTTTCCTTTGCTGTGCAAACACTAAGTTTGATGTATTTCCAGTTGTCTATTTATTCTTTTTTGTCTGTGCTATTGATGTCATACCCAAAAATGATTGCCAAGGCCAATGTCAAGGACATTTTAACCTATGTTTTCTACTAGGAGTTTTACGATTTCAGGTCTTACATTTAAGTCTTCATCTTGAGTTAATTTTCATATATGGTGTGATCTAAAGGTTCACTAAGACATTTTTCAAAATCACAAATGAGGGAATTTTATTAAATCCTTTTCATGTATTCATTGAGATGATAATGCTTTTTCTCTTTTAATATATTGAAATAAAATATAGATTTTTCTAATACTAAGTTATCCTTGCATACTTGAAATATACTGTTGAATTTGATTTGTTATTTTTAGATTTTTGCATCTATTGCCATGAGTGCAGTGAGCCTGTAAACACAAGCATTCTTATACATCAGTAACAGACAAACAGACAGCCAAATCATGAATGAACTTCCATTCACAATTGCTTCAAAGAGAATAAAATACTTAGGAATCCAACTTACAAGGGATGTAAAGGACCTCTCAAGGAGAACTACAAACCACTGCCCAGTGAAATAAAAGAAGACATAAACAAATGGAAGAACATACCATGCTCATGGATAGGAAGAATCAATATCGTGAAAATGGCCATACTGCCCAAGGTAATTTATAGATTCAATGCCATCCCCATCAAGCTACCAATGATTTTCTTCACAGAATTGAAAAAAACTGCTTTAAAGTTCATATGGAACCAAAAAAGAGCCCACATCTCCAAGACAATCCTAAGTCAAAAGAACAAAGCTGGAGGCATCACGCTACCTGACTTCAAACTATACTATAAGGCTACAGTAACCAAAACAGCATGGTGCTGGTACCAAAACAGAGATCTAGACCAATGGAACAGAACAGAGTCCTCAGAAATAATGCCACACATCTACAGCCATCTGATCTTTGATAAACCTGAGAAAAAGAAGAAATGGGGAAAAGATTCCCTATTTAATAAATGGTGCTGGGAAAATTGGCAAGCCATAAGTAGAAAGCTGAAACTGGATCCTTTCCTTACTCCTTATACGAAAATTAATTCAAGATGGATTAGAGACTTAAATGTTAGACCTAATACCATAAAACCCTAGAAGAAAACCTAGGTAATACCATTCAGGACATAGGCATGGGCAAGGACTTCATGTCTAAAACACCAAAAGCAATGGCAACAAAAGCCAAAATTGACAAATGGGATCTAATTAAACTAAAGAGCTTCTGCACAGCAAAAGAAACTACCATCAGAGTGAACAGGCAACCTACAGAATGGGAGAACACTTTTGCAATCTACTCATCAGACAAAGGGCTAATATCCAGAACCTACAAAGAACTCAAACAAATTTACAAGAAAAAAACAAACAACCCCATCAAAAAGTGGGCAAAGGATATGAACAGACATTTCACTTAATTTCATAGTCAAAGATTCACAGCTGCTACCAGGAATGGATCCAGGTTTTGTGGAGCCTGAAGCTTAAGTAATTTGGGGAATTCTTTTTTTTTTTTTTTTTTTTTTTTTTTTTTTTTGAGACAGAGTCTCGCTCTGTCGCCCGGGCTGGAGTGCAGTGGCCGGATCTCAGCTCACTGCAAGCTCCGCCTCCCGGGTTTACACCATTCTCCTGCCTCAGCCTCCCGAGTAGCTGGGACTACAGGCGCCCGCCACCTCACCCGGCTAGTTTTTTTTTTTTTAGTAGAGACGGGGTTTCACCATGTTAGCCAGGATGGTCTCGATCTTCTGACCTCGTGATCCCCCGTCTCGGCCTCCCAAAGCGCTGGGATTACAGGCTTGAGCCACCGCGCCCGGCCGGGGAATTCTTTAAAAAAAAAAAAAAAAAAGAATCCAAATCCAAATTATGCATATAAAATCAAGTACAGGGCCTTCAAAGGAGTTCCTGCACGTGAGAGGACCTGCGGCTTATGTCTCATAGGCTTCATGTTAAACCAATTCTGCCTACTATAGTAACCTCGTTCAAAGTGTTCCTTGTTATATTCAAACAATAGACAGTTCAATACATCCCTTCCCATCTAGTGGTTAGTACCACGCAGTCACTTAATAAATCTTTGTTAATAATGAATGAATTCATTATTCTACCTCCTATGCAGAAAGTAGTGTCTGTGCAGTAAGAATAACAGTGCTACAAGTCTACATTAGCAAGTAGTCCAGGCTGCAATTTTACCCCTCAGCTCCTCAGCCTCAAAATATTCATTGCTATTTGGATTAGACGGAAGTTACAACCTATCGAACTATTCTTAGTCTCATCTATTTGTTTTCATTGAGCTTTTAACCTCACTTAACCTTTTCTCTCATTTAGAGTGCCTACTAAACATTTTCACCTGATACATAAAAACTGTGCCATTGTGTAGCTAGCTACCTAGATTGTGCTGGATAGAAATTCATATTCCACAATTATCAGAATGACTGGATTGGCAAACTCCTTAACCCCAGCCTGCTGTTTCCTGTGCACAGAAAAGAGTTGTCCAAGGAGGATCGAGGGATATCTCTGTCTAGAGCAGCAAGCTGGCCTGCCAGCAGCAAAGTCTCATGATAGCCAACACCCACTTCGGTAGGAGCACTTTTCTTAGACTTTGAGATATAGAAGATGAAGCCAAAATGAGACCCAACCAACGACACAATGAACCGCATTCTTCATTTGTGGGAAAGAAAACGTGACATAATTTGTGCAGACCTCTGTACATTAGAGTTTAGCCCAAATTTGATGAGAATTTTTCTTAAGGATCATCATCTGGTTTAAATTTTTGGTTTCATTATTTAATTTTATTATTCTCCAAAACCTCTTCTGAGCCCCTTGAGAAGGGGTCAGTGCTTAAAACTGGACCTCACTATCTTTATAAAAATGGTCAAAGTTCAAACTAACCTAAGCATTAGAAGAACAAAGTGTTTTGGGATTATGACAGTCTTGACAAAAAGATAGTTTCACAGCCTAATCTCAGTCTTACTTTATAAAGGATGCATTTAAGCCAAGAAGAAAATAATTCTTGATTTTCCTTTTCACTTTGTGTGACAAAGAGGGAAGAGGAGGCTTACAGGCTTTTTCTAGAATAAGTCAAGAAGCCAGACTCCTCTCCCTCACAAAAATATTTGTTCTATTTCCTTTCATCCTTTTGGTTGTTCAGAAGCCAGCACATCTAGATTAGGCATTAACACCCAAACTATGTGTCATCATACCCCAAAAGCCATAACAGAAAATACACTTCACACACCTGAGATCTGGCTGGCAACACTATAAAGAGAGTTCATGACTGATAGTTATTGAAGGATTGCAAGAAATAAATATGAAGAGAGTCATCTAGAAAACAGGCACAATGTAAAAAAGTCACACATTTCACAGGAAAAATTTTGTAAGTATGAAGTATATAAAAGGGGAGATTTATTAGGGCTTTTAAATCATAAATCCTTCCCAGTAGGCAAAAACTATGCTTTTCAATACTCGCTAACACAGACCTGACATCCAAGGCCAAGTTAGATGCATTAGCATAATCTTTAGGCCATGAACATAAACCTAAGAGATAATAGCAAGAAAACAGACTCTGCCCAAAACATGTTCTTGAAACTCTGGTCTATGTTTCTACATCTATTACTTACACGACTAGAGCACATAAAAAGTCAGTCAAGTGCCATGTTGCTATAAATTATTAACAGCATAAACGAGTTACTTATATTATACTATAAACCTAGCCCTTTAGTATATTATTACAGCTTGCTCTCTACAGAAACGGTTTACATATTTTAACCTGTGTCAAATCACTTGAGAAGTCAGTGTCACTTTTTCTGTTAGAAGTGACAGAGACGGTGATCTTCATAAAACAGAAACAAAACCTATTTGCAACATGACAAAAGGCATATCCCAAGTTAATACCAAGGTTTCAAAATATGCGGGTGCCTATTTTCAATAACTAAGAACTTTGGTAAACATGGTACTAAGTGTGTAAATGGGCAAATGAAGATTCAAACTTCCTCTTCCATGTAAAAGCTCAGACATCACTCATCACATCTATTACTTACTCTGGAGCTTAATTACAATCTAGCTTGGTGAATGCAATTGGATTTATGTGGCTTCCGCTGAAAATATTTCAAAAGAATTTGCAAAAAGAGGAATCCAAAACAACAAATCAAAATACCTTCTCACAGTTTTCACTATTTTAATATGATTTTTCTCCAAACATCGGAATTTTGCAATATTGTGTCTTCCCCAAATTACTCTGTCACTAAGCCTCATCCTTTACATGCCTTGTAGAGATTTATGTACGTATCATTGATTGATACAGGACAAAAGTCATTTGCTGGTGGTCCATCAATTCAAAAGGAAATTCTATGACATAGACCAGGGGTCAGCAAAACTATGACCCACAGGACACATGTAGCTACTCCCATTAGTTTACATATTATGTACAGCTGCTTTGCCCTACAAACACTGAGTTGAGTTGTCATAAAGACAACACAGCCAACAAAGCTGAAAATATTTACTATCTTAGCCTTTATTGAAAAAGTTTGCTGAGCCCTCTGCTATGACTCACAGAAAATCAGAGCTAAAATGAGTCTTAGCATGTAGTTTAGTGGTTCACCAGTCTTGCTTGATACACACTAGAATCACCTGGAGCACTTTTAAAATGACAAACATCATACTCAGTCACCCTGCCCCCTACCAAGAGAACTGACTTTACTGGTTTTAGTGGACCCTGAGTAGTCTGTGTTTTTGTTTTGTTTTGTTTTGTTTGAGACAGAGTCTCACTCTGTCGCCAGGCTGGAGTGCAGTGGAGCTATCTTGGCTCACTGCAACCTCCATCTCCGGGGTTCAATGGATTCTTTTGCCTCAGCCTCCCTGGTAGCTGGGAGGCATGTGTCTGGCTAATTTTTGTATTTTTAGTAGAGACAGGGTTTTGCCATGTTGGCCAGCCTGGTCTTCAACTCCTGTTCTCAAGTGATCCACCTGCCCCAGCCTCCCAAAGTGCTGGAATTACAGGCATGAGCCACCACACCTGGCTACTCTGTGTTTTTATAAAGATTCTGCATGTGCTACTAGGATGAGAACTTGTGATCTAATTCATTCCTTGATTGCAAAAATGAGATTATCTAAACCCAGGAAGAAAAATGATAGGCACAAAGCCCAGTGAATTTTCTAAACCTTTCAACCTTTTTTTTTGTTTGTTTTTAACATTCCAGCAATCTCTTAAGGTTCTTGTTAAACCTCTTCTACTAATTCAAGACTCTAGAACATCATAATGGCATTTCATTTGTTAGTTCTAGTTACACACTGGTTCAGAGTTCTTTGATCAGCTCTGATAATTGCAGCAGTGAGTAACTTAATCAATGGACTCTAGCATTCAGGGATAGTAGCAGAAATGTGATTCCTGTCAGGATGTGGAATAATACCTGCCTACACCCTAATCAAGATTTGAAATTTTTCATAGGAAAAAGATCTAGAAGAGAGAGATTGCCAAAGCTGGAAGGAACCTTAGAAAACTTCTCACCAAACTGTTTCATTTTACAAATGAGAAAAATAAGGCCCTCAAGGAGTCTAGGACTTGCCCAAGGCCACACATGGCAAGGCCAGAATAGAATGCAGGGCTCTTACCACAGATACTCTACAGGATGCATTGAGAAGAGATGGATGGAAGGAAGTCTTGAGACAGAGGTCATGAGGGGAAAATATACCACAAAGACTTGTGGAAACAGAAAAATAAAGATAGACACGATCAAGAAACCATTAAAAGGAGACCAAAAAAATTGAAGAAATGACTCCTCCCCTCAGATTCTTACAGCAAAAACTACTTTCAGTACAAGAAAATTAAGCACCGGGAGTAATGCAGAAAAGCCAGGTACTCCTTTTCTCCACACATCAGGTTTCTTGTTGGTCATTATACAATCAGTCACTTGATCTTTACTGGAACCCAAAACAAACACAGACAATAAAAGGACAAAGGAGAAACCTCTGGAGTTTCTATTGACAGAAAACTCTTCTCAGATTGCATCAATCTTGGAAGATTTTCTAGAGCCTCACTAACAGAAATCTATCCACAAGCCTTGCAGATTCATTGCCTTCCCTGCTCACACTGGTGGCTTTCTTCTTCTTATGTTATCAGAAACACAAAGTTGAACAGGGTAGACAGCTGACAGAAACAGGGATGGTTTATCTGCTGCTTCTCTGGGAGAATTAAAGAAACAGAATAATATTCACATGCTCAGAATTAGGCAACAGGAGTAAGGCAGAAAAGCCAGGTTCCCCTTTTCTCTACACATCAGACTTCTTGTTGGTCATTGTACAATCAGTCACTTGATCAACAAAACAAACAGTAAAAGACAAAAAGTAGTCTTTTAGTTGTGCCCATTATGTGGTAGACAGTCTTGAAACAAACTGAATTGTCAATGGCTTCTTTCCAACAATGTGACTATGAGTGTGAGTAATTTATCAGTCGCTAGATGGCTTGGTATGGTTCAGTTTGAAGCATCACCTTGTCACCCTTTCTAGATCTTATTTATTTAATCTTTATTCGTTCATACAGATAGAAATCTTAAGTGCTTATTTAAGTTACATAACACTTAAGTAGCTAAGAATAGGAGAAAGAGAAGACTTATGTTACTAAAAATTGAAGGCATCTTATGAGTCCAAAGAAAATAAACCAGCACACAACTTTGTTTTGGAGGAAAAAATATAAGATAATTGCTTTAGCAAAAACAACTATAAATTCATATAGTATTTGAGGTATGGAGTTTTAAAAAATCAACACTTTTCTTTTCACCCCATCTATAGAATGGTATGAGAAATACAATTGAAATGAACAGAGATAGATAGCCACAATTTATGTTAAAATAAAGAGTGAATTATTAATAGAAATAAATACTTTTTAAAACATTGAGATATCAATTGAAATAACTGGAAATCACCTAACATGGGGTGTTCCAACAGGAATTATTAAATTAGATTCTGATAATTTTACTATTTATTAAATTACAGGGGTGATTCACAAACTATTAAACTATATTATTCATAAAGTGACAATGTTCAGATGACTTTTTATCCAACCTGCCAAATAAGGCCAGACACATTAGTAAGTAGAATAGAAGCTTTGTCCTGTTTTAATAGTCTCCTGAGACCCTGGGTATATTTTAAGGAGATATTGAACAGAAACTCATGCCTTAAAATGTCAAGCCTACTGAAAGACACTCTATAATTGTGTTTTATGAACATATGGTGGCGTCAAGATGATAGCTGGATACACATTTAGAGAGCAGGATAGAGGTCTAAACTAGAGATACAAATTTATGATTCATCAAGAGATGGTTTATTTTCTTTGTGTGTGTCTGTGTGATGGAGTCTCCTCTATCGCGCAGGCTGGAGTGCAGTGGCATGATCTCGGCTCACTGCAACCTCCATCTCCCAGGTTCAAGCAATTCTCGTGCCTCAGCCTCTCTAGTAGCTGGGTGCATGCCACCATGGCCAGGTAATTTTTGTATTTTTAGGAGAAATGGGGTTTCACCATGTTGGCCAGGCTGGTCTCAAACTCCTGACCTCAAGTGATCCGCCTGCCTCGGCCTTCCAAGATTCATCAAGAGACGGTTTCTGAAGCATGGGTTTAGAAAATAACAGCTAGAGAGTGTCAGTAGAACAGGGCTGAGATATAGTTGATGTTTAGAGATCTGAAAGAGAGAAGGGGCCAGGAAAAGGGACCAAGAAGAAGCCAGAGAGGTAGAAGGAAAATGAAGTGAGAGAAGTGTCACAGAAGCAAGAGAGAAAGTATCACAAGAAGAACTTGTCCATGGCATAAATACTGCTGGAGCTATTAATGGAGACAAGGAAATTGGCTCTGGCAAGATGTTGATCCTGAGATAGTGCTGATGGAAATAAAATGAAGTAGGTTGTGGAAAGAATGGGTTGAGGAAAACAATGAAATCAAAGTGGATTGAGAAAAAAACGGAAGTAGGTTGAGGAAAAGATGGAAAGTTGTCCTTTCTCAGATATTTTGCTATATATAGGTCAAAGAAACGGGATAGTAGCTGGAGATCAAGGGAAAGTATTTTTATGCTAATGAGAAAGGTCCCACGAAGAGGTAGGTATTGCATATTACTTGCTCCTGAATATAGGAGCAAGAACACCGGCAGAAGGTGGTACATGAGGAGAGGTGCAGTAGGCTGGTGCAACCGGTGGAGAGAAACGAGAAAATTCTTTCTGGTTGCATCAAAAATTTTCTTTAAGTTTTTAAAAAAAGATATAATAAAGTCACTGGATGAAAGTGCAGGCGTTGGAATTATTCGAGCACCTGAGAAGAGAGAAGAAAGTGGGGAAAAGCTATCTTAGGGAATATAATAAGGAATTTCATAGGAAAATCTAATATAAAAGGTTGTTGTACAGTTTTGTGTACCAATATTTGAGATATGTGATCATAGACACAATGCAACTTGAGGTTAAATGTTATCAAAGCATTACCTTTATTAGTTGAGAGCTACAGAAAGCTAGGCACTTGGGCATAAGCACCAGGTGGAAGGTTAAAAAAAAAAAAAAAAGCCACACTGTCATTTTTATAACTTCAGAGTTCTGTTGACATTTGACTTTGTGTTCCTGTCTAAACTAGTCCAGTTGGGTAAATAAACTATTCTTTCCAAGTATAAACATTTTTTTTCTGAAAAACTAGAAGTATACATCAAACTAAACACCTTGTTTACTCCATTGTAAACTCAATGCTAAATTCAGTTAACAACTCAGTAAGTAAAATGACAACACTGAGTTTTTACTTCAGAAGTCACAAGGGCCTTTGGGATTAACATCATATAAACGTAAAATTTGAGGGCATAGTCATATCTATTTCCTACTCTCAACATATGCCAAGGTGAAAACAAAAAAGTTACTGTATAAGTTGAGCAATGGCATGGGTAACAGCACTATGATGGGAATCAATAACCAGATAAATGCCCATAAACATCCAGGAAAGCCTACTTGTGCTGTTTGGCAGGGAAATAACTCACATATTCGCTTTGATATTCAAACAAAAGAATGTGATTTTTTAAATGTGATCAAATGCAAACATTGATACTTTTCATAGACTGTATTATAACATAATAGGTCCTTGCAAAGATCCTTCAGTGCCACAAGATGAAAGGCACAATATTAAAGCACAGGTCACAAAGCCAGGATGCACATGTGAAAAACTAGAGGAATGAAAATGCCTTACAGAAACTTTCATGGAGATTGAACATGCAGAGTAGAAATGCACCAAACAGAGGTTTTGACATCAATGTGTAGAGGCTACTATGTAAACCAAGAAAATTAATACAGCAAAGAGAAAGGAATTGTACACATCCATGGTGAAAAGATGTTTTTAGGTAAAGAAACATGTAAGTGCATGAGGAGCTTAAATGTAAAGTCAAAGTTGTAGAAGGTTGGGCAAAGAATTAAATAGATGTAAGCACGATATTCATTTAATATTCTCCTGCTGTTTTCCAACAGAAACATTTCTATACATTTATGAGACCCAACTCCAAAAGCATACTGGAATGGAATTAAAGATAGAACTACAGAAGCTAAAGAGAGCTGATCAAACTAAAAAAAAAAGTTAGAGGTAAAGAAATCAACTTTAGTATAAATCATGTTCTGATTAAATTACAGCTCAATGTGTTATGAAAATGCTTAAAGAAAATAAGAAGACACAGGGACCAGAAGAGAGCATTAAAAGGGTTTTCTTTTCCCTGGAGATATTTTTTATAATGCTGTTTGTTCTGACAGGAGTTGATCATACAAATTTTATAGCTGAATAACTGTGTGTGGTTTGGGAACATGAACACTGTCTCAGAGAACAAGGAAAGAAACTTAAGCAAAAAACATAATTTTAAAAAGAGTATAATAATATTGTTGCACAGTCATTCTTAACTTGGGTTTCTAAACCATCTACAAAAGCAGTGCTGAATGAATAATTTTAAACACAGTAGCACAAAAATACTTTAAAAATTCAATGATGAAGCTATCCAGACCAACCACATAGTCTGATTGAAAATTATGCATTTGGTTTTTTTTTAATAAAAATGGGTAAATGTGTATCATTTCCTTTAATTTCTCAGTCCTGCTGCAATGGGATTTGTGCCCCTGATATGGTATTAGCACACAAACACTACTATAATATTAATGGCTCTGCACTCTAGAAAACCAAAATGAGAGAAATAACACAACTAAAATGTGGTCTTTGTACACACTAATAAAGTATACACAGGTGTGGCAATATTTATCAAGCAGAAAGAGAGAAGGCAAAGATAAACACTTCAGGAATAAGAAAGGCACTATCACTAAATGATGTGAAAAAATTTAAATAATAGTATAAAAATGTTATGCTGCTAAATTTGAGAACCCAAGATAAGGAAGGAATTCTTAATAAAGATATCAAAAGCATAAAACATAAAGGAAAAGACAATAAATTGAACTTTATTAAACTTAAAACTTCTTTTCATCAAAAGACTCTATAAGTCAAGCCACTGACTGAGGGATTATGTTTGAAATGTATAGATCTGACAATCAATCCATAACTCATAAATTCCTACAAATTAATTAAGGAAGAAAAAACAATCTAGGTGACAAATGAGTAATCAACATGAATAAGAAATTAATGTAAGAGAACAGCAAAAGCCAATAATTATGTATCCACATGCCCTACATTTTTAGTAATCACTTCACATCTATCAGACACCAAGTGTTGTTGAAGATATGTAGCTATGCACTCTCTTGATGGGGATATATGTCAGTACAACAGACCTGAGGACAATTTGGCACCACTCAGTTAAGCATGGGTGAATTCTATGACCCAGTAGTACAACTCCCAAGTATTGGTCCTAGAAAATCCTGAACAAGGAAACAGATCAAAGAATGCTCACTGCAATATTACATCTTCATAGTGGCTATTTTTGAGGAGGAAAGAAGAGATAAGGATTTAATGAAAGATACAGAGTGACACTCAATTTACCTGTAATGTTTTATTTCTTAAGCTCAATATAGGGTATATAGTTCTTCCTCATGCTATTATTCATACTTTTTTACTTGTCTGAATTTTTTCATAAAAGTTAAAAAGATGATAATGACTTACCAAGCTATCCACATCTATGCTGGAGTTTACAGCCCACTGCAATGTACTCATGATATTCATGGCTAAAGTCAGGATAATACCAACTGTTCCTTCTCCTTCTCCTACAGATGCACAAAAGACATAAATGAACCTCATGTTATTAAATTTACATTTCAATTTTATGCTGATTTTAACAATTTTTAAGTCTCAGTTCATCACATCATTTACTAACAGAATAATGTTCTGCATATAGTAAGTATTCAACCAGGATTTTAAATCAAAGAGTGATAGAATATTAGGGAAGTGTTGCCCTTTTTAAAAAATGTTACTGATGTTGGAGGTGTTGTTGGTATTGGGTAGGTACCATATTTGTCTCTTCTACTATTATTCTCTAAGTAATAACAGTAACAAATATTAGAATGGGCAAGCCTTTGCAAGGAGGACATTTGCTAATTGCATTCTGTTGGGAAGTAAATGGACTTAGAACTTCACCCGACAGTCAGAAAACTAACAGGTCTGCCATTTGGAAAGAGAAAATAATGCCCTCTATGTAAAAAAAGAAAAAAAGAAAAAAAGAGATTAGTGCACCTGGGAAGAATGATACCTAAGTGTTTAATTACAATAAATGTTTGTTTAAGGGCTAAAAAGGATCGCTAATTAAAACTCATAAGTATTCAGTATTATGGCCATAAAAATTCTCTAAGAGGAATGTTCTTAAATTATTATAAAGTTAAACTATCAAGTCCCAATTGAGAGATCTTACACCCGTAATGCATGATAAAATTGTCAAAAGGTTCTACAGTTGGGAGAAATAATTCATCTTATTATTAATTGAAATTTTTGTTTCTGCAATTCCTCTAACAGAAGGCATAATATACACAGCATACATCTGTATGTAATACTAAATTATTTTCATATAGGTTAGATTTATCTAGACCCCAATATATTGCTTGTTCTGAAGGTCAAGATGAGAAGATAAAATTTTAATAATAATAAGTCAGATAACATTTATTTAGTATTTACCATGGACCAGGCACTATACTAAGTGTTTTGGACAAATCATCCCATTTACTATTCACCCACACCTATGGAATAGGTAATATTATTGTGTCTATTTACACTTGAGGAAAATGAGGGGCTTAGAGAGCTAATTAATGTTTGCAAGTTAACACAGCTGAAGACCAGTCGAGCCAGGGATAATAATAGCTGGGTGAGGCCGGGCGCGGTGGCTCAAGCCTGTAATCCCAGCACTTTGGGAGGCCGAGACGGGCGGATCACGAGGTCAGGAGATCGAGACCATCCTGGCTAATACGGTGAAACCCCGTCTCTACTAAAAAATACAAAAAACTAGCCGGGCGACGAGGCGGGCGCCTGTAGTCCCAGCTACTCGGGAGGCTGAGACAGGAGAATGGCGTGAACCCGGGAGGCGGAGCTTGCAGTGAGCTGAGAGCCGGCCACTGCACTCCAGCCTGGGCGGCAGAGCAAGACTCCGTCTCAAAAAAAAAAAAAAAGAAAAAAAAAAAAAAAAAAAGAAATAATAGCTGGGTGAACAACATCCACTCTGGCTGAGCATCTGATTTGATTGGTAAATTCTGTATTATAATGATTGTTAAATGTTTTAATTATTGCCCCTAATAAATCAAGACTCAATCACACTCGACCATGTTATAGCATGTGTTATATTGGTTTGAATTAATTGTTAACAAATCTTCATTTATGTAATTCAGCCTTCTTTGATCCCATTTTTAAATAACTTAAAAGAATTTTTTAAAGTTGCCTAAAATTGCAGTACTGATGAGGATTAGTACATTTGCCTGCCCATGTATATTCCTTGCATAGAGTCATTTCCCACTGCCCTAGCTGAGAGAACAACAAAGGTGGCGAACCCACTATCCTCATAGCAGTGGAGTAGACTGCAGGTGGACCCCTGAGCCAAAAGGAACTGGTTTTCTGTTCTCTCCAGGACTTTGCAATTGTACAGAGGAGTTCTCCTGTTAATTCAGGAGGCCAGAATGGAGACACTACATAAAGTCAATGTGGCATAGCCCTGGTACACCAGGAAAACCAGTTGATTCAGGAGGTCAGAATGGAGACACTACATGAATAGCCCTGGTACACCAGGAAAACCAGTTGATTCAGGAGGTCAGAATGGAGACACTACATAAAGTCGATGTGGCATAGCCCTGGTACACCAGGAAAACCAGTTGATTCAGGAGGTCAGAATGGAGACACTACATGAAGTCAATGTGGCATAGCCCTGGTACACCAGGAAAACCAGTTGATTCAGGAGGTCAGAATGGAGACACTACATGAAGTCAATGTGGCATAGCCCTGGTACACCAGGAAAACCAGTTGATTCAGGAGGTCAGAATGGAGACACTACATGAAGTCAATGTGGCATAGCCCTGGTACACCAGGAAAACCAGTTGATTCAGGAGGTCAGAATGGAGACACTACATAAAGTCAATGTGGCATAGCCCTGGTACACCAGGAAAACCAGTTGATTCAGGAGGTCAGAATGGAGACACTACATAAAGTCGATGTGGCATAGCCCTGGTACACCAGGAAAACCAGTTGATTCAGGAGGTCAGAATGGAGACACTACATAAAGTCGATGTGGCATAGCTCTGGTACACCAGGAAAGCCAGTTAATTCAGGAGGCCAGAATAGAGACACTATATAAGTCAATGTGGCATAGCCCTGGTACATCAGGAAAACCAGTCTTTAGAGAGAGAAAGGAATGAAGCAGTCACAGAAAGGAATGGACCCAGGACAGATATAGGCTCAAGAAGAAGAAGAGTTGCAGCTGACTCTCTTGTGCCTGTTCCAGCTTCTTTAAGAGTCAAATGGCACCACCTTCTCTGTGTTCCTTGAGGCCTTCCTGTAACTCCAACAAATGCCTGCTTTCGGTTTGAGCAGAATTCTGTTCCTACAATCAAATAATCCCCCAGATTTGGCATTGATTTGGCATTTACTCTGCCAATATTCACTGTCACATATAACAACTTACTTCAACACTTATCATAAACACTCAGAAATTCAAATTCTTAAATTAGAGAAAACAAACTTACCTACATAGATTTTTATTTTACTTATTATGAAATACTTTGTTTTTCACTAAAGACCCTAAAATCAATCCAGAACATTTGTATTTAAAAAACATGGCACTTTCTTTCTTTTTTTTTTTTCTTTTGAAAAACATGACACTTCGTTTCTTTTCTGTGACAGTTTTACTTTGTGCAAAATTCGCAATTAGGTAACAAATTTTACCTAGTAGAGATTTAAAAACCAAAACTTACTGACAAGGGGAACTGTGTGTGTGTGTGTGTGTGTGTGTGTGTGTGTGTGTGTGTGTGAATGCAGATGCTTCATTTCCCTTCTTTAGAGATCTATTAATTTTGAAACTAGGACTCTTCATCAATATGAGTATGAAGAGGTGACATTTTTTCCCCTTCAATCACAGAATTGCTATCTGACAATCTGTGTGCCTTGGTTTTTAAAACTGTGAAAACAGGGATAATACTATATATATATATATATATATATATATATATATCTCCAACTTCAAGTAAATTATTTGTTCAACAATAAAACAATGGAAATTCAAAGAAATCATTTGTTCAATGATAAACCAACAAATCTGTTAATTATTAAACTCCAAAAAAACTCTAAAGATACCAAAAATTGATAACCTATAAGAATGCACCATTTTATTCATTGACAAAGTTTTGACTAAATGCTTAGCTAAAATTAATCAGTTCATAGTACCTGTTGTTAAAATGGAAATGAAGGTAACAGCAATGAAGAAGATGACAAAAATCATTTCTATTCTCATTTGGAACCAGCGCAGTGTTGAAAGGTACAAGAACCAGTTGGCAGTATGTAAATTCAGAGCTTTGTGGAACAGAGTTTCAAAGTAAGGCTGCCGTCCGAAGGCACGAAGTGTCCATAGTCCTTTTAAGCTTGTAACAAGATGAGTGAAAATTGGACTCCTGCCTGTGAAATATTTCCATAGAAAACATTGCAAATAACATAAACACAGAATGCAATTTCATAACACGATGTACCTGAAAAAGACTAAATTAGAGTAATCATATCGCAAATGTCATTGGCTAAAAAGATTTTTTCACACTGGTGCCATTCTTTGAATAGATGTGATTTGTTATTGTATTAATGAGTTACCCTCCTTTTTTACTTGGCTACCAGAGATGGGAACTTAAAAAATCACCACCAATATTTATTCCTTTTTCTTGGTTACCACTGGGAATTTTCTGGCTAATTCTAAATTAATTATTACTGAAAAAAATGTTAAGACAATTTTTTCAAGTATCTACATTAAGGAAGTTTATGTGACTTGATTTAGCTAATAACCTACAAAGCAGAAATATACTGAAAAATTATTGCCTGAAAATGCACCAACACTAAGGCTGTCACTGCAAAATGTGATTCCCTAACAGCTCAAGTAGAGTTTGGGGAAACACAAAATGGCAGCTCCAATACATGAAGGAAGGGTGTCTGAAGACAAAAAGTGAAAGGGACAAATTTGGTCAAGTATCATTTGGGAACCCAGAGAAACCTTTAGTAATAGCAGCACTATCATTTTTTAAAGTTAATTGATATAAGTTTATTATAAACAAATGTCCTGTACACCAACCGTGGTAAGATTCTATATACCCATTTTAAAACCAAAATGAAGTCACATGGCCGTTAATTAAGAAAAACAATCCATGTGTACTTTGTAATACAGTTTCCTTTTATAGACATACACATGTAGAAAAAAATTATTGTTATATGATGTGAAAGTTTAAAAGCAGAATTTTTTTGAAAAGTAGATTAACAATAAAGAATCTCAAATAGCTCTTGTAGCTTTTTTCCAAGATGAATATCACACATTCACTGTCATACCTTCAGATTCCAGTTGTTTGAGTTGCTGTGAGGTTTGGAGGAAATATGCTCTCAACATAATAAAAGCCACTATCACTGGCACTGTTGCAACAAAGATGTAGGGTTGTAAAACTGCGACAACTGCTATAGCTCCAATCACAATTAATAACAACTGCAAGATCGAAGAAAACATGTTTGTGAGTAAACGTTTTCACATTGCAAAGTGGACAAAGTATGTCAGTGATTTATTTTTAAATACTCTCCCCATTCTATTCCTAGTTGGAAAGTAGCCATTTGCAAGTACATTTTTCATAGGCTCTATGAAAATTTTAAAAATTGTTCAGGTCACTGATAACATTTTTGAAGTTTTGAAAAATGGTGTTCTTTGATCTTGGGATATGTTCATTTCCCAGGCACTTTAAAGTATTGTATGATAAATACATTTTAAGTGAATATTAATTTAAAATAAACTATTTTTAAATAATTTTAGTATGAAGGTGAATCTTAGGATTTATTTTGGTTAGACAGTTTTTGAAAGTTGGGCGTTCATCTTGGAGTCTTTTGATTCAGAAAGTTCTGCTTGAAATACAAGCTTGCCATTTAGGCAAGCTACCTAACCCTTTGGAGCATATTTTCTCATGCTTAACATTGAAATAAATCATACTTAACAAATTCCATATTTCTACATTACACCAAATACATACATTTTTAAAAGGTACAAAGTCTGCCAACACTTACTTCATAATAATCCATTTGAATAAAGTGTAAATAAAGTAACAGTCAGCAGAAAGGAAAAAAAATAAACACTTTATAACACCCGTATGCTATTCAGTGAGGCAGTTCTCTGCCAGTTTCCCTAAGTGACACATGCATTTTCAACTGATATAACTTTAGAACTGAAAGGGACCCTTATTAGGTTTATATTCCCCATTCTACAAGTGACAAACCTGAGACCCTTCAAGATAAGTGTCTGCTCAGGGTAAAATAGTGGGAATCTGCAGAAAATAATCCCGATTTTCAATTTTCACTATACAGTGCTCCAATCCAGAAAGCAAATTTGTCAGAACATTGTCAAAAGTTAGAAAATAGAATGAAGATTATATGAGATATCAAAATACTCAAACTCAAAGAAGCAAAGAACAGAACCATGGGCAACAGGACAGGGGAGAGAGGGAAATGGGGAGTTACTAATCAACAGGTATAAAATTTCAGGAGTGCAAAATGAGTAAGTTCCAGAGATCTGCCGTGCAACATTTTGCCCATGGTGAACAATATTGTATTTTACACATAAAAATCTGTTAAGAGGGTAAACCTCATGTTAAGTGGACTTGCCACAATAAAATTAAAATTTTTAAAGAGAAAAGTAATAGAAAATAGAGTGAACAGAAATATTTCTTAAAAAAGAAAACGTATAGGTATGCTTTATTTTGTGCAACAGATCTGCTTCTGAAATGTCATGAATATAATTAAATTTCATTTGTTTGAAATTAAGTACAACCGGAGGTATAACACAATTAAGTATAATCAGAGGAGCTCACAATTTAAAGGACCCCTGTGATTAATCATTTAACAAAATCAAAATTAACCAAATTTGTACTGTATTTGGATTGTCGTATATTATGCTCCCTTAATATGAGACTCTCTTACAAATAAAATAGGTAAATTAATATAAAAGACCTCTGCTTAATCATTTGTGAAAGAACAACAAATGAATCTTAGCATTAAAAGTTGAACCGGGCCAGGTGCAGTGGCTAACACCTGTAATTCCAGCACTTTAAGAGGCTGAGGCAGGTGGATCACTTGAGGTCAGGAGTTGAAGACCAGCCTGGTCAATGTGGTGAAATCCTATCTCTAGTAATAATACAAAAGTTAGCCAGGCATGGTGGTGGGCACCTGTAATCCCAGCTACTCTGGAGGCTGACACAAGAGAATCGCTTGAACCCAGGAGGCAGAGGTTGCATTGAGCCAAGATTGCACCACTGCACTCCAGCCTGGGCGACAGAGTGAGACTCCGTCTCAATTTAAAAACAAACAAAAAACAAACACGTTGAGCAGAAATGATTCAAATTGGCATAAAAGAAAAAATTTGAGAGCCATCACGTATGTCAAAAATGTTAATTTATAAAATGAATATTTAAAAATTAACTCTTACAGAGGAGTTCTGAAGTGAGCCTCAAATAATTATCAAGAGGCACCACTGGCAAATACTTTCACAATCAAGTCAAGAGGTTCACATTCCAATTTTTATATGATGCAATAATATATTTGAGACCAGTTATTTACACTCTTAACATGAAAAACAAATGTCAGCATTTAGTGACACAGGACATGTTTCTTTGAATGCATGAATTCAAAGCATGGATTTAAATATTCCATCAGCTGCTTCTAAGTTATATCTTTAAACAGAACAACTGAAGGATATCCAAAATGCCAAAGTTCACTTGGAACAGTAAATATACTTGTGTCAATCATTTCAGATGAGGCAAACTGACAGTCTGATTTTTCTGCACCTGCCAATGTTGGTTATATATACACACCTATGTGATAATACTTCTTTTGTTTTATATGTTCAATCAAATACAGTATTATTATTTTGCAGGGGTGGGGAAAGAGCAAGAGGGGACAATGACTCATCCCAACATGGGCAGCATCCTATTCCAACTGTTTCTCCAGGGAGATCACTGAGACTGTGGCATTTGCTCTCTGGAGCTTGACCTAAACCAGTCAGGAAGCTCAGGAAGCTGTGCTCAAACCTGGTCCAACAACCACAGCTTACAACACTCCTTAAATCCTGTCACTTATGGAGACCTAATGTCCCAAGTTCACTTTCACCTCCTCCACTGCCCTTTTCTTCTCCACTCTCACCACCAGTCAGTCACCCCAACCCAAAGAGTCAGCCTTTGAGCCAGGCTTCCCTGGAGGCCTATTCACATCTATCACTCAGGGACAGCCCTCATAAAACCCTAGATTTTTCTTTCCCCTCTCTTTTGTTCAAAAACTTATCTTTGCTTCTCTCCCTTCCTTATGGTCCTTACTGTGGGGGAATGGGCTAGCTACTCTGTGCCAAAATGTTCACGGTGAAGCTAGTTTCAAGTGTAACCCACCCAGGGAATCCATCTTCATTCTAATACAGGCCTTTTGCGGGGAGGTTGGCTTCCATAAAATAGTGATGCCAATGCCAAAATGTCACACTTTACAGCCAGTGATCTGGGGAAAGATGGCCTTTTGTGCCTCTCAAATCACTCCCAAGTAGACCGCTATTACATCTAAATGTGGGATTGCCTCAGGTCTGGGCCAGATAAACAGTTCTGACTTGTTATTGAATTTACTAAACTTACATCTATTTTGAAGGCTTTGGATAACCACAAAATGAATTCAGTAGACAGGACTTCAACTGTCAATCAAATAAAAATTGAAAACGAAATTGCATTTGCTTTTGCTATTATTTTAAAAACAACAGGACAAACACAGACATACTTAACAGTACTTATTTTTACATACCTGGATGAAGTCAAATATGGTAAGAGGCAGAAGATCATCCAAAATTGCTATATCTTTGGAGAATCTATTAAGAATCCCACCTATAATATACAAGATGACAAATTCCTCAAAAGATGTATCAATATATTCAATAATAAATTTGGATCACGGTAGACTCATTCAGAACCCAAATAAGAATTAGCATGTAATCAGATAAATAAAGACTTAGAAAATTTTGTTTCTTTCCAAACATTCTAAATAATTATGTGTTCAAGTTATTGTCTTGTACTTTTAAACGTTTTAAAAAGTTTCAGATTCCTGTAAGATTCAAGTAACAACCAATGTCTTTGAAATATATTTTACTATAAATTATGTTAGGAATAGGTGGGTATTCATCCTGCTATTACAATCTTATTTTTGCAACCTTGCATTTAATGACAACTTACTGGATATGCTGTCACCATTTCCCTTCCATTTGTATTCCATAACATAGGGGCCTCCTTTTCCTCTGACTTCCATACCTTTTTGACATACCTCTACCGAAACCCTGGCTGCTCTCTCTCCCTGCCTGCCCCACTGTCTGGTCCTCCCTTGTCATACTCTCTTTCTACCCTCTTCGTGGATAATCTACATTTCAACCTCTCATCTAAATCATGGATTCACATTTGTAAGGTTGATAACTTGTTGCTTCAATTTAAAAAGGTTATATACAAGTGTCTACTATGTACCAGGCACAATGCTAGGCACTGAAATAACTGAGGTGAATATGCCATGCTCCTTGTCCTTGAGAAATTCATTGTCTAGACAGGAATTAAACAAACAATTTGATAAAATGTAACATAATACTGTACAAATAAAGTGATATTGAATCTTACCATTTACCCCCCATAGACTGCAGGATAAAGTCCAAAATTCCTAGTTTAATATTTAATGCCTTGCATAATTTGGCCTCAACCCACCTACCTAGTACAAGCTTCCTCTGCTCAAATACCGTTTCAGCCAAACTGGTCTATTCTTTAAACACACGCTACACTTTCCTACCTCCCTGCTTTCCCCATGTGGTTCCCTCCACCTGAAACCCCTTTCCCCTCAGCTCTCATTGTCAAAATCTGTTTCCTCCCTTGCTCAACTCAAATGCCCCTCCTGCAAGAAAGCATCAGTGTTTTCTCCAGCTGGGATTAATCTCTTCCTCCTCTGGACATATTTAATACATCTTCTTTGCACCTCTGTTATAATGACTATATGCATGTCTTATATCACAGGAACTTATAAACATATCTTAACTCTTTTTCTAGGTTATAAATTGCTAGAGGTCAATGGGATCATGCCACACTTATTTTATATCACCCATAGCCCCAAGCAAAAAGGCCTTATATGTAGGAATTATTTAATACATATTTATTAATACATTCTTTAGCATATTTAATTAAACATATTTGTATCTTTTCATGATAATCAAAAATTGAAAAAATAGCCATTGGTATTTATAAACAGTGTTCAGAAAATGAAATTTGCTTTGGTGGAAAGAAAAATCCATCCTGGTGCTTATTATATTTCAAATGGTTTGGAACCAACTATGAACAGCATTAAAGGGAAACAGGAGCTTGGAAAAGAAGAGGTGGAATAGCCAGTGCAACCTCTGTGGGAACAACACCCCACAGAAGGGAACCACGGGGAACTTATATTGATTTCCCACTGGCTATGTAGCAGGCAAGTAAATTGCCTTGTTTCATTCTCACAAAGATCCTCTGAAACATTCTTTTCCCCACTTAACAGGTGAGGAGGCCAAGGCTCGGGAGAGTCACTTGCCCATGATCACTGCTCTTATAGTGCCAACTCAGAGCTCAGGCAATGCTCATGTTCTTTCCACTGTGCCACATGGCTCATGTCTGACTCTTCTAGATATGTGTGGGAAATCCCCTGCCTTCTCTGGGTCTCAGATTTCCATAAAAAATAAAATCAATGGATCAAGTTAATTGGACATCTTGAGTCTAAAATTCTTAGCTCCAAAACAGAGGATGGTGATGAGTATATCCAAATGAGGCAAGATTTCAGCAACACACATGGGCTTCAGAATAAATATCAAGATCTTCCTAAATACTATAACACTGAAATTTTGTCATCCAGAATATATGATGGGTTTTTCTTATCTTGAGTTTTTTAGATTTCTGAAAATTTTAGTCTTGGAATTTATTCCTTGCTTTATATTAAATGTTTCTGTGTCAATTCCTCCTCTCACCTGTGACCTCCTCCAGGGCAAGAACTGTGCCTTATTCATCTTTTCATACCACAGAGTAAATGCCTCAACAGAGAAAGTGCTCACAGGTTGCTGTGAAAAAACTTGGGGGAATCCTTATTAACCTCAGTCTTGCAGTGCAAATTTGTCTAATGAGGAATCAACAGAATTGATTTCTTCCAAAGTACCTTATTAGTTTTTAAATTTTTTAGTATCTTTATTCTTTTTTTTTTTTTTTTTTTTTTTTTTTTTGAGACGGAGTTTCGCTCTGTCGCCCAGGCTGGAGTGCAGTGGCCGGATCTCAGCTCACTGCAAGCTCCGCCTCCCGGGTTCACGCCATTCTCCTGCCTCAGCCTCCCGAGTAGCTGGGACTACAGGCGCCCGCCACCTCGCCCGGCTAGTTTTTTTGTACTTTTTAGTAGAGACGGGGTTTCATGGTGTTAGCCAGGATGGTCTCGATCTCCTGACCTCGTGATCCGCCCGTCTCGGCCTCCCAAAGTGCTGGGATTACAGGCTTGAGCCACCGCGCCTGGCCGTATCTTTATTCTACTACTCTGACTTTCTATTACTTCAAATATGATAATATTAAAGTAGTTTTAAAATACATTTGGGATCCCCCCTACTATATAACTTTGAGCAGTTACATGAAATTAGATTATTCTACCCATCAAAAGACTAAATAATATGTTAATATGTTAATAAATACAATGTTAATAAATGTTAATAAATACAAAAAAAAATTTTCTTTGATCACTTTAAATTTCCTGCCCTTTTGAACAATATTATATATTAGCAACAAGATGCCCAGAAGAAAGCTAGACCAAGTATTTGAAAAGAGAGGTATGACTGACCCATAAGGGCCTTCTTGTGCTGCTACAGTCCCACCAACCTCACAGTCTTGCAAACCTAGCTACTCTAGTTATCTAACACAGAAATATTAGGAGCAACAACATATGATAACCTATAATATCTGAGAAATGTGCATGCCAGTCAAAAGGAGGTTCAACAACGGGCAGATGCCTCTGTGCAAAAGCCAGCACTGCCATTAGAAAACCAACAAAACCACAGGCCCTATTGATGGTGGATCAGCAGTTTCATTTCTTAGACCTAGTAAAGTACCTGCTTTCAACGTGTTGAGGGTTGACATAGGTGCCTGAAGAACAGAATGTAACATTTTGTGGTGTAAAATTTTCGACACTGTGATTAGAGTATGCACCAGTGGTAGACCTCTGAAGAATCCCATAGCAAGCAAAGTGTCGGCTACTCCCACGTAAATGTAAAACACATAATACGAACTGGTTCTGGTGATAATCACTGCATAGCTGTTATTTCTACTATAAGTACTATTCCCTTTGTCTTGAGGAGGAGTGCTGTAAAGCAAAAGGGAAATTGTTATTTGGTAGCCAAACTTACTTATTGAATTTTCAATACATGTAAATGGAACTAAATCTGAGTCTAAAGAAATACAATATATTGCATTAGAAGAGTGTGTACCCTTAATCTCAAAATCTCACTATTATTGCAAGAAAATAGATATGTTTTCTCATTATTGATAGAGGTTGAGTTGTTCTTTATTGAATTAAAACATTTGAAGAAAACTGTAAAAGTGTAATGTTATTTCAAATATTTTTATTGTGTTTCACAGAAACTGAACAGAACTATATTCTTTAGAAACTGCAGGAACTGTACATGCTAACAATTTATTCATTTTATTTTATTTTATTTTAGATATAGGATCTTGCTACATTGTCCAGGCTGGAGTGCAGTGGCTATTCACAATGATAGAACACTACAGCCCTGAGCTCCTGGGCTCAAGTGATCCTCTTGCGTCAGTCTGTGGAGGAGCTAGGACTACAGGTATGTGTTACCTTACCCAACTAATGGTCATCATTTAAACAAAAAACCTTATTTTTCCACTACCATAATGCTTGGGAGAAATGAAACAAAGTAGATTACAATACATACAAACAGTGGATTACAATATTTAATCAACAGAAATAAAACACAATCTACACAATAGGACATGGAATACTCACTTTCCAAGGAACCACAGCACAACCAAAGAAGCAGCCACCTGGAATGGAACAAGAAAACAGTTGATTTTTTTCTAACATCTTCACCTATTCCTCACATGCCCACATCTAAATTCACATCACACCATTTGATGTGTGTACCAATATCAACGTACACACAATTTCATCTTCCTTTGCTTTGTGTTCCCGGGTCCAGCAGCTGTAATAGTTGTTCTAAGGACTATTATATGTGATATACACATTAAGTGTATATCACTTAAGTGTATAACACATTAAGTTAATGGAATTCAAATTTCACTGAAGTAAATTCTTTGCCATTTATCTCCTTTATTCAATAGAAACTATTGAACCTCACAAGAAAGCCAAGATCACAGCTGAATGTTTTAAATAATAAACATTTTTTAAAGAAACTAATCTCAGCCTGCTGGCAGATAATTAATCTGTTTATTTGCTATAAATAATTTCATTTGCCATTCAATGATTATAGGGGACTAATACCTGTGAAACCAATTAATTACTGGAAAAGGCGAGATTAATATTAATGGAAATGAATTACAAGTTTCAGGCCAGGCCCAGTGGCTCACACTTGTAATACCAGCACTTTGGGAGGCCAAGGCGGACACATCACTTGAGGCCAGGAGTTTGAGGACAGCCTGGCCAATGTGGCAAAACCTCATCTCTACTAGAAATGCCAAAAAATATTAGCCAGGCCTGGTGGCGCACACTTTGATTCCAACTACTCAGGTGGCTGAGGCACTAGAACTGCTTGAACCCAGAAGGTAGAGGTTGCAGTGAGCCAAGATCACACCACTGCTACACTCCAGACTGGACGATAGAGTGAGATTGCCTTCAGTAATTTACTAATGGAACAATAACTAAAGTAATGTTCAAAGACTGGTCTAGTCATCATAATATAAAATTATTTGGTGGCTGTTTCCACATAGAACTACCAACCTAAACTGCTTATATTGACTAGAACAAAATATTTTCAAGGACTTAACATATACTTTTTAAAAATATTTGGTGCTTATAGAAACAATAGAGTAAGTAAGTTCTGTCACTTCATTTTCAAAATGTTTTCAGGTTATAAAGTTTATTCAGTTTATGATAGAGTGACAGTCATAGGTGATTAGGGTAAAAAGGAAAAATATTTTTATTTTCAATTTTCTCAGGGCTTTAAGAATCATTCCATACCACATAGAAAACGGTATGCTTAATATCCAGATTTCAATGCTTCACAAGTCAAATGACACCCTAAAACATAAACCAACTGTCATAAAGCTGCCCTAAAATAATTACTATTAGTCAATAGCAGCAGTGGTATTATGGGATATACTACATATCTACTACTAATAATCAGGGATTTCTAATTAACAAGCAGAAGGGAAGTCATAAAGAAACATGATAAAGCAGTTCTATAACATATTCTTAACAAGCATAGAATGAAAGCATTAAAAAGGATCTTCGGATATTCCAGTCAACAACAAGACTCTCTAGGTTTTTTTCAAAAGAACCAGGAAACTGCTTCCTAATGTATTATTTTCATTTCTTCTCCATCTAGTCAATGATGCACTGCCAAGCAGGGGTTCTAAGAATTAACATAGTAGATTTTTTTTTTTTTGCCTATTTCTTTGGTGCTAATGTCTAAGAACTTACAGAAGATACTGCCCTATAGCAGGGAAAATGTTACAAAATCCAAAGTAGAGTCACTTTCTTTCCAAAATGATAAGTGCTAACAAACTGAATAGACCAAATTAAGTTTTTTCACTTTAACAGCTTTGAAGAAGTTTTTAAAAAGACTATATACTTCATATTTCAAAAGGGAAGCATATTTTACCTAACCTATAAAAACATAAATCTAAATTGAAATATGAACCTTAGGAAAACTAAAAATAGACAAACCACTTACATCAAGGACGAAATGTATCTTAACCTTTCTTTAGATTCTCTGGTCATGAGTACAAGACTCTCAATTGGATTTAAAAAAACTAAACTGTCATCCTGGATTAGCAGTTATACCAGAATGTGACATGCTCATGATACATTTCAATGGTAATGAGAAACGGGCACAATGGTATCATAAAGGAGTTTAGTCTAAAAGAAAAACTATGGAAATTTTGATTCAAAGAAGGCAATAGAATTGTGAACACTGGTGAATGAATTGTTTAGTTGTATAATTGTGAACATACTTTTAAAAAATTACTATTTTTCTACTATCACCTCTTGTGCTGATGAGGATCTGAACTTGTGGCCTACCATGCAATTTTCATTCTTTCCGGCCCCACTTCCCCCCCGCTTTTTTTTTAACTTGGCGATGTGAAGAACAGTAGAGGCTTGGTAAAGAAACCACAATGGGGACATTGAAGACAACAAAATTTCTGTAAGCAAGTGTGTGATTTGACTCTCTAAAAGGGTTGTCTAAAATGAATGCTAAGCCACTAATACATGTTTAATCTCATTTTGTGACGAAATCTTCATTTAAATAGTAATTGCCTGCATATTTAACAATAAAATATCTAGAGCAGCTGTGTCCAACCTTTTGAATGAGAGGACCATTATGCTTATCTGTGGTGGCAGATATCACAAAGATTATGCATGGACTTTTTTTTCTTTTTTTTTTTTTTAGCTCATCTGCTATTGTAAGTGTATTTTATGTGTGGCCCAAGACAACTCTTCTTCTTCCAATGTGGCCCAGGTAAGCCACAAGGTTGGACACTCATGATCTAGAGTCAAATGAATTTAAAATTTAGTACAGATTTGCTTTCAGTGTTTTGTTGTTGTTGCTGTTGTTGTTGTTTATTTATTTATTTAGAGATAGGGTCTCTCTCTGGCACCCAGGCTGGAATGCAATGGCACAATCACAGCTCACAGCAGCCTTGACCTCCCAGACTCAAGCAATTCTCCCACCTCAGCCTCCTTAGTAAATGGTAGCATAGAAGCACACACCACCATGCCCAGCTAATTTTTTAATGTTTTTGTAGATACAGTGTCTCACTATGTTGCCCAGGCTGGTCTCGACCCCTGGGCTCAAGCAATCCTCCCCATTCAGTCTCCTAAAATTCTGGGATTACAGGCATGAACCACCATGCCTGGCCTTTAATTTTAATCCAAATAAAAGCCTTCTACTTTGGGTTTCTTAATCTCTTAACATTTATTGTAAAATCTATTAAAAACTCTTATCTTTATATTTAAATATACTTGATATGTAATATGAAATAATAAAATATCAATAGTGATTCTAATTGTTTAATTTCAATCCAAATAAAAGCCTTCTACTTTTGAGTTTTTGAATCTCTTTAACATTTACTATTAAAATCTATTAAAAACTCTTCTTATACTTGTATTTAAATATATTTTATATGTAATATGAAATAGTAAAATATCAATAGTGATTCTAATTGTTGATTTTTCAGAAGCTAAGAACTATATGAATCTATACGATTATATACTGTAAAATCACAAATATATGTAACATATAAATATATACAACTTATACATAGTTATATATGTGTGTATATAAGCACACATACATGTATACATATATATGTATGTGTATATATACATATTTACATGTGTGTGCATATATATGTATACATCCTTGCAAACTATCTTAATTTAACTTTAAATCACAGTAATACTTTACAAAAGAACATTCTTACCTCAGCCAGAAAAATTACCAAGCACCAAATTAGCACAAAAATTAAGCTCTTGTGGACAGTAATATATCGAAGGTATGTGTTCCATGTAGTCACCGCTGGTATGCTCTCCATATCATCAAAAAAGCACTCCTGAATAAGAGAATTATGGCTATTACAATAAGACAGTACAGTTTCATGCCACCATTGTGGTTTTATTTTTAATATATGAAAATAAAGGAATAGTATTACTTGAATCTAAGTGTATTTTAACAAATATAAATCAGTATAAATGCCATGTATGATGTCATTTCATAGTCAGAATAATGTCTACTGGAGCAACACAGCTTTATTAAAACTGAGAAACACCATAATTTTTCAAAATTCTAAAAATGTATCACTGATTATGTAACTGTATTATTATCGGACAATTTTACCATTAAAGGCTTAACAGTGGCATACCTTTTATCAAATGAATGATACCATCTAAATGAAGTTTCCCAGAACTCTCTTTGATTTAACCTGTTTCTTCAGGGGTCCATGGACAAGTGCAGATCAGTATACTGCACTGTATATACTATAAAGCTCTTCCAATAGACTGAAAGCCCATTTGTGTTTGAACATTCCTTAGTAACTTAGGACTATCTCTCTTTGCAGCTATGATTTAAATTACATAATTCTCATCCTAGGCATATTCCTATTCCTCTAAAAATCTTTGTCTTTTGGCATATAGATACATTTCAAAATTTTGAAAAAGAGAGATTCCAGATAGTCCAAAGGAAAAAGATAGTTTTGTTTCTCACAAAATCAACAAAACTCATGGGAAAGCACTATGAATCACAAAGAAAGGGTCCTATGGAATTGGGATATAGTGCACTGGTTAGGAGTATGCATTTTTTGAGTCAGACAGATCTGAATTTGAACCCAAACTCCACCATTAACAGCCTAGGAGCCGCTTGAATTCAAGCGTGTTGCTGAACTTCTCTGAACTTTAATTTCCTTATCTGCAAATGTGAAAAATTTTAAGTACCTTCCAGGGTAGTTGTGGGGACTAAATGTATGCCACCTAGAACTAGATGCAATCCATAAATAGGAACTGTTATTAGTCAAGGCTATCATTCTTTACAACTAAATTTTTAGGCTCAGGATTGAGAAATTCATTTAGATTGATATTAAATTATACAAATGGGTTGGGTGCAGTGGCTCAGGCTGGGCAGGGTGGCTCATGCCTGTAATCCCAGCACTTTGGGAGGCCAAGGCGGGCAGATCACAAGGTCAGGAGTTCGAGACCAGCCTGGCCAACATGATGAAACCCCTTCTCTACTAAAAATACAAAAATTAGCTGGGTGTGGTGGTGCATGCCTGTAATCCCAGCTACTCAGGAGGCTGAGGCAGGAGAATTGCTTGAATCCAGTAGGCAGAGGTTGCAGTGAGCCAAGGTCACGCCATTGCATTCCAGCCTGAGTGACAGAGTGAGACTCCATCTCAAACAAACAAACACTCTATAGATGAATTATCATTTAGGAAACCTTCGTAAAGTATAGAAATACTAAAATTATGCATTTTAGGGATCTATTTTATTCCCTCATTTTACAAAGAAGGAAACTTCAGTCTAGAGATGTTAATGGCTTGTGTCTCGTCAAAGGTCACATTATTCTCAAATGATCTATACTATTAAATATATCAATTAATTACAACCCTGCCCATGGCTCATTTCATCCAAGGTATTAAGTTTTCTATTAAAATAACAAAAGCTCTCCTTTTTATATTATTTCTTGTTTTAAAAATAAAATGCTTTTATTCTTAAAACCTAATATAACAAAGATTCTGTCTGAAGATTGGCACTAGTACATGTTGAGCTTCATATACATTCTCTAAAAGAAATCTTTTTAGAAACCCAATGTATAAAGCAAACTCACACGATAAAAAAAGCCCACACTAGCTAAATTCAGGCAAGACTGATATACAAACTAAAATGTGAGTTAGTCCCATCAAGAGTCTAAATGTTTATATACCTTATAGTAAGCTACTTCCATACAGATTATTTTGTGAGCTATAAATAATGAAAGCTACTATTTATTTATACAGTTACTTATACTGCACCTCTTCCCACAGAGGGTTCAAGATAGTAATAAAGTAGATGTTTTCTAACTTACAGTCACAATTATCACTGGTTTAGTAAAGGATCGAAAACTAAATCCTTTCCCATTTTATGGGAAGAGACATGTCCATCGCAAAAAGAAATCATTTGTTATTTTACATTTTAAAGTTGCTTGCATAATTAATGTATTTCATACTGTCTGAGTTTTAAGATAAACCTTATCCTAATCCCATGATTTGAGTAAATTTTGTTACATGCTACATATTGCATTCTACTCAATTGCACCCTGTGTGGTGAAATACCCACAAGCAATTTATACCTACCTTTAAGTCTTCTTCATTAATTTCTTCACTTATTTCCAAGCCAGTTTCTTGAGATAACCTTCTTGAATATATATCCAGTTCAGTCAAGTTTGCCTGAGGGGCCAGTGACACTTTTCGTGTGGATGCTGCTGTCTTTCTGTGAATGCTCTGATCTTGGTTAACTGACTGTGTCATCAGGTTCAGAACAGACTGCCTCCTTCGTGCCTGAAGCGTGGGGCCAGTGCTGATCACGCTGATGCGAGGGAGTATCACCTCTCCCTGCTCAGAATCTGGAACTAAGGACAGCCTTCTCTCTAAAGGCTCATCAGAATCCTCTTCGATGCCATTCATTTGTAAGGGAGTCTTTTGGACAATGGAAAATTTTCGTATAGAGTTGATTGGATTGAGAATAGAATTCTTCCTTTTTTCCCCAAACTCTCCAGTCTGTTTAAAAGATTGTTTTTTTGTTTCGGTCCGGGAGACAGGAGCATCTCCTTCTAATGAGAAACGGCGTAAGGTCTCAGTTAGGATTGAATTTCTTCTTTCTGCACTAAATTGGTCGAAAGAATCATATCCCATGAGTTTTGAGCTAAAGTCTGGCCGTAGATTTTGGAGTTCTGAAAATGTCCCATAAAAATAGATGCTACCTTCATGTAAAATTAATATTTTGTCAGCTTTCTTTAAATGTTCCATTTTAGAAGTGACCAGAATCCTAGTTTTGTTAGCCATCAGTTTACAGACACAGCTTTAAGATATAAAAATATATAAATATCAATTTTATAAATACTTTATTGCAATGTCTTGTATTTTAGCATTTTATTAATGTTTTATTCTATATAATCTCTATCATACAATTTTATTATATTTTAAATGATTCTATAAGTACTCTGTAGTAATTGAATTGGTACCTTGTGAATTCTGATAGCATGAAATAACATGCTATATTGAAAAGTTGCATGTTAACAGACTGAGAATGAAATTAAATTTCCTATATTAAGTAGATATTTGACTTTGAGCAAATCATTTATCCTCTGGGTCTCAGTTTATTTATCTAGAAAATGAGGAAATTATTAGATGACCTTTAAGGTCCCTAGAGATTTGTACTTCATTTCTTTTAAATGTCAGAGCTCTGCTGTTCTTTAAATTTTCTATTAATTTCTTGTTTACATTTTAGGCTGACCACCAATTTATTTCTCAAGTGCTTACATTAAGACTAATCTGTTTTGCTAAAAATAAAACAGCAACAATAACAACTGAGAATTGGATAATTAATTTGACTCTCCTCTAATAAAACTTTAATCTATTCTAGAAGTAAATCCTGACTAGAATCATCTAAGAAATACCAGTTTTTTTAGGCATTATGTCATATATCATATAGAAAGATACATTGTTCTAGATTGTACTGTAACACAATAACACAATACAAACGTAGTACAGTTTATATTGATAGAAGTTACTTTTCACAGTCTCAGGGTTGTAAAGATAGTATCTTGGATATTAAATTTAACTAAATTCTAAGAAAGGTACTTCTAGGAATAATCCAGCCATTTTATACACATATACACCTTTATTGCTTAAAATCTTTATTTCTAGAAGAGTATATAACTGTTCTCCCAATAAACTATTTGATAGTCCATGAAATCATTTTGAAACTTTGAAATCAAGCCATATAACTGATTGTCTGTCTGTCTAGGGAATTTCATGTATATTGGACCCTAACAGGAGTTCCAAGGAAATATAATTCCTGAGCTCTGTGTGACTGAGGAGGAGATCTCCAAGGAAGTATTGAGGTAGATGAGTGGTCTGAGCATTCACCTACATTAAACCAGAGAAACACTTAGCATATGTATTTTCTTAAGAAGTTTACTATCTAAGGAGAAGACAGAGTAAAATACTAACACAAAAAAGTAAATAAGAATGTTAAGTATAATAATCAATTAAGGTAATATATATCACAAGGCAATGATACTGCAAAAACTACATAGATAGCAATTGCTATAACAGTATAGCAATGGGAGAAACTGGTTCAGCATGAGGTAGTCAGAAAAGGTTTTAATGAAAGTAATCTTGACTCTTGGCCAGGTAGGGCAGATCAGATTTGAGTTAATACCATGCTACATTCTGCCATACCAACAATGGTGAACATATTTCTCAAGAGGTAAAATGCAATCTATGATGGGATAGACTTTCTTTCTTGTGTTTTAGCATAAGCATTATAAGCAAGTTATTCAAAGAACATACCTTTCAAATATTTCTTTTTCTGTTAAAACATCTAGGTATCCAAAAGGAGAGTCTAATAAATACAAATCAGCATCTTTGTATACTGCTCTAAAAAGAAAAAGGAAATTAAATTACATTTCCTCACTATTTCCTGTGTCTTTTAGTGTAGATGATTTGCCTTAAACAGTTCGCTACATGCATTACAATATGGTCACTACATCTATTCACTGAAATAACACTATTCTCAAAAGTGGTGCAGAAGTAGCTCTTTTATACATGTTTTTACTGGGGTAGGTTATTTTAAATGAGGAATAAAGGAATAAGTTGCAGAAGATTTTTATCACTTTTCACAACATTCCAAGAACTGCTGAAGTGGTTTTGCTAACTGTAAGTGGCATAAACTAGCAAAAGTCACAAACTGAATTGTATCATAGCATACACTATAAAATATTACCTTAAACAAACAAACAAACAAACAACTTTTAACAATAGTATCTATTTAGAGACAAGTACCATGCTATGTGCTCAAAATACAATGGCAAAAATTATACAGTTCCTGCCCTCGAAGATGTTGGGTTTTGGTGAGGACACCAAGAAGAAAATAAACTATTTCAAACTGCAAAATGTCAGAGATAGCTAATAAATTACAGTACTTATGTGAAATTATTTTAAAAATGTTTTTCTAAGTGTTAACCACTATCAACAAATTGATAGCAGTGCTGCCACAACTGTAGAACTGATATTGCATTTTGTTCCTTGTAGTTTCAGTCTCTATGTCATATTTATAAAAGTTCCAAATAAGGAAAGTATGAATAATTCACAACAAAATGTATATCCATATTATTTTACTATTTAGCTAAAATATGAAACTATAAGCAAGTAAAATCTACACTGAGTTGACCTTAGAATGGTAATAAAGATGAAGACACAGTTCTCATATTAATAGAAATGAGACAATTTCTTCATAACATTTACATTTTTCAAGTGTGATTGTTAGTAACCTTACTTATATCTCAAGTACATAGGATTCTGTGTTTATACATGTAATTTTTGGTACTTCTGTAAAAAAGAAAATTGTATTCAGCACACAATTAAGAAATTTTTGAAACCAATTTTTAAAATTTTTTAAAAACCAATGGCAAAGCTTTAAAAGTCTAAAACAACCTTTATAGTGTAACTTATTTTTGAAGACAGTATGGAAGAGCTACATAACGGATCCCGTCAAAATGTACACAGTTCCATCCCCCACACTCAGTTCTTAATTCTCTCCCTCACATGTATGACAAGTTTCTTATGAGATTAGAAATAATAAATTCTTCGTCCCAAACTGGACAACACATTACACATTCTGATCAGAATAAGAATAGACAATTATTTGTAGTTCCTTAAAGTGTGCGCACCTTACAGCCAAACCAAATCTTAAACTGATAACACAAACTCAATTCTACGTTGGATGTCTAGAAGCCATATACTCTATCTTATCTAAATTTGTGGAGTACTTCGAATAAATCTTACTTTGGCTCACAGATAAAAATAATCAACTTCCATATTTTTTAGAAGCGATTATCTTGTCCGTGAATTATCCATATCTATTGATTTATTACCTTACAATGTGTTTCCAAGATCAAAGCATGCTTTAATGTAAAGAATCAAAAGGACCTAGGTTCAAATTGTGACTTCACAATTTTCCTGTGTGGCTTTTGGCAAGTTAACATCTAACAGCCTCAATTATCTTATGATCTCTTCTGTAAAGCAGGGAGAACAATTCTTACTTTGCAGAGCTGTAAGGGGTTACATACACACAAAAATACACACATGACTAGAATACTCCCGGGCAATTGCAGGTGCTCAGTGAGGGTTAGTTTCCAGTCTCAGCTTTTGGAAAGCAACAGAAAGTAAGGGAAAGGAGCCAACACATCAATGAGTCAATGTGATTTCTTGTTAACGTCTTTGGCAACAAAGTGAGAAAAATTTTGTTCAGATAAAGCTTGAGAAACATTTGACATCAGAGTCACCAATAATTGTTTAAACTGAAAGTTACAGTTTAACCACAAAGCTCTCTCCTTGATGTACATTATCTATATTTACATCTCTTTAACAGCTTTAAAAGGCTTGGACCAAGAGTGTTTCTACTAAGGGACCTCCTCCCCCAACAATGTTAATGTGTTTGTCCTGTTTATTTTAAATATTGTAGATTTTAAACTAAGTGACATCATTTGCCTTCCTATTTTGCTATGAAAATTATGATGAAAAGTTTTGAAAGTAGATGTTTATCTATACCAAGAAGCCTAAAGCTGGTGTGTACATTGGAGTGGCGGGGTCAACGAAGGAACTTACAGATATTTACATCTTCTCTTGCCAGTATTATGCAGAATCCTAGAGTTTTCCATTTGTAGTAAACTATACCATGAGGCAAACAAATATACAGACACCAAAATATGGGCATGGATTTTGAATAAGCCATAATCTCTATCAAATCTGGATACTATACCATTATTTATAGTTCTTAAATGTGATTCTTAACCTACTAGCTATAAAACCCCAGGATTTTTTCAATTCCAGAAACAGAATATAAAGCAATAGATAAATATCTGTAATTTTTTTTTACATAAATGACATTTACAGCAAATGCTTGTTAGACCAATAATTATTCACCTTGCTAAAGAAATTCTTGCTCGTTGACCTCCACTCAGTGTGATTCCACCTTCTCCAAGAACTATATTGTCTTTCTCTGCAAACTTGGAGATGTCCTATTATCAAAAATAGAAAATTAGAGAGTGACTTTTAGTATGCTCAATCTGAATTTGAAAGGCACATCTTCCTTCTAATGTAATCATATATCACACTATTGCTTTAACCACAGTTGAAATTTTGAACATTGCATCTCCATTATTTCAAATGCAATTTATTCAGTTGGCCAAAAACAACATTGCTGAAATTTTAGATGTAAATTTTTATTTAAATTTTAAAATGTCATTAATGATCATTAAATAATAATTATAAAATACCAAAACATAAAATATGTATATATTTATAGGCATATAAATATGTGTAGATCATCCATAGGTCCATTTTACAAATTCAAATGCTATCAACATACTAAAATGCACTTTTCTCCAATTTAAGTTCACTCTTTTCAAAAGAAATCTCCCAAAATGAATCAACCTTCCAATAACAGAAACTAAAAGAACACTAGTCACACCTCTGCAGGATCGAAGTATCTTCACTGGGCTTCCATGGTTCCAAGGCAATTCCTTTCCATACTTCTCTCACCTATCCTCCCAACTAAAACAGCTTTCTTCCTCATCTATCCTCAGCACTTCATTCCCATGACCTCTCTCCACTCATTCTGCCTCTCCTGTCATCCTTTCTCCTAGGTAATGAACATTTCTGTGGCAACAGCCATTCTAGGCATTGTAAAAGAAGATTGGAATTTATGAGAAATAGTCCTTGACTCCTAGGCATTATATGTCTAATTTAGAAGGTAAGTCATAATCCTGGAGAAGGCTAAATACCATCCCAAAGATTAACTAACCATTTTAAGATAGTTTATAAAACAGTTCACAATTAATTGGCAAATTAATTTTGCACATAACTGAAGTATACAATAGATAGAATACCCTAGAGGCTTTCAAACAGATGGGATTTGGTCTGAGTCTTGAAGAATGAGAAGAGTTAGATAGGCAGTAAACTCTCATTAGCCTTAAAAAAAAAAAAAAAAAAAAAAAGGCACTCTCCCTTTTCTCCTCCCATCCTTGTACATTTGTTTCCACCTCCTTCTTCCTTCCCTCTATTAAAAATTCTCTTCCATATACTTCTTCCTTCTTCTTTCACAATCCAGAAATAATCCAATATTATCTATATCTAAAGTGTCAAAATGGTTACTTCTGTTATTCATTTCTTTCATTTATCTATCATATGGACATAAATAGGACTTCACATGCAAAACTCCAAATGCACAAAGTAAATGTATTAATAAGTAGTCATTTGTATTGAGAACCATTTGGCAGCTCCTGTTGGCTGGAATCATGCTGGCCACTGCCCTCAAGGAACTGTTGCTATCAACATTTCTGATCTAGAGTGACAAAAGGCCTGTGAAAAAAATGCTGACCTGTTGGAGGAGATGTAGCAGGACTCAGTGGACTTCTGCTACTCAGACGTTGGAGAAATAAAACATAGAGAGGTCATTAATACCCATAAGCACTGCTTATGGGGAGGACCTTCTGTGGTTATGAGACCTGTAAAACATAGCTCTTTCTTTCTACCTGGCCTAAATGAGCACGCTTTTGTTCAACTCATGAACTGGACCACTTGCCTAGGATTCCATCCAAATAACAAGAACTGCAGTAGATTTCACTCATAATTTAGAAGGTAGACTTCACACCTAATTTAGAAGGTAATAAGGTAATTTAGAGGTGTTCATGGAAGTGCTCCTTTAGTGAGGTAGAAGATTTCAGTTTTATAGCAATTACAGGACAGCTCATGTGTGTATTTCTTCTCTCCCTGCCTCACATTTTTCCCTTTTCAAATCGCATTCTCTTTTTAAAAACTAAATCTGGTTGGGCATAGTGGCTCACTTATAATCTCAGCACTTCAGGATGCTGGGTGGGAGAAATGCTTGAGATTGGAAGTTTGAGACTAGCCTGGGCAACATAGCAAGACCCATCTCTACACAATTTTTTTCTTTTAAATTAGCTGGGCGTGGTGGCATGCACCTGTAGCCCCAGCTACTCAAGAGGGTGAGGTAGGAGTATTGCTTGAACCCAGGAATCTGAGGCTACAGCGAGCTACAATCACACCACTGCACTGCAGCCTGGGTGACAGAGCAAGACTCTATATCTTAAAAAAAAAAAGGCAAACAAAAAAGCACTTAAATCTTTTGCGGAAAAAAAGAGAATGAAGAGAATGGTTTGCTTTTGCCTTGTATGAATAGATTCCCTGTAGGCTTTTGAAAAAGAGGCATATTTTCTAATACATTATTAAAAAGCAGGAGGTTGCTAAATTATTATAGTTTTCCCTTGTTTTTTCAGATTTGAACTCAACATTGTATTAATTAAACTGGCTAAAATTTCAAAATATTTTTAAGTACTAAAACTAAGTAATTATCTTGACAGTACGATTATAACACAGTTGACTACAGAAAACAGATTATGGATTTAGAGGGTATAGAATCATAGCCTAGCACAGGCAATCAATGAAGATTTATGGAAAGAAGGAAGAGAGACAGGGAAGGCAAGTTAATCAAATATTAAGTTAAAAATAAAGAACTACATAGAAGAAAATAAATAAATGTGTGCAGAGGAGAAAAAGAAAGAAAATTGGAAAAGCAAAAATTGTCAGGAGAAGCAGATATCTATATATTAAAAAGTCAAGAAGATAATAGCGGGAAAAAAGGACAAGAAAAGTGAAGGTGTCAATAAGAAACAGATAGAAGATAAGGAACTACAGCCCATACTTTAGAAAATGTACCTGCTGACAACAACCAAGCTGAGAATCAAATCAAGAACTCAATCCCTTTTACAACAGCTGCAAAAAATAAAATAAAATAAAATACATGAAAATATATTTAACCAGGGAGGTTAAAGATCTTCACAAGGAAAACTACAAAATGCTGCTCAAAGAAATCACAGATGACACAAAGAAGTGGAAACACATCCCATGCTCATGGATGGGTAGAATCAATATTGTGAAAATGACCATACTGCCAAAAGCAATCTACAAATTCCATACAATTCTCATCAAAATACCATCATAATTCTTCACAGAAATAGAAAAAAATCCTAAAATTCATATGGAACTAAAAAAGAGCCCACATAGCTAAAGGGATACTAAGCAAAAAGAACAAATCTGGAGGCATCACATTACCCAACTTCAAATTATACTACAAGGCTATAGTTACTAAAACAGCAAGGTGCTGGTACACGAATAGGCAAGTAGACCAATGGAACAGAATAGAGAACCCAGAAATAAAGCCAAATACTTAAAGCCAACTGATCTTTGACAAAGCATACAAAAACATGAAGTGGGGACAGAATACCCTATTTAATAAATGGTGCCGGGAAAACTGGCAAGTCACATGTAGAAGAATGAAACTGGATCCTCAACGCTCACCTTATACAAAAATTAACTCAAGATGAATCAAATACTTAAATCTAAGACCAGAAAACATAAAATTTCTAGAAGATAACATTGGAAAAACTCTTATTGTCCTTGGTTTAGGCAAAAAGTTCGTGACTAAGATCCCAAAAACAAATGTAACAGAAACAAAAATATATAGATGGGACATAATTAAACTAAAAAGCTTTTGTGCAGCAAAATAAATAATCAGCAGAGTAAACAGACAACCTACAGTGTGGGAAAAAAATCCATAAACTATGCATCCGATAAAGGACTAGCATCCAGGATCTACAAGGAACTCAAACAAATCAGCAAGAAAAAAAAATATATAATGATTCCATCAAAAAGTGGGCAAAAGACAGAATAGACAATTCTCAAGACATGCAAACAAATTACAAACACAGGAAAAAATGCTCAACATCACTGATTATCAGGGAAATGCAAATTAAAACCACAATGAGATACCATCTTGCTCCTGCAAGAATGGTCATAATTCAGAAGTCAAAAAATAATAAGATGTTGGCAAGGATGTGCTGAAAATGGAACAGTTTTACACTGCTGGTGGGATTGTAAACTAGTACAACCACTGTGGAAAACAGTATGGAGATTCCTTAAAGAACTAAAAGAACTACCATTTGATCCAGCAATCCCACTGCTAGATATCTACCCAAAGGAAAAGAAGTCATTATATGGAAAAAAAATGCACACACGTTTATAGCAGGACAATTCATAACTGCAGAAATATGGGTCCAACCTAAATGCCTGTCAGTCAACAAGTGGGTAAAGAAAATCTGGCATATATACATCATGGAATACTATTCAGCCAAAAAACTGAATGAAATAATGGCCTTTGCAGCAACTTGGATGGAGCTAGAGACAATTTATTCTGAATGAAGTAATTCAGGAATGGAAAACCAAATATCGCATGTTCTCACTTATAAGTGAGAGCTAAGCTATGAGGTTGCAAAGGCACAAGAATTATAAAATGTGCTTTGGGGACAATAGAGGAAGGGTGGGACGGGGGAGGGATAAAAGACTACATATTGGGTACAGTGGACACTCCTCAGGTGACGGGTATATCAAAATCTCAGAAATCACCACTAAAGCACGTATCCATGTAACAATAAAACCACCTATAGTCCAAATACTATTGAATTAAATTTTTAAAAAAGAAAAATAAAATATCCCTTCCAGATTTAAATGTCCAAAGACTACAATGTGATTTTATTACATTAATTTTTAAGAAAATAATTAAGAGGCTGTTTCAGTCAAATTTCTATCTTAGGTATCTATAACATTTATATTTTAAACAAGTCAAGGAAATAGGAGGAGGGAGAATGAAAATAAAGCATTCCCTTCCTTTTTTCCTGTATGAATAAGGTGAAAAATATTAGAAAAAGAGATCAGAAGATCTCATGTGAACTCAGGCTTTGCACGCTCAGATCGAATGGAACATCAAATTCCTCCAAAGACCAGAAACAACCCTCCTTTTAGTCTTATCATTCTTCAAATCCTAACTTAAACCTTGTTGAGGAAAAGGAGAAAATGCTTTAAGAAAATGAGGGATTTAGGAAAGGAATTGCTAATAGTTTCTTGGCACCATGTTACTCTGTCCATTTCAATTATAACCACAAGCTACTCTGATTCCTTTTTATTTTAAGAATAGTGTAGTGTGCCCCAGTGCCTGGTCTTTTCAACACTTTCAGTCAGTAAGCCATGGCATGCATTCCAGGAGGGCCCAGGCCTGCCTGGGGAGATGGCTAATGAGAGAGAGTATTCTCCTTCGCCTTGTACCCAGATTAGAGGGAATGGGATTCCTCAGGGTGAAACCTTTCCTGATACTTGGGAGATCTTCCAGGTTGTGTGTACCCTGGGAAAAATGCCATAAAGAAATGCATCCAAGTGTCCTTCCTCCTGAGTCACTGCTGAGTTGAAATCTGAATTATGTTTGTAAAATCCATTTTGAGAGCTATCAGATGTCATGTAAACTGTGCTTGTAGTGGTTGCTCAATAAGTAACAAAGCTGGAATATTGAATTGGATAATGTGAGACCCAGAATTTGAACTCTTGTCTGTCTGGCTTATTGTGAAATCTCAGTTACTTAACAGCTCTCTGACTCAATTCCTCTAACAAAAACCTGGGTCAAAAAATAGTTTATGTTTCATAAAGAGTACTAACTATGAAAATTAAGAAAGTAGCATTTATAAATAAATTCTGTAAATATAAAGCAATGAGATAAAATGTAACAATCCAAGTGAAATTTGTTTTTTTTAATTCTAAAATAAAACTTGGCCGGACATGGTGGCTCAAGCCTGTAATACTGGCGCTTAGGGAGGTCAAGGCAGGTGAATCGCTTGAGCCCAGAAGTGCAAGACCAGTCTGGGCAACATAATGAAACCCTGTCTCCACAAAAAATGTAAAATTTAGCCAGGAATGGTGGCACACACCTGTAGCCCTAGCTACTCTGGAGATTGAGAGGTAGGAGGATCGCTTGAACCCGGGAGGTCAAGGCTTCAATGAACCATGATCACTCCACTGCACTCCAGCCTGGGTGACAGAGTAAGATCTTGTCTCAAAAAATAAATAAAGTAAAATGAAATAAAACTTTACACAAAATACAAAACATGAGTGGTAACATTAGTCAAAGAGCAAAATGACCTGTTTTCTAGCCCTGTCTCTATTACAGGACTAATAGCTTTGAGGAAGTCTTTTCTGGCCCTAACTTGTCCATCTATAAAATGGGGATAATAATATCTTCCTTTAACAGTTGTAAAAATTTGAAGTAATTTAATATAAAGGGCTGGCCCATAATATACACTCAAACACTGGTAACTCTCTTATCAGTGACCTATGTATGACATTCATTTCCATTTATCCTTGAATAGAATGCTTACCTGACGTGATAATATGCCCCATTCTGCCATTACCAAAAAAAAAAAAAAAAAAAAAAGCAGATTTTTAAGGCCTGATCACATAGCTTTTATTAGCATATCATCATAAGGCATGTACAAGAGATGATGTCCAGAAAAAGCACTGGACTTAGAATCAGAAGCTCAAGTCTCAGGTTTGCATGACCTTGCCAGATGTACTGTTGTTGAAGTTGGTGTGTATGTAGCCATGTGATTTTAAACTAAAGGCTACGATTCTTAAGGGTGAGGTCAAGGTAGACATGATGTTCCCAGACAAGATCTTGACTTCTTTCACCTTCCAAGCATGACCACACTAGAAATGACCGATTAATTTTATTTTACAATGCTAAATTGTGCTATGATATTTTTATTCATCTTATATTCTTATAAACGAATTGAGGGAAGACATATAAGTTCTTTACCTTGTCTTTTCTGAGAAAATGTGTCTTGCTAAATTTAGGAAGACTAACTGTTTATTTGAAATTTCCACTAGAATATGTTTCAGCAGTAAAAACAAACAAGAATATCTTTAAATCCCTATACTTGTTGCTAATTGAATAACATACTACTGAATGAAAAATACCTAGATACATAAATATTTTAATAATCAACACCACAGTAACTTTCTTGATAAGTCAATATCAAGATACTGTAAGAAAGCAGATTGATGCAACCTTCCTTCAAGCAATTCTGTGCTTGAGTTCACTTGCTCACATTTATTTGCAGTCTGGACTAGACTAGACTGAAAGTGTAGTTCATAAATACACTTATTAGGTGCTATGTGACTTTCCCTGGCATTTACTATCTACACTCCTCCTCATAAAAAAACCTACCAATAATATCATTGCACATAAATCTCTATGATTTTGTGATCTTATTTTTCTAAGACATATTCTCATGAATGGGATGGCTAGGTCAAAAGTATGCGTTTTCTTTATTTTTAAAAGACGTTGCCAGGTTCCTTTACAAAACAACCAAAAGAATTATATTTACATTAGCAAGTTTTGAAAGTACCTGTTTCCCCATAATCACCACCACCAATAGATATTAATATAATCACACCTCAATTTTTGCTAATTTGCCATTTTAGTTTGTATTTTCCTTAATACCTATGAAATTGTAAATACTGAACATCTGAATTGCTCTCCTGTGAAATGTCTATTTTTATTGAATTCTGTGTTATATATTCATTTTTATTTGTATGTAATAGATGTTAACAACCTTTTTTGCTGCATATGTTAAAAAACATTTTTTCTTTTCTCTTTTTCTTTTATACTATCCATAGACCATCTATCATGTGCACAGTTAACATTTCATGAAATCACTGTATCTGTTGGAAACTGGAATTCCTGTATTTGTTTGCTATCTTTTTTTCTTCTAGTATTCCAAGTGATTAATTCCTGTATTTGTTGAAAAGTACTACCCACCCTTCAGGTAATTGATATACATTGAGGATCCTATATTTCTTTTCAAATATTATTGCTATTTTTTAATTAAAAAATTTAATCAAGGTAAAATTTATGGTTATATATGGTATGAAACACAAATCTAACCTCATTTTCTTTTACTTGGATAGCAAGCATGATTTATTCAATTAATATTTTTTCTAATGAATTCATTTAGCATCTATAATATATCATATTCTCATATTTCCTAAGATCCACTTCTGGCTTTTCTGTTTGGTTCCTCTGATCCATTTTTTTATTCCTATATTAACATTTTGCCAGGTTTTTTGGCACTTTGGTTTTTTTTTAATGGCTCTAATACCTGACAAAGCATAAATCTTATTCATAAATTTCTTGACTCTCTTTGGTCATTTAGTCTTCCCATATAATAACAAATATTAACAATACTAATAACATAAATAATAAGAAGAATAGCTAATGGATATTTAGTGCTTACTGTATGTCAGGCACTGTTTTAAGCATATCTATAAGAAAAGATGGATGTCATCCCAAAGATAACACAGCTAATAGATGATAGAGCCAGGATTCCAATTAAGGCAATTTGTATACAAAGCATGCACTCTTAAATATTTTTTATTTTTTATTTTTTCTTCCTATATGAAACTTAAGTTCCAATTAACAAAATTTCAAAACCAACATTATTGGGGTATATTTACAATTTTGTTAAATGTGCATATATTTGGATAGGGTTCACATTTTTAAGATGCAAAATTTTATGAAAAATCATGATCTTTCTATTAATCCAGGTCTTGTTTTATGTACTTCAATAAGGGTTTATTCAATTCAATTTTCTCCATATATATCTTACAAATTTCTTAGTAGATTTATGTCTAAATGTTTTATGGTTTGCTACTATTATGAATCAAATAGTTATTAGTTTTCCATTTTAATTCCTAAAGGGTTATTGCAAGTAGAAAAAAAAAGGCTAAATTTTCTATATTTATCTCTTATCCAGCCATCTTATCATATAGCTAACATGCTTAGTCAGACATTTCAATAGCAACCTTGTTGAAGCATGACTTTGAAAGAAGAAGCAAAGCAACTGTTAGGAAAAAAAAGGTTTGACTGAGAGAAAGAAGAGTTATATTAGAAGGGTTTACCATATATCTTCAAGTTTTAACAGAAATTCAGATATCTTCATTAGTGGAACTTAAATATTTGGCTATTTGATTGTGTTAAATTTAGCTTAAAAGAGAGATTTTCAGAATTACTTGAAAAAGATCTAAACTGATAGGAAACTGAAGATGTTTCAAGCATTAGACAAGATTTTACCCTTAGAAATGCTCTCCTCAAAAACATTTAATCAATGTGATTTTCATTTACAAATATAGTACATCTAACCAGAATTTACCACAGCTGCTATCCAAAATACCAATTACAACTGACCCTTGGACAACACCCTTGGACAACATGAGGGTTGGGGTGCTGACTCCCCATGCAGTCAAACATCCACATATAACTTGTAACTACCAAAAACTAAACTAGCAATAGTCTACTGTTGACCAGAAGCCTTACCGATAACATAAGCAGTCAGTTAACACATATTTGGTAGTTATATGCATTATATACTATATCATTACAATAAGGCAAGCTAGAGAAAAGAAAATGTTATTAAGAAAACCATGGGGAAAAAGAAATGTATGTACTATTCATTAAGTGGAGGTGAATCATCATAAAGGTCTTCATCCTCATAGTTTTCATGTTGAGTCATCTAAGGAGGAAGAGCAAAGGGAGGAGCTGGCCTTGCTACCTTAGGGGTAGCAGAAATGGAAAAAAAAATCTATGTGTAAGTGGACTTGCATAGTTCAAACCCATGTTGCTCAAAGGTCAACTGCACAATAACTTGGCTATATACACATATACATTTGAATATACATACATATATGGACATGTATATACACATATATGAAAGTGTATATATGTATATGTGCATGCATGTGTACTATATAGCCATATATATGTACATAGGAATGTATTCATAGAGCTTGATTTCCATCATTCACTATTATGGTGCTAAGATAGACTGGATATCCTGCATAAGTAAAAGGGGATGATCATTTTCCTTCTGAACTGGGTTACCACTTCTTATCAAAAAAGTAAAACATATGTGGAAGATATGAAAATCATAAGAATTTATTTGCCCTACTTTCCAAAGATTTATCATCTTCAATCCTGTTACATAATAACAAGAGTTATGTATTATGTTATGCAACATGTTCAACTACATGGGGAATCAGCACCCCTAACCCCCACATTGTCCCAGGGTCAATTGTAATTGGTTTTTTGGATAACGACTGTGGTAAATTCTGGTTAGATTTGTTCTATGCTTTGGGAGACAGAGCAGGCTTAATTATTGCAGGCAATATGTTCCAAGCAGTGAGTGAAGTATTGTAGGTACCAGAGACAATTAAGGTATAGCCTCTGATTTCAAGAGCTTACAAATCTAGTGAGGGTATAGAGGACAACTTAATGAAAGAGCAGGCTTCTGAGCGGCACTTTTGTTTCACGCATAGGAGATCTATTGTATCTTCCTCTGCCCATTCTTTACTGATCCTAGCCCTCCCTTGTCTTTATGGTCAGCTTGAGACACTATGATGCCTCACCAGAGGAAACTCTCTACTCTCTAATCCTAAGTAATAAAAAAGATACAGAATAAAGTTATTGTTATTTTAAATGTAGATACTGATGCGAAATTAAACAAGTAGATGATAGAATAAATACAGTTGTGCCTTGGCATCTGTGGGGAATTGGTTCCAGGACTCTCTGTAGATATCAAAATCCATGAATGCTCAAGACCCTTATATAAATGGGGTAGTATTTGCATATAACATATGCACATCTTCCTGTATACTTTAAATCATCTCTAGATTACTTACAATACCTAATACAATGTAAATGCTATATAGCTGTTATACTATATTGTTTAGGGAATAATGACAAGCAAAAAATATATATATGTTCAATTCTGATGCTTTTTCTAAATATTCTCTATCTGTAGTTGATTGAATCCATGTATTCAAAACTCACAGATACAAAGGGCCAACTCTTCCATAAAGAAACACATGCATAGATCAGAACCTAGAAAAAAGATGTCAAAATGACAATAGGGGAAGGAGACACTACTCAGAAAATTATCTTGGGACAAATGGCTTTCCATATGGAAAACAATAAAATTAGATTCCTAACTTACACAATATACAAAAATTAATTCTAATGATTGCAACTTTCAAACTTTTGTCAATAGAGAATAATATTTATTCTATTATATTATTCTATATTATAAAATAACAATATTTATTTATATTTCATAATATAATAAATTTTGTTTATTATATTTAGACATATATAACCATATTATTATATAATATATAACCATATTGTTATAAAATATAAATATTTATTCTATTATATTATTCTATAATTATCTATATAATTATTTTTATATATAATAATAAAAAAATTTATTATTTCTGTTAGAAAATATGCTAAAGAAAAGACACAAAAATACAAACCATAAAGAAAAATACGGATAAAAGTGACTACATAAAAATTTTAAAACTCTCTACAACAAAAGATCCCACTCTAGAGGATGGTAACGCAATGTACAGAACTGTGTTAGTCCAGGACTTGCAAGTTGCTAATGGCAAAATGGTATTAAATGTGCAAGGATTTATTAGGGGAAATAATGGTATAAAAGGAAATAAGGAAGGAGGCAGAGGAGGTTATGAAACATCAAAGTAAATTCAATCCCTTAGTAAAGGAAAGAAGGGTAGAAGGCTGGATAGAAGATGTTAGAACACTGAGCAGTCTAAGGAAGGTTTGGCAAAGTCATTTGTGAGCCAAAAATCAGCCACTAAAGAAGTCTCATATCTCCCAAATACACATCTGCTTTAGTATCCCAGCTTTACTCATTCATTCATGTGCAAGGAGAAATCTTGAGACAAACTCAGTGAAGGATTTTAATACACAGCATCTGGGGCTCTCATTCAATCATATTCCCTCTAGCAAGGCCTCTGTAAGGCAATCTCATGGCCGCCACAATAACTTACCAAAAAGATAATTGGCAAAGGATATGAAATCAGAATGATTAACAAACATGAAAATATATAGCATCATATAAGTAATTGGAGAATTGCAAATTAGAACTAGAGATAGAACAATAGAGATTCTGATTTACAAATCAGAATGGCAAGAATTAATATGTCTGTTAATAACAAGAACCTTCAAAGATTTGAAGAAATGGGAACTTTCATAAGTGGCCAGTGGTACTGTAAATTGTATGGCTATATCAAAGTGCAAATTGGCAGTATCTAGTGAAATTTAAAATGTGTGAATGTATCCTGTGACCACACAATTCACCTATAGATAATATGTCAGAAAAGTCTTTTGTGTATGTGCAAAAGAGAAAAATTCAAAGATTTTCATTGCAGTATTGAGTAAAACCCTGGAATAATCTAAATGTCCATCAGTAACAGAAGGAATAAATAAAATGTGACACATTATGGGTACAAAACAACAATGAAAAAAAAGAATGAAATAGAATTCTACATACCAGCAGCATAGCTAGATCCCAAAAAGATAACGGTAGCCAAGACGGCGAATTAAAGAAGGATGTGCACAAATTATACCATTTATATAAATTTTAAAGCCACACACAAAAAAGCTACTAAATATTGTTCATAGATAAGTATACATATACATGGGTGTAAATTTATGTAAATGGATTGGAAAAGTACATGTCAAATTCATAATAGCGATTGTCTAAAGCTGGAGGTTTTCTGAAAGAACGATGGTAAGAGCAGGCTAAAAAGTTCTACTTAGAATTTGTCTTGGCCCCTATCAACGGAGTTAAGAAAATAGGAGTGTTGTCATATGAAAGTTTTCTGTCTACAATAGACACCAGAAATACAGATTACCTTTAAAAGTGTGAAAATAAAAGATTCCCACATCTGAAAAGATTAGATGTTCTGAGGCAATGTATTTGGCCTCCTTTTCTGGACTGAAACATTTATATAAAGAGAAATGTGTACATTTGGATAACGTTAATAATAAGTGCCTCAGAGATCATAATATGAAACTGCTGAAACTGGAATAAAATAAAATAGTGGGGGTAGGAGGAGGAGAATTGTAATTAAGTTCATTATTTTAAAACAAAATACATTAATAATACCAATATCCTCCTATTAATGCCTGTACCTGTTCTGATTACCTAATTTATTGTTCATTTGTAACCACGTTATTAGTGTTTGACTTTCTCTAATTGATTTAACATAAAACACTTCATTTTGTACACACTGTTAAACATTTATCTTTGCTGATTACTAAGGGTGCTGAAATCTGGTAATATATTTATCTTAAGGGTATTGGTTTTCCAGCCTTCACAGTAGATTTTCCCTTCTGTGAAAGTATAATCTAAAAAAAATTAATTCCACTTGATGCTATCATAATTTTTTTAAAAAGCAGTATGAGAGCCTGTGCTACTTAGAGAAACCTTACACACAGGGACAAATTATACTTCTCTTTGTTCACACTACAACTTCCTTTGAGGTCCCTTGGAGTTATCCACAAAAATTGTTGTGGGAAATCATTCATTGGAATTAAGATTCTGGGAATGAATTGACCTGTTACATAAAAATTACTGAGATTTAAAAACAAAGCCTTAGTCTTAAACCAAATATAGAGTTTTAATATTGTGTTCAATTAATTTTCTTGTTGAAAGGGCCCTGAAAACCTTTTCTTCCAAACCATCCTCCACTGCCATTTCAATTTTTAATAATTTTCTCAGCATGGTTTAATCTACAGATAAAAAGTCAAATTATTTGGATCATTAGTTCTTAACATGTGGTCCTTGGACAAATTTCAGAATCACCTGGGGAGCTTATATTAAAAAAAAAAAAAATGCTTCACCTACTCTTACTCAGGAGAATTTGAACAGGGTAATCTATCTGCATTTTAACCTGTGATTACTATGTGTACTAATGTTTGAGCTACTCATCTAGATACTTTTTTGGCTCATTTCCTTTACAACAAACTGGTCAGAAAGACAAATGTGAGCTTCCAAGGATTCTGTGCATACAACACATTGGGTCTGTTTGAGACTGTAAAGCACTTGAGCATACTTAGATAAAGAGTACTAGAGAAGGTCAAAGTGATATTATAATAAGTGTGCAATAAAGATTAACTTAATTATTAAGGAGTGTATAACAACATATCCAATATGATATATGCACTTTTCACATAAATGTTTATAATTTTATTTTTTTAAGTGTTAACATTATTCAACTGGACCAAACAAACCAGAAGTTGTTAAGGAGTAATTGCTAATATAAAGCTTATTAACTCTGATTTGCACATACAACAGGGCAATGATACAGGGAGTTGCTATATTGGCAGAAAGAGAGACACAACTTTAAAGAAAGGGCGGAGTGTTACATTTAATGGTCCTGTGTAATTTTGCAATATTTACTGAGTACATTTGAGCTTCCTGTGACTTTGTAGATAGGAAAACACCATAAACCTTTTTCTAGTGGCTGGCTTGTTACTCTTTATAACAACCTTGACAATATAGATGCTTGTGGTAAGGGAGGAGGGTAAGAAGCTTGGTTGGGTAAAGGAAACATGAACTTTAGAGGTAATGCCATTCAATAAAGCATGTCATTAACACTAAATCATTGGGTGGTTAGTGTCATTGTTATTAACATTTAATAATTGCTAAGCACTTGTGCTTTATGCACAAGGAAAATGGACAAGGGGGGAATAAATGTGGTAGGAGCAGAGGGAACAGGTAGAAAGAACAGAGGAAGGGAAGAGTAGAGTGTGTGAGAGAATATAAGAGAGCCAAGAGAGTATTAGAGAGAGACAATGAATTAAACATTTTTGTATACAGCTACTGTACATGTGAATGTGTAGCTGAGAATGCTACATGGCCCTGTATGATATATATCAACAGAATTCAACTTCCACAGCAGAAAATAGATACTAAATAATTTAGAAATTAAAATTGGGATTCTGTTTTCTTAGGAAAGAACATTTGTTGACCTAAGTCAAACATGATTACAAATAGCTATATATAGAAATATTGGCTACAGATTAATCACCACTAGAAAGCATGAGAATTAAGAATCTTCAACAACTTGAAAAATAAAAACGGGCCAGGCACGGTGACTTACGCCTGTAATTCCAGCACTTTGGGAGGCCGAGCCAGGCAGATCACCTGAGGTCAGGAGTTCAAGACCAGCTTGGCCAACATGGCAAATCCCGTTTCTACTAAAAATACAAAAATTAGCCAGACCTGGTGGCAGGTGCCTGTAGTCCCAGCTATTCAGGAGGCTGAGGCAGGAGAATCACTTGAACCCGGGAGGCAGAGGTTGGAGTGAGCCAAGATCATGCCACTGCACTCCAGCCTGGGCAACAAAGCAAGACTCCATCTCAAAAAATAAAAAAAAATAATAATAAAAGGTTTTTCCTTCACTGATAGGAACCGACCAAATGTATAGCAGAAAACTCAAATTCCAATGCAATTTTTACTAGACCCAACAAAAGGTACAAAAAGCACTAACATAATGGATGTTAAGAGATTTTGTCACTAATATCACACTTAATATTCAGTTTTATATATATGTATGAACTTGTAAGTATATATAACTCTGTTTAATATCTTTATCTCCTTAATGTTTATTTCTATATGTGTGTAGATCTGTATTTGCTTTTGAAACTAATAATTCAAGCATTTTTAAAAGAATGGCTATAGAGTGCAGTGATTTAAGGTGTTTGAGGTAAGGGAACTAATATTAGAAAAGATACCTGAAACAAACAAACTGCTTTATTTTTCTTATTCTGGCTCTACCTTATACTCATATAGCTATGGATTTCTGGACTCTAGATTTGAGAATCTCAAATGGCCCTTAAAAAGTCTGGTTTCTGAAAGCTTTTTAGATGACTTTGATTCAACTGGTCTAAGAATTGGCATTTAGCAGCTGCTAATTCCTTAACTACCTCCTCTAAGTCTGCCCACTTAGAAATGCCCAAAATGCTACCTAAAATGCTAGAATAAATCCAATCCCTGAAAAAAAAACTCTTTTCTCAGTACTTCATTGCTATATTATTGTGCTATCTTGAAATTTGTTCCTGCTCTGGATTTCCTAATATGTTTTCCAGCTCCCTAGTAAATAAGTCTTCTGCTTTGTAATTCAGATCTTAGCAGCTGGCCTTCATACTTACCTACCCATTACTTCTGCAGTTCCTACCAGATCCTTATTCTGTCAAGAGCTGGCTTTGTAACACAAGCTTCTCATCTTCCCCTTTGCTGACTGTCCACCACCTGGACTTCCATAGTTTAAATTTGATATTATGAGGCATGAAGAGATTCTTTCCCAAGAGGAGAGGAAAAAGAAGAAGATAATTTGGGAGATCTGGAAAAAAATTTCCTGACTTATTTAAATTTCAAGTGTGTTAGAATAGGTGGTTTTCCCCAAATATACACTTATTTAGGATAATGGTAGCTTGAAGGCATTATTTACACAAAAATAAATATCCTGAAAATATTTTCCAAAATTATGTCATAGAATTCTCAATATCATTAGTTCACTAATCTTTGTTATCATAATCTCCTTTACAAACAGAAAATTTACAGTCTTGATAGTTTAATAATACTGCGACCCCATAATTAAATTAACTAGTATGAAGTTCTAACTTAAAGTCATTGGTGTTCAAAGAACAAGTTATTAGTGTCTGAGACAGAATTTCTTTTCTAATATGAACACTAATAGGGCATAGCAAAAAGATAAGTAGTTAGATTTGGATTGTATTGCTGGTGCCACCAATTATGAGACTTGTGATCTTAAACAAGTCCCTTAAACATTCCCCCTTTTTGCTTTAAAATGTGAATAACAATATTTCATAAACTTTTAACCACAACATTTTCATTATCCCCTTCCAGTTTGCATATTGACAATAGATGAATATTCCTAAAATATTATTTGGGCTACAGCACTTCCCCATAAAGAAAAGCAACTGCGGAAGACACAATTCCTTTCCTTCCAGGCACTTCCTGTGCTACAAAGGCTAGAACACTAAACACTACATTCCCCAAACTCTTCTATAGCTAGAGTGCTGTAAAATAATTGGATTTCACTGGTTAAGTGACACATGAAAGTTAGTGGCGGAACTTCTGTCTTTCTGGCTCTTTTTTTGTTTTTGGGTTTTTATTTATTTATTTTTTTTTTTTGGAAGTAGGGAGATGGACACCTTCACCTTCATCAGGTGGCTCTATAGTAATAACGTGGTGAGTACTATACTGGAAACATAAACAAAGAGAAATGGCAGCATGAATGAAGCAGTAGCTTATGACACCAGGAGAGGAGAGAATGAAGAGGTCCATGAACGCACTTTCCTGGGCACTCTATATATCACCCTAATTTTTTGTTGTAAATGCTGAAACATCGTATTATTGACTTTTAACCTATTTGTAATCTGTCTTCTCAAAGTAGAAGGTAAGCTACACCAGAGTACAAACTGTCTTGCTTATCACTGCGTCCTCTATTTGTAGAATGATGCTTGCCACACAGCAATAGCTTAATTAAGTATTTTTGAATGAATGACTAAATATGAATTCGCTCAACTTCCCATTACATCCTACCTCATATTTGCATCCACACACATTACTTGTATTCATCCTACTTCAGGAAAGGGTCCCACATGAAAAGGATCCAAACATGTTCTATGGTTTCTGTCTCCTTGTTCTATAAGTCACCCCTTTTCTCTTCTGTACTGAAATTTCAAATGCTGCCTCTCCTCAGGCTCCCTCATACTGTTAGTCATGCCCAATGTTGTTTTAATTTACTTTTCTTTCATTATATATCAGATTGAACACATTTGTATATGTTGAATGCTTTGAATATTTTTAATACATTTTCTTCTTATATGTTTTGTCTATTTTTGATTATTGGGTTGTCATCTATTTATTATTTATTTGCATAAGTTTTTGTAAGATTAAGGACCTTGATCCAATGGCTACTTGGGAATCTTACTTGGCCTCTCCAAACTTTTCCAGACTCCAACCTTACTGTAATACCTATAGCTTCCCCACAAGGCAAAGTGCTCTCTTGCGTCCAGGCTCATTTCATTCTACATCCCAGCCACACAGAACTGACTATAGTTCCCCAATGCAATGAACGTTCTCTCTTGGCATCAGGCCTTGTACATTTTGTTCTCTTTCTGGAATGTTCTCCCTGTTGTTCACTCAGATGACTCCTGTTTATCCATCTTCTCTCAGCTTAAATATCACTTCCTCCAAGGAAACCTTTCCTGACCTTCTAAGACCAGATTAAATGCTACTTCTCTAGACTTACATAAGAACCCTACATTAACCAATATCATGTAACTTACCAAACTGTACTGGTTTTCATCCTCTCTACTAGAATGAAAGCTCCTTGAAGACAGGATTGTGTCTCTGTCATCAAATATGTTCCTAGAGTTTGACCCAGTCCCTAGTTCAAAGTTTGCACTCATAAAATATTTAGCAGTAAATACTACTAAATGAATGTGTGTATATATATGTATACACATATATATGTATATATCTTCACCCCTAAAATATCTGTAAATCATAAACTCATTACAAATTCGAACTCCTGTTATACTTGCAGGCAACATCCCTGGTGCCAAACACAGTGTGTCCATACTAAGAACTCAACAGATACTTATTGAAATCTATTTCTTTAATTTATAAAATCTAATTCAAGGATAACTAAACCTGGTAAATAAAAAGTAGGTATTAATGTCTTGGTTCTGACATATAATAATGAGAATACAATCTACCATTTCAAGAGCTGTTTTGTCTAGAGAATACTCGTACTCAATTTTTAGAAATACCAACATTCCCTTCCTGAAAGGTCTTCATGAACATTTTTCTATGGCTATAGAGTCAGAAGCCTAGTGACATGATCATCTGCAGATGTAAAGAATCAGCCAGAGATTTCTGAGCTTCCTTCTATATCTAAGGTACCATTAAAAAATAAGTGTAAGATTTCTCTTGACCTCCTTAAATTAGACATCTGTTCAATATAGAAAATGCTAAGAGTGTAGAGTCAAGAATCTCAATTCTTCAAGAGGGTTGAAACATCGGGCATATATATATATATATATATCATGATACAGTATGGCTTTTACCTTTGGAAAACAATGATGTTTTACTTTGTGTTTTAATATGAAAATATGGCTTCAGTGTCTTAATTTTATTATCTATTCATAGGATAGTTTGCTCCTAGACAGCTATAATTATATTTATATACTACTGTTCCATTGACCGACCCAAATCTTACTAGGAGGGACAGACTTAGGGCTATTTTGGTTTTAGAGACATAAGAACTCTCATTTGTTAAGCTAATAATTAGTTCCAGAATTGTGATTAACTTCTAAAACCCAGCTCACACTTTTGGAATTCAGCATGTTTTCACTTTGACTGCAAACTCCGAGTGAAGCTGTCACTAGACAAATGGAAAGTGAGGATTTAATGACCAGTTCATGAAAGGTGGTTAGCACAGTGCTTATGGGTCTGTTCTGTTCACAGATGTTAGCTAGCATTTATTTTCAAGTTCCAGGGCTCACATGAAATGAAATAGCAGTTTAGTTCACAAAATGCTATAGCATTCCTGTTTGGTTCTGGTTCAATAGTTTTTTTTGTTTGTTTTTTTTTTTTTTGTTTTTGTTTTTTAAGTTATTGCTTCATATTACAGTAAATAAGTGTCAGTGCTTTGAAGCTTAATTACCTATCAGGAGAAAATTACAGGTAGTTCAAGGTACAGTCATTTAGTGATGTTTATTCTTGTTTAAGGGACATAGTTCAATTGTTTCAAATATATGTTTTATTTTATTTTTGAGACAGAGTCTCACTCTGTCACCCAGGTTAGAGTGCAGTGGCGCGATCTCAGCTCACAGCAACCTCTGTCTTCTGGGTTCAAGCTATTCTCATGCCTCAGCCTCCCAAGTAGCTGGGACTACAGACGTGCACCACCATGTCTGGCTAGTGTGTGTGTGTGTGTTTTAGTAGGCTGGTCTTGAACTCGTGGCCTCCTGTGATCCACCCACCTCGGCCTCCCAAAGTGCTGTTATTACAGACATGAGCCACCACACCTGGCCTCAAATTCCTGTTTTAGATGTCCATTATGTCTTGGCTACTGAATGCAAATGTTAATTCCTATGATACTTTTTTATTTTCAGTTCTCCCAACTGAATGAGCATAAATTCTCCTACAGTGGTGGACTGACCATTCAAACGTTAAGTTTCAAGTTCTTGCAGGTTAGTTTTTACCAGACCTGGAAAGCAGGAGGTCAAATTCAAATTTAATCAGTCATGTGATATCTGCATGATATAATTTATTTTCCAGAACAGTCATTAACTCATTTATTTGCTTACTTCCCTCCCAAGCTTTTTCATACTTCTTGCCAATTTCCCTCCCAAGTATTTTTTCTTTCAGTAAATTCTTATCAGCTTCCCTCCCAATTTTTTTCTTCTAGTGACTTAAGTATAGAACTGCCAAGCAGAGTTTAGAAACTACATCCAGATTTTACCTTCTTCAACTTACACAGTAAATAAATTTTTATTATAATGTATATGCAATGGCTGTCATGACAGACACTTACTTAATGAAGACCATTACATGGTTCCAAAAGTATTAACTAGGGCTTAATTATGTTGATTTCTCCTTTTAAACTAGCAAAGTCTCCAGTGCTGTTTACAAAAGCTACAAATATTTAGGAGATTCTAAAGGTAGTCTGGACACAGGGGAAGAAAAATGGTAGGATAAGTTAATGGGCACAGAGATACATAATAGTATTTTAAAATAAGTGTCACTTTGCCTAGAAATTCATTCTTCTATAACCTATATTTAAAGTAGAATATGTAAAACAGAACATGGAGCTGTTTATGAAAGAGGAGGACTGAAGGTGAAGAATCCGAACCTGACTCGTCACTCGTGGCTGTACATTACAAGTTTTCTATCAACACAGAACTATCTCCATGCCCTTCCCCGTGATAACGCATTTAAGCTATCTCACTGAGTGAATAATTTCCAAAAACAAACTGAAATCAGAAAACTATGTGAAATATGTTGTGCATGCTTTCTCCTATCCAGACAACTTTACACTTACCTGCCTGCTCTTATGACATCAAGGATCATTACATACGCAAGTGCTTTGCAGACATTAGAGTTGAACAAAAACACAAAAATGAGGAAGATAATATTCTGTTCTCATCTCCAGTTCCAAGTCTAGATGTAATATATTAAGAAACAGATCAACTTTGGCAGTCAAAATGAAAACATACTGAATCATGAATGTTTGCATTTGGTGAACGGAGCTTCATGGAGAACATATTGGGGGATTCTTGTGCTGGCACCAGCTGCTTAACCATAAAGGATTCTGTAGGTATTTCAAGTTCTTATGATCAAAACTCCTCCACACTTAAAAAAAAAAAAGGGCACCTTCATTTGGCACACAGGCATTATAGTGTATTGAATTCTTATTGGCCTTTTCAAAGGTGAGAACACTTATTTAACAACAATACCAAAGACACAAAAATGGAAAATCTTAAGCCACTGAAAATAGGGGACACTTTTGATTTTCACTATCAAGAAAACTGAGCACGTTCAGTTACTTTTATCTGTTACTCCCAGCAATCACATGCTGCCATGTAATCATCTGCTCAATGTCTTGAGACTGTGAGACAGAACATTTGCTGAGCAAAATTTTTGCAACTGACATGCCTACTTCAAAACACTTCTGAAACGGTCATCCAACAAGAGTTTAATACTCTCTCAATGTGCTACATGGAGTATACCAAAATAAAGATTTCGGAGTTGATATTTTCAAGGAATTGACCATGTAGTTGCATAGAAAAGAACATATATGAAACATTCAGTATAGAGAAGAAAAGCATATACTAAGTTACTCATTGTATTCATTACATTTGCTTAAAATTCATTACATCCATTACATTTTTTAAAAATACAAGAAATGTAGGAAATGCCTGGGTGATTTTTTCTATCATAAGATGACTAAGGAAGCCTAAATCAGTTACAAAAGTCAGCAGAACAAAAAAGGGAACAGGGACTCAGAGATACTTTGAAATAAAAAGCTGAATGTTTTATTTGACACTTAGGCAAAGAAGAAGCATAAATTGTTTAGTTTTTTAAATGCAGCCTATTGTCAACAATTATTTATTAAACCTCACCTAGTGGCATCCTCCGCTAGTACTTTGTTAGCAAAAGCTGTGATCCCTCTGTCTTCATCAGATGTCTCAATTCTAAGTAATCCACCTCTGCATTTTTCCTTCCTAACCCCATAGCATTTCTATCTGTCTTCCCTCCCAATTTTTGTTATGCATGGAGTCCTTAATCTTAAACCAATTTCTCTCCTCTTCTAATTTCTTGAAGAAAAAAAAATCACTCTTTCCTGAAGGATCATTTTTCCTGATGCCTTTTCTGATGGATGCAAATAGTACATAAACATGACATTTCTTATCTTCCCAGAATTCCTCTATATAACTCTTGTCTCTTCCTGTCCATCATGACCATATCTGGATTCCTGAAATAGCTTCCTATTAGTCTTTCTCCTTCTAGTCAGAATAGCAAATAGTACCGTCAATAATAATAACTTTTATTTTATATTATATATGCCAGAATAATCCACAAAACTCTACAAAATAGGCAGTATTATCCCCATATTGCAGAGGATAAAACTCAAGACATAGCAAGGTTAAGTAACTTTCTTCAGTAACCCAGTTCTGTCAGCTTTCAAAATCTATATTCTTTCTGCTATTCACAAAGCTTCTAATCATGTCCACCTTAATTCTGCTCCTCACTATCACAGTCAGTGATATATCCACACTTCAAAGCTGATTACATCATCCCCTGATGAAAGCTCTCCATAATCAAATTCTTGAGACTGCTATACAAGGCCTCCATGACATGGCCTTTTGGCTTATTTACACTCTGGTTCTATCTGGTTCTATCCTGATGATATCCTGCAGCAACCAAGTAGTTTCATGTCCTATGTTTCTATTCATACAATTTCTTCTGTCCAAAATATATTTTTTGTCTTTGACTCAGTCTTCAAGGTGTATGCTTTTAGAGATCCCTGAACTGTCTAGCCAAGCTAAAAACTATCAACTAGGCTTCTGTAGTGCCCTAAGGGTAGCTCTAGCTCAGCACTTCATATTGAAATGGTCTCTTTCCCCCAACCAGCCTACAAGTTCTTTGACAGAAAATATAATAAAGTTGTCGTTTCATACCCACCATGCTCACTACACAGTGAATAGTGTCAGGCATAAGGTACTCACACGAGTCATGTTTATGTGTCTGAAAGGGACATAAAGTGGAATCACCTCCCAACCCCATTGCCATTTCTTGAGCATGGAGCCAGTGTGGCCACAGTTCAGACCTTCAGGATCCTATGCTGTTTTCTTCCACATGATATACCAACTTCTGTAAATTGTATCACACAGAACAACTATGATATTTATAAGTGACCATCCTTATAATTATCTTTTATAACCACTTTGTGGTTATAAAATTCATATTGATGCTTTTTCATAATTCATATTGATGCTTTTTCATAATTCATATCATGAAAATTCATATTGATGCTTTTTCATAATTCTTTGGCTTCATGGCTTTCCTTCTCCTTAATTACACCAACCTCCATCTTTTCTGCACAGTAGTCACTAACAAGAACTGGCTTTCAGGAGTATTTCTCCCATGTCATGTTTTCTAACAGTATTCTTCACCTCAAAGGGAGGCATAAGTAGAAGAAATACTATCAGTAATAGAAATACCATGTCATGTTTTCTAACAGTATTCTTCACCTCAAAGGGAGGCATAAGTAGAAGAAATACTATCAGTAATAGAAATACTATTTCTAACAGTTTTCTTCACCTCAAAGGGAGATAATACAAGCTAGTCTCTACTGAATGGCTACTTTGTACAAGACGTTGTGTTAGGTACATTATATGTACATCTCAGTTAATCTTCTCAACAAGCCAGTGACCATTTACTCATTAATCTCCCACTTCTTCACATCAATCTAATCTTCACTCTACTTTATTGGCAGCTCATAATTAAAATATTCCTTCAAGGCCCTAAGTTTCATTCTTGTCACCCTTAGAATTGCATGGTGAATCATTCTATCAGAGGACATTAGCCTTGTGCCTCTTTGTGTAAGGAGGTTACTCTTCACATCATGCAGACCCAGATAGAGTCCATGCTACCTCCTTTCACTCCTGTAAAAATGCCTCTGTCATTTTCTATTACATCACCAGTTTGATTTGTTATTGATATGTTTGTCTTTTCCACTAGTCCACGAACCCCTGAAGTATATGATTCATTTTCTACACATATTTTCATCTCCAACTCCTAGTACACTGTATAAAATATAGCAAGCCTTAATAAGTATTTGCTGAATGATGATTCCTTAACTTCTTCTTTAGAAGCTTATTTAGGCACAAAAGCCCCTATTATATTATTTCATTTATGTGAAATGTCCAGAAGAGACAAATTTATAGAGACAGAAAGTAGATGGTGATTGCTTAAAGCTGGAATGGGAGAGACTTAGCTACAAAGGAATGGTAATTGAATGGTAATGGGCACAGGATTTCTTTTCAAGGGGCCAAAAATATGGTGATGATTATACAACCCTGTCAATATGCTAAAAAAACACTGAATTGTACACTTCAAAAATAATTTTAAGGATGCCCATGCAATCAGAAAAAAAAAGATGTTCTTCCTCTTCTCCTTTTTTCATTATTTTTAACAACCTTATTGATATATTATTCACATACCACACAATCCTTCATTATTAACACAGGGGACTCTGCTATAAACTCTTCAGAAAATAGACTATGTCTTATTCAACTTGGTATTCCCAGGACCTAGCACAGTGTTCAGAAATTAGTAAATGCTCATTTGAGAATGAGAGACCCACAGTACTAAATTTATTACTAGTAATATATTTAAGCTATATTTTGGCTAAATGTACTTTTAAAGGTTGACTTGAGGAAATCAAACCACCATTTATAAATTGATTTCTATGGGAAAACACATACTTAACACAAAAAAAAATCTGCAAGGCACCTTCCAAAACTTTTCCACTCATAAGTAAATAAAGCCCATGATTTATCTTGCAAGGTACTACCACTCCTACAACCTAGTCCCCTCCTAGACAAATATCTATGTCCTCTAGAAACACTTAGATTTTTTTGTAAAAACTCCAGATTTTTCCAACCTCCAGGTTATGAAATACTATTCCTGGAAGAAGGCCTTTTGAGGAATGAAGTATATCCTCTCTGAAGTAAGTCCAAAACTTTTGCAGGATAGCTTTTCTTTTCATTATGCTCTCAAAGTGTATAAAAAATAAGAATGAGGCTCTAAAAAAAAACGGTTGAATGACTGAGTATATACATGGAGAGCCATTCATATAAGCATGCAACCCTTTTTATAAGAATTGCCATTTCTATCTAATCCACAGTTAGCCCTTTTCCATTTTTTTTGGATACTGTATTTTTAACTACATTTTATTTTCTCTGCAATTTTTTTCATAAAAGATTATATAAAGGAATTGCAAATGCCTTCTATCAAAGATATTGCTTTTGAATCAGAAATATGATTTGGAGTATACTGCCAATAAACTTCATGGTAACATATTCCCTGCCCTAACATTTACAGCAGTAATTACTGAACCCACCATCACACAATTTACATAGTGAACAGCACAAGATCCATATACTGGTTTCTCTTGGAATACTTCATGTGATTTTCAGATAATTAGCTCATTCTCCAATATTGTTGTGAAATGAGTAATAGCATCATCTTCATTTTGCCTCTGCATCAAAGAACTGTAGTCACTAGAAGTTATATGGTTATTTGTTCAAAGCCAGGGATACAATATCATCACAATTTTACCCCTCTAATTCTCTGCTGGCAGATCAATGCTCATTCCACTAGGCAATAGTATTATTAAAATTATTAAAATCATCTTAATAATTTTTGGAGTATATTTTTAAAGACACATATTTTGTGGTATCTTTTAAAAAGATACCACATATCATTTATATGCAAGCCATATAAATAACCATTGAGGACATTTGTCTCACTAATGAATGAAGAAAATTCTCACCATTTCATAAAATGCATTTATTGTGATCAAATTAACCCATTATTTAAAAAATAAATTGCATTTATTTTATGTGTTTGCAAGCTTCTTAAAGCATAGGTCATGTGTTTTATTCATTGATCCATTCATAGTAGCTTACCCATAGAGGAAACATAAGCATACGTAGACTGATTGAATATGGAGCCAAGTATATAATTTGGGTAGTGTGAAGGGTTCATATGCATAATAAAAACTTTTTCACATAGTTTATTACCTCTTCTAGTTGGCATGCTTTGATGACACTTCTGTATCTATATTCATCATAGGAAACACCAAAGATGATATTTTCTTTAATGGTGCCAGGCATAATCCAGGAAAACTGAGAACAGAATGAAATTCTTCCACTGTGCTTAATTTTACCCTCTGAAGGCTCCAGTTCTCCCATAATCATCATTAGAAGTGAAGTCTGGAAATACAACCCATCATTATTAGGTCATTATCAAATCACGCTCAGGATTCACTTGTCCCTAATTATCATCCAAAGCAGAAGTATATATTCTTATTTTTAAAAATTCTATTAACTAATTTGATTGAAAATATTTAAAATACTTCCTGTTCCATGTACTCTGCTAAGCACAAAAGATACAAGAGAAAGTAAAAGAGACAATTACAATACAGTGTGACAATTATTTTGATAGAGGTTCACAGAGAAGGGGCACCTGATTCAGATAGTTGGAATAGGTTTGGAAGAAGAATGGCAAAGGTAACAGCTAACAGTTGCTGAGTGCTCACTCTGTGTTGAGTGCTGTTCTATGTGCTTTAACTATATTAATTTATTTAATCCTCACAGAAATCCTACAAAGTAGATTCATTATCTTCATCTTATTAGGTAGAGATTAGGTAATAGAGGTGTATTCAGGTAATATTGTTCCCATGAGCTTTTCTTGGAGTATACAGTCATCTAAGAGATGATAGTACAACAGGACTATCAGTGAACAAAGATTTATATAACTGTGAACAAAAATTAAAACTAATGACAGAATTAGAGTTGAAGAACAAAGCTTAAATATGTTATATGCCCGACAATAAGAAAAGTTAGAAGTAAAAACCAAATAAACAAAGAAAATGGGGTGTAAGTGTGGAGTGTAAAGGAAATTTGCTGATTACTTTATCAAGAAAAGTTGACAGTCAAAAGGTATCATTTAAAGCTAATAAATACAGTAATAGAAGCATAAGCAGATTTAACAATACAACGATAAATCTAAAAAAAGATAATACTACTGACTAAAATTGAGTAGAAGGAAAGGAGGTAGCAGAGGAAGAAAAAGCACTGATTTATTTATTTATTTATTCATTCATTCATTTGTTGAGACAGAGTCTCTGTCGCCCAGGCTGGAGTGCAGTGGTGCAATCTCGGCTCACTGCAAGCTCCGCCTCCTGGGTTCACGCCATTCTCCTGCCTCAGCCTCCTGAGTAGCTGGGACTACAGGCACCCACTACCATGCCCGGCTAATTTTCTGTATTTTTAGTAGAGACGGGGTTTCACCGTGTGAGCCAGGATGATCTCGATCTCCTAGTCTCCATCTCCTAACCTTGAAAAAGCACTGATTTTATCAGAGCTCATATTAGTGAACTAGAGTCACAGAGAATGAAAAATTTAACATAAAGTTATTAGTATAAGTATTGCCACTGGAACATAAATACAGACTTTTTTAAAAACCATAATACACACATATACACACACATTCACAGATACACATAGCCTACAGACAATACAGTGACTTCATAACAAAAGAATGAAAAACATAAAACAAAACATAGTAAGACAACTCAGATGAAACAAATTTACAAAATTAGTAAATAAAAATCAAAAGGTGATAGTTGCACAACTATGTGAGTATACTTTATGCCACAGAGCTATGCCCTTAAAAATGGTTAAAATGATAAATTTTATGTTATGTACACTTCACCACAATTATTTTTTTTTAAAAAACTTTTTAAAACAAATTCCAAAGTGTATTAGCTAATCTATTCAAAAATATTTGTGGAAGACATACTTGAAATAAAAGTATATAAGTCAGTTTTATTTTTCAATTGGCTTAACCCATCTATTAAGAGGAAAAGACTTCAGATGAAATTAAAGACAAACCTAACCTTATGCTAACTAAAAGAGACACACCTAAAGCAAAGAATGCATAAAGGTTGAAAATAGAACTTAAAACTGTAAATACAAACAAAGAAACAAAAAAAAAAGGACTATAATTTTCATGTTAGACATATGTAGGCTCAAATACATTCAATGAAAAAGAAAAGGATCTTTATAATGCTAGAGTGTAAGTATAAGCATCTACACATTACATTTAAAAAGCAATATTCTTGAAGTAAAAATTACAGAACCTATAAGGAATAACAGGGAGAAACGTATGTAGTAGAAGCCTTTAATTCAACTTTATCTGTTAATGACAAAGCAAGTAGAAAAAAGATAAGTGAAGATGTAGAACACTTAAATATCATGAATAATGATATACATTTAATATCTGAGTTGAACTCTGATCTATTAATAGAAACTACACAAATACATTCTTTTATGTGGTCAGAGAGCAAGTATAATTATTGACTATTTACTGGATACACAAAAATGATAAAAATTCCAAGAAGTAGAAATAATTTGAACAACATTCTTGGAAAACAAAGAAAATTTGTTTTCTTTCTGGAAAACGTTAAACTTTCCCTTAGGATATCTTAGGTCAAAGAGGAAACAAACATAAAACAAAGCTACAGATTTTCTAGAAAACAATGTAATAGAAACACTATATATCAGAATCCATAATATATAGCTAAAGTATTACCCAGAGGAAAATGCACAACTTTTTAAAAAAGCATTAAACATCTAACTCAAAAACTAGAAAAACAACAAAAAAGCAGAAGAAAAATAGAATAATTAATAAAGATAAAATTATAAATTAATGAGTTACAATACAACAGAACAGTTAAACTAATAAGTAAATCTAAAAGCTAATTCATGGAAAGCTTGTTTGGTTTTAGTAGAAACCTAACCAGGAAGAAAAGTATCATCAAAGGAGTTGCAAAAATACAATATAAAAATTGAAATAGGCCGGGCGCGGTGGCTCAAGCCTGTAATCCCAGCACTTTGGGAGGCCGAGACGGGCGGATCACGAGGTCAGGAGATCGAGACCATCCTGGCTAACACGGTGAAACCCCGTCTCTACTAAAAAATACAAAAAACAAGCCGGGCGAGGTGGCGGGCGCCTGTAGTCCCAGCTACTCGGGAGGCTGAGGCAGGAGAATGGCGTGAACCCGGGAGGCGGAGCTTGCAGTGAGCTGAGATCCGGCCACTGCACTCCAGCCTGGGCGACAGAGCAAGACTCCGTCTCAAAAAAAAAAAAAAAAAAAAAAAAATCGAAATAAATAAAACAGGGAGAAAACTCATAAGGGACCGTTTGGGAAAAAAAAATTCAAAACAGGTAACTCCAGTGCTATTTAAACTGTTACAGAATCAGGGGAAAAGAAGACAAGCTTCCAGATTTTTTTTATTGGGTAACGATATTAATGGCTGGGCGCGGTGGCTCACGCCTGTAATCCCAGCACTTTGGGAGGCCGAGATGGGCGGATCACGAGGTCAAGAGATCAAGACCATCTTGGCCAACATGGTAAAGCCCCGTCTCTACTAAAAATACAAAAATTAGCCGATGTGGTTGCGCGTGCCTGTAGTCCCAGCTACTTGGGAAGCTGAGGCAGGAAAGTTGCTTGAGCCCGGGAGGCAGAGGTTGCAGTGAGCCGAGATCGCACCATTGCGCTCCAGCCTGGCGACAGAGTAAGACTCCATCTCAATAATAATAATAATAATAATAATAATAATAATAACAAAAGCTTATGAAGATTGCTTGGAAATATAGATTTAATCTTATTTATGAATATAAATACAAAAAGATAAATAATATACCATTGACCCTTCATCAACATGAAGGTTGGGGTGCTAACCCACTGTGTACTCAAAAATCCACATATAATTTTTGACTCTACAAAAACTTAACTACTACTGGCCTATTGTTGACTGGAAACCTTACCGATAACATAAACAGCCAATTAACACATATTTCACAGTTTGTATTTTGGAAAAAGTGCAAGGTCTTCACACCTGCTGGCATAGCTGCACTGATGGTTTCACATTTTATTTTCTTTTGTTACAATACTCTTTATACTGGGTTCACTTATCTCGAAATTGCAGGCAATTGTAGCTGCAGACCTCAATATATGGTAAATACCAAGTAATTCAACTTTTTTTCTTGTACTGTTACAACTTTTCCGTGCTTCCTGGGAGCACTCACAGCATCACTAGTGGCACTTTGTATGGATTGCTTGATGTTATTCGAGGTTTATGGCATTGCACTAAACATGATGAAAAATATGCGAGAATCACTAGCGATCACTTTTTACTGCAATACGCAATTTACTGGAGAGAGAACTGCTCACATGCAGATGATTAGCATCACGTGGTGTTTTAAATGCCTACCTACAACGCTTGAGCTTACTGTAATGGCAACAGGAAGTGGCTACCAAATTATTACAGTAGTACCATATGTACTACAGTTAGTTTTATGCAGTTATGATTTAATACTATCTTTTTATGTTTGTTTACATTTTTCTTGACTGTGAATGGTGCCAAGTAGGGTAAGTGTTAGTGTGTGTTAAGTTTTGATAAATTTTAACTTTTATAGTAGGTTGTGTATATTTTATAGTAGTAAATGATAAAATAGTCTAGTGTCTACATATGTTTTATGCATTCATGGCATATCTTACTTTTTCTTAATTTTCTCAATATTTGTAGGCTACACAGTTTGTGAGTTTTTTCAAATTGTCAAAAATCTCCCAAAATTTTTCCAATGTATTAGTTGAAAAAAAATTCACAAATAAGTGTACCCATGCAGTTCAAGCCTGTATTGTTTAAGGGTCAATTGTATTAGCGAGTAGACACCAAGAGTATATCAAAAGAATAAGGCATCAAGGGTGGTCTGTATTTGGTCTTTTCTTTCCTCTTATTCTTTCAATTTCATTCTGGTCAAGTCTGACCTTCTCTACTATTGCTTTCTTTAAGTCACGAGTTATCTCCGGATTTCAAAAGACACTGGTTAATTATCACAGTTTCATCTTACTTGATGAATGAGCATTTGACCTTGTCGATAACACCCTTCTCCTTGACATCAGTTTGGTTCCAGGATGCCACACTCATTCACTAGCTTTATCTTCTCAGACTTTTATTTTATTGGATTTTCTTCACCCACTTCCCTAACCTCAAATACTTAGAATGCCCTTAGGCTAACCCCTAGACCCGTTTCTCTTCTTATCAACCCTCTTTCCTTTGGAATCTCATCCAGCCCCATCTTCACACTACCAGCCCCCTCTTCCTTGAAACTAGACTTGTACATCCAACTAACATCTTTATTTGGATGTCAAATAGGCATTTCAAACTTAATATCCCCAAACCAAGCTCCATCCAAAACCTGTTTCTCCCATTATCTTTATGGTAAAATGGCACCTTTATCCTTCCAGCTACTCAGTCCAGAAGGCTTGGAATCATCTTTGACTCCTCTATGACTTTTCTCATATGCCATTGTTCAACTTATCCATTAATTCTATTGGATCTTCCTTCAAAGCATGTCCTGAATCTGATCACTTCCTACTATACTACTTCCACCACTACCTGGATCAAGCCACCATCATCACTTGCCTGAATTGGCACAATAGACTCCTAACTCATCTCCTTGCTTCCTCCCTTGTCTCCCTATAGAATAGCCTAAAAACATTAGCCAAAGTGGCCCTGTTACTTCTGTTTAAAACTCTCTGGTGGCCTCTAATCTCACCCAGAGAAAAAAGCCTTACTCTTTATGAAGCACTTTATGGTCTACCCCCTACCTCCACCACTGATTACTTCTCTGACAGTATTCTACCCTTCCTGTCTTACTCTATGCCAGCCTCAGTGACCTCCTTACTGTTCTTCAAACCAGACAGGTATAGCTAGTCCCATCTGAAAGCTTTGCACTTGCTTCACCTGCTACTTTGAAGACTCTTCCCAGAGTCTACATTCCCTAATCCCTCACCTCCTGCAAGTCTTTGTTCAAATGTTACCTTTCAATGTTTAAAGGCCACTTATATTTTTATTTTTGATGAAATATCTATTCAATGCTTTGTACATTTTCCTAATGAGTTGGTGATATTTTTCATTATGATTCCAGGATCACTTTATATAGAGAGAAATTCCTCCTCTGTATAAGCTGAAATGATATCTTACACTACTCATAATAAAAGAAATGCAAGTTAAAAATACATTGACATACTATTTTCCCTATAAGAGGAGAAACTTTTAAAATTAGATAATATCGTCTGTTAGTAACACTGTGGGGAAATCAGCACGCTTATATAGAGTGTATGGCATGACTATGAATTGGTACAAGTTGCAGGGAAGGACATTTGACAACATCTACCAAAGTCACAAGTACACAAATGCTTGACCACTTATAAGAAGCCTACTGATACAATTAGAGATGTGCTAAATGGTATGTATATAAAGTTATTTATAGTGTTGTTTCTTGTGTTAACAAAATATTGGAAATAACCCAAATGTCAATCAATAGTGATTCATTTGATCATAGAATATTCATCCATATGATAGAATACTATGCATCTATTTAAATGTGTGTGTGTGTGTGTGTGTGTGTGTGTGTCCTTGATCAGGCTGCTGTAGCAAAATACCATGAATTGTGTGACTTATAAACAACAGGAATTTATGTCTCACAGTTCTGGAGGCTGGGAAGTCCAAGATCAAGGTGCCAGCAGATTGGGTCTGCTAAGAGACTCCTGATTCCTGGATGGCCAGCTGTCTTCCTGCTGTGTTCTCACATGACAGAAAGGGGTGAGGGTCTCTTTAAGGGGTGAGGTTGTCTCTAAGGGGTGAGGGTCTCTCTAAGGCTTCTTTTAAAAAGACACTAATCTCATTTACTAAGAACTCTACACTCATGGACTAATCACCTCCCAAAGGCCCCACCCTGCAATACCATCACCTTGGGAGTTAGGATTTCAACATATGAATGGCAGGGGAGAGACACAAATATTCAGCAGTGTGTATGTATGTGCAAGTCCTCTGTGCTTTGAATATGGAAAGTTGTCCAAGATAGTGGGAAAAGCAAGAAACAAAACTCTGCATATTGTTACATAAAAAGAGAGGTGGGGAACAATAAAAATATATATTGATTATATATATGTGTATATATATGTGTGTGTATATATGTGTATATATATGTGTATATATATAAACATCTCTGGAAAGATACTAAAAATAATCACCCAGGTTGGCTACCTTGGTTGGATGAGGGAATGCAGGAGAATGGAAAATGGACAAATGAGAGACAGTAAAGAGAGGAAGAATTTTCAAGTTTTTATATATTTTAATTTTCATTTTTAAATTTTAATAAATAATATCACCTAAAATATATTCAGAAGAAAGGAAGGTCAAGTAACAGACATCTGTTTGATATTTGTTCCAGTAAATTTTATAATTCTCATTACGTGGAAAAAAATCTAAAATACCTCATTTCTATATAAAATTGTTTTGTACAAAATTAAAACTAGAAGTGGTATTTTCACATAGTACAGCTTTATAAACCCAAACACAATATAGTTCTGATGATCCAGGTTAAAAATATGTATATATACATATTGGACCAGACACAGTGGCTCATGCTTATAATCCCAGCACTTTGGGAGGTTGAAGCAGAAAGATCACTTGAGCCCAGGAGTTCAAGGTTACAGTGAGCTGTGATCACACCACTGAGGTTTAGCCTGGGTGACAGAGTATCTCTAAAAAGGATAAAATTTTAAGGCCGGGCGCGGTGGCTCAAGCCTGTAATCCCAGCACTTTGGGAGGCCGAGACGGGTGGATCACGAGGTCAGGAGATTGAGACCATCCTGGCTAACACCGTGAAACCCCGTCTCTACTAAAACATACAAAAAACTAGCCGGGTGAGGTGGCGGGTGCCTGTAGTCCCAGCTACTCGGGAGGCTGAGGCAGGAGAATGGCGTAAACCCGGGAGGCGGAGCAATGGCGTAAACCCGGGAGGCACAGCTTGCAGTGAGCTGAGATCCGGTCACTGCACTCCAGCCTGGGCAATAGAGCGAGACTCCATCTCAAAAAAAAAAAAAAAAAAAAGAATAAAATTTTAAAATTAAATAAAATAAATCATGTATCATGTCTATACATATGTGTGTGTATGTATATATATTCAATGATGTATTTAACTTCATATCTCCCAAAATTCCAAAACATTGATAAAACTCTTTGCAGACATGTATTCTGTATAAAAAGCAAGCAAAAACATGAGCTAATAGCTTATTCTATACATATGAGTCCCAAGTCCCTTATTCTATACATATGAGTTACAAGAACAAGCTAAAACTCAGTACCATAGTGAGGCAATGATAGATAATAGAGACAAGGTGGTGTCAGGAATTGTCAGCAACAGCACTGCTTCAGCTGTGATGCGGACAACAGAAGGACTGAAACTTCCCACACACTGGTGAGATGCCACAAGCCAGGTTTCACTCAAGAGCATCCTGTGATGCAAAATTCTATACTAATATTGCTTCACTAAAATAATTCAAGGAAGTTTCATAAGTGCAAGACACTTAATGTAGGCTAGAACAACTACAAACAAAAATCTATTTCCTAAAGATATTCAGTTAAATTTCTATAAAATACCTGTCAAGTGCTAGGCACTTGTTGACAGTCCTTGGAATATAAAAATAAAGAAGACATAGTCCCTTTGCAGCCTAGATGATTATGAATAGGGGAGAGTGATAAAAGTCAACAACGTTATTACTTTATCAGTAAAGTAACAAAGTAACAGAAAATCTAGAAATATAAAATACACCCAAAATTTCAGAGATAACAACTTGATAAATTTATCCTTTCAGACACATATATACATACACATATGATTTTATGAAAAATGGATCATAATGTACATAACATTTTGTAACTTGTACATAACATTTTGTAACTCTTTATTCACTTGAGTATATCATATACATCTGTCACAGTCATTCTTTAAGAGCCCTTTTATTGGTTGAATAGCATGCCATTATAGAACTACACCAAAATTTATCTAATCAAACTCCTATTATTCAACATTTATGAGGCTCCTCCCACCCAATTTTTGGCTCCTGAAAGCAATATTATATTGAAGAGCTTTATATAAAATGTCTGCAAACATATTAGAGTAAGTTATAGAAGTAGAAGAGTTATTAGGTTATTTCTGATACAAATTACCAAATTGTATTGAGTGGGTAAGATTTAAATTAAAATGTTAATATTTTCAATTATTCAATCTTATACTTTAGCTAGATCTTTTGTCCAAAAAAAAACAACTACAAAGTGTTCCATTCCTAATACTACTAAAAGCCAACCTCCTAGATTGAGCTGGTAAACTCCATTTCTCAGAAGTTTTTAAATATTCCCAAGGGACCACTGCTTTCCTCTGACTCTGCCTTCATAGCTGCTTCCCATAAGATGCAATTGTAATGTCAGCCAGTAATTATCTGCTCATCAATTTTTAATAAAACTGCCTGACATTTAATTGCCAGTAAGTCTTGGAATTTGTAATTCCAAAGCTATTTTTGCACATCTATCATAGAATTGATCTTGAAGACATATGCAGAATTAATTTTAAAAATTCTATGAAACACAATTACTACCTTTTCATAAATAAACATCCTTGTTTAGATCATTGCTAACTTATTTAGTATCAGCCCCTCCTATGGTATAAGTTTTTAATAGTGAAACTGCTAGTAACAATATACAAGTACAGAAGAAAAATAATAACATCTTAAGAAAGAAAATGTTTATGTAAGAAAACATGTACAATTCCAGCTACTTTTAAAGCCTGTTTCATATGTAGGAAAACAACTGGAGAGAGAAATAACCAAATTGTATTATTATCATTGTGAACATCAATTTTTTTTTTTTTTTTTTTTTTTTTTTTTTGCCTATCACCTAGGCTAGAGTGCAGTGATGCAATCATGGCTCACCGCAGTCTCCACCTCTCTGGCTCAGGTGATCCTCCCACCTCAGCCTCCCAAGTAGCTGGGACTACAGGCACACGCCACCACACCCAGCTATTTTTTTGTTTGTTTGTTTGTATTTTTTGTAGAGATGGGGTTTGCCATGTTGACCAGGCTGGTCTCTGCCTCTGCCTCCAAAAGTGCTAGGATTACGGGTGTGAGCCACTGTACCCAGCCTGACACCAAATTTATTGACTGGAAATTTTTTGTGGCATTTTGTTTCCCAAGTCTCATATTCAATTCTTTAAAATATGGTTCTCCTCATCTTAGATACTGATAAATAATCGCCTTTCAGGAGTCTTTCTCAATTTCTATTTTCACTAACATTTTTACCTACAGCAGCAGCACTGCTTCCCTCTTACTTCCCTCCTTCTTTCCTTCCCTCCTCCCTACTTCCTTTCTTCCTTATTTCCTTCTTTCTTCCTTCCTCTCTTTCTTTCTTTTTCTGTTTGTCTTAGATTATTGGGTATAATTCTAGAAAGTATTTTGCAAAGCTTCCGAAGTACCACAGCTAAAATGACAGTCAAATGGGAACAAGGAACAATTTTATAGACTTCTGAAGCAAATACCTATTGCCCTATAGCCCATTCTAATACTAGAAAGCTCTTTCTCATCTCTAATTTGATTCTTTCATGTCTTTTAAATTTATTTTCTCAATAGTAAAAGACAGCAAGTGCTTATCATTATCTACACAATGGGTTATGTTCTTAAAGATCACTACAAAGTCTTCTCTTCTCCTGACAATAAAGTTTGGTCCTTTTGCACTGTTTTCTTTCTAATCTACTAGTTTTTTTCAGATGTGTCTCCAAATATGCCTGGTTAAGTTGTTCTTAGGGTGGGATATGGAGAAGAGGTTGACCACTGAATAAATTAACATTCCTATGTATTTCTTCAAAAAACTATCCCACTAAATAATTTTTCCTTATAATATATCATAAGCAAATCTAAATCTATTCTGAAAACTCTAATGTTAACAGAAATGGGGACCTTTTGCTTATGTGGTTATTGAGGCAAAATGTAAGTCATGATTTTCCTGGACCGGCTCCGAAAAAATGTCTGTTCTGGTTAAGACTGGGTAAAATGGATGATTCGTTTATTCAATAAAGTTAGTGAATGCTTGCCATGTGCAAGATACAGTGTTGAATGTGATGCAAAATATAAATATGTAGAAGAAAAAGCCACTGAAAATAATATGAGGAAATAAAAAACTAGAGTAAATTATCTGGAATAATTTCTATTATACGAGACATTATACCCATACATTCTCCTAATGCTCATGTAAGAATTTCTCCAAAAATACTTTTCAGCACTACAGACAAACTAGAAAAAAAAAGAGACATGGATATCAAATTAAGTTCTTAATAGTGAAGAATAAAAGAGACTACCTTGCCTGCTCCAGTGGATCCAGCAACCGCCAACAACTGTCCTCTTTCTATCTTGAAATTAATATCTTTCAGGACAGGAGTACCAAGAAGTGAGAAATTACTGAAGAAGAGGCTGTCATCACCATTAGAAGTTTTTCTATTGCTATTGTTTTGTTTTGCTTTCTCAAATAATTCCCCAAATCCCTGTTAAATAAAACACACACACACACACACATCAAAAATAAAAGATGAGTTTGTCAGATATTTTCAATAAATGCTTCTTTTATGTATGATTAGTTTGAAAAGCACATGGCACATGATCCATTATACTGTATACATTATTACTTTATAGTACATAATTATATAGCATATGGCTTCTAGAGGACATGATCCAAAATTCAGATATTTGCCCATTATCAAGTTAAAGATTTTTTAATTTAAGTAAAGACTGAATACATACATATATACATACACACACACACACACACACACACACACACACACACACCCTCTTCTCCTATAAGCTGGGTACATAAACACTATTACTTAATCTTCAGCATTAACATGAGATAGATTTTATAATCCTCCTCTTTCAAAGCCATAGACTGTGACTCAGCAGTTAACTGACTAAAGTCACATAGCTTTAAGTCACAACCCAAATCTGAATTCTACTCCATCACACTTCGTAGCATCCTCCTCTGAGAAGCTCAGAGCATTTCTTGAAGCAATTATTGTTGAAAATAAATATGAAGAGATTGCCAGATGATTCAAATAAATTCATTTCACAAAAGTAGCTAGGAAGAAGTAATTCCCTTTTAAAACTTCCTTGCCTCACTATTGCCCCCTTGGGAAGCTTTAGTATAGTGGTCTTCAAATCAAAGTAAACAGTCCTAAAGATTGATCAGGAGGAAGCAGATGCATCTTGTTTTAAGGGACTCTATTAACTCTTTCCTAAAATTAACCTGCCTGAGAATCAATCATTTTTCCTGACCTACTTCCCTCTCATGAGTCCTTCCCTCATTTTATACAGACAGCCTTCTCACTTACCATGCAAGTTAGTATAGTACTAGTCTTACTACGCAGAACTTTCTGGAGTAGAAAAACCTCTGAGACTCAAACAAGGGGACCATGAGAGAATGACTTTCTCTTGAAAGAGGCTCCCATAAAAGCAAAGGCAGAAATACTGAAGGAGGCAGCATCTTATTTTACCCAGATTTCAAACATAAGGCAATCTATGTGTCTTATCTATTCTTAGAGTCAAATTGCAAAAATGAGTAGGGGAATAAGGCATTTTAATTAACAAATTAATTAGTTTAATTTTAATAATTTAATAAAGTAATTAATAATAGTTATTAATTATCTGTATTTTAAAGTCAGACTTTGCCTGACAGAAAGCAAGTTATATCTAGTTGATTGACTTGACAATAAAAGCCAATTTCATAAATTCATTTATTTTCCATAAATTGAATGCACTGAAACTGCAGCTTCAAGGTTTTGAAGAAATCCATGTAGCATACTTAGTGCAAAATGCACAAGAAACTACATCATTTCCACTTAAAACTATGTTGAACTATTTATAAGTTAACTTAAAAGTGTGTCGGGGTACATAGGTTTTCAAAATTCTTTTAAGGCATACATAAACAATCAAGCTTGAAGACTACTGCTTTGAGTTTTTTATTATACGGGTAGCTAACAATGAAAGTATTTTAAAATGAGACAAAGGCATTTGTTATTCCCTTATTCATTTATTTATCTAATAAATATTTATTGAGTATAATCTCTGTATTAGAAACTACTTCAAACGTCCTACATGGGAGAATGATAAATGAATTAATATTGCAATGTGCTTGGTGCTACAATTGAAATCACACCACGTCATATAGGAGTACATTCAAGAGAACAACTGACTCACCCTTGACCAAGTAAATTACATGCGTGCTAGGCTATGAAGGATGTAAGTAGGATTTCACAAGACTAAGACATCGTTATAGGTGTTCCTGGAAGATGGATCTGCACGCACAGTGATTTAGGCACAAAGGAACAAAATATATCTCAGGAATGGTGTGAGTGGCTAGGTCAGATGTATATGACAAGGTGACAAAGGCTATTAACCTAAAAGTTGTGAGTTTCATGCTTAGAAGTGGGACTTTTATCCAATAAGCACTTGTATCAATGGAAGACTGTTGTTACTATAACTTTTATTTCTGATTACAGAAGACACATTTGAAAACATAGAAAACCAGAAATAAGAAAAATCACCTGTAGTTGTACCACTAAGAACTATGTTTAACATTTCAATGGATATCACTCCACACATTTATATTTATATTTACATTTACATATAATAAATGTGTATATTTACATATACTAAAAATCATATATATGGGCCAGGTGCAATGACTCATGCCTGTAATCCCCACACTTGGGGTGGCTGAGGCAGGAGGATCGTTTGAGAACAGTAGTTCAAGACCAGCCTGGGCAATGTAGTGAGATCCTGTCTCTACAAAAAATTAAAAATTAGGTAGGCGGCCAGGCATGGTAGCTCACACCTGTAATCCCACCACTTTGGGAGGTCGAGGCGAGTGGATCACAAGGTCAAGAATTCAAGACAAGCCTCACCAACTGGTGAAACCCCGTCTCCACTAAAAATACAAAAATTAGCTGGGCGCAGTGGCAGGCACCTGTAATCCCAGCTACTCAGGAGGCTGAGGTAGGAGAATTGCTTGAACCTGGGCAGCACAGGTTGCAGTGAGCCGAGATCGCACCACTGCACTCCAGACTGGGTGACGGAGTGAGACTCCATCTCAAAAAACAAACAAACAAACAAACAAAAATTAGCTAAGCATGGTGGTGTGCGCCTGTAGCTCTAGCTACTTAGCAGGCTAAGGCAGGAGGATCACTGGAGCCCAAGTTCAAGGTTACAGTGAGCTATGATTGTGCCACTGCACTTCAGCCTACGTGATAGAGCAAGATTCTGTCTCTTGAAGAAAAAAAAATCATATATGTGATTTTTTAAAAAACATAAGTGATGATATGCTGAGTGAGAAAGGACTTTGGAGTCATAGAAGCCTAGCCTGATATTTTAGCTCTGCCCTAGCTAGGTGTGTAACCATGCTTGAGTTACTTAAACTATCTAAGCCTCAGCTTCCTAATATGTTAATAGGAATTTTACTTACTCTCAGGTTTGGAGCAAGGGAGGAGTCATATATAACTCACCAGGGACTTGCCTCTCAGAGATGCTATCAAAGGAGATGGAGAATACACTAAAATGAGTGGGTTTATGAAGCTTGGGGAGTGAAGAACAAGAACACTGAGGTACGTGCAGGAAATTTGGAAACATATGTATGAAGTTCAAGAAAGAAACTGAAGCCAGAGATGTGCATTTGAGAGTCATCAGCACATTGATATAACTTGAGTGTGAGAGAAGTCACCCACAGAGAACATAAAAAGTCAGAAGGAGGCTGATATGGTTTGGCTATGTCCTCACCCAAATCTCATCTTGAATTGTAGCTTCCATAATTCCCATGTGTTACCGGGGGGACCCAGTGGGAGATAACTGAATCATGGGAGTGGGTCTTGCCCATCCTATTCTCAAGATAGTGAAGAAGTCTCACAAGATCCAACAGAGTTTCCCTGCACAAGTTCTATTCTCTTATCTGCCTCCATGTGAGACGTGCCTTTCATCCTCCACCATGATTGTGAGGCCTCCCCAGCCACGTGGAACTGTGAGTCCCTTAAGCCCCTTTCTTTTGTAAATTGCCCATTCTTGGGTATGTCTTTATCAGCAACGTGAAAATCAACTAACACGGAAGCCTAGGTGGGGACCCAGTGGCCAATAATGACTTAAGTGGCAGGCAAGGCAGACTTAGAAGTCATGGTCTGAGGCCAAAATGATCTGGAAAGAACAGTTCACTGAAGCTAAATTAAATGATAAATTCTACAAAAGTATAACAGTTTTAATAGACTGGTGATAGCAGAATCTATGTTGTAGTAGGGAGAAGTCCACAAAAAGTGAAGATGTGAGAACAGCTTTGACAGCAAAGGGAAGAAGAGTGATAAGGTTTTGGGCATGAGGTTGCATGAGCAAAAGTCAGGAAAGAAATTGTCTAACTTGAAAATATTTAAACATGAGAAGGAGTCAGTTGACAAAAGATGTTGAAGCTTCTGGAGGAAGAATAATTGCTGGTCCCCTGTTCTGAGAAGATGAAGCAAAATACAATAGTTCAGACAAGGGTAAGAGGAAGCATACATCTTTCTCTTAGACACAAAAGAAGAAAAAGATAATTTCAAGGGTGAAGAGAGATGTTGGAAACATTCAAATATGAGGGTGGCCTCTATTTTCTCTATGTATTGTGGGAGACAAGGCCATCTACTGGGGGTGAACACATCCTGGGAGAGGATGGGGATTTTGTGAATGTGATAAAAATCTGGAATAGTCTTTAGGGAAATGGTAAAGGAAATTAAAGACAAATGAAAGGATTTCCCAAGAAGGATTATAGACCCATATAAGGTTGAAAAAATAAACAGTATAAAACTTACAGTTGACTAGAGTCAACAGACAGCACTATTGTTTCCCAGATAGCACTTCCTTCTCCAAAACTGATAAAGTAAGTGTTTTGCAGGAAAAAAAAAAAAAATCACCAAAAGAAAAAGGGAATTGAGAGTGCAGCTGAGAGAATGAAATTACTGTTCTTCGAATAAGCAGAGGTTAAATCAGGAGTACAAAAGGAAGAATTAAGGAGACTAGAAATCCTGATGAAATGGAAAGGCAGTAAATGCAGAATTAAAAGACTCAAATAGTTGGAAGATTAGGAAATTCCAGGCTGAGAAAGAGATTTCAGAGTGCAACATTTCCAAAGCGAGGTAAGTCTAGGTGCTAACAAAACTCAGGATATGACTAAGAGAGAAAGCTTCTGAAGAAGTCACCACAAAATATAAGTTCTAAGTACAGTATTGGAAGACTCGTTTATATGGATATTGAAGTCTCAAACAGGAAATTTAACAAGCATCAGCATCATAAGTAAATGTCATCAAGGGGTGCACAGCGTTTAGGTGACAAAGACTGGAGGAGGAAGATGCCACCAGATGGAAGACAACAGTTTAGTGAAAGGGCTCTAGCCTATGACATTTGGGACCAAAATCCATTTTCAATCTTTGCCAGTTGTGTGAGCTGAGCCAAGTCCCTAAACTTTTTGAAGCCTCCATTTTATTATCAGGGAAATGAAAACATTAATTTTATTTAGGTCATAGAAATGCTGTGAGAATTAAGTGGGACAAAACATATAAAGTGCTTATCCTAGTGCCTGGCACATAGTAAGGGCTCAAGCATGTTACCTATTTAATTAGATGGAGTGAGACAGGAATTGAGGATTTTTGCACCAGAGTAGGAAAATAATGACCTGAAAGTAGTGGAAAATGTCAAACTGCGTATTTTTCCTTCATGCCTACAAAGACACTTGAAATTCCTAAAATCAAAGTAAAATAAATCTGATCCACAAACTTTTATACAAAACAATTTTGCTAGGCAGATGGGAATTACTCTGTTACCTACATCTTTAAAAAATGAAGTAAAACGAAGCACTGGTACTCAGGTTACTTATATAAATGAATCCAAAGTATGACATTGAGAAAGATTTAGACCTAGGACATTGGCTTCATACCTCCTATCTGTACACAACCCATATAAGTAAGAAGAAACTAAAAATACAACAGGTGTGCTCAATAATCAAATATTGCTCTTCAGAGACTAAAAGTCATTGATAATATTTTTTATGTCAAGCAGTATGACAGAATTCGTAATGGTGGATGAAAATAGGTTAAAAATGGTAGGAAACAATACACTGGTATATCTCTCTCACATCCTTTCATTGAATGATATACATAAAGCACTTTGGACTGGAACTTGTGATCAGAGAAGCTAATGTTTATTGAGGAACCACTGTGTGCATGGTACTCTGATGAATGTTTTACCCAAAATGTCTCCTTCAGTCTTCACAACAAACTTGCAAGGTAAATATTAATATTCTCCATTTTACACATGGAGAGCCAGAGGGCCCACAAAGTTAAGCAACTTGACTTAGATTACACAGAAAGTAAATGGCAGAGCCAGGATTCAAACCCAGCTCCAAAACCTATGATCTCTGTATTTTTTCCTGATTTGTTATATGAAACAAATTATATGACTTAGAAATAAAAAAGCTTTTATATTGCATTTAATATTCCTCTATTTTTTTTGTTTGTTTGTTTGTTTTTTGACAGAGTCTCATCTTGTTGCCCAGACTGGAGTACAGTGGTACGATCTCGGCTCACTGCAACCTCCGCCTCCCAGGTTCAAGTGATTCTCCTGCCTCAGCCTCCCGAGTAGCTGGGACTACAGGCGTCTGCCACCATGCCCAGCTAATTTTTTTGTATTTTTAGTAGAGACAGGGTTTCACCACGTTGGCTAGGCTGGTCTTGAACTCCTGACCTCAGGTGATCCACTTGCCTTGGCCTCTCAAAGTGCTGGGATTACAAGCATGAATGTCCAGCCATTCCTCTACTTCTTAATCTAAAAAATAAGTGAGTGATCCTCCTTCCCATTCTACCAGTTATATCATCATTCTAATTTTATTTGCCATCAGGATGAAATCCAGATTCACAAAGAAGAAAATAGGTCTTTAGAGAAAACAATATTTTAAAAATTCTGACCTCCTCCCAGAAGGCTGTTACATTCTCCATCACTACTTCTGTAGTTGTTAAGTTATATTCCAATGTCTTATATTCTTGCTTTTGTAAGAAATCCTATTTATAAAAGAGAGCAAAAACATGTTATAGCATCAGAATAGCATTAATGCATTATTACATCTACTTTATACTCTCATTGTGCTACATCTTCTATATGAATTTTAATAATGAAATAGTAATTATTTCTTAATATAATTTTATTACAGTGTTCTAAAGTTAATTTGCCAAGCACTAGGATTCATCATATTTGAAATATACTCTCTAAACATACGATACTTTACAAAACTTTTCATACATTAGATTTAACATACAACTGATTCTTCCTTGTACTATTATATGCTAACCTTAGTGATGAATTTATAAAGCAACCCTGAATTACCCACTAATGTGCCTTAATCCAACATTGGATGGAGAAAAAATGAATGTCTTCATCCTAATAGCACCCTCCTTATTAAAGGCCTCATTAGCACCATGTGGGTTAAGGAAGCATGTGAAGATATATAACTAGTTTTAAGGCATCAAACTGTGATTCTAAAAGAAGGGCTCTATTAGAGGCGCAAATCAGTTTCCCTAGGGAAGGTAGGAGCATAAGGAAGAATTGAGTCCATGCATCCGGAAGTCTTGGCCCTAAGAAGTAATGAAAAAGCCTGGTCCTCGCCTCGCTTCTTCGTTTTCTTCTCTGCTCCTCTTTACCTCTCTTTTGGTTTCTCTCATTTTCTCCCAGTTTGGTTTTCAAGATCTGTTTCTCTGTCTGTATGCTCCCATTCAGTGACTCTCCCCAGATCTGTTTCTTCTTCTTTCTTTCTCTCTCTCTCTCTCTTTCTTTCTCTCTCAATGGGTTAACAGAAGACAAGATGATTCCCAGAGCTACTTACTATGATTCAGAGCTAGAGTCACCACTTTGTCTAAATCACAGATCTCAAACTCACTTAGTCTCAGGACCAAACAGGTGATATAATTAAGGAGTGGGGCTGAGAAGACAGCGTGATGAGCTGGAGAGGGCAGGTGCTCTGTGAGCAGGGAGCTGCCATAGCTTGTGGAAAAGGAGGACGCAGTTGACTAGTTATTCCAATTCTTCAAAAGAGGTTGCACATATGAGCGTGTGTGTGTTTATGTGTGTGTGTGAGAGACATCTCCCAATTTTTAATTGTGGGCAACCAATACAAATTTTTTAAATGAAAGGTTAAAACAGGTCTAGGAGCCAAAATTAGGTCTATGGGCCACCATTTGCAACCTCTGGCCTAGAATAAATAATGCCAGAACTACCTAAAAGTGGCTCACCCTTCTCCCTCATTTTTATTTCTGTCACAGTGACTTATTTTCTGGGTTAAATATTTAAATAAACAGCAAAAAAGCATAATAAGCATTTCTTTGCTTCTTAATAATACACAAGTTTATCCAATTAACTTCATATAAATTGAGTCTTATCACCTGAAAACTTTAGAGTTTCTCAAAGCTGCTAGCTACATCAGTATTATTGGGATTTTAAGGTAATTTGGCATAAAATGCCATTCTCATCCATCATACTGTTCAGAGAAATGCCAGGAAAAGTTTAAGGTGAACATTCCTAGTATTAGCTGGCAACTTTTATAACTTCCTAGAGAAGGAAATTTCTTTTTCTATATTTTTGCACATTTGCAAAGTTCATTACAACTGATCTATTGACTGATTATTTAAATCATAGTATATAATCCAGCATTATGGTACATTACCTGTATTTTGTTTATTGCTCCAAGAGAGTCATACCATGTTTGAACAGCCCAGGGAAATTGCCGAGTGACCGCCATGCGCAGAACAATGCAGAATGATATGGTTGTGAATATTTTTCGGAGGACGATTCCTTTGATCAGTGCATAGGGAAGCACAGATAAAAACACCACAAAGAACCCTGAGAAGAAGAAGGCTGAGCTATTGAAGTATCTCACATAGGCTGCCTTCCGAGTTAGTTTCAGTTCTGTTCTATAAAAAATAATAATAATAAAATTCAGGATGTTATTTTATTTTTCAAATATCAGGGATCTTGGAATGTAAGATCTGAGCATGGTCTCTAGAGTCTTTCTGCCTATATTTTTAACTTGGCTCCACATCATATGACCTGTGTGACCTTGGGTATATTATTTAATCTCTCTGGGCCTCAGTTACCTTATATGAAAGGATAACAATGAAAGTACCAGTGTTTTGTACATACTTGTAAATATCATATTTAAATTATAATTAATAATTTGTTATTAACATTGTTATGACATTATTTTTAAACCTTTACTTCATTACTAACTTGTAAGATTAGTTAGACTAATCATTTTTTGCTTGTTGGTTGGTGTTTTAAGTAATTAATTGTGGAAATGAGAACAATGTTGCAAGATTTATAAAGGAAAAAGACAATTCTGTGATTAATGGATTCTTAGCACTTTGGAAACTCTAACTTGGCTTTGAGGAACACTGAAAATAATATATAAGCTACAGAGAAGTGGTTCTCAAACCTTAGCATGTGTAAAAATCATTTGAGATGCTTATTAAAAATACAGTCTCAGGCCCACGTCTTAGAGATACTGATTGAATGAGTCTCAGTAGGTTTCCAGGATTTGCGTTTGGGAAAAAAAAAAAAAAAAAAAAAAACTAAACCCTAAAAACACACAAGTAGTTCTTTTGATTCAAGTTGCAGGTGGGTTTTGAAAAATTATGAAAGTAGATACTACATCCTCTCTGTCTCATTTCAACATAATTATTTGCAATCACATTACACTATACGTTCAATCTTCTAGTCTGAAATGCAAATGGAAATTAGTTTTTTTTAATATATATGTGAAGCTTCAATGCTCTAGCAGGCAGAAAACAGGGAGTGCAGGAGACAACACTTCCTTCGACTCGGTCCCAGTCTTCCAGAAGCCATACAAATTGGAGTCACTTGTCATCCTCCCCATCCAGCTCTTGCCCAAGTAAAGGTCAACCAGGATAGAGGCAGAGGGCTCTGGTGAAAGGGGGCAACAGCTGTGCCATGGCATAGTGCATGTGGGTACCTGACATTTGGGCATTAGTTCTTCTTCCTTAATTCAGAAAAGCTATTCTCATTGTCAAGTGTAGAACTAAGAGGGAATCTTTTTTCCATTTTTAGTCTGAAAAATAAAATGTAATCTGAGCACATTGATGAAGAAAATCGAGTTCAATGTGCCCAACCCAGATTGCAATTCAGTCTATTTAGGTCTACCAATTTCAGTAACTTGACACTGAAGACAGATTATGATTTTGGCATCTCGCCTGGCTTTGAATCCTGGTTCTGCCAGTTACAGCTAGACATCTTAAGCAAGTCACTCTTCCCTCCAACTTTACAGAATCCACCTCTACAGAAGGAAAACATGTCATCTCCTTTGTGGAGTTGTTGCCTAGATTAAATAGTACAGTAGAGGTCTATATTTAAGTTTACAATGTGTGTCCTTTCTTCTCAACAAGAAAAGACAAAACATGGACTAGGCTGGTGTTTATAAAATGATAGAAAACACTTTTTATAAAAATGTTAAATTTGTTGAACTGTTGTTGAAATATATTAGATAGAGTTGAGAAAAATAGGAAGAAGAGGTACTATAAGAAAAAAAAATGGATCCAAGAACATTTGTAAGAATCACCCAGAAAGTAGATTCTCCATAAAATAATCACTAACATTTTATGAGTCATAAAACTATTATATCAGTTTCTTATTTTTAAAATTGAAAGTGACTTTATTACTAAAGAGCAATAAAAAGGTGGATTTTCAGGGAGCTTTGCACAGCCTTTTGACCAGTACAACAGTGTCCCAGGCTGAGGTAATCACTCCTTTGATGTGAATTCTGCCAATCTCTTCCAGAACATTATATTTGCTCTCTTGAGTAGGGGCAATTCTTGCTTTCCCATATTTACGTCAACACTTTCTAGCCTTTTTGAGTGACAATTTCATGCCTGATTATATAGGTTACAACTAAACATTCGCTATATATCAAACAGAAATACCAAGTAAAGGGAATAGATTTCATATTTTGAGGAAGAGGGAACAAAAAACAACAAAAAACAAAGTAAAATCAGCACCAAGAATGACCCAGTCATGAGTTTATCATGAGTTTGAGAAAACCAGATCTTCTGATATCCTTGTCATCACGCTTGCTATACATGTGTTTGCAGGCAGAAGAGTGATGCACAGAGCAAGTGTGATGGAACACTGACTTGTCAATGAGATAAAGAAGATCTACCAATTGAACAATTCCCCCAAGAACTTGTTTTCTGGAAAGAAAATGCAATTCATTTCCTGGATTTATCTTGAAAGGCATAGCAAAAACAGGTGACCAATAATGTTTGGGAAATAAATACTCTTTTACTCTTTCTATTTACATGGCAAAGGACTTAATATTTCAGCATTTCTTTTGTTGTTCCAATCACACACCTGCAGCTCAGTTACCATTGTATACTGGACTCAGCAGCCTGAATTCCTCATAACCCATATTGATACCATCCATAAGGGTACTTCTCTTTTTAGTATATTTTTCCCTGTGAAATTGTCATGTGCTGAAATTATTTGTTCCTTGAACAGTGTATCAACTTTCACTGAGTCTCCTAGAACCTTTTTTGATTGGAGTTTGTAGAACATGGAGCTCAACTGAAGAAAAATGGTCTCATTGCTACAGAAATGCTGTAGCTTACATCTTGCCCAGATTTATCTCAGTAATCATATCTCAGTCTGCGCTGTACTTTCTTTGTTGGATATAATCCTTACTAATCAGTGAAAGGTTATATGAGGTGAAAGAACACTAGAGATAGGTGCCAAGTACTGATTCTATCTCAGGAGGTAGCTTTCATTACTTGAACTGACTTCACTTCAAGTGGAGGATTTACAGGAACCCAATTTGTGAATACTACCCTATGTCATTCCCAAGTTAAGGAAGAGCAAACATACTCTAACCAAACACAATTTTTTTCATGGTTAATGTACCATAACACATAAATTAAGATATAAAAATAGAGAATCATTTATTTTGTTCAGAATTGTATACTCTACCAGTTCCATCTGAGTTACCAATCAGCCTTCAATATCTTGATCATTATTTTAATGAAATGAATGTATTGAGCAGCAGTGAACACATGTAGGAAATTCTTTAATAAGGTATCAGTATAATATACTTGCAGCACAAAATAACACCCTGGACCAACTACATAAAACTACAGCCCATGAAAGTGAATTTATGCAACTAATGTATGAATATTGAGAGAACTTAAATGCAATCATTTGATTGTCAGACACATCAAATATGAGGTGGAAGTCTACTGTGACAAACATATTTTTAAAAAATTAAGGACATAATTACTAACAATATTGAAATTACTGGAACAACTTACTGTCTTAGGTTTTCAATCATTTTTTCCATTGCTTCTTCCCAGCAGTATGCCTTAACAGATTGGATATTTTCAATCATTTCTGAGGTAATCACAAGTCTTTCATTGATCTTCCCAGCTCTCTGATCTCTATAAATCAATCAATCAATCAATCTAATAGTAAAAACAAGTCAAATTATCTACTAAGAACTGCTCAAGGTTTTAAGTCATATTTCTTTTATTCAACAGATGGGCATTTATTTTATTATCAAATAGATGGTAACAAAAATAATAACTACTGTTTAGTAAATGCCTCCTATGTGTCAGATATTGTACAGACCCATTCCATCTGCTATTTCTATCCCTTACGACAGTCTATGAGCAGTGAGTATCTCTATTTTAGAGATGAAAAAAGCAAAGACTCAGTGAGATGAAGTGGCTTGACTAAGGTCACATAACTAGTAAGCATGCAGTCTGGGATTCAAACAAAGTGCTATTTGACTCCAAAATTTATATACTTTCTGTCTGATAAATTTATATACTCTAGCTGACAAATTCAAGCCCTTTATCATAAGCAGTGACTTGTGTAAGTCATTCATTCACTGGTATTAGTTATTCTGTAACACAAATTAACTAAGGCTCTGGTGTGATGATCCATAAACTAGAGTAGTAAAAGCTAATAAAGTCTACACAAAAATTAGGTATTCCCTTTAATTCACATAAATGTTTTATCCATTTTTAACTGTTTTATAATCTAAAAAACTGAACTGAATCAACATATTTATAAACAAATTCAGGAGACTGACAAGCAAAAAAAATATCCCATTGATACAGGAAGTAATATTTACACCATCTTAAAAAGTCTTTTTTAGGCCGGGCACGGTAGCTCATGCCTGTAATCCCAGTACTTTGGGAGGCTGAGGTGGGCAGATCACCTGAAGTCGGGCATTCGAGACCATCCTGGGCAATCTGGTGAAAGCTCATCTCTACTAAAACACAAAAATTAGCCGGGCATGGTGGCGTGCACCTCTAATCCCAGCTACTCCAGAGGCTAAGGCAGGAGAATTGCTTGAGCCTGGGAGGCAGAAGTTGCAGTGAGCCAAGATCGTGCCACTGCACTGCAGCCTGGGTGACAGATCTAGACTCCATCTCCAAAAAAAAAAAAAAAAAAAAGTCTTTTTTAATGACACTGAAGATCACAGTTCTATGCATAGAGCAGTCCTGGTTTTACTAAAATGGGCTTTTTGAAAACATAATTTTAAAAACCTTCAAGCTATGAAAATAGGTTGCTACCTGTACTTCATCATCATTCTCCCTAGCCCAGCCTGAAAAAGGGCAAGGACTATCAGGAAACCAAGTCCACAGAAGGCAGAGGCCTGTAACAACTCCCAGATTAGCCCCATGAGGAGTGCCACTTGCAAAGGAACGATCCACACGAAATGTGCCAATGCAAGTCCCTGGAAAATAAAAGCACAGCAAAAACAGGTGTCATTTTATCTTCCACCCCTAGAAACAAACAATCATATATGAAAAAAAGCAAGTAAAAGGAGCTTATATGGTCAAACATTTCGTGGTTCTGAGCACAGTAAAATCTAGGTAATCATTACATGGAGCACATAACAATGTGCTTAAACATTCTACACATAGAATAGGTTTCCCCAAAGAACAAATTTCAAGCCAGTGCACTTTTAAGCATATTTTTATTCAGTGGAATTAAGATTGGACATCTTAAGTTACCATGTCCGGGTTTTAAGTAACTTATTTCTTTTTGCATAAAGCAAGAACCACAGCATAGAATATGAGAGAACAAAGAACTCTCTCTAGAGACTCAATCCACACAACTGCACAACTCTGTCATTTGATAGAGACATTTAGAACAAATATTTGCTCAATTCAACAGTAATTAATTTTGTACCAGCTGTGGGTCTCATGCTATTTTAAGTACTGGATGTGCAAAGATAAATAAAACACATCATATGTCCCAAGGATCTTGAATTTATTTATCACATAGGACAACACAGAACAAGAATTGCTCAGAGTATCATATTCAGCCCCAGTATACAACAGATTTAAAGTTTTAAAAAGAAGCATGGTCTGATAAGAATTAAGTTTTGAAAAATCTTATTAACAACAGGCTGAGGTGCCTTTGAGTTGGGTGGTTCTACCAGACCCCAGGATGGTGCTCTGCTATACAACTGACCTTTCTCAGTTTCCAGAATAGGGAAGCTAGAGCTGAGCAAGACTTAACCACTTATCTGATACAGGAAAACTCTACCTTTCCAGTTGTATAATTTATAACAATAGTGCCTAAAAGATTAAGTCAACAGGTACATACCTCATCAAATTTGTTCAGGTTGTTGGAAAGGAGACTAACAAGTTGTCCAATACTTATTTTATCTAGAACACGGCTTGACAGCTTTAAAGTCTAAAAGAAAAATGGGAAGTTAGATAATTTCAACAAACAAAATACAAATATATTATAAGTAACATTATAATATGACTAACTTGGTTATTTTGCATTCATTATTAAGTAAAGGTAATGAAAATTATGTTCTATTCATCTAGCTTACTATCATCTTAGATTCATAAATATTTCTTTTAACAGTCAATACTATGCTGGAATGCTTCTAGTTGTTTTATTTTCCAGCATCTAGAGAGAAACAATTATTTTTTCTCCTCACAATGAGAATGGTATTATACTTAAATACCATTCATACCGTGTGGGAGTTTTTGTTTCGTTTTAAAAGATAGAGCCAAAGGTACTGAAATTTGAAATTAAGCCTTGGCCTTGAATTTTTCATGTAGTTCTATACTAACTCATTTGGATAAAATTACTTTTAAAGTCAATAAAAGTATATGATGAATAACTGAAAATTAATACTTTTGTGAAAAAGTTTATCAGTACAAAATCCATATATTTTACAAAGAAAAATGCAATGCTATGTGAAAACTAGTTAAGCAGGTAAATTATTTTTTATCTACTTATTTATCTATCAATTAAATCTACTTAATTAAAACTATAAAGTTGACAAATTAACTATGATTATGGAAGATCAGAGTAATATTTTGCCTGTAAAACTGAAGAATTGATTTGTTATTAGATCACTTTGGGAATTATCTAATATTAGTTTCAAGTGAATACCTCACACATTTGTTGAGCATTTAGTAAATGCAAATCACTCTACTTGATGCCTCAGGGATTATTAAGATTTATTAAAACATAATCCCATCGTCAAGGTGACCTAGTATATAAATAACTAAATATAATATGATAGACGAGTTAAGGGAAGTAGAAAGTAATAGGGTAGTTAAGAGAAAGTTAAAACTCCTGGTTAGAAAAATCTGGAAGGATTTTCTTGAGGAGTTAGAATTTGAGATGGTGTAGAATAATAAATAGTGTATAGATAAGCCAAGAAAGGAAGGAATCAAGGCAGTTAATTCCAAAACATTATCAGAGCAATATGAAGTGAGGGAAATCCATTGAGCTAAATTGCACATGACTTAGTAACAGGCTCAGTCTCGAGTGACTTTGAGTTCTGCACAAGGCTTAACATGGAGCTGTGTGCACAGTAAGGACTCAACGAATATTTTTGTTAATTTAATTATCTCTGCATTCTTGAAAAGTATAGGCAAAGCTCAAGTTTGTATTTAAATTCATTATTTAAAGTAAAATGTTGCAGAATTTGGAACAAAGCAGAGAGCTCTATTACAAACTTTGGAACATTGTAGGAAAGGTCCCACATATCCTGACCATGAGGACGAAACAGGTCAGATATGGGAAGGCATGAGACCTGGGAAGAGTAAACACAAGGTTCACTTTAGGGACCAAACCAAAGCCACACAGAGATGGGATTGCCTTCTTTGATGATGATGCCAATGTAGGCCAATAAGTGTGGCTGGAGAGATGAAGCAAACTGTGCAAGAACACAGATATGCAACATTGAGAAAGGAAGACAAATACAATACTACCTAACTTTTTATCAATGCATCCGGGTCTGAAAGCACCTATATCCTATATTTCTGCTAAATGTTACATATGGACTTGTTTACAAACTAACCTGCTCTTTATTTGATCTCTACACCCGTTTAGCCCATGCCTATCTCTTCCTGCATTACAGTCTGCCCACTAAGTATCAGTACTCTATTGTCCCTAGTGGTTAGAAAATCCTCCAGTTCAGAGATTGTAATTTACCTATTTTAGAAATTTTGAAGCAGTGTTCGCACCATGTTCTGTACTTTTTAAATCTTAGTTTCCTTATCCATAAGACACGGATAATAGTATCTACCATTAAGAGTTGTGCAGAAGATCAAATGAGAGTGTACCCAATCACTTAAAAGCTTGTCATGCACATCCTGAGCTATTTTCATTATGATAACAAGCACTTTCTATAAACATTTATTAAACTGAATTCAACTTTCTCTGATATGCCAGCTGTGTAGATTCTACATTCCAAATGATATCTAACAATGTCTTCATTTATGTAAAATGTTCAGATCAAAATAAAACTTTTGTTGATTTATCACGTTTTCCTGGTACTTGTGAACTGATGAGATTGCAGCTGAGGTGATAACTGTGGACTTCGTTTTTATTTACTTCTGCCTTCATAAAAGGCTTTTTTGAACAATAAAGTATGGTTATCAAGGTTTTACAACACAGTTGACCTTGCAGGTATATCTTAGAAGTGTTATGGGTTATTTGCTAGAGGCAGATTTCAGATCTATGCCCTTAAAAGCCAAGTATTTAATGTTTACATTGGTAAAAGAGAAAAGAGAAGAAGGGTAAAGCAATATCCAAATGAGTCCATCAAAACAACTTTCTATAATGACTTTGCAGATCCAAGTTAGTCACACATGGTAGTGAACCAGGATGATGCAAGTACATGCCTTCGAAACAACCTTAAATTGTGTTTGTAAGGTAGTTAAATGTTAATTTGAATTCACCTAAATGATGCCTCAGCAACTTGGGCCCTTGTCTGGATAATACATGCAGAAAAGCAGAGTAGGTTCTTATGGTTTCAATACATGTGCTGTTCCAAAAACTTTAAATTTGTAGGGCTCATAGGATGATAAAAATCCAACTCAAAATAAGGCAGTGGATACTACTACTTATGACAACCAGTTAAGGTGAAAACTTTTGTTGTTTGGGTTATCATTAACAATCATATATCATACTCTTCTTACTGAACATAAAGATATGTGGCATTTTACTATAAGATGATATTTTGTCAATTACTTTTATGTAGGCTGTGTGTCACCTTAACAGGAAACCATGGATTCCAAAAAAAAGATAACATGATTAGGAGACAAAAAAAAACTACAACAGAGGCAGTTGACGGAAGATATTTAGTAATTATGAGTTGAAGTCAATTAAATTATCAAGGATAATTAAGAGCATTAATTATTCCTGCCATTTATTTCATAGGCATATGAAATTAATTTCAGCATTTATCCCTTACTTGTACCAGCTCACTACCTAATTTATGGCATTAAAACATGTACCATACAGAATATATGTACCACGGGGCCTGTGCAAAGAAGTATTACCTTCTTATAAATCAAACTAAACATAGCTATTCTCATCTGCATTCCAATGTGATGAAGGCCAAAAATGGCTGGGTGTAAGAGCAGTGTCCTCACGATAAAGAGAAGGCATAAGCCTATGCCTAGATAAATCGCGATAGAGCGTTCCTCCTTGTTATCCGGGTCATAGGAAGCTATGATTCTTCCCAGTAAGAGAGGCTGTACTGCTTTGGTGACTTCCTGCAGAAGTGGAAAAAGAGAGAAAATTAAATTTCATTTCTTTCTCATAAAATACCCTGATAATTCCAACACAGGACTTTTCATCTTTAGAGGAGACTTAAAACGAGTTTATATAGAGGGTCATGCCACATGTGAAACTCTTAGCACTATTTTCAATATCTTGGTACTTTGAAATAAGATTTGGGATTTGTTACAGCACAAGTCACCAGGAGACAACTTTACATATGAGGTATTTTAAATTAAACAGTGAATAGTGGCTATAAAAAAGTATAGTTTCTGAAATGGTTTGTTAATTAGTAACATCTACATAGCACTTAACAGTTTCTAAAGCATTTCCCTTTTCTATTTTTCATAACAACTTTCAGTATCAGAGTAGGCATTTTTTTTTGTTTACTATGGAGACTTTCTTAGATACAGAGTAGGCATTATTATTTTCACATGGCAGATGAAGAAACTGAGGCCAAAGAGACCAAGTGACTGGATGTAATTTCAAACTAGAACTTTCTAAAGTGTTTTGGGCAATGGCATTATTTTCAGAATGAACTTAGCTTCTCAAGGCAACTACATAAGGCAGAACTGGCAACGGGAGGGAGGAGCACACCAGCACTAGTGGTATTTAAAATCGGCCATTTCCAATGCTAGTCCCTTCTCAGTCAGCAATAGGAATGGACTTCGGTGAAGGAGTCTGCCAGCAGCCTCAACCTCAGGCCAGATTCCAATGACTGCTGGACTCCTCAAAGGCCCGTGAGTCAGTGAGGGAGAGCAGAAGTTATGTTTTCCCAAATATACCTCATCAGGGTCCTCAATCGACTACTAAACTAAATTGTCCATCAAATTTATTACCACTTCTCCTAAATATACAAGAATAGATCTGAATCCAGTGATTTTGAACCCAGGAGGTCTAATTCTTACCCATCTTGTTAAATTGACTTCAAAAGAGAAGGATGCATAATTCCCCATTTTGTTTTATAATGACCCAGTAAAATAGGGACCAGACGGTATCCCTGAAAGGAAATGATGTTATGATCATTGGTTCCATTTAAAATATATATTTCCAAGCAAGACGGCTCCCTACCCCTGGTATTGCCAAGCATTATTCTGCCTCATCCCTTAATTTGTTTTTTTTTTTTTTTTGTCCATTTTCTACAATATATTTTCTAAACCTCAAGTATCCAATACCTCCAGCCCCCTCATTCTCAATAGATGACCATGCTTTCTATATCAATGTCATCCCCACAAGAAATCCTAACCCCTATAGAGCTGCCATTTATTGAGTAGCTTTGTGTAGCTGCTCATTCTATGCTTTATATACAATGTTTTATTTTGAATTAACTAAGTCAACTAAGGCTCTAAATGCAAGAAAACATTCAAACTTTTAAAAAGCCTCCAAACTAATCACAAACCTGAAATATTATAGTTCTCTCACCTCACATAGCCACGTGTTAAATGTGAATTTAAATGATAGCAGACAGGCAGGTGTTAAAAAGAAAATTGCCAACCCAAATATTACATGTGAATAGTTTGCTAAATCTAGTGAAGTATTTTTGAAAAGTAAGTACACAAATGACTGCACAGTGTATACTATGTTTGTTTTGTACTTCTATAATTACATATATGTTCATCTTTAGAATACATATCAAAGGAGAATGGTTTTTGAGGTTTTTAAATTTTATATAAATGACATCCTACTGTGCTTTTTACAACTTTTTAAAAACTTAACACTGTGTTTTTCACATTTATCCCTATCAATACTTGTATAACCAACTCATTTATTCTAAGTGCTGCCTAACATGCCACCCTGTGAATACATTGGGTTATTTGCCCATTGCCGTACATTGAAGCAGTTGTGTTGTTTTCACTCCTAAGTTACTGCAGTCAGTGAAAGAGCTGCCCTGGATATTTTTACAAACTTCCATATGTATTTGCCAACCTTTCTCTAGATTCGAGTATGTTTTTTTCCAAAGTAACTTTTTTAATTAAGAAAATGTACAATTAAGGTAAATCTTAGATTTAAAATTATAAATATATCTGCACTACAAACATAATTGTTCACAGTATGCTTACAGTGGCAATATTTAATCCTTAAAATTATTTGAGATCAACATTTTATCCCAGAATTGTTCTATATTATGCTGTTTTTCATAGACAAATATCAATACCATCAATTTACTTTGATTTGTTTTTCTTTTTTTTTTTTTTTTTCTTGACTAGTGGGTTTGCACTTGGCCAAAATGCTCTCTTGAGTTGCAGTCAAGGCCACTGGATTTACATGTGCTATCTATGCTAGAAGTATCACATGTGGTCATGAAGCAGAGAGCAAGGGGCATGATTTACCATGCATACCAAATAAAGCATCATTTCTTGTTCATTGTAAGACAATAACAGGCAAGGTATGACCCGTGAACACTGCTTATAAGGTCAATTGCTTATATCATGATTAGCATAAACACATTCACATTTCTCCCCTTTCAGAACTCATTTATCTCCTAATATATATCTATACAGACATATAATCAATACAGAGAGACTGGATAGACTATCTCAAAGAATACAGAACTACTGATAAACAATACATGGCAAAGCAAGTATGTAAATATTTTAAAAAGTAACTTGTGTCTGTAGGATGCTAAAAAGAACCTTCTGAGAAAAAAAGAGAAATATTTTAGCAACCAAGCTAAATTTTAGCACAGAATTTCTCAAGTTAGAAGTGTAAAGACTTGTATAAGATTTATTTTTTTTTTTGAGTAATCTGAACTAAAATCTCTTCCACTGGATCTCTCCATTATATTTTCCAGATCACAATAGACTTTTCCCTATCACAATAGGCTTATTTGTTGAATTTTTATTTAGTTGTAATTTATAACAAAACACCATTAAAATGCGTATTAATCTGAATGGAATGCCTTTTTTAAAAATTCAGAGACAGGGTCTTGCTTTGTTGCTCAGGCTGGAGTGCAAGGGCTATTCACAGGTGCAATCACAACACACTACAGTCTCAAATCCATAGATCAACAGATTCTCCTGCTTTAGCCTCTCAAGTAGCTGGGACTACAGGCTCATGCCACCATATCTGGTTTGTAATACCTATTTTACATATTGTCATTACTGAGTTAGTTGTCATCTTTCCTCAACCAAAGAGGACATAGTCATCCTTTGAACAACAGTACCTATTTCACAAAGAACTGGTAGCATTACTCTGGAAGGGCATATGTTTACAAACTAAAATGCATTTTATTTTCAGTATGAAAAATTCTAATAATAAGACCACCTGCAAACAGCAAACCAACATAAACCTCACCACTATATGGAGCTGTTACCATTCAAGGACAAAATCAGCACTCCAAAACTCCACCCCTTCTATAGTTTTCCCTAATCTGTTTTAAGCATCATGTTCTTTAACATTTACAATGGAACCATTTATAGATATCACGTGATTTTTTTTATTTGGAAAAAAACACTGGTAAGTGATACCTAGCTTAATCTATGACGTGCAATCCTTTACAAAAATTATCCCCAGAATGACTGGGAGAAACGTAGTCCCTCTATTCTTGGTACAAGAAAGCTGACTGTACTCCGTTGTTCAGAGTATTTTCACAGACACAAATGTCCTGATTTGCTACCACATGAAATAGTACAAGCAAACTTAGGCTTACATGTTTAAGAAGGAGGAATGTATAATTATTTGGATATTTAATAAAATAGTTTATTACTCTGTATCAGACACGAATCAAGATGGAATTCACTTAATGGGTCACTTCAATAATAAAAGAAGCCCGATACCGATGTGTAAGCTAGTGTGATGGTGAAATAAACACTGAATTCAAAATCGTGATTCCAAATTCTTATCCAGCACATTACCTACATTGGCTGTGTTACTTTAGTCACTTCCCTGCTCTGGACAGTTTTCCTCACTGATAAATTAAGAGGTGGAGAAAGCTAATTGTGATGTCCCCTCCAGTGCTAACATCTCTGATTATATGATCTGAGTCTGCAGAGTCCCATGGCAGAGGCCAAGAATTCCTTGTGTAATTGTCCTAGCCCTCACCCTGCCATGACTATGGCTATTTTCTACTAAAAAGGATGAAAGTCTGAATAGTATGAGTTCAGAAGATCATCTGGGTAGAGGGGCTCAGGTTGGAAAACAGCTCAAGTGATTGCATTCCTGGTGAGAATAATTTTGTGACTCAATTTAGATCAGCCTCCCAGGGAAAATTTGGAAGCCTAAAAATATCTCCTATATCTTCTAGGAGTTGTATCTCATTTCTCACAGGATCTTCAAGATCAGAGCTTCAAAGTTATTGTAGATGAGTTTAAATTCTTTAACCATTTCTGGTTAAAAAATTATAATGCATACCTAGGATAGGGTCAAATGTTTACTCTAGAGATAGGAAACTCTGCTTTTTCTAGATATTTAAACCATGAAGGAAAGTTCAGGTGAAAAAATAGAAACCTGAACTCATGCTTGCAATTACATTAAATGAATTAATCCCGGTTTACTTTACTATAAATTACAGTTCTGATCCCAAAGCAGAGTTATTTCTAAGTAGAATGATCAGTTGGAAAAATTCTAAGGCTACAGTGTTTTCTATTGTGTGAGGTCACTTAATAAAATCGCCATTATCATTTTAACTTGTTTTAAATATACAGTACTTTATATGTCTCTATCCTAAGAATACTATGACAGTTTAATTTTGAGAAATTAATTAACAGGATACAGAAGAACCAATGATTATCTCAATAACAAATGAAAAGGAATCTGATAAAATTTCAATATCTGTTTCTAATAAATGTTCTTAATAAAGTTGAATATAAAGTTATATTATTAACCTGAAAAAGGATTTCTTCCTCAAAATAACAATCAATGCCATAATTAATAAAAGTCTAGATGCATTACATTTAGAATCAGGAAAAAATGGAATACTAGCTATTACTACCATTTAACATTTTTCTAGAATTTCTAGCTAATACAACTCAACAAGAAAAATGATTGAGGTACGAATATTGGAAAGAAGAAGAAAAAGTATCACCAGCATAGAATATGATTGTGTAACAAATGTAAATGAATCAAGAATTTAATAGATAGAGGTTTAAAAAAGAACTATGTTAAGAAAATCAATTTCTATATACCAAACATGACAACTAATTAAATGAGTATCCCATTCATAGTAACAATATAACAAAAGATACATTGTAATAGCAATAAGATATATATCTTAAAATATACATCTCACAAAACATTATTGGGACATATTTTAAAAGTCTCAAATAAATGGAGAGACTTAAAACTTTCTAAAATGAAGAACTTAATATTGCAAAGATTACATTCCCCTCCAAGTTATTTTATAAGATTAGTGCAATCTTCACCAAAATTTAAAGATTTTTTGGTAGTGAATTTTTGGCACCATAAGGGTAGGGACTGTCAGTCTCAATTTTGGCAAGAATCCTAACACCATGCACAATACCAAGCACAGAATATCCATTCAACAAATATTTGCTGAATCAATGAATATAATGATTAGAAATTTCATTTGGAAGAGAATTCATCAAAAACATTTGAGGAATAAGAATAATGTGTCAGAGAGTTTACTGGATATGAAAACATAAAGCCATAATAATATGTGACAAGACAAAGAGACTAATTTCTCTGGCAAGTCCAGGAACATGTCCAAGCACATGTAATACTTTAATATATTATAAAACACAGCATTTTAATTCAGTGGAGAAAGAGATCATGCAATAAATGATGGAAGAACTGGATACTCATCTTTTTGTAATTAGATTTCTACCTCATACATGCATCACAATGAATTCCAAATAGAACAGATAGTTAAATGTAAAAGATGAAATAATAAAAACATAGCTGCATGCTTACATAACATTTGGGTGGCATGGGTCTTCATAAAAGAATAATGTCAAAGCAGAAAACAAAGAAGGAGATATATAGATTTGCCAGCAAATTTTTCAAAAATTAAAGCTTTTAATTGTAAAAACAAAACAAAACAAAATAAAACTCACTGGAAACAAAATTCAAAATGACAAGGCAATTGACAGGCTAGGGAAAATATTCTCTCATGTATCAAGAAAGAGACAAATACACCAAAATAAAAACACACAAAGAACATGAAAGGCAATTCACACACAAAAGAAGAAATATAAATGCATAATTAATATACAAAAATATTAAACTCACTAGGAACCAAAAGTAATGCAAATGAAAATAATAATATGTTCTTTTTCACTTAGCATTTTTTAAACATTTTTTAAAATACCTATTGTTAGGACTGAATTTTCATAGTTTAGTATCAGGAAAGTAAATCAGTAGTACACCTTTTCTGGAAAGCAGTTTATTTGTATTTGTACATTTAGGCAGACAGTCAAGAACACCTTCTAAGAGTCAGCTTTTAAAGGCTGAAGGATGTGTACTGAAGGATGTTTTTATAGTAGTAAAAAAATTGAGGTAATTTATTTATTTATTTTATTTTATTTTATTTTATTTTATTTTATTTTATTTTGAGACGGAGTCTCGCTCTGTCACTCAGGCTGGAGTGCAGTGGCCGGATCTCAGCTCATTGCAAGCTCCGCCTCCCGGGTTTACGCCATTCTCCTGCCTCAGCCTCCCGAGTAGCTGGGACTACAGGCGCCTGCCACCTCGCCCGGCTAATTTTTTGTATTTTTTAGTAGAGACGGGGTTTCACCGGGTTAGCCAGGATAGTCTTGATCTCCTGACCTCGTGATCCGCCCGTCTCAGCCTCCCAAAGTGCTGGGATTACAGGCTTGAGCCACCGCGCCCGGCCGAGGTAATTTAAATATTCAATGATGAGGAACTGATTAAATAAATCGTGGTACAGCCATATGATTCATGAAAGTAATTAGGTGGAAAAACATCTAATGACACGGAAAGGCATTCACAACACATTCAAGGGAGAAGCAGATTAAAAGGACATTATGTAATGATGACCTTTCCCCTTTATTAAGTATAAATTTCCATGGGAAAAAGCTGGAATGATTAACATCAAATTTATCAGTAATTACCTGATTATTCTGATTATTAATCAGAAAAAAATAAAAATTTGGATAAAAATTTCACATAACTTACAATAATAAATAAAAAGAAAACATGCGTACAAAAAAATGGAAGAAAGCAAACACACCTACACTCAGAACTTATCATAGGATACAGTGAATGCTGGCTTATATACTAAAGCAAAAGTTTAAGATTTTGCTTTTGGCAGGGTAAAGTGAGTGTCAATTTTTTGTTTATTTTGATACAGCAGAGTCTGACAATGGTTTTTGGCTTCATACAAATTGCTAAGGAAAAGAATTTTCCCATATTCATCAAAGAAAATAAAAACATATTCATGCTTAATCCACTGAAGAATTGTTTAAGAGGTTTATTTTTAAACATTTCCTTCATTTTGCCACAATTGTTTATGGTTTTTGCAAAAATACACATATACCAAACCTAGAACAGAATCTCAAAACATAAATCTACCTTTCTTTTAGATTCAATGACTAATTCAAAATGTTTTGGTTTTGGTATTTTCCTTTTAGTGCTTACTGATTTTACTAATTATTACTGGTAACATCTTCACTAGAAATCTAAGCTATATTCTCCATATTTTATAAGAAAAACCTCCTGGAATAGCAGCAATAATAGGTTTGGTTCAGATAATACAATAATGAAAGATGTGTTAAAATATTAATTTTAATTTCTAAAGTAATACTAGAATCTAGCTGTCATTTTAAAGCATTAGCAAAATATATTCTTGTGCCTTATAAAAATCAAACTGGTACTTCAAGATTTGCTTATAGCATATATACAGAAATAACTAAATGTAAATAACAAGTATTTGTGCACTTAGGTAGAGAGTCTATTTAAAAATATAGGGACTGGACTACGTGCAGTGTCTCATGTCTGAAATCCCAGCACTTTGAGGGGGCCAAAGCAGGGAGGATCACTTGAGCACAGGAGTTTGAGACCAGCCTGGGCAACATGATGAGACCCTGTCTCTAAAACTGAAAGGCAGAAAACAAAACAAAGCAAAACAAAACAAAATATATATATATATATGTTTGCTATTTTCTAACCTATTATTGCTGTTATATATTTAAGTCTATGAAAGATATATATATACATATGTATATATGCATATATTTTAATAATATAATATAGTCTATTATATATTATATTATAATCATATATAAATTATTATATTATTTGTAGTATATATGTATTTGGAATAAATATTACCATATTATATATAACACATGTTATATATAATTATAATGTTATATTATATATTATAATAGGCTAGAGACATACATGTGACATATATATAGGTTTTATATATATATTCCTTTCATATATTTAAATTGGTACAAAGGTAATTATGCTCTTTGCCATTACTTTCAATGGTGAAAACCACAATTACTTTTGCAGCAACTATATACAGAGCTCTACATATATAGAGAGAGCACTTGCTATGTACCAGAATCTATTCTATGGGCTTAATGCATTTAATTCTCACAACTCTATAAAACATGTTCTATCCAGCAAAAGAAACTATCATCAGAGCGAACAGGCAACCTACAGAATGGGAGAAAATGTTTGCAATCTATCCACTTGACAAACGGCTAATATCCAGAATCTATAAGGAACTCAAACAAATTTACAGGGAAAAAACAAACAAGTCCATCAAAAAGTGGGCAAAGGATATGAACAGACACTTCTCAAAAGAAGACATTTATGTGGCCAACAAACATATGAAAATAAGCTCATCGGCCGGGCGCGGTGGCTCAAGCCTGTAATCCCAGCACTTTGGGAGGCCGAGACGGGCGGATCATGAGGTCAGGAGATCGAGACCATCCTGGCTAACATGGTGAAACCCCGTGTCTACTAAAAATACAAAAAATTAGCCGGGCGAGGTGGCGGGCGCCTGTAGTCCCAGCTACTCGGGAGGCTGAGGCAGGAGAATGGCGTGAACCTGGGAGGCCGAGCTTGCAGTGAGCTGAGATCCGGCCACTGCACTCCAGCCTGAGTGACAGAGTGAGACTCTGTCTCAAAAAAAAAAAAAAGAAAAGAAAAGAAAATAAGCTCATCATTACAAGTCATTAGAGAAATGCAAATCAAAACCACAATGAGATACCATCTCACACCATTTAGAATGGCGATCATTAAAAAGTCAGGAAACAACAGATGCTGGAGAGGCTGTGGAGAAATAGGAACGCTTTTACACTGTTGGTGGGAGTGTAAATTAGTTCAACCATTGTGGAAGACAGTGGGGCGATTCCTCAAGGATCTAGAAGCAGAAATACCATTTGATACAGCAATCCCATTACTGGGTATATACCCAAAGGATTATTAATCATTCGACTATAAAGACACATGCACATGTATGTTTATTGCACCACTGTTCCCAATAGCAAAGACTTGGAACCAACCCAAACGTCCACCAATGATAGACTGGATAAAGAAAATGTGGCACATATACACCATGGAATACTATGCAGCCATAAGAAAGAATGAGATCATGTCCTCTGCAGGGACATGAATGAAGCTGGAAACCACCAACCTCAGCAAACTAACACAGGAACAGAAAACCAAACACCATGTGTTCTCACTCGTAAAAGGGAGTTGAACATTGAGAACAGGTGGACACAGAGAGGGGAACAACATACACCAGGGCCTGTTGGGAAGTAAGGAGTGGGGGAGGGAACTTAGAAGACAGGTCAATAGGTGCAACAAACTACCATGGCACATGTATACCTATGTAACAAACCTGCATGTTCTGCACATGTATCTGGTTGGATTTTTTTTAGAAGAAGAAATTAAAAAAAATTAAACTAAACAGTTCTTTCTATGGATACCACTCTGCAATTTCCTCACCTTAGATCTAGCAAAAAGGTTAACAAATCATTAAGTGACCATGCTGTGCCTGCTACAAGTAGTTCTCAACCTTGGCTGTATAATAGAATCGCTTGGGGAACATTTCAAGAATGACAGTGTCCCAGGTTTTATTCCAGACCAATTAAATTACATTTTCTGGGGTAGGGCAGAGTTGCATCATGGGAACTAAGGGGAAGATGTACAATGCAGTAGGTAGCATGAGAAAGTGCAGCTGTGTTAGAGATGGAGTTTAGGATGGGGTAAAATATTCAGGACATAGGAAATTGTGGGGAGTGCAGTGTCACTCTGGGGTTAGAGAAGCAGCTAGGTAAGGGGGTGAGACAGAAAGATAAGAAAGGAATTCTACATGGCAGACATTTAGAAGATTTGCTGGAGATAGCAGTCCCTAGGTAGCCAGTCACGGGAAGAAACATACAGAAATCAAAGTGCCTTAAGCCACAGGCTCTCTATGCACAGAATTCCCGAGAGAACACCATCCCTTCTTCAGTGAAGTAAATAAAAATAGTTTACCCCCACATATATTTCATTCACATATTTTGAAATGGTTGCCAGAGGCCCAGCGGATAGAAGTGGTTCTGCAAAGCTGTATTTTGTGGGAGAAATTTGCATCTGTAGAAAATGTGTTAGTGCAGCCAGGCTCTCCCTTTCTAGGCCTTTTTTTTTTTTTTTTTTTTTTTTTTTTTTTTTTTTTTTTTTCATCTAGGAGAGATTAACTGAGAGTCTAACACCTGCCAAGGTCTGAAAAGAAACATTTACCATCTATTTTCTCTGTGAGCTGCCAAGGATTTATCTATAAAACAAGACCCCCTTTGCTACCCAAGCCTCTTCCTTTCTCCCTCTCATAACCTGTCTTGCCACTGAAACCTGTTTTACAAAGATTCAAGCCTCATTCTTTCTGTAACCTCAAGATGGCATACAAGCTTCCGTACTGCATTGTGAGGGTGGGTCTTCATCCTGAAGGCTCCCATGTATACACATCAAATATATTTGTGTGCCTTTCCTCTTATCAATCTGCCTCCTGTCAGTAATTTTTCAGCAAACCTTTAGGGGGCCAAAGACCTTGGTCTCCACATTAGCAGTAGGTTTGTATTCAAATGCCTACCCAATGTTTTTATCCAAACATAAGGGACAGAGATCCTCCTTTGCCATATAGACTGTAGTCTGCAACATGAGTACCCGGACTTCTCCTTTACGTCCTTTAATTTTGTGAGGTTTAATGAAAAAAGGTAGTCTGACCTAGGCTGCACTGCACTGACATATGCCTCAATTTGTTGGCAGAAACATGTCCAGAGTTACCTAGGAATCAAGAATATTTTTGAATGAACGCTTGTGAATTTCTTATCATCATAAATGCCTTGTGATAATCATATTCTCTCAGCAATCTGCTTACAGAGCTCCCTCTACTTGACTTCCCTCAGACCATCCTTGATTGACTCTCACATTCAGGATTTCAGCAGCCAGTTTCTCTTCCATGCTAGGAGTCTTTTTTTTTTTTTTTTTCTTTTTGAGATGTAGTCTCGCTCTGTCGCCCAGGCTGGAGTGCAGTGGCACGATCTCAGCTCACTGCAACCTCCGCCTCCGCCTTGCAGCTTTAAGCTATTCTCCTGCCTCAGCCTCCCGAGTAGCTGGTGCCCACCACCATGCCTGGCTAATTTTTGTATTTTTAGTATAGACGGGGTTTCTCCATATTGGCCAGTCTGATCTCAAACTCCTGACCTTGTGATTTGCCCGCCTCAGGATCCCAAAGTGCTGGGATTACACAGGTGAGCCACCGCGCCCGGCCTTGCTGGGAGTCTTAAATGTTAAAGACAGTGTTGCATCTATCTGGCTGCTAAGTCAGATGAAGAAAAAACAACTGCATAGTTAATAGTGAGAAGTCATAGCTAATAATATTTAAAATTACAGCAGTACTTCAGAACGATTAGCTCCTTCATGATGGCATTTCCTTTTTTTTAACCTTTCACAGTTAACAGCAAATTTTATAGTACTTTTCTCTATCAGTCCTGAAACCAACCAAATATTTTTATGCCACAACTGTCATTGTTTAGAGGGACTAAGAATGTGTAGACATTCTTAAAGTATGACCATCTATTTCTAAGAGAAGTGTTATAGCAGTTTCAAGAATCCCTGGCTCATTTATCCTTGCTCAGTGAAAGAAAAGAAGAAATACCCATAAAGAATACCATAAATAGGAAGGCACTGGTGTAAGTTATGTAAAAGGATGGAGAAAATGTACAGAAATACTATAATGGCTAAATTTTCTCCCCCTCTTTTATTTTTATAGGAGATGAAAAGAATTAAATCAAGAGATCAGATACCCTGAAAAAAAACTGCACTAATCTAAATGGCCACTATGGCTATCTAAATTATTTAAGACCTAACAATTTGCAAATTTTTCACTATTTAAAACTGCATGGTGTCAGCGTGGCTTTTTCTCTATGACAAGGGTGAAAAACCTGCAGCCTCATCACACTTGTGCCATTCCCAGTATAAATATTATTCTCTCTGCCTTCTCATATACACATTTCAGCTGCTTCTTCCCCCTGGATCCTTTACTCACCAACATTCCATTGGTTATCAGTAGGAGTTGAGATGGTGGAAACATGCTTTCCCCTTCAAATGTGCTGCTAGTTCCAGAGCTGTAGCCTCGGGCTCAGAAGTACCTCTCCACTCACCCCCGTGCATGGACAACTAATACACCATGAAGGGCTTTTAAGATCTCCTTTGCTGGGATATTTTTAATCTTGAGAAGTTTAAGAACAATTTAATCTTTCTCCATACCTACTTCATTCTCCTATCGCTTATTTTTGTCTATAGGTTTGGCACTTAGCATGACTGGTTCTTGGGTGGATTTCATACAGTTCCTCCTCTGGGTATAAGTAACTGAGAAGATCTCGTTGATTCCTGCCCTGCTACCTGTTGTGAACTTTCTTCAGATTTGCCCCTGAAGTGACCCTGGAAGAATCCTTAGCCTTCAAGCTCTGTAGCCTGTGTCTCCAGAGAAGATGCAGAGAAGCTCAGCAGAACCAAGGCTGGTTACTAGAGTCACCATTGTGTTGAGTACCTAAGTGCAAGCATTATAATTATAATCATATATTAATAGCAATCATAATCTGATATGGTGAAAGGGTCAAAGGCTTTGGAGCTAAAGAAACTGGGATATTTCTCAAATTTGCCATATGTGTAAGTTTGGGAAAGTTACTTAATTTCCCTTACGCTCAACTTCCTATTATATAAATTAGAGATAATTTTTGCTCCATGGAGTTACTAGGAAAATTAAATAAAATAATCTGCATAAAGAGCTTCATATTGAACTGGAACAGATTAGGTACTCAATAAATATTAAACTGTTCTATATCATGTTTATTTTTTGGCATACACCAGACCAAAAAAAATTCTATAGACATGTCCATGTGTCATACAAACTTTGACATTTAGGTTTTTGCTCACATGAAACTATGTTGGTGGGATCTAGAGAAATAAATTATTTTACAAGCCAAGCAGAGAATAGAAAGGGGCCTTCTAGTTAGATCCCTCTTCTAGCTTCTACTCAGTAGTGCTTATGTTAATCAATAGAAGCAGCATGCAGTGGAGAACATGACAGGGAGAAATTTTGAGTTTCACTGAAATCTTGGCCATGACGTAATAATTACTTGAAATATCATTCACTTCAATCCAACAATCATTTATTGAAAATGTTAAATACTTAACATGATTTATATGATAGGATCAGAGTGAACTGTACTCCATACCCTGATTCAAAGCAATCAGCAAAACTTATTTTCTAAAAATTACATCAAATAGAATCAGAAGCTGTGAATAAAATTGTTTCTCAAAGCTCTGGGTGGTGCTGTGATTGAGAAAAATCTCAAAGGTAACTTAAAAGACATTTAATTCTCCATCTACCTCATTTAAATTTGCTAATAAAATACTTTTTATCCCCAATTTCCCACATGATTTCAGATTTCCATAAGAATATATATTATGGATCTATTATTTCAAAAGTCAGAAAAATTTATTCTAGGAAATTATCAAGAGCATTAGAGAACATTCTGGACCTAAGTGTAGTTATTTTTGTTAAGATAAGTTTAAAGTGCATTTTTCACGGAGGTATATGAACTGAAACTTTTTAAGCAATGTAACACAAATGGCATTTCTTTGGGAGACACTGTAGCACTGCTTAACTCCCTGAGGCATAAAGACCAATATAAACACAAAGCAATTCATATGGTAAGTAAACACCCCAAAGCAAATATTGTACACAGCCTTAACAAGAAGATTAAACAAGTCTTGAACCTGTCGCCTTTTATAGGTTACAACCAAGGATTCAAATAATGCTTTCATGATGTAGAAAATAATAAATCAGAGTCACATTGGACAGCAGCTGGGGAACATACAAGGCACTTAAACACCACAAAGCCTGGATTTTCAGGTGTGCAACTCTTCACACTGATCAGATGTAAGATATTAAGAAAATAAATTGCAAGAGAAATTTGCTGCTATACTTTAAATTTTTAGTATTTTTCTTTGAAACAATTCAGCATGCAGATATGACTTCAAAATATTACAAACAATCATATGTATAATTAGCTGCATTTGACCTAATTCTGCTGACATTGTCTCCTGACATTCTCCTGTTGAATACAGCAAAACAAAGGCACCAGTAACCTCATGTACCAGTAAGATAATATGATTTGGAATTGTAACAGAAAATAATTTTTAAGCAACCAATTTATTTTGCTGAGCCCATTGAGAGTGTAAATTGCCACCTGTGTTCCAGGACATTTTAGTTCCAAAGGATTTTTACTCATCCTCACTAGAGTTTTAGGTGCTTCCTTAGTGTTTAGAGTTGGATTCATTCTTTATATTTTTACACCTATTAACCAGATTTCCTAGTCCTTTAATAATCACAAAAATGAATATAGTTATGTGATACATAATGAATGTACAAATGAGATCCTTACCCCTAAATATAACAAGATTCCATAGAACATAAATCTCCAGAAAAAGCATCGCCGAAGGGCATTAATGAGTTTGGGATTTTTCTTTGAAGCCAGCTCTCTATCCCATTCTCTGCAAAAGAATAAAAGGTGGGACCAATAAGTTGCATGTGCAAATATTTCAGTTGTCCTGTTTCCCTTAACATAGTTTTATTCACACAAGTATATCCAAGGAGATTAACCCAAGGATTTAGAGAGACAAAACCTCATGGAGACCCTCCAGCACCAAACACTCAGCCAGATATTTGGCAGAATTCAATGCTCTGCCTTGTATCACTGTGCAGGGAATTGATTTCATGAAAAGGCCACATTGTATGTGTTAAAGAAAAGCGTTGGGCTTCTAAAGAACAATGAAAAGGGTGGACAAATAAAGCAATGCTTTTACAAATAGTCATTGCTGTGCTTAGAACAAGGGAGAAAAAATAAACACATAAATATTCTACATTTTTCCCTTACACCTTGATCTTTATCGGTTTAGAACTGTGGCAGATTTTACAAGATTTCACCGACAAATCAAAAACAAGTTAAAATGTCAGGTAGCTTTTTCTGGATTTAACATGAGAAAAATCTGTTAGACTTTGTTTTTAAAAGTAGAGGCATAAAATATCATTAAACTTCATTTTCAACTACTAAAGTCATTTATTAGAGTAAAAGTCTTTGAAAAATGAGAACACGATCAAATTATATATTTTCTATTACAGTAAGAATAGACATTAAATCGTCTGAAAACTGGCTGAAATCTAGCAAACTTTGTTTTCTTTTAAATACTATAGGAACACCAGTTGATTGCATTTATTAAGTTATTGCCACTGACTTCTGTTAATAAAAGCCTTTTTCTCTTCACAAAGGAATAAAATATCTGTAAAAATTATCATCTTAATTTTCAAACTGTACAGAGATGAAAAATTTCATGAACCACAAGCAAGAACTAGATAAACAATTAGATAAAGGCTTTACATTTCATCAATGGTTATTCCCATCACTATCAAGTTACCATAAATAAACTTAGCTCTAAATCACTCTAAAGGAGTAATAGGCTAGGGCAGTGGCTCACGCCACTAATCCCAACACTTTGGGAGGCCAAGGCGGGCAGATCACTTGAGGTCAGGAGTTCAAGATCAGCCTGGCCAACATAGTAAAACCCTGTCTACAAAAATTAGCCGGGCATGGTGGTGCATGCCTGTAGTCCCAGCTACTTGGGAGGCTGAGGGAGGAGATTTGCTTGAACCCAGGAGGTGGAGGTTGCAGTGAGCTGAGATCACACCACTACACTCCAGCTTGGGCAACAGAGAGAGACTGTCTCAAAAACAAACAACACAAATAAACAAAAAACATAAATGAGTAATATACAGCTGAGATTTGAAGACAAGCTTGGCAATCTCCGAGCATGGATCTTGGCATCCCCCAGAAGCTCGCTAATGAGAGCCTTTCTATAAAGCCTGATTACCTTTTCCCATCTATTTACCTCCCCACACTCTTCTCCACCTTTCTCTCACAAACAGAGCTAACCTCCCATCCATAACATTTGGTTACTCAGAGTAAGAAGGTAAATATGGAGCAGACTCACCTTCTCCATCAAAGGAGAAATGGATCAGATGGGAAAGCCAAAGAAGGGGTGTGTACATAAACCAACAAAATGGGTTCAATGTGAAAAAGTGATCCACACCGAAGTTATGTAGAAAGGTGTCGTTATATTTCATAAGAGGTCTCTAGTGACCCTGGGCAATGTAGTTCTAGGAACATGGTGGAAACCATGCTTCACGAGCTGAGATACAAATGAAAGAGAAGTAGAGAGACCAGGAGAGCAGAGAATATTAGCTATGAAAGAAAAAAAGAGAATGGGGTAGTTACTTGAGGAGAAGGCAAGGTTGGAGAATTTCTTTAATGGGTGAAACTTGAACAACTTTGTGCCACAAATTGTTAGCACCAAGAGTAGGTGGTGTGGTTCTAGTAGTACCACATACCAGGCCCAAATCAGAAGAGAAGAAGTTTTATTCTTATAAAGTTCATATCCTGACTACAATCTTGGAATGGATATGTGGTCTGCACACTGCAGTTATGTAGAGGATTCCATCCATGGTCACAAAATTGAGCCAGATGGGTTAATGTTCTTCAACCATCTGGCAACCACTTGAGGGCCATGGTCACAAGGCAGTTATGAAATGTGAAGCCAGGGTCACTTTCCCAAGGGTGCAGAGGTACAAAGTACCAAAAATGGCATGTCACTCTTCCAAAATATTTCAATAAATTTCAAATACCAATTTTATAAGAAAAGAAGTAACAGGGTGCAGAGATACAAAAACAAAACAAAAATAATAGATAGAAGGTATGGGTTTGTACTGGCACAGCATTGTTGAATTGAAGTAAAATAAGTATATTTTTAAAATTGAATCAACATGGGGGATACAGTGAAAACTGAAAAGAAAAAAATGTTAAGCCAGATAATTCTGCAAATTCAGATTCATGTCCTCTATCTGGCCATAAATACAAACGTATCTGCAGTACATATTTTTCAGTTAACCCAGCCCTACTCTGATTAATCATTCCCTCAGCATTCAATTAACATTTAGATATTCAAAGCCAGGCATGGTGGCTCACACCTATAATCCCAGCATTTTGGGAGGCCGAGGTGGGCAGATCACTTGAGGTCACGAGTTCAAGACCAGACTAGCCAACATGGCAAAACCCCACCTCTACTAAAATACAAAAATTAGCCAGGCGTTGTGGCAGGTGCCTGTAAACCCAGCAACTCAAGAGGCTGAGGCAGGAGAATCACTTGAACCCGGGAGGTGGAGGTTGCAGTGAGCCGAAATTGCACCATTGCACTCCAGCCTGGGCAACAGAGCGAGACTCTGTCTCAACAACAAAAACTTAGATATTCAATATCCATTATATTATTTTGAACTTGTCAATATACCTGCAATGGATTATGTTTTATATATTATCTCTCCAGCAATGCTACAGGTTTCTGTGTAACACTAGCCATCTCACCTTCAATCATGGATTCATTCGACAAATACTTATTGAGTATATACCATATGCCAGGTCCTATTCTAGACACTTGGGGATACATCACAAACAAAAGAGATCAAACCCAATAAAAAATAAAAAACAAAACAAAGTATCCCTACCTCATGGGACTTGCACACACCAAGTGTTCATTAATAGAAGCTGGCCCTTGATCTTAGAAGTGTGAATCTGCTACTCCTACTAGCTTAATTCTTTGAATAAAATCAATAAAAATAAAGTTTAGTATCTTACTTTGTCTTCAAAATGCCAAAAAAAGGAAATGAATTTAATTAAAAGAAACAAATTGCAAGTCAACTCAATGTTTTTACTTGGTACAATAATTTATTAGCTATGTCTTACCTTTTATCCCTACTCACTCTCCCTTTTATCTGGCATCAGGCCTGTGCTATTGGCACAAGACTCAGCCTAGCTCATTTTAGACTATCAGTGGCCCAAGGGGTAAGCATTGTGACTCAAGAGTCTCCGGGGTTTTTCACATTTAGCCAAGGACAAAGGGCTCCTTCTTTCAAGGTCCTTAAAGATAGGAGCGAAGAGTTCTAACCGAAGATCCACTTTATGTAGAAAGCTGGTACGGTCTGAGAAAATGAAACCAGCATAAGGCAAATGCCACCAGGTGGCATTTGAGCCCTTGGTCCCATTGAGTTCCTAAGGCCAGTTCTCTACCTAGGTCTTCACACAGTTCAAGCTTCATGAGCCAATAAACTCCTTCTTTTTATTTACTTAAGCTAGTTAATTGGGTTTCTGTCACTGGCAATCAAAAGGGTCTTAACCTTTTGATTGGAAAGGAAATTGAGAAATTCTTTATGGTGGGGACTACCATTCCTAGAGAGCAAGGCAATACAGACCTCAGCTGGAATCATGGTTCTGTCATTCATTAACTGGCAAGGCATACCATCTCTCTGAGCCTTGGTTTGCTTTTCTATAAAATGGAGATAATGATGCTTTCCACTCAGAGTGGCTGAGAGAAGATCTTCTACCTGGCATGTAATAGGTACTCAAAAATATACAATTCTTTACATTTGTTCGATAGCCAGTAGTCATTAGCTTAAGACTTCCCAGGGAGTACATTTGTATTCAAATATAAAGATTTTGAAAGCAAATATACACAATTTACTTCATAATGGTGTTACTTTAGTTTTCACAAAATCCATCTCATGGTCTTTAATGAGATAAATTATCTGAAACCAAATGTGTATTTTCCAGGAAAAAAAAAATCATTTCTCAGGAAACTGTTTATTTTTCTTTTATAATTTTATTGTTTAAAGATGAGACGTTCCTTTTTTATTTATTTATTTATTTTTTTTTTTTTTTTTAGAGAGAGAGAGGGTTTTGCTCTGTCACCCAGGCTGGAGTGGCACAATCATAGCTCACTGCAACCTCGAACTTCTGAGCTCAAGTAATCCTCCTGCTTCAACCTCCTGAGTAGCTGGGAATACAAGCATGCACTACCATTCCCAGCTAACTTTTTTATTTTGTGTAGAGATAAGATCTTGCTGTGTTGCCCAGGCTGGTCTCAAACTCCTGGTCTCAAGCAATCCTCTCATCTTGGCCTCCCAAGTAGTTGGGATTGCAGGCATTAGTCAGTAATGGCTCCTATTTTTAAATATAAGAATTAAACCTACAATATGTTTCAATATGCTTGCTTTCTGTTCTCTAAATAATTAATAATATGAATTTTTCTCTTCAACTAAACAATGTACATGAATATACCTTTCCAATTTTTCAGATAGATTGTCAGCAGAATCGGCAGAAGGGATTTGGTATATATCTGACGATTCCAGGCGCTGTCTGTATCCTTTCCTCAAAATTGGTCTGGTCCAGCTAAAATAAAGAGAGGAGGAACAGATATTCACTTGATTTGGTCTCCAATACAGATTTAGAATCTGATACTATTCAAATTTTCTGGCATGTGAAAAATTATGTACACGTAAATATGAGAATAAAATAAGTCAATTTCTGTAAATACTAGGCTTCATCTCTTACAGGGTACACCTGTATAAAACATCAATATCTCTGAACATGACTGACACTTTGTCAAAGGGATTGGGAATAATGGTATGGCTTTTCTCAGGGAAAAAAAACAAACTGCTAAACATTCCATATTTAAATTATTCTTTAAAAAAAAACTGCCCCCAAATAATCATATACTAGCAGTTTATAGCAAATTGCTGAAGTCCAGCCTCTTCTGTTTCAAATATAAAATGAACTCTGAATAAGACAAGCACTTAATCAACACTTAATCAAAAGCCTTATATAATTTTGTTACTGTAACACAGCATACTCACTAATGAGCTATTCATTGAAGGAACTGACTATAGCCAGAGAGTTAGTGACTAGTTTCTATCAATTTGTTGACTTGTCATGTCTGAATCATTACTTGAGGGTAGGATCATAACTTTCTTATGTTTTTGTCTCGTCACTCCATAGCAGCTACACTCATCTGCCCTCTAGGCATCAATAAATAATAATTTATAATGGAAATGAGTAAAGTTGGCATTGGAAATCACTATGCAGGATACTCTAGTGATTTTTCAAAAGTATTGTTTCTAACTATTAAGGATAAGGCAGAATAATCTTCATAAAGATAGGAAAATCTAGAAAGAAGAAAGTGGAAGAGGAGGCAGAAGAGGGATTGTGAAATCAATCATGTACAAAGAGAAATTTCTAATTAAAATTTGAGAGCATGAGAGCTTTCTCAGGTAAAATTTTGTGTATTTATTAAAGAAAGGAATTGAACTGGGATTTAGTGAGTCCCAAACCTATGCTTTTTCCCTCACTTTCTTTTCTCTGGAGAATTCTAAAATTTGGTGTCATTCAGACCTTATTTGGTAATGTACCAAAAGCACCAAAAATCAAAAGGGAGTGCTTTAGCAATATCTGAGAAGCAAGATAAATTCATAAGAGAAAAAATATTCTAGCAAAGCCATTCAGAACAAAAAGAGAAAGGGCTATGCCAAATGCAAACATTTCGACACTGTTCTGGGGCAAAACCTTGCAGGTGGCCCTCATGTCCAACCTCATTGCTCCCACCCAAAAGGTCCAGGTCCTGCTTTATACTTCCTTGGTCTGGAACTTCTTCAGTAGGTGCCTGCCCTGGGTTCCTGATATCTCTACAACTTGTCCTTCATTAAAACTTAACTGAATTAGGGCTCTAAGGTTAAGTAACTTCATCAATTATTCCTTACTAAGCTATTAATGAGTGATTATGGTTTACTATGGCATATCTTTTCCATTAATTTGCAATATCTGCATTTTAACAAGAGCTGTCTTTAACAAAGAGCGATAATTAGGTTTAGTCTTCATTGCCCAGTTTGATTCATTTGTAATTTTTCCTGGAGAGCAATAATGAAAATACTTGAGGCCAGTCTGAATACAGCAGGAAAATGAGTGCCATGATCACGCAGGGTCTTTAGTGGGCATCGTCTGAGAAAGTGATGGCACACTCACTTGGTGCATACCATCCCAGTATCTAACATAAAGAACAGAAGGAAAGTCGAACATATAGGTGGCAGTTAGGCTGTAAAAAAATCTGGGACAGCAATTTACGATATAATTTAGATTATGAGTCCTTGTAAACTAAAGTCAAGAAGTGAAAAGATGAAGTAAGTGTTTACTACCAATAAAAAACTGTGTATTTAGCGCTTTCCAAAGTGCCTTCATAAACCTCAGCAGGTTGTGGTTTTCATTTGAAAATCTTCTTAAATGGGTAGAACAAAAAGGGATCATTGCCCAATTTTACAGATAAAGAAATGGAAACATAGAGATGCTAAACTGGACTAAATGGCAAAGACCAGATTTTTCCACATTCTTCTGATTTCATTCATTATTTTACCATGTTCAGCTTTCCTTATTTAAGAAAATTTAGTATGCTGGGTTGTGCTAGACAGACAGCTGGGAGAGGAGCCTGAAAGCAGGAAGAACAAAAAATAGTAGACTGCATGTAGCGGTGCTGCATGCAGGCAAATATTTAACAATCCCCTCTCCGGAAAACAAAAACAAAAACTGACTTACGGCATTTGCCAATTTCTATGATGTAAATACGCTCATCATCACCATTTTCAAGCAACCAAATATAAAGTCGTTGAACACAGAGTTGGGAAAGGATACACAGTTGCATATTAGAATATAGTACAATGAAAGTACAATAGAATACAGTCCACCTTTCAAATACAATGAAGGCAAATAACCTTAATAGCATAGATAATAGTAAAATGTAAAATAATTAGGAAGTGATAACTTTTGAGGTTTTTATTTTCTTTTTTTGAGACAGAGTTTCACTCTTATTGCCCAAGCTGGAGTGCAATGGCACAATCTCGGCTCACCACAACCTCCACCTCCTGGGTTCAAGGAATTCTGCTGCCTCAGTCTCCCAAGTAGCTGGGATTACAGGCATGCACCACCACACTCGGCTATTTTTTTACATTTTTAGTAGAGACAGGGTTTCTCCATATTTGTTAGGCTGGTCTCGAACCCCTGACCTCAGGCGATTCGCCCGCCTTGGTCTCCCAAAGTGCTGGGATTACAGGCGTGAGCCACTGCACCTAGCCAGCCAACGTTTGAGTTTTTAATACTTTTGTTTTAATATAATTTATTTAATTATAAGTTGAAATAATTTAATTTTTAATAATGGCCATGTTTAACAATTAGCTCACAAATTTTCTGAAAATCTAACAATCAGCTCAGCTGGAAAGAGCTAAGTGCAGCAGCTCACTTACTTTCAGATGTTTGAGAGGCTTAGAATGAGGGTAATGGCACTGTGTGTGGATGGAAAGAAAAGAACTTGTAGAACATTTAGTAAAAAGGAAAATGTGCTCCCACTATTAATAAATTCTGCATTTCCAATATGTTTGAAATTATTAAAATATGACACTATATTTACAAATCAGCAAAATTTCACTGTCAATACCATACAAAAAAGGCATTTTCAAGAAATTTAAAAATAAATCTCCTCAAGGTATTTTACAAAATATAAACGTAACTCTTTTGATCCATATCTACAACCCATTGACCATTCCCATAAATGGCCAGTCCATTTCAAATAACACAATTTGTGGGTTGCTTTTATAAAAAGCTTCCTGTGTTATCTGTGCCCATTTTAATAAGTTATGTTACACCATGACACATAGTTTTGATTAGCAAGAATGCCATAGCCTAGCATGATCAAATCAAACAAATTCAGTAATATAAAGACTTAAGTTCACCATCCATAATTATTAGTATTATTTAGTAGTTCCTGGAAGATTCACTAGAATAAACTTCTATTTATATCCTGAAATAGAAATTGGGTTTAAGGTAAATTATGATAATTAAAATCCATTAAGCTTACGCTGCCCAACAATGGCCAGAGTCATCTTAAGGATATATTTTATTTTGTGAGGTTAAATCAATAAAATTGAACGAAAATTATGTCCCATCAAGGAATTCTCCATGCCTACCTCAGGCCAGTCTTAGAAATACAAAAAAAAAAAAAAAAAAAAAAAAAAAAACAAACCCAGACATATATACTTACACACTTTATGAAATATTAGTTAGTGCAAAACTCCAGCCACCCTTCCTTTTGAAAAACCCTGAGTATATTAAACCTAGAATTTTTAAATGCACAGTCAGGATTTTTACTTCAGCATTTCTTCCACTAGAAATCAATGATCATCCAGGTGTTCCATGAGACAAAGCAGACACACCTGGAATAACCAAACAGCAATAAACTTGGCTCTGCCTTTCACTTGCTCCTGCTGTCTTCTCCTCTCACCTCTAGTTCATCTTATCCTTCTCCTCCATTCATAACCAGCCACTACATATTGACAACGGACTTGTACATTAGTCTACTTAGAAATTTTGTTCAAAGCTCTGGCTACTTCTTTCTTTCTTATTGTCATTTGTTTGTTTGTTTGTTTTTGTAGAGATAGGATCTCATCAGCCTGCCCAAGCTGGTTGCAAATTCCTGGGCTTGAGAGATCCTCCTGCCTTGGTCTCCCAAAGTCCTGGAATCACAGGCATGAGCCACTACACCCAGCCTAGTCCTGGCTATTTCTAACAGAAATTAATTAATCATTCATTATGGGGTAGCAGACAGAGATTCCCTAAGGTATACAGATTTTACTATTTATAAGTTTTAAACTAACTTTGAAAAAAAAGTCTAGCATCCTAGATACACTGTTCTGTTCACTTAACTATAAGAGATTTCAGATTTTATTCAAGAAAAGCCCTATCATTTGACTTTTTATACACATACAGAGAGAGAGAGAGAGAGAGAGAGAGAGAGAGAGAGAGAGAGAGAGAGAACTATATTTAGTAAATTTCATTTCTTAGGACAAAACTTCTAATTTTTGTATACAGTGACTTGTAATTCCTTATAAACAAAAAGAACTTGCCAATTATAATCACTATTAAAGCTTTGATTGTCATAACATACCCTCCTAAAGTCATATAATTAAAGCTTATACTCATTTTTCAATTTGACATTTGCCTTTTATTAATCCAACAGAGGCATCTGACATTTTCATCTGCCAAAACTTCAGATGAAGGTCATGGATATCGGATCTTTTCAAGTTAAAATGATTTTTAGTGTAGAAAACAACCACGCTTCCATGTATTTAACATTACTTTTTATTTGACTAGGCAAATAAAATAAAACAGCAAATTCAAACCACTAGTTGCATGACACTTCTCCCAAATACTGACATATTAATACACTTAAAGACGAATAGACTTTTTCCTTTTTGCATGAAATAGTTAACACTTGAGGAACTAAATAGAGATTAAATTAATTTGTATAGACAAATTCAAATACATTAGAAATTTTCTCATCATCCAATGTATTTGCCATGAGTTTGAAATAGGTCACACAATCTGGATAATCCTAACCAAAAAAAAACGTTGAAGGCAGGCAGAGGAAAGAGGGGACTCATTGGAAAAGACTGGGACCATAAATCCCAAAGTTCTAGAGCACAGCTCTACCACTTTGCTTTAGTTATTTTGATAAATGACTATGATGGGAGGGATTGATTTGAGACTAAAACTCATCTAGTGTCTATAAGGATATTTTTCTAAAATAATAAATAACATTTTGAATATCACATTTATTTTATCCAATTTAGATTCAGGGTTATTTAGCCAGATATATTTTTCTCAAAGAATCATAATAAAAATACGACTTGACAGATAGTATCCAGCTCTCGAAAGTCCTGTGTAAAAGTTGTAGGCTTCAAGAATTCAATTTAAAATCGCAATATTAGGGTCAAGTTACTAATTTCCCCTCCTCTGATTCCACAAAGTATTTAGCAGTGTTTGCTTCTTCTCCATAAAATGGTGAATTTATAAGCAATAACCACTTGGTCAGCTTAATCAACTTTAGGGAGTATATGCTCGCTAAAGATAAGCCATGTGTGTGTTTGAGTTAATTGTTCACAAGGCTTAATTTTACCAAAGGACTTGTAGAAGTTCTTTTTCTTTCTCTACGTAGGTAAACAGCATTACAGTGGTCAATTAATTTCAGAAGCTCTGGAGAACTAATTATTTGCTGCTAAACAAAAGACTACAAACCAATACTGAAAAATCTTCTGGAGATCCAGGATTTACAACCATATAGGCACCTTAATGGAAATTAATTTGCTAACTTCATGTCTAATGAATTCAAACATTAAATAGAAAATTGATCTACCCATTTCATGAGATGCTTCTAAAATATAAACATTATTAGGAACAGAAGAATATTAAGAAAATATCAAAAAAGATATTTTCTTTTTTGTTTCTCTATATTCTCTAATGTTTAACAATAGCATGCATAACTTTGGAAGGAAAGAATTCTTTTTTATTAAAGAAAAGGTACATGTAATTATAAAGCATTAATTGCCATGGGTAACTACTAATGTAAATTTTCTGGCCAAATATGTTCTAACTCCATGATTTTCATATAATGCTCACTATCTATATTAATTTTCTATAAAATCACTTTTTCTTTCTCAATATGGTTGTCTCACACATGGTTTCTTTCTCAACAAGGTAATATTTCACCTTGAAAAATACGAATCCCCTGTCACCTGATGCCTACTACAAATCTGTTACCGAAAAACTTGAACTAAAGATTTTAAGAAGAAAATACAGCCCTAGCCTGAACCTTGTCTCTATTATTTCCCAGAGATACAGCCTTGGAAAAAGCTCTGAAGATCTCTCAGCTACAGTTCCTGCTGGAGGTAATAACTACCATGACCACTATTCCTGAAGTTCATGAGAGCCAAATTCAATGTTGTCTATAAAGCACTGTGTCTGTACATTATTACATGCTTCTTCATATCAACTGCTTGGCTTTGGTTTAATTTTCAAAGCACCAGAATATATTATTTGGATTATAACAATAATGATAGCTAATATTAGTAGTCATTACCACAGACCTGCATAATTCCAAATATTTCACATACATTATTTCACCTGATCCCCACAACAATTCAAGAGGTAGGTCTTGGTAATATCTCCATCTTACAGTTGAAAAACTGAGGCTAAGTAAGTTTAATTAATCTATCAAGGGCAGAGTTAGAATTTAAAATTAGGATTGTGACACCAAAGCCTACACATGTATCCAATTTGCCATATTACAACTACTTTTTAAAGTACCATACACTTAGATACAACACCAGAAGCACAAGCAGCAATAACAAAAAACAGATAAATTGGAAATTATCAAAATTAAATACTTTTGTGCTTTGAAGGACATCATCAAGAAAATGGAAAGAAAATCCACAAACATTGGCAAGGAAAAAAAAATAAAACACAGTGAAATACCACTTCATACTGAGTAGGATGGCTGTAATTTTTAAATGTAGATAATAGTAAGTGTTGCAAATATGTGGAGAAATTGAAACCCTCACACAATGATGGAAGGAATTTAAAATGATGCAGCCACTTTGGAAAACAGTTTGAAAAATCCTCAAAAGATTAAACATAAAGTTACTATATGGCCCACCAATTACACTCATAGGTATATGCCCAAAAGAAAGGAAAATATCTTTTTTATGTCTGCACAAAAACTTGTACACAAATGTTCATAGCAGCATTATTTATAATAGACAAGAATTAGGAACACTCGAAATATCTATCAACTGGGGAAAGGATAAATAAAATACATATTCTTACAAATGGAATATTATTCAACAATAAAAAGAACGATGCAAGCCAGGTGCTGTGGCTTACACCTGTAATCCCAGCACTTTAGGATGCTGTGGCAGGAGGACCACTTGAGCCCTGGAGTTTGAGACCAGCCTGGACAACATAGCAAGACCCTGTCGGCCGGGCGCGGTGGCTCAAGCCTGTAATCCCAGCACTTTGGGAGGCCGAGACGGGCGGATCACGAGGTCAGGAGATCCAGTCCATCCTGGCTAACACGGTGAAACCCCGTCTCTACTAAAAAATACAAAAAACTAGCCGGGCGATGTGGCGGGCGCCTGTAGTCCCAGCTACGTGGGAGGCTGAGTCAGGAGAATGGCGTGAACCCAGGAGGCGGAGCTTGCAGTGAGCTGAGATCCGGCCACTGCACTCCAGCCTGGGCGACAGAGCGAGACTCCGTCTCAAAACAAACAAACAAACAAACAAACAAACAAAAAGACCCTGTCTCTACAAAAAATTATAAATTAGCCAGTCATGGTGGTGCATGCCTGTAGTCTCAGTTACTCGTGAGACTGAGGTCGGAGGATCGCTTTAGCCCATGACTTCAAGGCTACAGTGACCCATGATCACGCCACTGCACATTCCAACCTGGGCAACAGAGCAAAGCCCTGTCTCTAAAAAAATAGAAAAGAATGATGCACTGATACATGCTACAACAGGGATGAATCTTTAAAAAAAAAAAATATGCTAAGTGAAACAAGCCAGTCACAAAAGAACACTTTGTTCTATTTACATAAAATTTCCAGAATAGGCAAATCTATAGAGATGGAAAGTACATTTGTAGTTGTCTAGGGCGAGCAGGGGGATTTGGAATAAGGAATGACTGCTAATAGGAATGGAGTTTCTTTCTGCAGTGATGAACGTGTTCTAAAATTGGTTATGGCGATGGACAACTCTTTGAATATACTAAAAAAAAATCATTGCATTGTATGCTTTAAATGGGTAAGTTGTTTTGAATATGAATTATATCTCAATAAAATTATTAAGAACAACAGCATACAGAAATCAACTGTCAGTGTTAATTTTAGAAAGTTTTACTAAACATTTGATTTTTCACTCCTAGAACGGGTGAAATCAAAATTTTCATTATAGTGACTTTGATACACTAAGGTCTTTCAAATATGTTAATGGCTGGTGGCTACAGCAAGTGAGTTAAGATTTCATGCATAGTTCATGAGAAGATCTAAGGACTGGTGACATGCCCCATGAGTTGTGTAAATTGTCTATTTTCTGTCCTCTAGAAGCAAGGAACTTAACTTTTGGGACAACTATGAATTTATGACTTCAGATAAAAAGTTGTAAGAGCAATAGTATTGTAAAGAAACCAAGGAATGTGTACCATTGGTGTTGAAAGGCCGCTTCCAACAGCTGTATCTAATTCACTCACATGACTTGGATTTCAAAGACTTAAGCACTTGAGAGGCAATAATAAGCAATGCTACAAAAAAAAAAAAAAAAAAAAAAAAAATCCCACCCATCTTGAAAGATAACAGGGGAAACAAAGCATTGTGATTTATAGATGATGCCCATCTACTTTAGAGAAGCATCCTCAGAGTGCCTTTCCATGATTTTGGTTTGATTTTTATTCTATCTGGGAATGAAGCCACTAACAAGAGCCATAAAACTGTAGCGGAACAACTGGCTAGAAAGAAGAATGATTAACTACCCTATAAATTGCTGCATCCTGTATAAGTTCACATTTAGGAGCTCTTTATTCACAGGACAAGGGATACCATTGCTCTCTAATTTAGGATTTTTATTTCCATTGGCAATAAAAATATACTTGAAACCAAGAAAATAAGGAAGAGGGGAAATGAATTGGCCTTAAGATTTTATGGTAGAAATGCCACTGGGTTACTGGCTGGCATTTTTAAAAGTTTAAAGAAAGAAACTTGTGCAACTGTCAAAACGTCATCACTGTTACTGTTAGACAATCACATTTTAGAGAACAGAAGCAGAGAAACAGTTTTAAGCATGTCCATTTGTAGCTGAGAGGGAAAAAGGAAAACAAGTTCCACCTCTCTTCTGCCTAATATAGAAACAAAATAGACATGACATGAGTGATATAAGGATATCTACCACATGATATATTGATTTAACTTTGCTGGTATTTGTTTTATAATTATTCCATTTATTTGGTATTTCCTCTTTTACTAGACCTCAAAATCCCTTATTGAGGCTCTTTGTTCACCTAGCTTGTTCAGATACCATCACTAGGACCCAAAGTAAACACTCTCTACTAGGTTTCTCTGCCCTTTGACAGAGAAATACCCATATTTTTCTGAGCCATGGTTGTCATTCTGGAATTAACTCAAGATTTGGAATTAAAGTACTTGATTTTTCTCAGCTAAAGTGTTTATTGAAAGGTGGAGGTGACATTTCTCTCTGGGGACATAAATCCTCTGATAAGCTCCGGGCTGTAGAGTCAGGAATCTGCCTGGCATGAACCACTACAGGCAAAGCGCATGCTAGACTTCCTTACGACTTTCAACAACCAAATGATTTAATGACCTCTCACTATGTGTACAGAAAAATTACTATTTATTAAATCCTTTCTAACACTTGCTTGCAAGTTACTGCCTAGAATCGACTTTTCCCAAAATAATAATAAAAAAAATACTGTGTAATTCCACCTGATAGAGTTTGGGGACTTTTATTTGTTTCTTCACTGGTGAAAGAGAGACCAGAAGTGACCTCAAAAATGTTCTTAGACGAAGATGATTAAGAATTAATACTCCAAGGATAATACTGAAACTGATGCTGCATCACAATGGCAAAGCTGATGATTTTTAAAATTCAATTGTGATAAAGCTGGTCTCCAGGATTCCGCCTGAAATCATCTAAACAGACAAAAATGATCAGTCAATTCTGGAATTTTTCTCATCTGTCTTAATCTTTCCTTCACCTTCATTTGTTTATATTCTCTGCTCCGTTATACAGTTATGTTATGGCTATGCATGATTACTCCCCAGAAGGATTCAAAGACCATCATGGCATTGGATTCAGACTTCCCAGTGGTAGCTGATTTCCCACTTTCAAACTAAACATGGAATTGGGTTCTTGGTGCCATTTTAACCCTTTTTTTCTTCCACTGTTATTACTTAACCCTCAAGAAAACAAACTGCTAAGTACTGCAAATTAAAGTTAGCATCTTCTTTACTTCTCCTTTTGGGGAGCAAGGGAATGTATCTAGACACAATTGTATGACTCAAGATTTAAGTTTCATCCTGTTCTTGAGTTTGAGGACCAATACTAACACTACTTTCATTTTCTTGAAGCTTTATTATCCCTGGGAGGGAGATCAATAGCAAAACTTGAGAGAGGCAGGATTGGACAGCACCCCCGGATTAACAATCCCCCATTCCCACAGTGAATTACAGAAGCAAGGAGCAAGACACAGGCAGAGAATGTAGACAATTGGTTCAAAGTTTACCAAGGAATTAATAAGACTCTACTGCAAAAACCTTGCTTTAAATCCCTTTTACTTAATATTTACGTCTTTTTTTTCATAAAAGCAACATATACCTAAGTAAAGGTCTGCAAAACACTTAAGTTGATATTTTTTTCCAATAGCAAAACATACAGTAAAAGATAATTGATTCATTAACCAATCCTAATAAGCAATTTAATAATTCAAAATGTTCATCTTTGCAATCAGGTCATTAAAAGCACAAATCATGATAATTTGGAGATAATAATTTTTATAGGCATTTCAGAATTTTTTTTTATCTCAAAATGTTATAATCTCTTGCCTCCATTCACACTCTAGGAAAATGAACTTTAAAGGAAACGTTGTGCCAGATTCTCTTCTTTTTAAGTCTGCAGGAGCTCCCACTGAATGGAACTATTGATTTATTAGGTGGCTCTTAATTTTTAAAAAGATTCTCCTATTACCATCACTGGGCATGGCATCTTTGGCTCAGCCACATCACACTAAAAAAAAAAAACAAATGATAACTTCCTTAAAATAAAACCTAACCTCTATTTCCAAGAAACCTCAAATGCATTGAAATAGTCACACATAAATTATGTATGTGTGAGCCTCTCTGAAGTCTAGATTAATTCCCTGTGGTGTGCTCTATTCTATCCTGTACTTCTTCCACCTGAGTCTTTACCACAAAATGTGTATTTACTTGTCTGCCAATCCCCCATACTTCCAAACACCCTAGACTGTAAGGTCCACAAGAAGAAACACCTTCTAGATCTTGTGTTTTTTTAAAACTATTGTATCCCCTGTGCCCAGCATGGAACATGGCACATAATTGACATTACAATTTGTTTGCTAATATCTTTCCCTCAGAAGACTAACTTCTTGAGGACAATGTAAGTGTAATATTTATCTTTTATCTCCATCATGTTGTTCAGTGCCTGGGAAAGAGCAGAAATTGAACAAATTAATGTCAATTAATTAATTACACAAACATGATCTGTTTAGAGCCCACACAAGGACACTGATTGCAAATAGGTGTTGCTTAGCCTTTACTCCTAGTCAAATATATTAAAGCCAAAAAAAAAAGGTCAGAACATTTTTCAATTCTATAGTAAATGCAATGAAAATGTGAGGGTGTCTATACTTGTTCAGGGACCATTCTTTAATAATGTTTCTTCTCTTTTTCTGAGTCCTAAAGATGATCATCCTAAAACTTCCAGCCACCATTATTTAATTCTCCTCAATAAAATGTTTTTATATGCAACCTTCTCCATTATCAAAATATTCTTCCTAATAATTGGCCTTCATCCTATTTTTAGTGGACATGTACCAAAATTTCATAAATAGAAAGTCATTCTTCAGTCCTCTCAAGAGCAAAAGGTCCTTTTTCTTATGACCCTCTTGGATTATTCCTGTATCATATCCCTTAACATCCTCTGCAATGTCTCCATGCTATTTATGGACCACTATACATGAGGTACATATGGCTTTCAAAAGGTTTCACAGATTAACTCCCTACATGTATATATTTTATGGTTTCAAATTACTTCCATATCTCATTCTGCTCCTACAGACTGTTATTGATTGTTACAGGTTGAACTGTGTTTCCCCCAAAAAAAGGTATGTTTGAGTCCTAACCCCCAGTACCTAAGGATGTAACCTTATTTAGATATAGGATCTTTACAGAGGTAATAACATTCCAATGAGGTCACTAGAGTGGACCCTAATCCAATATGACTGGTGTCCTTATATTAATAGTAAAGAAGTCTGGACTCAGAGACAAGCACACAGGGAGAACGTCATGTGAAGATAAAAACAGAGATCAGGGTGATGCCTCTGCAAGTCAAAGAATGCCAAGGATTTCTAGCAAACCACCAGAAGGTAGGGGAAAGACATGGAATACCCTCTTCCTCATGGCCCTTAGAAGAAATCAAACCTGCTAACACCTTGATCTTGTACTTCTAGTCTCCAAAACTGTAAGATAATAAATTCTTGTTATTTAAGCCACCAAATTTGTGGTATTTTTTTATGGTAGCCCTAGCAAACTAATACGCTGGCCCTAAGCAACAGAGAAATTCCACATTAGGACGATGCACACAAGGGGACAAACGAACAAAGGTGATACTTTGAGTATATAAGGTACAGTCATGCACTGCATGACATTTCAGTCTACAACAGACTGCATATACAACAGTGGTCCCACGAGATCATTACATAGTATTTTTAGTGCATCTTTTTTGTGTTTAGACATGTTCAGATATGCAAATACCACTGTGTTACAACTGCCTGCAGTATTCAGTACAGTAACAAGCTGTACAGGTTTGTAGCCTGGAAGCAAAAGGCTCTGTCATATTGCCTAGGTGTGTAGTAGGCTATACAACATCTAGGTTTGTGTAGGTATACTCTAAAAAAATGCCTAAGGACATATTACCCAGAACACATTCCCATTGTTAACTGACATATGCCTGTAAATTTAAAAGCTAGGGATAAAAGTCAATGGCAAAGAAAGCCTACAGATGTGGAATAGGGAAGGGGCATTTGTAGGAGGGTGACCTCCATAATTCAGAGAAAGCACTGGGTCTACTTCATAGGAGAGGAGAGATAAATTTAGAGAAGAGAGGTACTTCCTCAGAGCCCAGACAGAAAGATGAAAAGGTGCTAATTATAATAATCCTGTTGTTGCTGATAACAGTGCTTACCATTTATTAAAGACACCCTATGTCTGGCATTATTTGCTATCACTTAATGCATAGAAAGTGCTTACAAAGAGTGATGGTTAATTTTATGTGTCAACTGGGATGGTGTTTTTGGATGAGATTAACATTGAAATCAGTAAACTTTGGGTAAAACAGATTGTCCTCCCTAATAAAGGTGAACTTCATCCAATCAGTTGAAGGTCTGTATAGAACAAAAAGACTGGCTTCCCAGAAAAATACTGAATTCCCCAACAGACTGCCTTCGGATTCAAACTGGAACATTGACTCTCCTGGGTTTCCTGCCAGCTGAACCATACTGCAGATTTTGGACTTGTTAGCCATCATAATTATGAAAGTCGATTCCTTATAATGAAGTGTGTGTGTGTGTGTGTGTGCATGCATGCGTGTGTGTGTGCCATTGGTTCTACTTCTCTGGAAAACCTTGACTAATACGCAGAGTAAATACTCAATGAATATTTGATATCATAATAATACTGTGCCATGTTAAGATAAGGATAACTCATTGTACTGATGTGAATAGCTGAGGTTCAGAGAGATTAAGTAAATTGCCTAAGATCATGTTGTTAATAAGTGACAGAGTTAGGATTCCAGCTAGGTCTGTCTGATTCCAAAGTACATGCTTCTTCCATCATATATTGCTACCCGAGAGTTGACAGTGAAGATATAAAGATGAAGTAGAATATGAGATCATTTTCTAAGGATACAAATGGGTGAAACGAGGGACACAAGAGAAGATCAGATGCAACAACCAAGATGGGGCAAGAACTAGTCAGTGGTTTTCATACTGTGAACCCCAATACCGAGTGTTCTCTAGAGATATTTCAGAGAATTCACCAACTTCTGATTTGAAATGTATATATTTTAAAATATTATTTTATAGATAGGAACAAAAAAAAAATCACACATTCTCAAATGTAGGACTATATGTTAATTTGAGCACACTAGATTCATCCAAACACGATCCTGGGCTGTCAGGCTTACTTGTTTAGTATCCGCTATATAGGAAAGCTTCTGCTGACATCTCTTCGCACATATTTAAACCTGTTATGATCTGTTATTGGTTATCTCTGCACTGCAATAGTGAGCATGTCACTACACCATATGTGGGTCAAGCTCAGTTAACAGCCCATCATATCTTTGACATACCTGTTTGCATGAGGTCTCATCACAGCATAACAGAGTTGTACAACACTCAGATAACAATAATAAGCCACATATGATATTATCACGGTTTTATAATACTTTACCATGCTTACTTGCTTTAAGGTAATACTGGTTATAGAAGTTACCATCAATTTAACAACAGCCTTTCCAAAAAGAAGCACTACATTAACTACACACAGTTTTTAGAAATTAACAATATTATGTACTTATTCACGCAATCACCTACCACTTTCTTCTTCAGCATCATAATTAAAGTTTTAGTCTGAGCGTTCTTCATATTCAGAGCAAAAATATTCTTCTGAGTCACTCTCAGCCTTTCAGAACTATGAATAGGGTTACAGTGACAAGCTGCATTCATAACACCTTCACCTGTAGGACAGGCAGTATAATTTCAAGGCATAATAAAGTGCTGAGCTGGCCGGGCGCGGTGGCTCAAGCCTGTAATCCCAGCACTTTGGGAGGCCGAGGCGGGTGGATCACGAGGTCAGGAGATCGAGACCCTCCTGGCTAACACGGTGAAACCCCGTCTCTACTAAAAATACAAAAAACTAGCCGGGCGCGGTGGCGGGCGCCTGTAGTCCCAGCTACTCGGAGGCTGAGGCGGGAGAATGGCGGGAACCCGGGAGGCGGAGCTTGCAGTGAGCCGAGATCGCGCCACTGCACTCCAGCCTGGGCGACACAGCGAGACTCTGTCTCAAAAAAAAAAATAAATAAATAAATAAAAAAAAATAAAGTGCTGAGCTTAGGCAACTTCTACTTTAATTACACTGCTTAGTATGTCAGACAAACTTCAGACTAAATATTACCTGTTTTTTTCAAAACTAGATCACAAAGTAATATATCCCAAGACATTTCAAGCAACAAACTAAATATAGGAGTCAACCTTGTGGGATGCAACCAATGCAAATAATTCAGCTGAGGTCACAGGAGTATATACCTTTATGTATTGCTAAGTTCCCATATTATGACATATTTCTGGGTCTGGTGGCTGACAAGTTTCTTTTGACATCAATTATGAAAGGTATCTCAATTTCAGAAACATAACACTGTGAAAAACACAAGCATGTAGGATCAAGAAAATTGCATATAAATGTTATACAAAATCACTGTAGCCTTTACTTTAGAGCACTAAGTTAACTGTTTCTTTGTATTTATGGGAGAGTTACTATTTTTTATTGTCACTGCTATTTGTATATACTGTGGTCCCACGGAACATTTTCTTTGAAAATTGATTATATTTTTTTTAAAAAAAATGTGGAAAACATTGCCCTGGGAAAATGCAAGACACAAGATAGATAAGATAGAGCCTTTGCCTTGAAGGACACATTAAAAGATGCGTATTCCAAAAAAAGAGGCAATGAAATGATCAACAGAGGCTTATTAAGTTAAAAATTATTCTGGACAATAATCTAATAACTATTAGGCTACCATTTTCTTCTCCTGAAAAGTCCATTTTACATGTCTAAATATTTCATTGACTTTTAAAATTAGTTACTGAAAAAAAAGTTTTAAAAGCGTTAAAATTTTTTCTAGATTTTAAGCTAAGAAAGACTAAAAACTGTATCATTGGCCAGGCGCAGTGGCGCATGCCTGTAATCCCAGCACTTTGGGAGGCCGAGGTGGGTAGATCACAAGGTCAGGAGATAGAGACCATCCTGGCTAACACGGTGAAACCCCATCTCTACTAAAAATGCAAAAAATTAGCCGGGCGTGGTGGCGGGTGCCTGTAGCCCCAGCTACTTGGAAGGCTGAGGCAGGAGAATGGCGTGAACGTCGGAGGCGGAGCTTGCAGTGAGCCGAGATCGCACCACTGCACTCCAGCCTAGGCAACGAGCGAGCGAGACTCCATCTCAAAACAAAAACAAAAACAAAAACAAAAAAAACTGTATCATTCCAAAGCATATTGCAATAGAATTTAAATAAAGAACATTTTGCAACATGTAAGTTATATGAAATTCAAATGTTAATAATAATAAAGTTTAATTGAAACACAGCCATGCCCATTTGTTTGCATATTGTCTATGGCAGAGACTTAGGTGGCCCACAAAGTTGAAAATATTTACTGTCTAGCCCTTTACACAAAAAAGTATGCAATGGACTTTGGTTGAAAAAGTGATGCTTTTGTGTTGGTATTGTTGTTTTAATTTCTAGAGTTGATAAAGATGTTTAAAATAAATAAAATGTACAAAGGGAGCCCCCTATATAGTTTCTCCACCTTGCTTCCTCTAGAACTGTGGTTGCTAATCCCAGCCAACATAGGCTTCATTTTCTTGTCATACCCATAACCAATGCTGGACTCTAAGGTCTGGCCCTTGAAACACCTCTAAACACAGCTGTCAGTACCCATGGGATTCTGCCTATTATGTTTAATTTTCACATATTTGTCTGACTGGTCCCAAATGAAATTCTAGAGTCCCTTTTTGAAATTCCTAAGCCTTCACTAGGCATTTGGGAGTAGATGTGAAGTCAGGTAGGAGGTAGCTGCACCTCTGTAGGCCATGCTAAGAAAGAGAACTCTGTGTATTTAACAAAGCTCAAAGTTTTAACATAAAACAAGGATACATAACCTTTTCAAAAGTAATGAAAACCTTCTTTTAACACACATAAAAACCTCATAATAGCAGGTGAGCTCCTATTTTTATTCAATCACTGGAGACAGTATCTGAAGTCCCAAGCAGATTTTCATACCTCACTGAATTTCTATGATCTCTCACATGTTGTGTCCCATAATCTGAAAAGCACTCCCTAAGGGAGTGAAGTTATCAGGAGGTTCAGACATCAGTTAGCAGGTTATATAGGAGAGTTCTAAGTATAATTTCTAAGTAGAATTTAACCAATACTGTCCCTAGAACTCAGCTGCTTCTTCCTAACACTCTCAGGTCACACCTATGCCACAATAAGGCCAAACAAGTGGGCACTCTACATGTTTATAAAACTGTCACCTCAGACATCTTATATCTCTTACCTAAGACTAAGCTCTAAATCACTTTAATACATTTTCAAATAACCATATTACCTGACCCTGAGCCATACACATCATTTCCTTTTCTGGTTTTGAGAGAAGTAGAGTCACATAGGTCTGCACTCCTACTCCATGCCTTCTCTGATTAAATTTTCTCATTCAGTAAGCAGCACCACTATCCCCTCTATTATCCAAATCAACAAATACAGATGTTATCCTTAACTCTTCTCTTTCCTTCACCTTCCACTGCTAATTAATTACCAAACCAGTTGATTTTACCTCCTAAATGTCTTTCAAATCTCTCTCTCTCTCTTCACCCCACCCCCGCCCCCACCATGGCCACTCTTTCAGCTCATCTTTTCTTTTACAAAACTGCAACAGTATGTGAACTGATTATGTCCCTCTCCTGTTTAAAACCCATGGCTCTTCACTTCCAGTATGATAAAGCCCAAGCAAAGCCTACAAAGCCCTTTACGATCTGGCCCCTGCTAGAATTTTCAGACCTATCTCCCACAAATCTCTGTCACACATTTTATGTTCCAGTCATAGGGAACTTCTCAGGATACTTTGAAGGTGCCATGCTTACTTATCCTGTCAGTCCTCCACACTATCTGTTTAAATTTTTCCTAGCCCATCCCTACCCTCTTTGGATAATTCTAATTGAATAACCTCCTTTAGGTGTGAATGCAAAAGACACTTCCCCCAGCAAGCCTTCCTTAACCAGCCTTAGACTCGGGTTAAGTGCCCCAGTTGAGTGCTTCTATGAAGCCCTTAAGAAACCTGGGTTTCAGATAATCTGTTCCATAAAGGCAGCAACAATTTCCTTCTTGTCCACCTCTACCTTCTTAATGTCTCACACAGAATACAGAATACGAATGAGGTCATCTTTCAAGTTACCCAGAATCATGACCTAAAAAGGAAGTACTGCTTTATCTCAGCTCCTTGGAGCAAGCTATGGGAGAATTTTCTGGCTATATCCAGGCATAGATTCAGGCCTGAGAGTCCTAATAATCCTACAGACCTAGCAAAAATCTTCATTTCCTTACCCCATGAGCAAGAAATTAGCAAGCATGCTATCCCACAAAGGCTAAGGCAGAAGGGACACAAGAAAACTTTGATGGAATAATTGTTCTAAGTACTAAAAATCTGCCCACAGTCCCACTTGCTTTGACCCCTTTTTATCAAAATGATGCCAGCACTGCAGGACTGTTGAATATCATTGATCTACAATATACATAGGTCTCTAGGGTTGATCACCATGAACTCATAACCATTACAAAAATCTTTATTAAATCATTCCATGGAAAAGTCCTGAAATGGTCTGAATATTATACTAAACAAATTAGAAAAGGCCCTGACATCCAGAGCTTTACAATTTGAAATCATAATTTATGTCAAAAGATAGTAATAAGTTAATAGAGCTGCACAGAAAATAGCAAACTTGACAAGCCTTGCAACTTGAATACAGCTGTGAAAAACTCTGAAAAAAGATTTTTCAGAGCTCCATAGGAATGTAATTCTCTACATCAAGCAATCTAATAGTAAATTAAATTCTTAGAAGCTTCTTGCTAAAAGAAGCCTAAGCTCTTTGCTGACACAAAGCCCTAAAATAAAGCCACTTTGTAATGCTAATTCCACACTGAAACAACTATGTGGTAAATCGATTCTAGAGGTCTAAAGAGAACCAATAGAAATAGCAACGTTTTCCTCCATGATCATGCACTTGACATATTTGTAAATTAATCTTTCTGCCAAGATCTCCAAACAACCAGACCTTTATCACAGTCTGTTTTCCCCTCTTGACCTCATTGCATCTCAGAAGTTTTTCGCCAGGAAGATGCCCTACGCAGATGCATCAGGATCAAAATTGCCAAAACTGCTGCTGAGTCAGAGATGTTCTTAAAGTTTGACAACCAACACATAACTGCAAGCTAAATAGTTAACACCCTTCCTGATGGTTTTGCAATACTATACTTACATTGTAGCTCTATCACACAGAAATTATAGGCTCTTGTGAAATGACATTAGCAACAATAATGCATTTTATAGCGGTATTCACTCAAGGACCTTCAGACAAGTGTTAACATTTATGTATTGAATATTATTACAATAAGTTCCACTCCCTCCTATAAAACATAAATGGAAAACTGGAAAACCATGATTTCCCTAGTGTAACAGTTAGCTGTGAGAGATATTTTGACTGTCACATCAAACATAAAATATTGATGAAGCAGCTAAGAAAAATGGATTCCACTTCTCTCTTTAGCAAGGAATTAAATATTAAAACTACACTATTCCTTATAAGTATATAAGAATATTCCTTGAATCAAGTGATTAATAATTAAACTAGCATATAAAAAACTATAGGAATAAACTTCAAAACAAAGGAGAATTTTTTAAAACTTGCAAAATTAACTAAAAGAAACAATCATATAATCATATATACAGATATTTTATATATAAACATATGTGATTATAATTTTAGTCATATATCATGTATAGGAGGTACTTTTAGAACTCTGAGAGTTAAGCTAATCAAAATTAATACAAAATTAACACATATTCCCAGTTAAAAAATCTCAACTGTGTAATAACAAAACATGGTCAGCAAAAGGAAGATAAATAGAAAAGACTATTGAGGGACTGGTGTAGAAAGTCAACATTTGTTAGTGTGCAGGCAACATTGTTCAAGACAGAAGGGCTCCTATCCCAGAAGTAGAGCCCTCCAATTCCTACAGGATACAAAGCCAAGAGAGAATATGGAAACCCTGGGTTGTCCTCATTGATGACATTTGCTCATGGACTGACTAAACGGACTCATGGTAATCAGGAACCCTTGGCAGTTGTATATCACAATATAATTGTTCAACACATATTGGCCTTTGTTTTATGCATCTGTTTTATTTTGATTTGGATAGCCTAAGATTTGTCTGATAGACAAACCTGAGATAATGCATATGTATTGATCAGACCTAGACTAAACCCTTGTTTGAGTAGTCAACTGGTCTTCCTTGGCAATATTTTTACAAACACCCTTGACAAACTGCAAAAGTATTTATGGCTCAGCCATAATTTTAGCTTTCCTCACAAATTGCCAACATGTAAATAAAATATAAATATAAAATAATCATGATGAATTTTTAATAGTGTATCATAATTTATGTAACCAAATTAAGTGTGGTCCCATTCAAAATGGCCATTTTTAAATCTTTCATTATATAATTTTAATTATACTTCCATTGCTCAAAGCACTTATATTTCTCTTCATTAAGCATTGTCTTTAGGCTGAAAGGGTGAGGTGGCTTATGCCTGTAATCCCAGCACTTTGGGAGACGGAGGTGGGAGGATAACTTGAGGCCAGGAGCTCCAAGAGCAGCCTGGGCAACATAGTGAGATACTGTCTCTATAAAACTTAAAAAAAAAAAAAAATAGCCAGGCATGGTGGTACACACCTATACACCTGAAGACCCAGCTACTCGTGAGGCAAGATGGAAGGCTCACTTAAGCCCAGGAGGTGGAGGTTGCACTGAGTTATGCTTGTGTCACTGCACTCCAGCCTGGACAACAGAGTGAGACACTGTCTTTTAAAAACAAACAAAGAATTTTCTTTAAAGTTTGCAATGTATTTTTTTTTAATGAAAACACCTAAAATTAGGTAGAATTTGGCTATTAACAAAGGAAATTATGATGAAAAATCTTTGTATTTTCAGAGTGAATTTGATTTTGTGGTACAATCAAAAGTCACTTGGAAGCAAGTCCAAGAGACCAGTCTGGGTAATATAATTTTTAATCTAAAGCAAGCTATGAATATAAAATAATAACTATAAAATAATGAGGCTAATATATACTTATGAGAAGAAATTTATGTATTATTTAGAAAGGCAATTTCATAATAAGAGACCCAAAATTATTTTGATCAAAGGCAGCATGTTTAGAATACGAGTGTGGTTTTTATTAGGTAGCTATTTTGAACCACCATACCTATTCTAATATATAAATTCAGGTGTATTGGTTTGTTTAAAAATCTCTCATTACTTTGTGTTTAATAATTACAAAAGTATCTCAAATTATCTTACCATTAACTTGAGACTTAGACTATGTGATTCTTTGCTGAATTTCCACCTTAGATCCTAACAATATTTTACTCTTTGGTCTTACTTGAGACTTCATCTGTAGAGTTTATAAGAGACCCCACATCCCTTGTAAGAAATCAATAACACTGTATACTTGGATTCTGTGGGGTTCCCACAATTCCTCATTATAGACCTAGACTTATAGCACAGACATCATGACCAAAATTCAAGTTATGTCATCTGACACACGGTTTGATATACACTCTTACAAGTAAGCGAAATATGAAAAATTCAGGGCATGAGAGAAGAGACAGAGAGGAACAAACTGAATAACTACCTTAAAAGTTGTGAGAAAATGTAAATTTTAAAAATTTTCCCAAATTAAATAGCACAATCTCCATTGGTGCCCATTTATAAATCAATCCCACTTGCATATGAATTATAAATTTTATACTAATATATCACTTCTAGTTTAAAAATGGCTTCCTATTTCATAAATGTCATTTTCATAAAAGTTTCTATTTAATTTACTTGTTTGCCATGATAGTCATGAACTACCTGAATTTTTCATGGTGAAATTCTCTCTTAGATTATGTTTATTTTATTTATTTATATATATATATGGATTATGATAGTTCAGATGTTCTTCAAATTTTATACTTGATGTGAAATCCATGCAAAATTAAGACAGTAAGAAATAACTTAGATTTTTTTCCAAACTTTTTTGGTTTTCCAATGACAAAACCTAGACCTATAAAGAGATATTCAATACAATCTATAACCCATACCATGACAATTTTACTGTTTTATGACTCTCAAACTGAAGGGATCCTATTCAGAAAGTTAAATTCTAAGGTATTTAACCACCTATGATAGAAACATATGACATGTTTCCTGTATATCTGGTAAGGCCATGTGAAACACAATTTTTCATAAATTAAATTCTCATCCAGGCCCAATCATTGCATATCCAGATTAAGAGTCACAAAATTATACTCAAAGATGAATTGAGCATCTTATATTAACAAGGTACATGTACTGTAATGAATGTAAAAATATGGTAATCCATAATAATAGCAGTTAACATTGGGCTAACTCTTCACATTCATTTTCTCAAGGGATTAACCCCTATGACAGTCTCCAAATTTTAAAGGTCAAGTCACACACAGAGATGTTAAGGGAGCTGCCTCAGGCAACACAGCTACTAAACAGTAGATGTAGGATCTGAATTGAAATAATCTGACTCCAAAATCCACCACTTTTGAAAACTAAGCAATACTGCCTAACTTAATGCAAAAAATACGTTTTTTACACTTTCAGAATTGCAGTCCAGAAGGCCAAAAGGAAGTTTGTAATCATTGGTATTTTAGGTGATTGTCAGTTCCTATAAATAGTAGGAACTTAACTTCTAAAAACACACCTATTCTTAGAGCAACTTATGAAGTATTTTGGAGAACAGAAATGAGTATGTTCTTAACACATTTAGCAGCTTTTTTTTTTTTTTTTTTTTTTTTTTTTTTTTTGAGAGGGAGTCTCGCTCTGTGGCCCAGGCTGGAGTGCAGTGGCGAGATCTCGGCTCACCGCAAGCTCCGCCTCCCGGGTTTACGCCATTCTCCTGCCTCAGCCTCCCGAGTAGCTGGGACTACAGGCGCCCGCCACCTCGCCTTTGTAATACATTTTCTTTGCAAACCAGACTGATAGCATTTTTTAACCTATATTAAATGTGTCAGGTGATTTGTAAAAAGAAAATTATATAAAAACCCACTTTGACAGATCAATAGTAAGCTATTTTAAAGTTCATTAGTATTTAGAACTATCCATGGAATATTAATTCTTCTGAAAATTGCATTTTTAGACTGATTGGCATTTAGCTTCCTCAAAGTTCTCTGCTAAAAAAGTCTATAATTTATGCCAATTAACATTCTGATTTTATAAGGAGTAGGAAAACAGATCAATAGATAAGCCTATTTATAGATGGAGTAACAAAAGGTGCTATAACATCAACACAAAAAGGTAATTTCAAAGAGTAAAGTCCTTCTCTCTCATCCACCGGGAGGAGCTCTCCTTCAAGGGCCACAGTCTCTGCTTAGCACTGGAGTTCCAGGATTAGCTGCACATGCAGAGAACTAAACATAACAGAAATGTGAAAGCTAAATCTCTTCCCCCCTACACACATATATGAGCTATTTATAACATATTTGACCTTTTTGATACCTCAGTATGCTTATTCATTGGGCAATTATGAGTCAAGTAATGTCCCATGAGAGAGAAGTACCTACTCATTCATTCACACAGGTATAACAGGAACAAAGTAGATGCAATATCCAAAGAACACTTCAAATATGAAGTGCTACATCTAATAACAATTTGCCTAAGATTCCGAACTTAGAAGCTGTTTTTAAAAATCTCATTAGATAAAGTTTGCAAGCTTCTGTGGCTCAAAGTTTGCAAGCTTCTATGGCTCATCACATTAGGCTAGGAATACAATTTATTAAATGTCACTTGGATATACCTTCAGTATCTATTCCTATGGCTTTTAAAATTTATAGCTTGTAAAGTTAACTTTTTTCAAAATAAATATTTCAACAAATTTGCTTTCAATTTTTAAAGAACAATGTACTTGTGACAAATACTAGATTTATCCAGTCTCATAACAATACATATTTTAAGCACATATTTTCTACCTACCCCAAAATTTTTTTTGGTAGAATTCAGTCAAGAAATGTTTTCTGAGCGCCTACTATATGCAGGCATGGCACCTGCATGTGCCAAGAAGATAATCAAGTGTCCAAGGCATGAAGGGGGAAAACCAATAAACCACACTTAATTATTTATTATTAACAAGTTTTTTTAGCTTCTTAGAAAAATCAAATAAAATAACTGCATAGTAGCATACTTGGGTCTTGAGATTCTAACTTTTCAGTTGCAAGTAGATGTGGCTGTCTATTCAATCAGCTTCAGTTCATTCTTCCACCTCTTCTTAATGTTTTCTGTTTTATTCCACAATACCCACATTTTCTTTCAAAACAATGAATGATAGCGCATCTTTTTAAAAACTGCTCATTCCTTTTCCCCAAATCCAGCCCATACACGCCCTAATCTTTCGTTGGCACGTGTCTTTCCAAAGCTCGGTTGGCCACCCTCTCACCTGAAAAAAAGTTTGGAGACAACGCCGGCCTTTTCCAGAGGCGACCTCTGCATGGTCTCTCGGGCGCTGGGGTCCCTGCTAGGGCCGACTGGGCTCAAGCTCCTAATGCCAAAGGACCTATTACTCTGGGTGCCTGTCGCTCAACCCTTTTTCTCTGACCTGCTGTGATGTCATTTGCTTCCAACTCCCCCCACCCACCCCTACTCCACACACCACCCCCTCCTTTTGCTCCTTCCCCCGCCTTCACTGCCCAGGTTAAAAGCCGAGTGCTGCCTGGTCCGGCCCCAAATTTACTCTAGCGGCTTTCTCCACCCACTGCGCACCCCCGCCAGCACCCCGCCCGCTCCTTCCTCCTCTCCTCCTTCGCTCCCTCGCCGCCCCGCACCTCCCTTTCCCGATTCTGACTCCCAGCCTCCCTCCCTCGCGCGCGCTCCTTCCAGGTCCGTGTCCTTACTGCCTAGCACCAGGCCCATCCCGCAGGTGGGCGACAGTCGCGGCCGCTCTTTAGGTCCGGTTGGCAACGCTGGAGGACAGAAGAAGCCACCGGCAGGAGAACTGGCTCCCCGGAGAGCCTCCTGGACCCTCCTTCGCGTCAGGGTCCGCCAGACCCAGGACCCGCTGCCACCAGCTTCCTCCGAGCCTGCCTTCCACCTCTTCCTCCTTTTCCCGATGATCCTAGCTGGGTTCCTGTTACGTTTGCAACGTGCATTTTGAAAAGGGAAGGAAAATGTGCCTTTCATGTATCAAAATACAGCCTTAGAGAACCGAAAAGTTCCGCGGCAGTGTGGGTCTGATGCATTCACCTTAGCGCTTCCTCTGCGTGTTGGAGAAAAGAACCAAGCTTTATTAGTTTCAGGCTTAGGTGAGTGAACTCCAAGGGTGGCAAAGAAATCTGAGGACACGTACTTAAAGGGGGAAAAAAAATCTACAAGGAGGTAAGAGGAGATAGTGCTTTGCCTAACTACCGGCCCAGGATTTGTTCCTTGTCTGTCGTTTTTAGTCCAGTGTGCATTTTTAAGGCAGGCTTTGGAGTGTTTTAGCGACAATGACCAGCAACAATGTAAACTAACCCGCCCTCCTATAGATTTCCTAGTCTCAGTCAGCAAAACATCTTGACTAATCCACCGAAAGGAATCCAAGCAGTCTTTGAAGCGAAGGTAATGTGTTAACTTTGACCTGACTCAGAGAAACGCCATCTTCAACTCTCTAAGGGCATCTGGGCATTCCCAGGCATAGGCGCCTTCCTTCTGAGCACTTGGTGTAGGATTGCCTGTGTCTCTGACGGTATTTAAAGAGCCAACCCTCTAATCCCTGAACCCTATTGTGTAAAAGCAAGCACACATTGTGTTTGAATTGAAAAATTCAAAGGAAAGTAAAAATTTTGGCCTGATTACTTCACTGTCAACACATCCAAGGCAAGGGTCTTGTGAATTATCTTATTGTTGACTTGTGGTCACCCAAATACAGTACAAATAAAACATGCATTTCATGATGGAAAGACAAGAACATGTGTTGAAAATAAAGAATGTGTTCAGCAGGTTTTCATAGCTCTGCTTTGCACTTCAGTGGACAAAAGCATACCTTTTTTCTTGAATATTGTAAAGTAAGATTTAGAAACATTTAATCTTTATTATCCTAAATTTGAATAGTAGAGAAAAGGGCAAAGAGATAAACCGCACTGCATTAAGTTAGACACCAGGAAAAAACTTTAGCATTTTTAACTCACCATCCACTCTGTTGTTTGAAATCCTCTACCTGTGTTTTCATCTCTCCAGTATGACAAAAATTGAGACTCTGTCTTCACTGTTGACTTTTCCCAGACATGTGACTGAACTCACTCCATCCACTTCCCCATCCCCAATCTGTTGCTTAGTTTATAACTATTAGTGTGGCCCTTCAAATATAATACATGCATTTTGAAATAAATTAATAATTAGTTATTCTTTGTTATCAACAAGCAAGTGAAAATAAAGGGATTAAGAAATAAGCTTCAAAGAGAATCATAGAAGCTGACCAAGGAATATGGCTGGAGGAGACTCCAAATATTTTTCAGTCACTCTCCTTCTTCTGGAAAGAATGAAACAGTTACTTGAGTTCTTACTATTTGCCAGACATTATTCATACAACCCTTACAACAACCATGTAAATAGGTGTTATTATCTTCAGTTTTCAGTTGAGTAAGCAAACAAGAAAAGTTAAGTAAATGCCTATAATGATAGAGCTAAGATTCAAACCTGGGTCTAGTTCTAAACCATTACTCCTATGACTGTGTAATACTGCTTCTAATCAAATCATCCCTCATGTACTTTTATAATGTCACTTATACATCAACCTAGTCTCTTTCCTCACATTAGTTTCATGAAATAATAACTTTTAGGCCTGTTTAACAATGAAACAGGAAAGCAGAAATCTACAAACCAAGTAGCCAAACCAAGTAGCCACTGGAGTTACATACTTTTAAAGAATTACATTTAACTATAACATTCCATTTTAAGCATGTACACACACATGTACATAGGAAGACCATAGATTTTTATCATAAAACATTACGGTCCAAATTTGTTTTGGTAGAAATAAAACTTTACCATTATTCAGAGCTTTAACACAGTTAGCAAGCATGTCCAAATGCACTAATTGCGACATGATATTCAGGATTTGCATCTAGGTACTTACATAATGTGGGAATAAGGACTTATCTACCAGAAAACTGTTCAAATGTGGCTTAAGGTCATGACTGAAATCCTGAACGTATCTTTGAAATGTCAGGAACAGGAAAGAGATTAATGGGCCAGGGTGAGAGTAGGTGAAACAGTGACGCTCTTCTTTCATGCTGCTCAATGATAGCTCATATCATTTTATAACAATTTTATAATAGCCTATGGTTGTTGGGCACTTACCATATATGCCAAATTATAATGACAAATACACAGCCTAATTTGCCTTTTTTAATCTTTACAACACCTTCATGGGACAGGTAACTTCTTCATTAACCATATATTACAGATAATGAACCTGAGGAAAAACAAGTTTCATATTTTCCCAAGCAAGTTGCACAATTAATAATAAAAGAGGAAACTTGGATTTAAACCTAAACAATCTGTGGCCTGAGCCCAAGCATTTAATGATTACACATACTTCCCCTATAGAATTTCCTAATGCCAGAACTGATCTTAAATATAGAAGACTGTGTGGCCATTTGTGTGGCATCATTTTAAAGGTATATTAAAAAGAAGAGCAAGGAGGAGTAGGAGAAAAGGAAGCCAACATCTATTTCATACCTACTTTGTGTTCAGCAATGTGCTGGGTGCTTCTTACACATGATCTCAATATATGAAAGATTATAAGTGATAACGTTCTCATCAAAGATTACTCACCCTGCCAGGTTTCACCATTAGAAATCACGAGAGTGAACTTTCACAATACTTTACTTATCCATCATGTTCAACTTAATTTGAGAGTGTTTCTCAGATTCTCTCCTGAGTGGACTTTAACAGTGATAAGTGGGTAGCAATCACAAGTACACTAAAACCTGAAAATGTGGAAGAAGAAAAGAAATAGTCACTCCTATTGGGAAGAAAAGCTCATTAAAAAAAAAGACAAGGTCTCGTCAGCTTCATATATGTAGTCTGGTTGTGCTTATAAATTTATCTAAGCTAGAAGGGTAAGAACAGTCACAGCTCTTCAACAGTGGGCCACAGTGATTACCTAGGATGTAAACACACATTACAGTCTTACAAAGATGTTTCAGGACTTGAAAGAGGTGTCCTGGGAAATGACTAGGCCAGATTCTAGTTTACTTTTACTGCTTCCAAAATAATGTTTGGTCTGACAATTCTGTTTATAAACACACACGCACACCAACTTCTATTTACATACATACATAACCCCTCTTCCCTACAACCTCCTTGGAGGCACGAATTGCATCTCATGTTTTCCTTTGAATTCACCCCTTATTTTGTAATACAGTATATGCACTCGAACAACCATTTTCTCTTGGGGTTACTGACCTATAGTTGAAATGTCATTCTAAAGGGGATATTTGAAGATGCTCAAGAGATGAATGGTTAACATTAATTTTTCACCAAGCAAGAGCTTGGATGATAAAGCAGATGTACAGAATAAGGCAGTATCTCCATCCTTCAAAATTCAGAATCTACTGATGGACATCAACATTCTCTGAACATGACAGAGTATAGTGGAAATAGCTTGTGCTAAAGCAATAAAGAACTAGGTTTTCAATCCTGGCACCACACTTAGCTCTGTGACCTTACATAAGTTACTTAACCTTTCTGTGTTTTTTTTCCCTTGCCCCAAAACAAGGTTAAACATACCCACCTTAGTCAGGTGCCATGGTTTATACCTGTAATCCCAGCACTTTGAGAAGCTGAGGAGGGAGGATTGCTTGAGCTCAGGAGTTTGAGATCAGCCTGGGCAACACAGTAAGACCTTGTGTCTACAAAAAATAAAAAATAGCAAGGTGTGGTGGTGCATGCTTCTGATCTCAGCTACTTGGGAGGCTGAGGCAGGTAGATGGCTTGAGCCTGGAAGATCGTGGCTGCAGTGAGTCGTGATCATGCCACTGCACTCTAGCTTAGGCGACAGAGTGAGACTTTATCTCCCCCCATCAAAAAACAAACAAACAAACAAACAAAAAAAAACCCCACCTCATAGGGTTGTTGAACAGATTAAGTTAGGGTCTCTCAACTTCAGTACTATTGACATTTGGGTGTGGATAATTTTTTGATGTGGGGGTTGCCCTTGTACTGTAGAATGTTCAGCAGTATCTCTAGCTTCTATTCCTTGGATGCTCGTAGGACCACATACATCCTAGGTTGTGACAACCAGGACTATCTCCAGAGATTGCCAAATATCTTGGGGAGAGAGATACAAAACTGTCCCCAGTTGAGAACCACTGGATGAAATAAATTAAATGTGATATATCTATATCATAAATAAAGCACTTAGAACCTAATAAACACTTAATAAATGTTAGAAATTATCATCACATACCACTGGTTATAAATTAGAAATTTGTGTAGGATTGCGAAATGGAATGCTACAGAAAACTGAACTCTCTAAAAGCTATCAGAATTCTCAGGAACACTGGAATTTCTCATTCCCTAAGAATTTATTGGTATTTGAACTAAATGAAAAGGGGTAAATGAAATACTCTTGCAATTGTAAAATCATTTTTATTTAGAGGCAAACTTCTATTTTTATACGGTGAAAATGTCCCCTTGTATTGAAATAACATTTTAAAGCTCTGTTGTTTGGTTGCTCTAATTTTCAGCTCATAAACAGTGGTGTATTTGTAACTCTGTCCAGATGGAATTTGGCACCCTGATGGGTCTTCTATAACTTAAAGGTAGTTTCTCATTAAGGAAGTCTTAAAGATCTTCAAGCTGTTCAAAATGGGAGCTTATTAATGCTGCTAATGAACTGAAATAATTATGAACAATATCAAAAATACAATTTTGTCATAAATGTAAAAGCTACCAAATCCTGTAAGATTTTCTAAAACTGCCAGTCATGACGTGTTTTATTCATATGGGTTCTCTTCCCATTTTACCGCTGAAGCCTTTCTAGAAACAAGGGAATTCATAACACAGATTAAATTTTCATTGGTGATATCATGCTGAAAGTCAGATGCTATCTATAGATGTAGATAATTATAAATTTGAATTCTAAAAAGAAAAGTAACCATTTTTTTCTCAGAAGAGTTCTGTGATAATTTACATGATACATAGAAGAGTTACATTTAGAAAGGCGGGGTGCACAGTAAATAGAACAGTGAATTATTTATTTATAACTGTTTCCCTCTAAATAGATAATTAGTAATCAAAACAGTTAAAACAGGGCATTTGAAATAATAATAATGAGAGACATGATAGAAAAATTTCATTGCACATGGGCACTAACACCAATTCTGAAAGTCTTGGCTGTCAAAGCCCAATCCATTATATTATTCTCACGGTCTGATATCTGAGAAAAGGCAATATGTAAGTTCACCTGGAAAGAAAAACCATCCTCCCTCCACCCCATTCATGGAAGAGTTTGCTGTTTAGAGACTTACATCATTGAGTGGCATCATGAACAGTATTTTCAGCAATAATTTTCTCAAAAACATTTATGGTCATTTCTTATACCAATCTATGATCAAAAACTAAGAACAGGACATGAAGTCACTTAAAGAAGGCTTGTTGGCCTGGAAAACTAAAATTCAAGAATTCACAGGTTTAGTGACTCCTTTCTGATTTGCTTTAACTTCCACTACATAGAAAGAGTCTATGAAATCTCATTGTTTTAGGGTCATTTATTGATCTTCAAATTCAATGTGATTGGTGAAACTACAGTGATTAATCTGTATGGTCAAAAGGACAGCCAATTCCCAGTTCGGTGACTGTGGCTCACTGGCATCCACAGCCTGCATCCTTGTGACTGAGACAGTGACTGGAATCTCCTCACTTCAAAGGCTGTTGAGAGGCAACACTGACGAAGTGATGGCAAAACACTTTGGAAATCTTATTTACATGTGCAAAAATTATATTTAAAGACATATATGAAAATTGCCTAAGTCCTTTCTAGAACAAAGTATATCATGCTAATGAAGAAAAATCAGATTGATAAATTGGTATCATGTTTTTCATCCAAAAAAATTAACTTACAAAGTTTTACCTAAAAATATAATTTTTCAAATAAAGCAAATTAAGTTTAGTATGGTACTGTCTTTATAAGAAAAAAAATGTCTGTTATGTATACTTGTTTGTTGTTTAAATTGCATTATGTGCCTCAGGAAAGACCCTATAAAGTCAATACATTTTATTATTAACATCCCAATTTAAAAATGAAGAAACTGAGGTACAGAAGATCAAATGCCATGCCCAAATTCAAGAAAGAGTGCCAGAATCTGAACAAACCCAGTTGTCTGGCTCCAGAACTGAGTAGTTAATCACTGTGATCTCTTTGTAACTAGACCACATAGAACTCTTCTGTTTATTTAATTAAGAGAAGGTGCCTTATATAATTTGTGTTCTTGCTTCTCTGTTTAGGTGAAAACAAGGACTTATCACAAACTAGACTTGTATTTTTTTCTTCATTTCTTCTGAATTTATTGAATGGACCATCTTCATTAGAAGAATGAAAAGTATGTAGGTGTCTAGGAGGAGAAGAAAGAACAAGCTCTTTTCTGTGGCTTGATAAAGACTACTTCTATTTCTTTTGAGATTCAGTGTAGTTAGAATCTGTTTGGTGCATTGAGATAACCCCAACTGGAGTAAGCAAGCAGAAATACCGAAGATCCCGAGGAGAACACACCACACCGTAAGAGAGAAGTTTAACGCCAACACCTACTATGTGGTGGGAGATGGGTTCTTGTTTCTGCACTTGAAAGGAAACTTGTCTTTACTCACCTATCCTTAGGTGCCAGGTGGGCTTTGGAAACTACTATAGCAACTTTGGAGCTCCAACAATAAAGTATTACTGGCTGATATTAAGGCTGGGAGAATGAGTTTCATCTTCTTCCAGGAACTACTGTGACCCGTGCAGGGATCTGTTCCAACAGGGTGATAATAGTAGCAATAGACTGGGATGCATCTGACTCTGTGGGAGGACCTATTTTCATCAGTGACACAATGCTGTGGTGACAGAGGCTCTTGCAGCAGAAAATGGGGTGGGGCATGTGACAATGGACTAGTCAGATCCTTCATAGTCTCCTTTTTCTAGTGTTTAGAAACAGAAATTACCTATATGAACCAAGAAAGACTTGGACTTCTTGGACAATTAGGGGTGGAAAAAGTTCTTTAGAAAAAGTTTCTGGGCTTCTTGCTAACTTCAATGTTTTAAACATTTAAAGTTAAGAAGAGATGTGACCTTATTTGTACTCCAAAAACCAGGTAAAAGGAGACCTACAGGTCACATATACATGTTTGCATAAGCATTGAAGAAAGCCTGGAAGGATGTATGTCATAATCATGTCAAAAATGTATAAACTTTTTAAATATTTATCTTTCAAAATAAAGAATTGCATCTTGGAGGGTAAAGTGACTTTCTGATTCCATTCCACAGATGTTTTTGGAAAGCCTATAGTGTTCCATCTCTATGCCAGGCAGTGGACACAGTAAACAAGACAGGATTCTGCTACAACTTCCAACGAGCTTCTTAGATCTAAATTTTACTACAACTCTGACAAAGCAAAGCATTACTTCTCTGAGCCCAAAGAAAATTACCAGCATCATTGCCTCTTGTATTTATTCTGACTTTCCTCAACCCTGCAAAATCTACAGTAACTCCCTTGTCTCCTTTGGTTTCCCCTTTTTGTACTTACCAAGGCCTGCATTTTTCTCCCATTCCTGTTTTAAGATTGAAAACAGAATCTTCTCAGGAGTCATTATAGTTACAAAGATGTCCTGTTGGGAATAGAAGACAAACACTTTCCTCATCTAACTTTCAATGTTAATTAGATCCCTCTACTGTTCATTAGCAGTTAATATTCTTATAAATCTTTTAAATTGTATTATCTTGCATAAGTGCCACAATTCCACTGCACTTTACTTTTTACATGTTAAGAGCCTTAATTTTGGCCAGGCGCAGTGGCTCATACCTGTAAACCCAGCACTTTGGGAGACCGAGGCAGGTGGATCACCTGAGGTCAGGAGTTCAAAACCAGCCTGGCCAACATGGTGAAACCCCGTCTCTACTAAAAATACAAAAATAAGCTGGATGTGGTGGCAGACACCTGTAATCCCAGCTATTCAGGAGGCTGAGGCAGAAGAATCGCTTGAACCTGGGAGGCAGAGGTTGCAGTGAGCCGGGATCATGCCATTGCACTTCAGCCTGGGCAACAGGAGCAAAACTCCATTAAAAAAAAAAAAAAAAAAGAAAAGAAAAGAAAAAAACCATTAATTTTTTAAATGCAAATTTAAAATCTACAAATTTAAAACTTTTACAACTCATTTTGGCTTTTATTCTTAACAAAGGTACTAGGAAACTAAAAAATGAAAGTGCCTCAGTTCTGTTTCTGTAAAAGAAAACTCAAACTCCCACTCAAACTCCCTACTCAACTCAAAGGCCAGGCTAAGACACGTGAGGTGTCAGAGCAGGTTCTTGAGCCTCTGTCAATGCAGATTTCTTACCCAAAGCAAAGCAAGAACTTCACTTTTCATGCCCCTCATGTCAGACGACCTGCATGCCCTCAACACTAACGGGGAACAGAAACCTTCATCCTTTCTGCACCTGCCTCGTGATTGGCACTGTGGGAACCCCAGCGACTGAGAGCTCCCTGGACAACAGCCAAGCTGTGGTGGAACACCCAGTCCCATGCTGCAGGCTCATCGCCAGCCACCGGCTGTGAGTGCACTGCTATGTTTTTAAGACTCAGTTTGGTCATGATTCTAATTGTCTTTAGGAATTCTTTTTGTTAATTACTTATCCAATAACAAAGCAAATGGCTCTTGGAAATTATTTATCTGCTCTAAAATGGGGTGGGGGAAAAAACCTATTTGATTATTACATTCTATCCTACTTGCCTTGAAGAAAGTAAAGATGAAAAAAAGTTAATGTGAAATAAATTTTAACATCTGGGAAAAACCATATACTTCTATCCGATCACCTAAATGTGTTCTCATACAAACAAAAATAAATTTGAGGCTTGTAACAATTTGGATAATTCAAGAAAGATGGACTATTTCCTGTAATCTGTTTCTATAATCACTCATTATTAAATTTAAGACATACTTTCCTTTAGCTCTGTAAGTAAACAAACCTTAGATCATCTCATTTTAAAATATATTTTCTATCAGACAGCACCACACAGGGGTTTAGAACTCTTCTAACTGAGTGTGATCTAAGGTTTCTTCATTTATAAAATGGTGGGAAGAACAGCTGCCATTACACAGGGCTGTAGTGGGAATTAAATGAGTTAATATAAAAGAAAAAAATTTAGCACACTGATTGACACAGGATAAGTGCTCAATAAATTGTGTGTGTATCAAATTTTACATCCTTACGTTAATGATTCACTGAATACTGAACTGACTCTTCCATGATTTTTCCCATGAAATAATAGAATGTGTATCCTACAATTCATTATGATTTTTTAAATGCAAATCTTCTCAACCAGTTTTATTGTGTTTATTTACTCCATTCAAAAATGAAGGAATATAAAACTCAACGATAAGAAAACAATCAGCTGGGCATAGTGGCTCATGCCTATCCTACTTGTAATCCTAGCTTTGGGAGGCCAAGGCGGGTAGATCATCTGCAGTCAGGAGTTCAAGACCAGCCTGACCAACATGGTGAAACCTCGTCTCTACCAAAAATACAAGAAAATTAGCCAGGCGTGGTGGTGGGCGCCTGTAGTCCCAGCTACTCAGGAGGCTCAGGCACAAGAATCACTTGAACCCAGAAGGGGGAGCTTGCAGTAAGCCGAGATCACGCCACTGCACTCTAGCCTGGGTGAAAGAGCAAGACTCCATCTCAAAAGAAAAAAGAAAAAGTAAAAGAAAACAATCAACACAGTTTAAAAAAGTAAGCAAAACATCTTAACAGACACCATACTAAAGAAGATATACAAATGCAAAACAAACATATGAAAAGAAACCCACCATCATTTGTCATTAGAGTATTACAAATTAACACGACAATGAGATACTATCACTCACCTTTTAGAATAGCTAAAATCCAAAAAACTGACAATACTGGATCACTGGCAAGAGTTGCTGGTGGTGCAATGGTACAGCCACTTTGAAATACAGTTTGGCAGTTTCTTGCAAAGCTAAATATAGTCTTACTATATGATCTAGCAGCCATGTTCCTAGGTATATTGGTATACTTCAATCAGCGAATGGATAAACAAACTGTGGTACATTTCTATGATCGAATACTATCCAACAGTAAAAAGTAATGAACTACAAGCCACATAAGGACATGGAGGAATGTTAAATGCATAATGCTAATGAAAGAAGCCAGGGTGAAAAGTCTACATATTGTATGATTTCAATTATATGCATTCTGGAAGAGGCACAGCTCTATGATAAACGGATCAGTGGTTGCCAGGAGTTTGGGAAAGGAGGGGAAGGGTTGAATAGGCAAAGGACAAGGGATATTTTTAGGGCAGTGAAACAATTCTGTATGACACTGTAATGATGGGAACATGACACTTTGCATTTGTCAAAACCTATAGAACTTTACAGCACAAAGAATAAACCTTGATGTATGTGAATTAAAATAATAATAATTGAGGAGACTGGAGACGAGGGAACCCTAAAATGGAATGCAGACTGCAAAAAAAGAATCTGTGTTACTAACATGAAACAACTTCACTAGGAGGAGTATGAGTGAAATGTTCTGGACTAAACAACTTTGGAAATGAGTAGTCAGTAAAACTAAAGATAACAGAACCTGCATAAGCACCACTCTAGTTGACAAAGTTGTATCCCACAGGGCTATATGTAATAATTCTGAAACCACTACATACGTAAACTGGAAATGAGAAATTAGGTAAGCAGATAGTAGGTGGTAGAAGACAGATTTTTCACTGTTTGAAATAGGAAGTTATAGATAAGCAATAGGAAGAGGCTAGAATAATCTATACTGTAATTGATTAGAATTGAAGACACCATATGAACTCATATTTAGCTTAATAAAGATGCAGATGTTACATACCAAAATAATCATAGATATATGTGTACACATAGGTTAATATACACACATATATTTCTTTGCTTTGTCAGCTGGGAGAGACCCTAAAAGTAATGACATCTCTATAGCAACCACCATACCACAGGGCCCAGACCTTAGTTTCTAACACCATTCTCCAATAAAAAGAACACTGACTTTAGTTAATACTAATGTATCAATACCGGTTCACTAATTGTGACAAACTAACATGCTAATGTAAGATGTTAATAGTAAGAGAAACTGGGTGGGGGTTGTACAGAACCTCTTTGTAGTATTGTCATAATTTTTCTGTAAATTTTTATTTAAAAGAAGAATTTTTTTATTTACTGACATTTGGCACATTTTCTATGCAGTAAGTTACTAACAATTTAAACCTTTAACAATTTTAATACTTAATATCTCAAGCCCAGTGAGATCCCTTTATGTCATTTTAGCACTTTCAAAATTAATGCTCTTCATATTTAATTTTTTCAATTAGATATTTCTCTTGTAAGGGTGACCATGAGATCCAGGTCTTACAGCATGAACTGCCTAAGTCTGAAAAACTAGCTTCAAGTTGGGTTACTCTGTGACTTACAAAAATACATTTTATGCCCAGTGGAATTTATTTTTCAGTGAGAAATAAATCATGTAAAAAATAGCCAATAAATGTTTCTTAAAAATTAAAAAAAAAAACCCACTAAATTTCTTCATCCCAAGAAAGCTCACAGGAAAAAGTAAATCTTCATGTTCTTATGCCAACCCAGGACCATCAAACTGGTCTGCAATTATTCAAAAATCTGTAGCAATTATTAACAGGATGCAATTCATCAACCATACCAAACTTTCAAGGTAATATTAACTACTGGCTATGAGAGTTGTATGACTTAAAAATAAAAAGTGTTAAATTAAATTAAAAATAACACATTTACCTATGTAACAAACCTGCACATCCTGCACATGTATCCTGGAACTTAAAGTAAAATTTTTTAATGTAAAAATAAAAAAAGAAAGAAAAATGAGTTTGACCACAGAGTGGTGACAAAATCTACTCCTATTGTATAGTGTAAAAACACTTGGATTTGAGAAAAACATTACATTAAAAGAGATTCAACCTCAAAGTTCTACTTTTTGTTTTCTCTAGGAAAATATTTTACTTAAATAATTATATTCAATCTGTACCTTTCCATCTCTCCACTCATTTTATCCTCTAATTCTTCTATATTTACCATTACTGCGTTTCAATTTTAAATATTGCAGTATTATTGCAATGAACTAACAAAGAGGTATAATATCTCACTCAAAAAAAACATTTTGGAAGTAGTCAAAGTTGACCAGCAATAGTTTTTATACCCTTACTGAAAAACTTTTAGTAAAACATGTTTTGAAAATAAAATATTTTTATTTGTAGAACAACTAATATACGTACGTGTGTGTGTGTGTGTGTGTGTGTGTGTGTGTGTGTGTGTGTGTTTGAGACAAAGTCCCACTCTGTCACTCAGGCTGGAATGCAGTGGCATAAAAAGGCTCACTACAGCTTCAACCTTTTAAGGTCAAGCAATCTTCCTACTTCAGCCTCTCGTGTAGCTGCGATCACAGGTGCACACCACCATGCCTGGCTACGTTTTTTATTTTTTGTAGAGACAGGGCCTCACTTCATTGCCCAGTCTGGTCCCAAACTCCTGGGCTCAAGCAATCATCCTACCTCAGTCTCCCGAAGTGCTGGGATTACAGGCGTGAGACACTGCACCTGGCCAGAACAACTAATATTTTAAGTCACTGAAGCATGAAACATGGAACTTTGTTGCTATCTTGTTTTCCAATCTGAAGCAAACCCATGGTATATCCAGGATAAGCAAAATGCAAGAAATTGATTTGTATTAAGTCTCTAATATGCTAAGCCTTTTATGTGGTTTTTATTCCCCATTTAATGCTCTCAATATCCTTATGAAATAATCATTACTACACGTACCATTTTCCTATTGAGTAAAATAAGATTCCAAAGAATCTTTAACACACTTGCCTATAGCCTCACATCTAGTATAGGTAGTCCTGAATTAGGTCTAACCAATCCCAAGACCACACTTTTTCACTATATTGTTGTAGGGTAAAATGTCAGTAAATCAAAATCATTGAGAATAGGAAATTGTAAAATTAATTTTCTTTAAATTTTTAACAAGAGACCTCAAACTGAGACAAAAAAAAAAAAAGTTCTTTGTTTTGGTTTTTTTTTTTTTTTGGTTGTTGTTCTTTTTTTTTTTTTCTTTTTTTTTGAGATGGATCTCGCTCTGTCGCCCAGGTGACAGACAGTGCAGTGGTACGATCTTGGTTCACTTCAGTCTCTGCCTCCTGTGTTCAAGCAGTTCCCTACCTCAGCCTCCCGAATAGTTGGGATTAGAGGTGCCCGCCACTACGCCCAGCTAATTTTTGTATTTTTAGTAGAGACTGGGTTTCACCATCTTGGCCAGGCTGGTCTTAAACTCCTGACCTCGTGATCCACCCAGCTCAGCATCCCAAAGTGTTGGGATTACAGGCGTGAGCCGCCGAAAAAGTTTTCTACTGTGTAACACTTGTGAAACAATTTGGACTGAAAACTTCAACTGGCTTCTTGATTTCTGGCATTTAGCAAAAGAGACTGTATGGTTTGTTCCCTTGAGTCCCAAGAAAGTTATGTTATAATGCAAATAGTAAGAAAGGAGTGAATAAAGAAGCAAAACCCCTTACCTTTTCAACACTCAGGAGAAGTCCAGCTGATGGGGCACCTCTCATTCAAAAGTTCAGACTAAGACCTCAAATCATTGTCCAACACCTTTGGTTGGCAGAAAGAGCAAAGGATAAATTATGGATGTGGAGGGTAATGGAAGTTTTGTTAGGGCTTCAGTATAGAATTCCATGTGGTTATATATATAAATCAGGCCACAAACTGGGTTTTGTTTTATAATATTGTACAGAAATATTAACGTTTATAGTCCTTCCAAATAAGATACATTTTAAATTTTCATTGGAGACTTTGACATGGTTGGGACTATGTTGTATGTTTCACAATTAGATAATTAACAGAATTTTGTCCACAAATAAGTGTGTATTTTCAGATGCCTGTTGGACATATACATGCCTACTCAACTGTAAAGTAGTGGGCAGTATGAAAACTATCCTTTCAGGCATATTTTTGTTTGTTTTTTGAGACAGGGTCTCACTATCGTGCAGGCTGGCGTGCAGTGGTGTGATCTCAGGCTACTGCAACCTCGACTTCCCTGGCTCAAGCAATCCTCCCACCTAAATCTCCTGAGTAGCTGGGACTACAAGCATGTACCACCACACCCAGCTAATTTTGTTTATTTTTTGCAGAGATGAGGTCTCTCAATGTTGCTCAGGCTGGTCTCAAACTCCTGGGCTCGAGCAATCCTCCTGCCTCAGCCTCCCAAAGTGCTGGGAGTACAAGAATTGGCCACCGTGCCCAGCCTCAGGCATATTTTTGTATGTACAAACTGTCCTCTTGAAATTTTTCCTTAGGTTTTATGAAACTGTCCTCACCTTTTTCCATAAAATCCTATTTTGATCGCATCTGCATATTGATATTCAGTTTTCCCAAGGTTAAGTTCTATTGTGATTTATTTAAAATGCTTTTGTGTGCGTTAGTTAAAAATAAATTGTAGGTTAATAAAATGCTTTTTACTTTTGGTGAATATAAAAATTTGTGGATAAAAATGAGAATATGAAAGAGGTGTGAGGATGGCTTATTCAAATTACAACTTACTTCTAGTCATAGAAAAACCTTTAGTGCTACTATGGATTTTTAAATGTTTTTAACATGTGATACATTTTACATAAATGTAAATAAACTAACATTTAAAATAATCAATAAATTTCACAAATAACTTAATCTTTCAAGTTTTTCTGTATTTAACTATGTATCTCTTATATGTGATTCTTGCAGAGGACATTTCAGAAGCACCTGCATTTAGTATAAGTTAACTAATTCAAACTTCATCACCCTTTATGTCCAATCCATCTCTATCCTTGCTCTTTGAGTGACCCCTGCTCCTTGAAAAAGCATCAGATATCTCAGTTGTATGGAGGTAGGAGAAAAACTTGATGCCTAATGTTTAAACAACCAAATTTCCTTTCTTACTGCTGAATTATAACAACTCATTTCTTGTTCTCCTTTTCACTATAAAATAATTTTATAGGAAAAGTTGGGTTCATGTTAATTTAGCAAAGTAGGGCTTGAAACATATCATTCTACTAACTAGTCTAAGGGAATGAGATTATATCATTAAAAAAATCTAAACACATACATGTCAAAAAATAAACAATGGTAATTCTTACGATGAGTTCTTACACACCCAGGTGTGCCTGATTTATATGATCTATACTAGAAAGATAATTACAAAGACACATAATTCATGTATTTATGCTCCTCAGGTATCCCATACCTCTAACTATGCAAAATTAAGCTATATTGTCCAATAACAAAGAATGATTGAGTATTCATATCAATTTGCACTCTTATGGTAATGATTTCTAAATACATTGAAGTGATAGAATTCTTCATTATTTTCCACCTGTAGGGCAGTTTTGAAAAATAAATTATACTAATTCTCATGAAACATTCATCTTTGTTACTAACTCAGGAGAGTCATAGAAAATACAATTTGACTCTTCATGTGCCTCATAGTGCAGGGAAATACAAAATTCGTTATTCAGGTAGTAAAAATGAGTACTTTTTTTTGGAAAAGTGTCTTCATATCCTTCACACACTTTTTGATGGGGTTGTTTTTTTCTTGTAAAATTGTTTAAGTTCCTTATAGACTCTAGATATTAGCCCTTTGTCAGACGGATAGATTGCAAAAATTGTCTCCCATTCTGTAGGTTGCCTGTTCACTCCGATGATAGTTTGTTTGCTGTAAAGAAGCTCTTTAATTTGATCCCATTTGTCAATTTTGACTTTGTTGCCATGGCTTTTGGTGTTTTAGTCATGAAGTCTTTGCCCATGCCTATGTCTTGAATGGTATTGCCTAGGTTATCTTCTAGGGTTTTTATGGTTTTAGGTCTTATGTTTAAGTCTTTAATCCATCTTGAGTTAATTTTTTTTATAAGGTGTAAGGAAGGGATCCAGTTTCAGTTTTCTGCATGTGGCTAGCCAGTTTTCCCAACACCATTTATTAAAGAGAGAATCCTTTCCCCATTGCTTTTGTGAGGTTTGTCAAAGATCAGATGGTTGTGAATGTGTGGTGTTATTTCTGAGGCCTCTGTCCTTTTCCATGGGTCTATATATCCGTTTTGGTACCAGTACCATGCTGTTTTGGTTACTGTAGCCTTGTAGTACAGTTTGAAGTCAGATAGCATGATGCCTCCAGCTTTGTTCTTTTTGCTAAGGATTGTCTTGGCTATATGGGCTCTATTTGGTTCCATAAGAAATTTGAACTTGTTTTTTCTAATTCTGTAAAGAAAGTCAATGGCAACTTGATGGGAATATCATTGAATCTACAAATTACTTTGGGCAGTATGGCCATTTTCAAAATATTGGTTCTTCCTATCCATGAGCATAATGTTTTTCCATTTCTTTTTGTCCTCTCTTATTTCCTTGAGCAGTGGTTTATAGTTCTCCTTGAAGAGGTCCTTCGCATCCCTTGTAAGTTGTATTCCTAGGTATTTTATTTTCTTTGGAGCAATCGTGAATGGGAGTTCACTCATTATTTGGCTGTTTGTCTATTACTGGTGTATAGGAATGCTTGTGATTTTTGAACATTGATTTTGTATCCTGAGACTTTGCTGAAGTTGCTTATCAGCTTAAGGAGTTTTGTGGCTGAGACAATGGGGTTTTCTAAATATACAATCATGTCATCTGTAAATAGAGACAATTTGACTTCCTCTCTTCCTATCTGAATACTCGTTATTATGTGGCCAACAAACATATGGAAAAAAACCTCATCATCACTGGTCATTAGAGAAATGTAAATCAAAACCACAATAAGATACCATCTCACGCCAGTTAGAATGGCAATTATTAAAAAGTCAGGAAACAACAGATGCTAGAGAGTATGTGGAGAAATAGGAACACTTTTACACTGTTGGTGGGAGTGTAAATTAGTTCAACAATTATGGAAGACAGTGTGGCAATTCCTCAAGAATCTAGAACTAGAAACACCATTTGACTCAGCAATCCCATTACTGGATATATATATATATTTGGAACCAACCCAAATGCCCATAAATGATAGAGTGGATGGAACACTATGCAGCCATAAAAAAGAATGAGTTCATGTCCTTTGCAGGGAATGGATAAAGCTGGAAACCATCATTCTCAGCAAACTAACACAGGAACAGAAAACCAAACACTGCATGTTCTCATTCATAGTGGGAGTTGAACAATGAGAACATATGGGCACAGGGAGGGGAACATCACACACCAGGGCCTGTCGGGGTTGATGGTTGCAGCAAACCACCACGGCACATGTCTACCTGTGTAACAAACTTGCACCTTCTGCACATGTATCCCAGAACTCTTCCCCAATATCTAGTTCTCTGACCTTCAAAGTGTAAAACTGAAAGTTAAATTTAGATATCAAATTAGATGTTAATAACTTTCAAGCTTATTTCTGAATAATATGATTACACAAAAATAGAAATTCATTGTATAGTATTTATATATAGCATCATTTTGGTGTGTAATTAAACTGAACTCATTTCAGGGAACATTTATCAGAGATCTACATATGGGGACCCCTCACATAGAGTCTAGAGGGTCCTTTGGCCGAGGCCTCAAATTAACAGTCCTAGAGGCAAACTGACAAAACAGAAAGAAGAAAATCAACATGCAAAACCTACAACACTGCACTTGTGTACAGTTATCAGACTATGCCAACTGAAAAACACCGTGAATTAAATATTTTAGAAATCCTGTAATTATCTTATGCAGCACACAATTACACTGGGGATTCTTGTGGGCTGTATGTGTTTTCATCACATCCATTTTTTGACGTTAACATTTAAAATATGCCACAATTTTGTAACCCTGGCATTTTTCAGTTTTTAATATACTAAGGGCCTGAAAAAATACAAAGAGCCCTGGTGTCTCTGAATGACTCTGCCAGTTGCAGGACACCATGCTAATCTCTGGGGACACCAAGACACAGTCCCTGCTCTCAAGGAGTTTATGGTTGGCATATAAAGAGAAACAAATACACAAATACCAATAATAGATAATAGAATATGATGAGGGCCACTCTAGAGATGCAAATAGCCATGAGACTTAAGGGCACCAAAGATCATCCAGTTAAGAATAAGATGTCTTCAGGAGAAAATGTCATTGACAATGGATCTTGAAAGACAAGGGGCCACTGACAGGCAGAGATGACTGAGAAAGATATGAGTGGAAAGGGACATACTTTTGAAATAGAACTGTTTGTGTGGTTTGTGAAAAGCAGAGGAAGGAGCAAATGTAGAAAATCAGATTGGGACCTTGTTCAGAGTCTGAAATGGAAGAAAAAGAAGTCCCACGCCTACTGGAAGAAAAAGAAGTCCCACGCCTACTATCATTGGCAAAAGGGAGTCAGCATGGGGTTTTGCGTAAGGAAATAACATCGACGTGTTGCGTTTTAGAAAGAAAAAAGTAGAATAAATACACATGGTGGCCTAGTGGAAAAGGAAGACATTGCATGGGCAATCAGTGAAGAGGCTGTCACAGCAATCCTAGGCCTGAAGCTTCATCACTCTGCCTAATTGGAAGAATTTCCTTTTTGCTTAGTCCAGACGATCCTTTCCTTGTGTTCTCCCCTACACCTATGTTCTTAGCTATAATAACTGTAAGCTTGTATTCATTAGGTGACCTGAGGAAGTTCATTTTTGTCCAGTATTTGGAAATATTCCTTAGTATGACCAAGGGGAGTCCTCATACATAACCTTACTTGACAGTTAAAAAAAGATTCTTGGCCGGGCGCGGTGGCTCAAGCCTGTAATCCCAGCACTTTGGGAGGCTGAGACGGGCGGATCACGAGGTCAGGAGATCGAGACCATCCTGGCTAACATGGTGAAACCCCGTCTCTACTAAACAAATACAAAAAACTAGCCGGGCGACGTGGCGGGCGCCTGTAGTCCCAGCTACTTGGGAGGCTGAGGCAGGAGAATGGCGTAAACCCAGGAGGCGGGGCTTGCAGTGAGCTGAGATCCGGCCATTGCACTCCAGCCCGGGCGACTCCGTCTCAAAAAAAAAAAAAGATTCTTAGAGATGAGATTCTCAATAAGCAAAGGAAAGAAGTAATTTCTAGTATTTGGAATAAGCAATATGGGGATTTATCTTCCCAGGAATTACTCAATCTCTCCCCACTACTGAACTTCAGAACAATGCCATTATTCAAGGTAAAAAGGCAAAAATCCAAGTTGTCACCTGACTTTTGATTTAACAAAGGTTACGTGCAAGGTGTTCTGAACTGCTGAATTACATAGTTTATCATATCATCTAATGTTTTGAAAAAGATGTTTTATTATTAATTAAACAAATTTAAAGTTTCAAGAGAAAACATCCTAATATACCTACTAAAACTGTATTTAAACATTCCTGTAAAGTATATTGTTGAAAACAAAAAACAAAACTCTATCACATCCCATTTGAGTTTCCTTCAATTATGTTTATAAGATACATTACTTGATTAATAAAACTGAAAACCATGCTTAGCAAATCTGCATGTTGAAGGAAATGACCAAATGGCTATATTAAGATGTCTATGGAAAATATTCACATAAACTTACCCATAATTGAACTAGAAAACCACAAACGGAAAAAGTCTAATTAATTGAATTACCCAAAATAAAAGGGGACATTTTTTATCGCTTCAAAATATAAAGAATATTCAGACTTTTCAAATCTGAATTTATAATTGGTTTATAAACTTAATTAAAGATTCAAAGTACTAATTTCATTGGAGATTCATTAAGCCAAATATATGTAAGAAATTAAAATTTATACTTAGATCAATTATTTTCAAAATAGCATAACTAACGAGAAAACAAAATAGCTCACTTTGTAAATATACCAGAGAAGTGTTTTAAATAGTTGAATGGAGGACGAGATACTTTTACAGTATTTTCTTCTCTCTTCCTTACCTGCCCTCTGCTGGTGAAAAGAGAACATTGAAAAGTAAAGAAGCTTCAAACAACACCCGGGAAAAGCACACTCTTATACAAGGAATATTTAGTGTTATAAAATTTTTCATTAGACCAGATTAATTTGCCATCATATTATCCCACCACTCTCCGTGGAAGCAATATTCATACATAAATGTTGCCTGTGAGTTAGGATTGGAGTAAAAACAATTAGGAGACTTTGGAAATATTTCACTATTTTATATAGTTTAGGTAAATGACCATGTTAAAATAAGAGTACAAACATCTAACAAACATCTAAAACATTTAAAAATATTATGAAAGATAGTTTATGTCATTTCTTTTTTTTTTTTTTTTTTTTCTTTTTTCTTTTTTGAGATGGAGTCGCACTCTTTGTTGCCCAGGTTGAAGTGCAGTGGCGCGATCTCGGCTCACCGCAACCTCCACCTCCCTCGTTCAAGCGATTCTCCTGTCTCAGCCTCCTGAGTAGCTGAGATTACGGGTGCCCACCACCATGACTGGCTAAGTTTTGTATTTTTAGTAGAGACTGGGTTTCACCTTGTTGGCCAGGCTGGTCTTGAACTCCTGACCTCGGGTGATCCGCCTACCTCGGCCTCCCAAAATGCTGGGATTACAGGCGTGAGCCGCTGCGCCCAGCCATTTTATGTCATTTCTATCTTTATATTCTTATTGACCAAATAAGCATGGACTAGATGTGAGTTCCATTAGCAGTAGTCATAATTGACTGAATGATCATATCCAAAAGGGTCTAATGTCTCACTGTGAGCCAAGATAGAGGTCAATAAGGATAGTCTACCCGGCTTTATCTTTAGTCCTCCCTGACCAATATTTTCACCAATGTTGAATATAAAATTAAGTAAATCCCAATCCATAAAGATTTCAACAGACTGGAAATTGAATAAATTGTACCAAAATAAAACAGGAATTACTACACAGGTTCAAAATCTGCAGAAGCATGAGGTTTGTAGTGGTATCATTTGTGAAAGAGACTCTGATATTTCAGTTAGTAGCAAACTCAAGAATAAAGTGGGATGCAAATATCAAAAAATTAATAATAATTTATATCTTAGGTGCTTGATATGTGCCGAACCTATGTTGAACAGTTCATATATGTTCTAAAACCCCAGCCTAAAACAAATTTAGATCAGTAATTGACTCATTTACTGCCCAGCTCTCGTTCTAGAAAAGGAATGAGCTAGAATTCTTTTACTGGGGGAGAAGGATTAGGAAATGACTGTCTCTGTGTATTTTTCAGATTGTCCCAATACAAAACTTAATTTGTTAAGTGCAGCATAAGTTTCAGTGTTTTTATATTGTGCTTATTATGAAAGGACAGACTCATCAATTACACAATATGGCAGCCCTACATTTTAAGTTAAGTGGAATTTTTAGACCCACCTATGGCCAATTTTTCCTTCTAAAGTTAATTTTTTTGAAATTTAATATACATACAGAAAAGTATACAATTCATATATATATGAGCTATATAAGTATATATGAGTCATATATACCTATATAGAGACAGATACATAGATATACATCTCAACAAACTTTCACAAAGTGAATACATCCAAGCAGCTACCACTAGATCAAGAAATAGAGTATATCAGCAAAACAGAAGCCTCCCTCCTGTCATCTTTCAATAATTATCTCCTCCCAAAAGAAACTACTCTGACTTCTTCCACTATCAATTTGTTTTGCATGTTTTTGAATTTCAGGTAAGTGAAATTACAGTATGTACTATCTAGTGTCTGGCTTCTGTCACTAAATTTGTGTTTGTGGGATTCATTCATTTAGTTCTATATAAAGGTAGTTATTTCCTTACTACATAGTGTTCCATTGTATGTGTACTCTTGATAAATGTATCATTCTACTCTAATGAATATTTGGATTGTTTTTGCATTTTAAGGAATATGCAAGGAGGAAAAAAATCTGTGTCATAGGATTTGCATATGTTCAATTTTAGTAAATATTTAGATCGTTTTCCAAAGTGTTAGTACCAATTCATAATTTACAATCTACCAAGAGCATATGGGAGTTCTAGTTGTTCCACCTCTAAGACAATACTACGTACCATGAGGGATTTTGTTTTAATGTTAGTCACTGTGGTAAATAGAAGTATTTTGTAGTTTAAAATTATATTTTCTGATCATTAATAATTTTGAGTACATTTTCATATGTTTATTGTCCAACTGAATGTATTCATTTGTGAAGTACCAGTTCAATTCATCTGCTCATTTTTCTGTTATCTCGTATGCTACCACTTGTTGATTTTTAGGAGTTCTTCATATATTCTGGATATAAGTTCTTCATCAGATATAGTATACTGCAAATATCTTCTTTCCCTCTGTAAGTTGACTTTTCACTTATATTAATAGTATCATTTGATGAAAAGAAGTTCTTAATTTTAATGAAGTCTAATTTATTAATATTTTCCTTTATAATTAAGTGCTTTTGTAGCCTGTTAGAAATTTATAAGCATCTTAAGAGCAAAATCTGAACTTTATTCTCTAGTATGTTGGCCTCTCTAGTCGTGGCTACTAATCTTGAGCCATGATTAAGATTAAGAGGAAGAAAGTAGGAAATATTTGACATTGTCTTCGAATATTTGAAACGCTCATGGGGTGAAAACATTAGACTTGCTCTGCATAGTCTCATGAAAGGAGTAAGACCCTAGGCTGGAAAGTCAAAAGATGAAGATATATTCTCAACATAAAACAGTATGTCTGGTTGTCCGCAGTGGCTCACACCTATAATCCCAGCACTTTGGGAGGCCAAGGCAGGCAGATCACGAGGTCAGGAGATGGAGACCATCCTAGCCAACATGGTGAAACCCTGTCTCTACAGAAAAAAAAAAAAAAAAAAAAAAAAAAATTAGCTGGGCATGGTGGCACATGCCTGTAATCCCAGCTATTAGGGAGGCTGAGGCAGGAGAATTGCTCGAACCAGAGAGTTGGAGGTTGCAGTGAGCCAAAATGGTGCCACTGCACTCCAGCCTGGCAACAGAGCGAGACTCCATCTCAAGAAAACAAACAAAAACAGTATGTCTGAATAGTCCAATGATGAAAGGAAACTGTGTTCTTCCTGACATTGGAAGGGTTAAAGTACAGATTAATGAACAGTTTGTTGGAGATTGAAAGTTTAACAGATAACCTTTAAGCTAATTCATCTGGCTTTAAAGATGTGACTACAGCATGTGATGTGGGACAGTATAGTTGCCTTACATGCCATCAGCTTAAGGACTGCTTAAGGCCAGGAATTCAAGACCAGCCTGGGCAAGATGAGAAGACCCTGGCTTTACAAACAAACAAACAAACAAATTAATGAATTAATTAAAAACAAGTTAGGTTGAAGTCTCATAATATCCTTATTTTTTCTTAATAGAATATTTGAACCTATATAAACCCTTATTTACAACTATCCATATTTTCAGTCTCTATGACTTCTACTTCTTAAATAACACAGTAATTCTCTTTACTTAAAATTTTTCTTTCGAAAAATTTTAAGTGAAGATCTCTATTTCTAATATTCTAGGATTTATCAAAAAAGATTCTATTTATCTTAAACATATCCTTCAAGATTTAACCCCAATCATTTTGCCTTTCTACCTTCATCTATTTGAAGAAAAATTATCTATTTGTTAGTTCCTGCAACAGCAAATCCTTCAATTCTGTTTACTCTAAAATTTCATTCCCTACATGTTCTCCTATAGCTTTACATATTTCTTCTTAAAATTTTTTTGTGGGTCATAGTAAGTGTATATACTTATAGAGTGCATTAGATATTTTGGTACAGGCATGGAATGTGTAATAATCATATTATGGGAAATAGGGTACCGATCCTCTCAAGCATTTATCCTTTGTGTTACAAACAATTCAATTATGCCCTTAGTCACTTTAAAATGTACAATTAAATTATGATTGACTATAGTCCCCCTGTTGTGCTATCAAACGCTAGGTCTTATTCATTCTTTCTAATTTTTTTTTTTTTTTTTTTGCACCCATTAGCCATTGCCACTTTACCACTTCCCAACCTCTGGTGACAGCCATTCTATTCTCCATCTCCCTGAGTTCAATCGTTTTGATTTTTAGATCCCACAAATAAGTGAGAATGTGATGTTTGTCTTTCTGTGCTTGACTTATTTCACTTAACATAATGACTTTTAGTTCCAATGACGTTGTCACAAATGACTGAAACTCATTTTTTATGGCTGATAGTGCTCCATTGTCAATAAGTAACACAATTTCTTAGCCATTCATCTGTTGATGGACACTTAGGTTGCTTCCAAATCTTGGCTACTGTGAACAGTGATGCAACAAATATAGGAGTGCAGCTATCTCTTTGGTACACTAATTTCCTTTCTTTTGGGTATATACCTACCAGTGGGATTGCTGGATCATATGTTAGTTTTAAGTTTTTTGAGGAACCACCAAACCATTCTCCATAGTGGTTTTACTAATTTTCATTCCAACTGATAGCATACAAGAGTTCCCTTTTCTGCACATCTTTGCCAGCATTTGTTATTGCCTGTCTTTTGGATAAAAGCCATTTTAACTGGGGTGAGATGATATATCATTATAATTTTTATTTGCTTTTCACTGGTGATCAGTGATACTGAGCACTTTTTCATATGCCTGTTTGCCATTTGTATGTCTTCTTTTGAGAAATGTCTATCCAAATCTTTGCCCATTTCTAAATCAGATTAGATTTTTTCCTATAGAGTTAAGCTCCATACATATTCTGGTTATTAATTTTTGTCAGATGAATAGTTTGTAAATATTTTCTCCCATTCTGTGGGTTGTATCATCTCTTCACTTTGTTGATTGCTTCCTTTGCTCTGCAGAAGCCTTGTAACTTGATGTGATCCCATTTGTCCATTTTTGCTTTGGTTGCCTATGCTTGTGGGGTATTGCTCAAGAAATTTTTGACCAGACCAAAGTCCTGGAGATTTTCCCCAGTGTTTTCTTGGAGTAGTTTCATAGTTTGAGGTCTCAGATTTAAGTATTTAATCCATTTTGATTTGATTCTTGTGTATGGCAAGAAATAGGGGTCTAGTTTCATTCTTTTGCATATGCTTATACAGTTTTCCCAGTACCAATTATTGAATAGACTGACTTTTCCCCAGTGTACGTTCCTGGAACCTTTGTCAAAAGTGAGTTCACTGTAGATGTGTGGATTTGTCTATGGGTTATCTTTTCTGGGTTTTCTGTCCCATTGGTCTATATGTCTGTTTTTATGCCAGTATCATGCTGTTTTGGTTACTATAGCTCTGTAGTATAATTTGAAGTCAGGTAATGTGATTCCTCCAGTTTTGTTCTGTTTCCTCAGGATAGCCTTGGCTATTTTGGGTCTTTTGTAATTCCACATAAATTTTAGGATTCTTCCAATCCATAAACATGGACTATCTTTCCATTTTTTGGTGTCTTCTTTAATTTCATCAATGGTTCATAGTTTTCATTGTAGAGATCTTTAACTTCTCTGGTTAATTCCTAAGCACATTTTTGTGGCTATTTTACATTGGATTACTTTTTTGAATTCTTTTTCAGATTGTTCACTGACGACATATAGAAATGCTATTGATTTTTGTATGCTGCAATTTTACTGAATTTGTTTATCAGTTCTAATAGTTTTTTGGTGGAATCTTTAGCTTTTTCCAAATATAAGATCATATCCTCTACAAACAAGGATTACTTGACTTCTGGCTTTCCTACTTGGACGCCCTTTCTTTCTTTCTTTTGCCTGATTACTCTAAGACTTCCAGTATTATTTTGAATAACAGTGGTGAAAGTGGGCATCCTTGTCATGTTCCAGATCTAACAGAAAAGGCTTTCAGTTTTTCCCCATTCAATTTGACACTATCTGTGGGTCTGTTGTATGTGGCTTTTATTATGTTGAGGTATGTTCTTCATATACCAAGTTTTTTAGAGTTTTTGTAATAAAGGGATGTTGAATTTTATCAAATGCTTTTTCAGCATAAATTAAAATGATCATATGCTTTTTGTCCTTCGTTCTGTTGATATGATGTATCACATTGACTGATTTGCGTATATTGAACCATCTTTACATCCCTGGGATAAACTCCACTTGGTCATGATGAGTGAGCTTTTAATGTATCATTGAATTTGGTTGCTGGTATTTTATTGAGGATATTTGCAGCAATATTTGTAAGAGATACTAGCCTGTAGTTTTCTTTTTTGATGTTTTTTTGTCTGGTTTTGGTATCAGTGTAATACTGACCTCACAGAATGAGTTTAGAAGTCTTCCCTCTTGGTCCATTTTTTGGAGTATTTGTTCTATAGTGCAAATTAAGTCCAGTGTTTCTTTGTTGATTTTCTGTGTGGGAGATCTGTCCAATGCTGAAAGTCGGGTGTTCAAGTCTCCAGCTATTATTGTATTGGGGTATATCTATCTCTCTCTTTAGCTCTAATAATATTTGCTTTATATATCTGGGTGATTTTGTAGATTTCAGCAGCGATGCTATTAATATATATTGTAAATATATATGCACTTGTTGGGTGCATATATATTTACAATCATTATGTCCTCTGGCTGAATTAACCCCTTTATCATCATATAATGATCTTGTCTCCTCTTACAGTTTTTGTCTTGAAATCTATTTTTCTCTGATATAAGTGTGGCCACTCCTGCTCTATTTTGGTTTCCATTGGTATGGAATATCTTTTTCTATTCCTTTATTTTCAGTCTATGTGTATCTTTATAGATGAAGTGTGTTTCTTGTAGACAACAGACCACTGGGTCTTGTTTTTTTCAGCCACTCTATGTCTATTGATTAAAGAGTTTAGTCCCCTTACATTCAACGTTATTATTGATATGTAGGGACTTACCCTTGCAATTTCATTATTTGTTTTCTGGTGGTTTTACAGCCTTCTCTTCCTTCTTTACTTTCTGTTTTCCTTTCAGTGAAGGTGATTTTCTCTAGTGATATGCTTTAATTTCTTGCTTTTTATTTTTTGTGTATCGTTGTATGTTTTTCTATCTGAAGTTACCATAAGGCTTCCCAATACTATCTCATAGCCCACTGTCTATTATTTTAAATTGATGACAACTTAACACTGATTGCATAAACAAACACACAAAAAGAAAATTAAAACTCTACACTTTAAATCTGTCCCCCTGCCTTTTAACTTTTAGTTGTTTCTTTATGTCTTATTGCACTGTTTAGCCCTTGAAAAGTAGTTGTCATTATTAGTTTTCATTAGTTCATCATGTAGTCTTTCTACAGAAGTCAAGTTTACATACCAAAATTTTATGTCATACCATTCTTTGTATTTCTGTGCACTTGCTATTACCAGCGAGTTTTGTACCTTTAGGTAATTTCTTCTTGCTCATTAACATCCTTTTATTTTTATAGACCGAAGAACCCCCTTTAGCCTTTCTTGTAGGACAGGTCTGGTGTTGGTGATATCCTTCAGCTTGTGCTTGTCTGGGAAGGTCCTTATTTCTCCTTCATGCGTAAAGGATATTTTTGCTGGATATACTATTTAGGGTAAAAGTTTTATTCCTTCAGTACTTTAAATATGTTGTGCCATGATCTCCTGGCCTGTAAGATTTCCACTGAAAGTCTGCTGCCAAATATATTGGAGCTCCATTATATGTAATTCACTTATTTTCTCTTGCTGCTTTTAGGATCCTTTTTTTTTATCCTTGACCTTTGGGAGCTTGATTATTAAATGCCTTGAGCCGGTCTTCTTTGGGTTGAATCTGCTTGGTGTTCTATAACTTTATTGTAGTTGAATGTTGATATGTTTCTCTGGGTTTCAGAAATTCTCTGATACTATCTATTTGAATACACTTTCTACTTCTATCTCTTGCTACCTCATCTTTAAGGTCATTAACTCTTAGATTTGCCCCTTTGAGTCTATTTTCTAGATCCTATAGGCATGCTTCTTTTTTTTATATCTATTTTTCTTTTGTCTCCTCTGTATATTTTCAAATAACCTGTCTTCAAGTTCACTCATTCTTTCTTCTGTTTGATCCTTTCTGCTATCAAGAGACTCTGATACATCCTTCAGCATATCGATTTTATTTTTCAACTCTATATTTTCTTGATTCTTTTTAATTATTTCGATCTCTTTGTTAAATTTATCTGATACAATTCTGAATTCCTTCTCTGTGCTATCTTGAATTTCTTTGAGTTTCCTCTAAACAGCCCTTTTGAATTCTATCTGAAAGGTTACATGTCTGTTTCTAGGCACCAGGATTTGTCCCTAGTGCCTTATTTAGTTCATTTGGTGAGGTCATGTTTTCTAGGATGTTGTTGATGCTTATAGATGCTTATATATGTTTCCTGGATGTTGTTTATAGATGTTTCCTGGATGTTGTTGATGCTTATAGATGTTTCCTGGATGTTGTTGATGCTTATACATGTATAAATAAGGCACTACAATTGGTCTCTGGTGTCTTATTTAGTTCATTTGGTGAGGTCATGTTTTCCTAGATGTTGTTGATGCTTAAAGATGTTTGTCAGCATCTGGGTATTGAAGAGTTAGGTATATTTATTGCAGTCCTCATTGTCTGGACTTGTTTATGCCTGTCCTTCTTGTGAAGGCTTTCCAGGTATTTTGAGGGAATTGGGCCCAAAGCCCAATAATGCTGTGGTTTTTGCAGACTCATAGAGGTACCACCTTGGTGGTCTTGGATAAGATTTGGAAGAAGTGTCTGGATTACCAGGCAGTGACTCTTATTCTTTTCCCTTTCTCCCAAACAAATGGAATATCACTCTCTATGCTGAGCCACCTGGAACTGGGAATGTGGTGATATAAGCATCCCTGTGGCCACCACCACTGGGACTGTGTGGGGTCACACATGAAGCCAGCACAGCACTGGACCTTGCCTAAGGCCTTTGCCTTCAGAGTAGTGAGTTCTCCCAGGCTGTGGGCATGTCCAGAGATGCTGTCTGGGAGCTAGGGATTGGAGTCAAAACAACCTTGGCAATTTACCTGATGTTCTATTGTACTGTGACTAAGCTGGCACTCAAATCATAATACAAAGTTCTTCCCACCTTTCTCTCCTCTTTCTACAGACAGAGGAGCCTCTCTCTGTGGCTACCATCACCATCGGTCTCCAGGGGTTCTGCCAGGCCACCGCTGATGTTTAAAGCCCAAAGGCTCTTCCACCCAGTTTGTGGTGAATGTTGCCTGGTCTGAGACTTCTCCTTCATGTCAGCAGGCTCCTCTTCTGACCCAGGGCAGGTCTATAAATGCTGTCCAAGAGCCTAGGCCTGGACTCAGGGACCTGTGCTTGTTGCTCTACCCCCGCTGTGACTAAGCTGTTGCCTAGGGTGCAAAACAAAGTCCCCTTTACCTTCCCCCTCTGCTTTTCTCAAACAGAAAGAGTCTTTCACCATTCCCACCACAGCTAAGAATGTGTTGAGTCACCCCTGAAGCCAGCACGTCTCACAGCCCAAGGCCCATGGCATTCTCCAGGGTTATCACTGGTGGTTATTCAGAGCCCAAGGGCTCATTAGTCATCAGGTGATGAATCCTACCAGGACTGGTCCTTCCCTTCAAGGCAGCAATTCCCTTGAAATATCAAGAAATATCGGCCTGGAATGGGGGCCTCACAACTCTCCCTGGTGCCCTATCCTACTGTGGTGGAGCTGGTATCCAAGATGCAAAACAAAGTCCTTTTGACTCTTTGCTCTCCTCTCCTCTAAGCAGAAGGAAGGAGTCACTTTTGTTGCTGTGAGCTATGCAGCCTGGGGTTGGGGAAGGGATGGCTCAAGCACTCCGTTAACTGCAGCAGCTGGTGTCTTCCTAGGTCAGGTGTCACCCTAGTTCACTGGCTCTAAGCCCAGGCTAGCACTAGGAGTTGCCTAGGAATTGTAGTCCTGTGCCCTAGACAGCCTTTCTAGTATACCTAGACCCCAGAGCACTTAAGCCCACAGTGGCGAGGCTTGCTGAGAAACTCACATTCCAACTGCTGGGATGGTGATTCACCTCTGGCTAGGGCTGGTCCAAATACTCCCTCCCTGTGCAGGCACTGGCTGAGCCCAGCATGGCTTTATTCTCTGCTGTGACAGGGCAGCACTGAGTTCAATGTAAAGTTCCCTAGTCGCTGTGCTCTTCCCTCCGCAAAGTGCACAAATTCTCTCCCCGCACCACACTGGCTGCTGCTGAGGGATGAGGGAGGGGTGGCATCGGCAATTCAAGACTGCCTTCCTCAATGTCTCTTTCCACAATACGAAGTTAAAATTAGGTACTGTGATTGCTCACATGATTGTTGGTTCTTGTGATGGTGCTTTTCTGTGTGAAGATAGCTGTTAAAATTTGGTATTCCAGTGAGGGGGACGAATGGCATAGGCTTCTATTCCACCATCTTGCTCTGCCCTCATATAGTTTTCGAAGTTCAGGATTGTCAATTGAACAGTAGAGATAAACAGACCTAGTTTAAATCCCATCTCTACCACTTACTAAAATATGGTATTTAAACTTTCTAGGGCAAAGTGTTCTCATCTATAAATTGGAGATAATAATATTATCTACTCTATTAGCTGTAGTGAGGATTAAATGAGATATTAGCCATATAATATTTAACATAGTGCATGGCTGATAGTATACACTTTCTTTTTAAAGAAAACATATAAGCCAGGCACAGTGGCTCACATCTCTAATTCCTGTGCTGTGAAAAGCCGAGGCAGAAGGATCGCCTGAGCCTAGGAGTTTAAGGTTACAATGAGCTACAAGAGTGCCACTGCACTATTATAGCATGGCCAACAGAGCAAGATCCTGTCTCCAAAAGGAAAAGTAAAAGAAAACATACATACAATGGAATATTATTCAGCCATAAAAAGGAATAAGGTTCTGATACATGCTACAATATGGATGAACGTTGAAAACATTATGCTAAGTGACAAGAAAACATTATGCTTGAAAACATTGCTAAGTGATTCCACCTATAGGAGTACCTACAATAGGCAAATTCACAGAGACAAAGAGAGTAGACGTTACCAGGGGATAAGGGATAAAGGGGAATGGGGAGTTTCTGTCCAATGGATACAAAGTTTCTGTTTGGCGTGATGAAAAAGTTCTGGAAATGGATGACAGCGATGGCCGTACAGTATTGTGAATATACTTAATGCCACTAGAACTGTTATAATGGTAAATGTTATGTTATGTATATTTCACCACAATAAAGATAAAATTAAAAATGTTTTAAATGTGAACCATCATTTTTAACTTCCAAAAATCCGTAGGGAAGCTCTATGCCCTCATAAGATCATGTCCTCACAATTATAATTTGAATTATTTCTAGCCATACACCTTATCTTATATTTAGCCATACCAAAGTTCAACTCTCTTCCTTCTGTTCTCTCTCCTGGCATCTCAGACTTTTAAAACCTCTTTGTTAATTTTTTTTCACATATAAAAGTCACTCATTTAATACAATTGTGAATGCAAAGATTTAATGTAAGTGCTTGATCTGTAAAAAATTTAGATTAATGTCAGTACCTCCTACTGAGGAAGCCAACTACCGGTTTTCTTTTTTAAAAAGCAACTGTTTCAACTCTTCATTCCTGGTTTCTTAGTCAATTTCTAGATAAAATAAAGCATTTCCTCCAGTCTTGTAGTGTATCTTTTTAAGAAACAGTTTGCGGGGGATGTGTGTGTGTTGGGAAGTGTGTGGGGATGATAGGGCACAGCAGGGAAAAGGGAGACTTTGTCAAAGGTATTTTTTCTAATGTTAATAAGTTACATCTAATTGTTCCTCTTTTTTTTCAAATAGCTATTTATCATTTTATTAAACCAAACCTGATTGGTTGGCATGATTTCCCATTACGTAAATCATACTGTTCACCTCCAAATAGACTGTGTTTGTTTAAATGTTCAACAATTATACCATTCATTACAAATTCTATCCGCTTCCCTGACCTTGAAGTAAAAATGGACAATCTGTAATCAACAAGGACCTCCACTGGAATGCCTTGTGTGGATTGATTACACAGAAGTTATTTGTAATGATAAGACATACATTTCAGCCAGCCAATGGTAGAATATTAATGTGTGCTTGGAAAAATAAAGCTCTTTGTGAATATCATCTTGCTAAATAATTTTGTTTCTTAATCTTCTTTTGTGTTTCCAATTTCTACCCAGACATTTTGTAGTACCTTCTTATTACTGTAGAGTATATGTATTTTAATCCTGGATGTACATGTAATTTGTTTCACAAAAACTACATATTATTTCCAGTACTTAAAGAGCTCCTGAAAAGCTAGAGGTACAACCCATAATACTGTGGAATAGAGAAAATATATGCTCTTTCATGGAACCTAGTATTCTGTTATCAAAAAGTATTCAAATTTTCTAATTTTGCAATTTTTACTATCAGAAAAATATCTGAAGTATTAAACTTAATTCTATCCAAAGGAATGCAGTCTAAAATTTCCACTAGAAATCCTTGGGCCAGCAGTTCACAAGACTGATTACAAATATTCATCTATGTTCAACTTTAGAATACTGTCCATGAAAAGAACAGAGTGTAAGAACAACTGAACCCGATCACAAGATGCATTCATCGTAGAGATCTACTGTATTGTACTATCCATTTACATGAGCAATTGAGGCACTTTATAGTAAGGAAAGAAATAACTGAGTAAACTCTCTTGGTCTTATAAAGAAAGAGGGCAGTGTACTGCAGTAGTTAAAAAATTGGATCATGGGTCTGGTTTAAGTCAGGTTTCCTAGGAAAGCATGAGATGAGTTCTCTTGTCCAAGTGATTTATTGGGCTGTACTCTCTAAAGAAGAAAAGTGAAGGAAGTAGGATAGGTCAGGAGAGGCAAGAATGTGGCTCAGTTACAGACTAGTTTCAGTTTGATCCTACAGGAATGCTCTGGAGCACAAATTGCACCACAGAATTAGCCCTACCTTGAAGCAAGTGGTTAGCCCTTTATAACTCCCTATCATTGAGTCATTGGTCAGAATCTGCCGGTAGGAATTGGAAGAAACATAGTCTCTCAGAAGAGAGTAACTCTCTGAATTATCAGCCCACAGTCATATGAGCTGGAGGATGAACTGGACAGCAGGGTAAAGTAGATATAGCTGCACATCATCTTCTATAGGGTTTAATTGTTCTGGCTTTTAATCGCCACATAGCTATTACCTATGTGACACTTGGTGAGTATTTAAGTTCTCTGGTCCTGGGTTCCTTATCTATAAAATTGAGGAGAATAACCTTTGTTTCTCAAGGTTATTTCAAGGATAAAAAGAAAATAATGCATAGGGCTGGTGCTGGTAAATGTGCTCAGTAAATAGATGCTTTACAAAACACTAAATGGCTAGAAGTCAAGAAAGATTTAACGAATGATATGGTTTTTCTTCAATAAGACACTGTCCTTGGCAAAATTCCACAAGTAAGGAAATATTTTTGGGTTCCCTTCCAGCAGAGCATGACACAATAAAGACATTCTTGCCTATTTTTATAGATGTCTGTGCAATTGCCTAGTCTCCAGCAACTCAGTGGTGGTACTTAGTGAAAAAGCCCAAGTGGTGGAGTTAGTATGTGATTCTCATGACAGCAGCAGCCTTGCCAAGAAGATATGGAAGAACTTGCAGAAGTCATACCATTTAGCATAAGGGAACTAGAATGGAAAGAAAGAGAAAAATGGTTGAACCCTTGCAGTAGCTGACCAAACTTGTTTGTGAGGATATGAGATACTTGTTGGTGGTGGTTGGGCAGGCAGTAGTGGGTTAATACACAAGACTCAGATTGTGTAATAGTAAAGAGGGTTGCTGGTGAGCTACAGAAGAATAGCAGTTGGTGCCTAAGGACTACTGCTTTGTCATTTTTATTCATGTGATATATATTAGACTAGGTTAAAGATACAAGTACAGGTTCAGAGGTGACATCTGTGATTGGCATTAACTTGGGCCAGCTTGCCCAGAGCACTATTCTAGGGTATTAAAATACATCAAGGAATAAAACACAAATGCCTGCTACATGAGTTTATACTTAGCAGAAAATAAACATAATATATAAGCAAATAATACACTGTAATATGTTAGAAGGTGGTAACCACTATGAATTTTGGAAGTATATAGAGTAGGGTAGGGCATGCTGGAGAGTGAAGGTGGTAACCACTATGAATTTTGAAAGTATATGGAGTAGGGTAAGACGTGCCAGAGGATGAAGGAGCAGTTTGCTGTATTAAATAGGATGGGCATGATAGGCCTTACTGAGAAGGTAAGAGTTAAGCAGACACATGGAGAAGGTAAATGAATTAGTCTAGTGAAGATCACCAGGAGAGCATTTTAGACAGAAGGAACAGCTACAGCAAAGGACTTAAAATAGGAGAGAATCTAGCATGTTTAAGGAAAAGAGAAAGAGGAGTGAGCAAAGTGGAGAGTGGTATGAAATGAGGTCACAAGGGTAACAAGACGAAGAGAAATGAACGAAATAGGGGGATTAAAAGTAGAGGGATGCTTTGCATGGTTGTTGCTGACCCTCCTTTTGTGGCCTGGCTCCTGCTCTCCATACCTGCCAGATTGGAATAAGCCACCACTGTTCACTTCTTGAGTGTCATCTATTGCCTGCAATTACCTTTTGTTGTGCCTTTCCTGGAACAAACTTAGCACTCTCTCCCCCATCTCCTAGTGCTAACTCCTACTTAACTTTGGGGTCTTCTTAGGATTTTCCTACAACTAGGATATTTTTCTTCTTAGCCTTTTCACCTCACCCCTTTCTACCTCACCTTCACCACCATGACCGCCACCACCCTTGCACCATCCCCTGATCCAAGAGACTTTTTTCTTTTTTTAAGAGACAGGATCTAGCTCTGTCACCCAGGCTGGAGTACAGTGGCACAATCATAGCTTACTGTAACCTCAAACTCCAGAGCTAAAGTGATCCTTCTGCCTCAGCCTCCCAGTGAGCTGAAATTACAGATATGAGCCACTACATCCAGCCCCAAGAGTCTTCTTCTGTTGTATGCATTCCCATGCTACTCAGTGGATCCTGCCATCAGACTCTTAAGGCCATTCCCATTAAAATGTAATTAGGTTTAACAGGCTTTTATGTTTCTTATAGGTATCTTCAACCAGCACATAACAACTCATCTTTGTTATCTAAAAAAGTAGAGAATTTTATGGAATGACTATATTCTAAAAGATGATGTTTAAAGCATAGTAAAGATATTTACAACACAATATTCCTTCTTTGTGTTTCTCAAAGCCTAGTTTGGTGTCAAGAAATATTTGTTGAACAATTGTGGAACAAAAGAGACCTGGTTGCAAATCCAAGCTCAAATTTAGTGATTCTAGGCAAGGTAATTAAATTTCCTGACTCTATTAGGCTGCAAAATCAGCCTAACATGTAATTCTCAGGGTGATTTTCAGACTTAAATAAAATAGCATGAAAAGGCCCCACATTTTATAGGTGCTTAATGGTCATTCCATTTCCATCTTCAATATACCTTCCTCTTTGTGTTGCTGCTTTCAGTTTACCTTGCTCACAATACTCAACAAGAACCTATGAAGCTTCAGAAAATCTATTCTTTAGTTCATTACAGTTTAATAAATCACAGAAGTCTGTTCAACCTGGCTACAAGAACATAAGAAAAGTATTGGCCATAAAGTCAAGTCAGAGCAAGGAGAGAGCTGCTCCTCTTTCCCAAAATAAAATAAATACCATTCAATTGGCCCCTTTTTGAAGATGTTTGTTATCCATATAACAAATTATGAGAGACACGTTTCTAAAATTTTTCTCAGATGTCAAAAACATCCTACTTATATTACCGTTTTATTTTAATGTGACAATTCCAAACATGGTTTTAAACCAAACACATGCAGCTTATAATGAGCTTAAATTCCTGTGTGCATAGAAATAAACATAAACTTTTCTAAACAAAAATGGTATGTGCCAGTGGTCATTTTCTTCAGGTTCATAAACACTGTTTTAAGAGCATTCTATGGCAGCAATAACTGCATAAATCCATTTTCTAGAGTTAAGTTGACATTTTTTATGTCAACTGAAACACTGAAAAATGAAAGCTATTTTGACATGGTAGTAAACAATCAAGTCTACTAAAGATAAATAATCATCTCATTTTGTTTATTTACAAAACATTATAGAACTGTTAAAATTGGGGCCTCACTTCCTGGTAGACCCTCGCCATCTAAGAACTCCTGGGTCTGTAGAGGCAAGTGACCTCAGGCCAAGCCCTGTAGGACAGACTCCATCATGGGTCCCAGATTGGGAGGAAGTGGCTTCTCCACTCTTGACTGTTAGGAAGGCTGCAGGCAGAACTCCTAGGTCTATGAGTGACCAGCTAGTAGCACAAGGCTGGAACTGGATGCCCTTTCCCCTTACTCCTGTTCACCAGACCCTCTAGTTTACAGGTTTTTATTACCTACTTCCCCTTACTGTTGCCCCTGGATCCTTGGGTTCAGAACATCTCTACTGCTTTGTGCGTAGAGCAGTAAAATGTAGTGCAATGAAAAACAATGTGGAACCTTTGAATTAGAATATCTGGCCTTTCAATTCCATTGAAGGGTCCTTGATTTAGGGCAAGTTGTTTTAATCTATCCAAACTTCAATGCCTTCACCTGTTGATATGGTTTGGCTCTGTGTCCCCACCCACATATCATCTTGTAGCTCCCATAATTCCCACATATTGTGGAAGGGACCCTGTGGGAGATAACTGAATCATGGGGGTGGGTTTTTCCCATGCTGTTCTCATGACAGTGAATAAGTTTCACAAGATCTGATGGTTTAAAAATGGGAATTTCCCTGCACAAGCTCTCTCTTTGCCTGCTGCCATCCATGTAAGATGTGACTTGCTCCTCCTTGCCTTCTGCCATGACTCTGAGGCCTCCCCAGCCATGTGGAACTCTAAGTCCATTAAACCTCTTTCTCTGCCCAGGCTCAGGTATGTACTTTTCAGCTGCATGAAAATGAACTAACATATCTGTAAAATGGAGATTATAGCCCCACCTGTCACTGAGTTGTTTGTGATAAATTGACATAGTTCACATCTCTCCCAAAATGGAATATGCCCTTTAGTTTGGAAAGGCATCCTATTAATTACTGACAGAATATCAGGAATATCATCAAATCTTGATGAATAAAGTAGATATAACACATCTCTAGAAAGATTACTTATACTATTTGTACCCTGGCATTTGAAGTACTTTTTATTTAGAACAGTAGTAAAAATGGATAAAGAAAGTGAATGATGATGGAAAACCAGACCAAGAGAATTCCTTGGACTTTTTTGAATACCTTAATCAAATTGAATTGTTAGAAATACAAGAACACCTTATTCCCACTGGTACTCAAAGTCTCTGAATAGGCAATTCTGATGAAGATGAGAAGCAAGATGAAAAAAATGAAGTGATATGAATTGCAAGAAAAAAAATATGTGAAAAGATCTAAGTAAATTGCTTATTTGGGCTACTGAAATAAATCCACTTTTTAACAGGAGCACACCATAACCCACCAGACGTCCATAGAAAAAACTGAAAATCATGAACCGAAGGCATGTTTCTAGCCTTACTATAGTGCAAAGACTACTTTCTGAAAAAGCCAATCATGCGAAAAACACTAGGGACAAAGATGAATATACCCTTCTTCATTGAGCAGTGTACAATGGACACTTAGATATCATCCATGAGGTGACTGCACAAGGGGCAGATGTTTATGCAGTGACTGTGGATAGCTGGATACCCCCGTACAATGCTTGTAAGTGTAATAACCCTAGAGTGGCTTCTTTCTTCCTTCCACATGATGCAGCTATGAATACCCAAACAAAAGGCCTCTGAACTCGGTTGCATCTTGCTTCTGGGAACAAAGATAGCAAAGATACCCTAGAAATCCTCCTGATGAACCCTTACATCAAACCAGGTCTGAAAAACAACTTGGAAGAAACAACATCTGATATCACCAAGAGGATAAGTATCTATTACTACCTCTTTAAAACCGTGGAAGGCTGTACAAATTTTTCACCTCAATCTTAACAAGGATGTAACCCTCTTACTTGAGGGTGGAGGGTGACGGTTGAAAACTACCTATCAGGTATGACTACATTCAAAATCTAGGTGACAAAATTATCTGTATATCAAACCCCAGTGACATGCAATTTTTTCACCTCAATCTTAACAAGTAAGTAACCCTCTTACTTGAGGGTGGAAGGTGAAAGGAGGGTGAGGGTTGAAAACTACCTATTAAATATGACTGCACTCAATACCTAGGTGACAAAATTATCTGTATATCAAACCCCAGTGCCAGTGTCATGCAATCTACCCATATAACAAACCTGCACATGTACCCCTGAACCAAAATAATAGTTGAAAAATTAAAGGGAAAAAAAAATCTGGATAGAAACAAAAAGCATAAATATAAATATTCAAGAAAAATAAACTATAGCAAAAAATAAATTTTAAAATCAATGTTGACTATCACAATATGAAAAAACTTAATAAAAATGACTTAATTTTATTATAAGAAACAAAATAACGATTAATTCCAACAGAAAAAATACTTGACATGAATCATATCTGTGAGTTTTTAATTTCAAAAAATAACAACAAAATATACATTACTTCCTGCATATAATTTATAATTACTCAGGGTAATGCATTTTATAAAAGAGAGCTATAAAAATGTTTCAGAATTTCTAGTAACCAAGAGAACTAGCTTTCATAAAATACGGTATTTCAGAGACCATTGTTAAGATATTAAGAAACATTAAATGTTGAGTTTTAAAGTTTTAAACTTTTGCCTTGGTGAGAAAATTTGTAACGTTAACATTTGTTTCAATTCTTCTGCAATTTAATTAACATTTATCCTAAAGTAAAGACATCTATACTGGCAGGTATCTAAGGAAGTACAAATGGCCTGGCTCTGTGTAAATCTAGGTTTAAGTCCCAGAACTTTTTGATGCAAGCTTGATCTTGTATTCCCAATTATCAAATGCAAATAATCACATCTACCTGTCTCTATTTCTCAAAGGATTTATGAGGAAATCAGAAGTATATAATATGTATGAAAATACTTAGAATTATTTGAAAGGGTGACTTTACAAATTCGAATTAACCATGTGGTTTATTATTATTGGCATAATTAGAAAGAATAAGAGCAATAGCACACATTTATTTAGTTTTATCATTAAGTAATGCACTGCCTATTATAATAAATATATCACTCATGAGAATGTAAGGAAGTTATATGGAAGATCACTCACATGAGAAGGCTCAGTGTTAAATCTGTCTGTGGCTTTATTTCTATACTATAGTAGAGTGACTGAGAAGAGAGTCGATTCTGGAGACAGACAGACCTCCTGAATCGATTTCTGGTTCTACATTATTTAGTTGTGTGACCATGGTCAAATTTCTTAACTTCTCACTGTCTTACTTCCTCATTTGCAAAATGGTAATAAACAAAAATACCACTTTGATAGGGTTTTCACAAGAAAGACATGAATTTGTGGCAGTCACTGTTGGCTGTCTAATTCAAAACCTATTCTCAACCTTCTTTTCCTTTCTCCTATTCCGCTATAAAGGCAGAAAAAAACGTAATACCTGATTTCCCTACCTCCCTTGCAACTAGGAGTGCTAAGTAATAGTGCCAGCAGAGGAGACCCAAGCAGAAATCTGTTGGAGCTTCTAGGAAAGCTTTGGTTTTCCTGATAAAAAGAGACAGATGTACCCAGGTCCATCCTTTCCTTCCTTTTTCTTGTCTTTAACACAAACATGCTTCCTGGACCTGGGAGTAACATCTTGCAACCAAGAGGATGAGGCCAAGAGAGCAATGTAGATGCTATGAGAAACCATTGTGCCACTGAACCAATGCCAGTTTCCACACTCCTTTTAACATGAAAAGCAATGAACCATAGGTTTTTAAGTGACCAATACTGAATACTGTCACCTGTAGCTAAAAGTATTCCTTAACTGATAGAGTTAATATATGTAAAATGCTTGGAAATTGTTCTTAGTCATTGTAAACGCTCAATAAATTTTAGTTATCAGTATTATTTTCCAGTTAATGACATTTTGATATTACAATTGATATTACATTTGATATTACAATTGAATTTGAATAAGTGATATATATTTGTCTAATTTATGTATTCTTATAATTTCAACATAGAGCTATGTTATTTAAAATTCATTGTATTTTATACACATGATAAATGATTCTCTCTTGTGAATAATCTGTCTAAAAGCCCATTTTTTGCTATCTACTTTAATTCAAGAGCCCATTAAATCTGTTGAGTTCTTTTTGGTTTTCATCAATACATTAGAATTTTAAACTGTTCTATAGTGAAGAAAGTTTTGGAAATGATGTTCTAAAATTTCATTAGTTACCTTTTAATACATTTTTTAAAACTTATAATTTTGCAATGTTTTTCACACTAAAATGTTCATGCATTTATGTGTTATTGCTCTTCCCCAGCAGTCTATTGGGACTACAGTTTACAAAATATGATTTTTTGTTGGAGTAAAGGTTAGCATAGTCTTAAGACACTTTTCTACCATACCCATATGCAATGTAGTAGGGTATACATTAAAAATCTAGGAAGAAAAAAAAATGAGATAAAAGTAAACAAGTTCCCTAGTTATTCAAACAATAAATAGACATAAAATCAAAGAAAATTATTCCAGGAAACAAATCATTCAATTGTGAATCTATATATCACTGTACACTTACATTCATTTTAGAGTTTAATTAGCACTGTTTACATTATAAAGTCCAAACTGATACTCTTAATTTCAATATTTGACCTCCTCCCCCCCACAGATACATCCCTACTTTTCCACCACTTTCTCCCGACGAAGTAAATGCAACAATTCACCCAATTGTTCAGGCTTAAAATTCGGATGTCATCCCTGACCAGTCTTTCCCTATCATCCCACTTCCAATGTATCAGTGAATCTTAATTGCTATCTCTACAAATTGTATAAATCCTGAATCTGACATCTAGCCACCTCCATGGATAACTGCTAGAGACTCAGTCTCCTACATCATCCTTTCACAACCATTTTCATCCATGGACTCCATACTAGAATATTTGAAGAAACAAAACAAGACGAATATTTTCATTTACTACTACTTCCTTATAGTATATTAGTTAATGCTTCTTAGCCAAAATCCATCCTCATCATTTTCTGATACATTTTTTCCTCTTTGTTTAAGAATTTGTTTTGTTCTCTAACCTAACCATATTCCTTAAAGAAGAAAATAAATCCAGAAAAGAAGCCAGTCCTGTTTTCACAGCTTCCGTGTTCCTACTAGATTTAGACTTGTTGTCTGATATCTTTCTTCCACAACCTTTTCCAACCTTGGCTATACATTAAAATCACCAGAGGAACATTGAGAAATATGAACTCCTGGACTCTACTCTCAAAGATTTTGACATGCAGTACATGGTTTCAACTGGGGTTGGCTAGAATTATCTCCAGGGAATTCTAAGCAGCAGATAAGATTGAGAACCTAGACTGTTATATTAGACTCTTAACTGGTGTTTCTGATTCTACACTTGCTCCCATAAATACAGTCTTTTCTCCTTGTAGCTAGAGTTACCTTTTAAAATGGTAAGTCAGAGCCTTGAAACTTTCTATCACAATAACAATAAAACCTCAAAGAGGCCTTCTCTGAAATTCCTATTTTAATTCTGATTTGCTTCCATTATTTTCTATCTCCTTTACCTGGTTAATTTTTCTTTGTAGAATTTATCATTACCTAGTATTTAATTATGTATTTATTAATTTATCTTACTAGACTATAAACATTTGGAGGTCAAGGATCTTGCCTTGTCTTCCTCACAACTTTATTCCTGATGCCTAAACAATGTAGTAGCAGCATAGTAACTATTTGTGGAATCAATTAATGCTATATTTTAAAAAGCAGTTGCTAATCTTTCCCCTTGACTATCTTGTGCACATGATTTCTAATAATTGAAAAAAAAATTGATTTACCAAAATGGTAAAAATTTACCATTTTTACCATTAAGAGACAATTAATCCCACTAGATCTCAGTCAAAATTTAGAATTCAGGATCCTAACAGAACTTTTTCAAACTATTGAAAATAAGAATTGTAAAAATATGATAACATTAACTTTAAAACAAATTCCCTGCAAAATCCACCATCATCATTTGTAAAATTAAAACAAACTGTATTAGCTAATCATTGCATATTGTCTGAGTGAAAGCTTTAAAGTTTAAAAAACAAACTCAGGAACTAGGAAGAAGAGCCTAAATCTGAGTAATATTTATTACTGTGATACAGCTGGTTTCTCACCCTCTTTGTTTTACCAGTTTCCTGTCATCAGTGAACCAAGCAGAACACTGAAGTCATTAACCCAGTGTGTAGGTGGCATTCTGACCCACTCCAGGAAATCGTCTTGGGGGAATTCCCAAATCTCTTCAGACAAAACCAAATTACCGATTTCTTATCTGGCCAGGAATAAAGCTTGTGATTTACCTGTAAATGAATCATAGCTCATTCTGAGTCTGATTTACTAGTCCGAAGATGAAATCTCCTTTGGAAAGGAATGTTTCCCACTACAGAGAGTAAAACAAATGGTGGAAACAAGTATTCCCCTAGGGAGAGAGTGCTTCTGTGAGCATTATACTTTCCAAGTAACATCTGAGCACCACTATGAGGCCCAACAGTCTGGTGTTAGTTTAGAATGTTCCACATCTATGACCCTGGGCAGGTGATATGACCTTCTTTTTCCTCAGTTTCCTGATCTATAAAATGGAGATAATGTTAGTATTTACCTTAAAAAGCTATAGTGAGAATTATATGAATTAGTGACTACAAAGTGTTTAGAAAAGTGTCAAGGCACATGGAAGTGCTATTTAAGTATTGGTAATCACTAGCCTGGTGCAGTGACTCACGCCTATAATCCCACCACTTCCAGAGGCTGAGGCAGGAGGATCATTTCAGACCAGAAGTTTGAGATCAGCCTGGGCAATGCAACGAGACTCCATCTCAACAAAATTTAAAATTAGCCTGCATAGTGGCGTGCACCTGTAGTCCCAGCTACTCAGGAGGCTGAGGTGGGAGGATTGCTCGAGCCCAGGAGGTTGAGGCTGCAGTGAACAGTGTTCATGCCACTGCACTCCAGCCTGGGCAGCAGAGTGAGACCCTGTCAAAAAACAAAAAAACAAAAATTGCTAAAAGCATAGACTGCAGAGCCAACTGTTTCCTGTCCTCCTGGGTAGATAATATTGGGCAGATAACATTACCTTTCTGTGCCTCTAATTCCTTCCGTAAAATTGAGATAGCATATACCTCAATAGGACTGTGTGAGTATTAAGTGACTTAATATAAGAAAAGTCCATAAAATGAATTTATTATCATTATTATTGCTGTGATTGTTATTATCTTAGACTATGATTCAGTGAAAGATTTTTGAAGCATTGATCTCTTCCATGTTTCCTGCTTCTTTGGTTACTATTTCTTAGGCCCTTGAAGTGATCCCTTTCCTTTAGTGGCTTCCTAAAGAAACAGTCAATCCCCAAAACAAGAAAAGTTCATTATTACCTACCTTCTGAAGTTTACTTTTACCATTTCAGCCATCTCAGCTGCAGCCTAGTTCTGAGCCCTTGCTGGAGAGGACACCCACAACCATCTAATCTTTGACAATCCTGACAAAAACAAGCAATGGGGAAAGGATTCCCTAGTTAATAAATGGTGCTGGGGAAACTGGCTAGCCAAATGTAGAAAGCTGAAACTGGATCCCTTCCTTACACATTATATGAAAATTAATTCAAGATGGATTAAAGACTTAAATTGTAGACCTAAAATCATAAAAACCCTAGAAGAAAACTCAGGCAATACCATTCAGGACATAGGCATGGGCAAGGACTTCATGTCTAAAACATCAAAAGCAAAGGCAACAAAAGCCAAGATTGACAAATGGGATCTAATTAAACTAAAGAGCTTCTACACAGCAAAAGAAACCATCATCAGAGTGAACAGGCAACCTCCAGAATGGGAGAAAATTTTTGCAATCTCCCCATCTGACAAAGGGCTAATATCCAGAATCTACAAAGAACGTAAACAAATTTACAAGAAAAAATCAAACAACCCCATCAAAAAGTGGGCAAAGGATATGAACAGATACTTCTCAAAAGACGTTTATGCAGCCAACAGACACATGAAAAAATGCTCAGCATCACTTGCCATCAGAGAAACGCAAATCAAAACCACAATAAGATACCATCTCACACCAGTTAGAATGGCAATCATTAAAAAGTCAGGAAACAACAGGTGGTGGAAAGTTTGTGGAGAAATAGGAACACTTTTACACTGTTGGTGGGACTGTAAACTAGTTCAACTATTGTGGAAGACAGTGTGGCAATTCCTCAAGGATCTAGAACTAGAAATACTATTTGACCCAGCCATCCCATTACTGGGTATATATCCAAAGGATTATAAATCATGCTGCTTTAAGGACACATGCACACGTATGTTTATTCTGGCACTATTCACAATAGCGAAGACTTGGAACCAACCCAAATGTCTATCAGTGATAGACAGGATTAAGAAAATGTGGCACATATACACCATGGAATACTATGCACCCATAAGAAAGGATGAGTTCATGTCCTTTGTAGGGACATGGATAAAGCTGGAAACCATCATTGTCAGCAAACTATCGCAAGGATGGAAAACCAAACACCGCATGTTCTTACTCATAGGTGGGAACTGAACAATGAGAACACTTGTGCACAGGATGGGGAACATCACACACCAGGGCCTGTCATGGGGTTAGGGGAGGGGGGAGGGATAGCATTAGGAGATACACCTAATGTAAATGATGAGTTAATGGGTGCAGCACACCAACATGGCACATGTATACATATGTAACAAACCTGCACGTTGTACACATGTACCCTAGAACTTAAAGTATAATAATTGAAAATAATAATTAAAAAAACAGAAAAAAAAGAAATAGTCAGTCCCTAAGAATATATTCTTGACCCTCTCATCTTATCCTATCCCTTCTCCTTTGATAACATTATTACTTTAATATGTCCATTATTACTTCCTAGGAAGTGACTTCTAAAGCTGGATAGCCCAGGCCTCTCTGGGGAACTTTGGACCTTAACTGGACATGGATGTTCCTTAGCTTTTTAGATGTGTCTCTGCAGAACAAACCTTACCTGTTTCCTCAAAAACTTTTCCTCGTTCTTATTCCTGTCTTACCAGCTTTGACTCCTCTCTCCTGCTCATCCTTTATATCCAGTCACCAAATCCTATTTATTTTTTTTTCAGCTTAAAATTTTAATTTATTCAGTTCATTTAAGAGTTAAGTGTACCCTCGGGGTTGGATTACATCACTGTAACATGGAAATGAGAAATGTTGGCTGGTCTTTTGAACACACAATATATAAACTTGAGAGTAGTTAATTGCTTAGTATTATCCACTATTTTGATTTGGAAACAGAGAAAATAAGTATTCAGCAAGGGAGCAAGGAATGTAAAAAGCCAAAGAGGAGACAAAATATATTTTGAGTTCAATAATGCATGCCAGTCCAGGCTTATTGAATGTTGAATCCTTTGCTTGGTGCCTAGAAGTGTTTTTTTTTTTTTTTTTTTTTATTTCCAACTTTCATTTTAAGTTCAGGGCTACATGTGCAAGATGTGCAGGTTACAGAGGTAAACATGTGCCATGAGGGTTTGCTACACAGATCATCTCATCACCTAGATATTAAGCTCAGCATCCATTAGCTAGTCTTCCTGATGCTTTCCCTCCTCCCAACCCCCACCCTGTGACAGGCCCCAGTATATGTTGTTCCCACCTGTGTCCACATGTTCTCATCCTTCAGCTCCCACTTATAAGTAAGAACATGCAGCATTTGTTTTCCTGTTTTTGCATTAGCTTGTTGAGGATAATGGCTTCCACCTCCATCCATGTCCCTGAAAAGGACATGATCTCATTCCTTTCTATGGCTACATAATATTGCATGGTATATATGTACCACATTTTCTTTATCCAGTCTATCATTGATGGGCATTTAGGTTGATTCCATGTCTTTGCTATTGTGAACACGGCTGCAATGAACATACACGTGCCCATATCTTTATGAAGGAATGATTTATGGTCCTTTGGGTGTATACCCAGTAATCGGATTACTGGGTCAAATCGTATTTCTGCCTCTAGATCTTTGAAGAATCACCACAGTGTCTTCCACAATGGTTAAACTAATTTACACTCCCACCAACAGTGTGAAAGAATTTATTTTTCCCCACAACCTCACCAGCATCTGTTGTTTTTGACTTTTTAATAACTGCCATTCTGACTGGCTGACATGATATCTCATTGTAGTTTTGATTTGCATTTCTCTAATGGTCAGTGATGAGCTTTTTTCCCATCTGTTTGTTGACCTTGGTAATATTCCTCTCCACTGCCAGGAAAGCTCTATTCTTCCACTGTTACATGGCTTGTTATTTAGGACTCTCCACAGGTCTGACTACCCTATCTAAAATCTACCTCTTACATTGAGACAGACCTTGTTCCAAGCCTATTACTTCATTTAGTCCTCATAACAATTCTATTTGGTGGGTACTATCATCACCTCCCTTCTACAGATAAGTTAGCTCATACCCAGATAGATGCTATGTAAATCGCCCAAGGGCACACAGCTACAGCTAGTGATTCCCCCAGGAAACACCAAAGTGGTTTGATTCCAGAAACTGAGCACACTTGTTTCTTTTGAAGCACTTACAATCTGCAATAGTGTTTTTGTTTCCTTGCACATTGTCTAACTCTACTTATTAAAGTGAGCTCCACGAGGCTCCATGGTTTATCTTTGACATTGTCTCCCCAAACCTAGTTGCACTTGGCTGTACTAAGTAATCTCTAGCATTTATTGAATGAATGCATTTAGAAAGACAGATGTGGCCCCCAAATAGCTAAAGTACTTAAAAATACTTACCTCTGAGCCTCTGAAGTAAATAATTTCAAAATCTTTTATCAAAGAATCTGCAAGAAAAAAACAGCAAAAGCTTTCAAATAATAGTACATGGCTATTATTTTGAGATACATATAATATGCCCTGTTTCTTGGTAGATCTACTTTTCTGTGGTGGCAAAGAAAATCACTGTGTTACCAACATCTAGAAGTTCTACCATCTAGAACCTTTCTACATTTCTACCATGTAGAAAGATGAGTTTGAGCTTGGGCCATTTCCACCTGGAGCTGTTTGAATTATTTGCTCTCTGACCGTTTAAGTCATTTCTTTCTTTCTGGCTCTTTGGATCCACTGTACCCGGAAACCCCCTCCTTTCATATTTTCCTCTAGGACATCTACACTACATAGCGGGGAAGTGTTTTGATGGTCTGAAGCTTCTAAATCTAAGGTGAGATCTAAGGTCACATGAAATGAAAAGGAAGAATTCTTTGCGGCAGTATTTTCTCCTGGCTCCTTTGTCGGCTCCTACTTGTGGAAGGGCTTCTTGAATGTCTGAGTGGTGCTCCTGAGAGAGGTGCTCCGAGGAAGAGTCCGTCTCCCAGGGGATACAGATTTAACAGACGTTTGGCAGGGGGCAGATGAAAAGGATGGCGGGGAAAGTCTAGTCTTACTTGCCATTAAATCCTAGTGTGCTCCTGCCACAAGTAAGGCATTCTTTGCCGAGCAAGAATTTCATCAAGCAAATACTTTAAAGAGGTCGAAAGGTAAGTCCCTGAGAGGAACTGGAAGTGCCAGCAGGAGGCTGGCGCACGAACTTTGTCACCAGTGTTAGACACGCCAGGTTTTCACCTCAAGAAGCCTCAAGGTTAGGGACGGGGCACGGAGGTGAGCAGCGGGCCGCTGTGCGCCTGCGTTGAAGGGCTCCAGACCCGCGCGCTTGCACGTCGCTGCTTCCCGCGCATCCCTACGCACGACCCACCCCGGTGCGCATGCGCCTGGAGAACTGAAGGACGCGCGTTGCCCACAGGGAGCTGCCTTGGCTAGCATGGCGGCGGGCGCGCTATGCGGCCTGCCAGTGGCCGGCGGAGGGGAGAGTAGCGAGAGCGAGGATGACGGCTGGGAGATTGGGTATCTCGACCGGACGTCTCAGGTAGCAGAGGAGGCCTTGTCTTGACCACACCTGGTTTCGGCCTTCCCTGGCCCTCGAAGGGGAGGCCCAGCCTGGTGAAACCTCTCACTTCCTCGCATGCATTTCCCTTTTTCCCAGTGGAAATACGGGCGTTTGTACTTAAGGAAACCGCACAAATTTCCTCCTGTTCCCCAACTGTGGTTACCACCAAATACACTTCTTTAGGTCGTAGTAGCTCTTCACTTGGGTTTGGATCCATCATTACCTATTCCCTTGAAAGATAATTTTGGATACGAATTCTTTTCAAACTTTGTATCTTGGTCAAGATAAAGCCAAGAAAAAAACCTATGTACTTAACCAAACATCATTGTTTCCTGATGAGGTGGAAACAAAACTATATATAACAAGAATTTTTAAAAACTGTACACTTTTCTAGAAATTGAAAGGGCTGTTACCCATTGAAGAAAAGAAAGAAAAATTTAAGAAAGCAATGACCATCGGAGATGTTTCATTGATCCAGGAGCTCCTAGATTCTGGTGAGAGATAAGGACAGTTTCACCTGAACACAACTGTCTTAAGTTCGCAAGGATTCCTTATTTTTAAAAGATTTATGTTGCTTTTCTAATGGAAACACAACAAATGTTAATATAAGTTATCCTGCATAATGTTCGTTGACTCTAAGACCTGCCTGTCTTATTTTCTTACTCTCTCCTTACATTTGGAATGCCACCCTATTTATCTTCCATCAGTTCTTCCACCTCCTTCAAGCAAGACGCCTACTCTAATCCTGTCCCACTTTGATCATTCTTAATTTTCTCTTCATTTACTCTGCTGTAATGTTGTATGTTTCTTTTTTCTTTTCTTTTCTTTTCTTTGGGTGGCGGGGACGAGGGGGAATGTTGTCTCGCTCTGTGGTCCAGGCTGGAGTACAGTGGCGCGATCTTGGCTCACTGCAACCTCCACCTCCCGGGTTCAAGTGATTCTCCTGCCTCAGCCTCCTGAGTAGCCGAGACTACAGGCGTGTGCCACCACGCCCGGGTAATTTTTTTTTTTTTTTTTTTAATTGAGATGGGGTTTCACCATGTTAGCCACTGTGGTCTCGATCTCCTGACCTCGTGATCCGCCTGCTTTGGCTTCCCAAAGTGCTGGGATTACAGGCATGAGCCACCGTGCCCTGCCTGTTGTATGTTTCTTAAGAATTGGTTCGAGTACATTTTAGTTTTTCTCGTTACAGTTTTTGTGTGTGGGTGGAATGAGGCCTGAGCTGGGAATCAGAATAAGTATATGGATAATTTCTTCCAGCTTACTGCCTACTCTGGTTTCTTGGAAGAAGCATTTAAGCTTTGAGAGCATCAATTTTCATTTTTGGGGGTTGAGGGGAGGGGATGGAGCGTCGCTCTGTCGCCCTGCTGGAGTGCAGTGGCACCATCTTGGCGCACTGCAGCCTCCATCTGGGGGCCAGGATTCAAGCGATTCTCCCACATCAACCTCCCGAGTAGCCGGGACTAAAAGCACCAGTCGCCAAGCCCAGCTAATTTTGGTAATTTTAGTAGACACGAGGGTTTCACCACGTCAGCCAGGCTGGTCTCGAACTACTGACCTCAAGTAATCACCCACCTTGGCCTTCCAAAGTGCTGAGATTTCAGGCATGAGCCACTGCGCCCAGCCAGAGAGCATCAGTTTCTTTATGTAAAGCATCATAATTCTGTCCTGGGCTTCATGACTTTTTGTGTGTGTGTGGATTAAATGAAAAAAAATTTTTAATTACCTTCACATAGAAATGTAAATTATTGATTATAATGATTGAAATTACTCAAAGGAATAACAAGCATTTACTTTAGGTTGGTGCAAAAGTAATTGTGGTTTTTGCCATTGTAGGTACAAAACATTCACACACAAGGTAGTTAGATGTGATTATATATAGCATAATGTTTTTATTCTATGCTAGAATCAATGCATAGTTTACTGAAAAGGAAATAATTTTGAAAACAAGACAGATCTGGGTTTGATTCTAACTGTGCCACTTGATAACTTTGTAACCTTGACTAAGTTACCAAATCTTCCTAAGTTTCAATTTCTGCCCGTTTTAAAATGAGGATTATTATATCAAAGGGTTGTTGGCAAGGGGGAAAATTAAAATACACTTTTAAAGGACTTAGAACACATAGTAATTATGTAAACATTAGCTGTTATTCTTGTAAGAAATAAGAAGGATCTGTATGACTTTTTGGACAATGGAACTTGAGTTTGTAATTGAAAAATGAAATTGAATAAACTGAATAAGTAGAGGCCTGAACACCTAATGTTAATATATGTATAGTGTACATAGCATGGGGTGGAATAAGCAGATATTTGTTTTAGAAAAGAAAATTTGCCTTAGGAGTAATGGGACTAGGTACAGTTAACATGATAGAGGCTTTTGAAGGATTAAGACTTGATATGATTGATGGGCAGGTTAGAGGTTTACAGTCTCTTGAACAGAGCCTGCTGCTAAGTAGTTATTTAGTCAACCATTTGAAATTTGTTTTTAATTACAAAAATTTTTAAAGTTCATTTTTAAAAGCCAATAATAGAAATATAGGTAGAAGTAGAAAGATTTCTTTACCATCACTCTCATTCCCCTTACTACTGATGCCTCACTTTCACAGGTTAACTCCTGTTTTAGGGTATTTCCTTCCAGATGTCATTATGTAACTGTTTTTTAAAATATTGTTAATTTTTTGCCTTTCAAAGTCATTGTTGTTTTTGAAACATGTTTCTGCACCAATTGAAAACTCTAAAAATAAAAGCACATTTTGAGTCAGCCACTTTTAACCATTTGAAGATGTCTCCAGTTTTTGTTCTGTGTACTATCATTTTCAATTTTCTTTAAAGTATGACATATTTTAGACATTCAGAAAAGGAAGGTACCCCTCTGGAGATAACTACTTTTCTATAGTTGATGTTTATCATTATTATGAGTATCTTTATACTTTTACTATATCCCTAAACAATATAGTATTACTTTGAATGTTTTTGAGCTCTGTAAATATACTGTGTTCATCTTTTTGAAACCTACTTTTTTTTGCACTATGCCTGGAACATAATATGTGCTTAGTAATTTATGTTAAATATTAGAGGTTAAATATTAAGTTAGAATTTTAGTACGAATTTTTATACTATAATGCCACATTTGCTGCTTTTTTTTTTTTTTTTAGACGAAGTCTCGCTCTGTTGCCCAGGCTGGAGTGCAGTGACGTGATTTTGGCTCACTGCAAGCTCTGCCCCCCCGGTTCACACCATTCTCCTGCCTCAGCCTCCCAAGTTGCTGGGACTACAGGTGCCTGCCACAGTGCCTGGCTAATTTTTTTTTTTTTTTTTTTTTTTTTTTTTTTTTTTTTTTTGTATTTTTAGTAGAGACAGGGTTTCACTGTGCTAGCCAGGATGGTCTCGTTCGCCTGACTTCATGATCCACCCACCTTGGCCTCCCAAAGTGTTGGGATTACAGGCGTGAGCCACTGCACCTGGCCTTTGCTTCTTTTTCTTCACATCTTTTCCTTTCTATCTTTGCTATCACAGTTTGAGCAGTACTCTCAGTAAATTGAGAAAGCAATGATCTTTTCTCTGATCTCATTGATATGCTTTCAATTGAAGCAGTTTAAAGAGGAAGACTTGTTAGAGAAGACAAGTAGGGCTAGCAGTATATGTCTATTCTAAGATAGTTTAATGTTTTCTCCTAATGATTATTATGTACCTTATATCAATTAAAATTAGACAATTAGAAATTAGACATATATAGTCTTTCAGTGACCCAGTGTTTATACAATCAAAAAAGTGACACCCCCACCCCCCACCAAGTCTGCATTTCTTCTGTGATGTGACCTTAATCTGTGCACATAGGACATTTTATAGCCAAAGACAATAGAACCTGTAAATTACAAGGTATTAAAGGCAGGCCCACCTTCAGTGGTGTTTCACATGCAGGTTTTCCTTCTTTGAAACAGAAAAATGTTTCCTTGCGATTAGCAAATATTTCATAGATTTAAGAGAAAGATTGCTACTTAAATCGTGATCTCTTGGCCAGGACCAGTGACTCACACCTGTAATCCCAGCACTTTGGGAGGCTTAAGGTGGGAGAATTGCTTGAGGCCAAGGGTTTGAGACCAGCCTTGGCAACATAGTGAGATTCCACCACTACAAAAAAAAAAATTATCCCAGTATAGTGGCACGTGCCTATAGTCGGAGCTAGTTGGGAGGTTGAGTATGCTGTAAGCCATAATCATGCCACTGTGCTCCAGCCTGGGTGACAAAGTGAGATCCCATCTAAAAACAGCAACAAAAAAAAACAAAAACAAAACTTACTTTCAGTACCTAATATCTCCCTTTATTTTAGCTCACTGCTTGTCATTCGATTGTCCAAGGTAGAACTTGATAGTCATTTTTAATTTGTTCTTTTCCATCATACCTCCTCCTCAAAGTAATTTTAAATTCTGATGACCCTGCCTTTGAAATGTCCTTTTGTTTTCCTTCCTTTCTCTCTCCACTGCCCTTGCTCTGATTTTCTTATAAACTTCCTGCCTTATAACTAGTTTCCTTGCCTCCTGTCCCATTTTCAATAGTGGTATTTATGTTTTCTTTATAATACATATGTAATGATGTCATTTTCTGGATCAAAAACAGAGTCTGCATTTCTTAAGAGAGCTTTCATAATCTAACCCTAACCTATCTTTTTAGCTTCATGTTTTATCAGTCACCCATGGGTAAGTTTAGTGTTCGGAGTAAAGTTAAAGGTTTTTGAGGGATATATGTGGTATTTTCAACCATAGAGATAATTGATATTGCCCAGGGATAATATTCTAATTTAAAAGACATTTTACCTCTGTGAAACCTTTCCCAGCTCCCCTAGAGAAAAAAAGGTAGCATGTAAAAACCAGTTATAATATATACATACTCAGTTACATATTATATGATAAAACATCAGTCAGATCAGTCTCTTGGAACGTAGTGCCTGTAGCGAAACTGAACTTAGCAAATTGTATTAACGTCCCAATAGAACTATTTTCTCTTTTTTGGAAGCCATTATTACCAAAACTTCCCATGGTGGAATAAAGTACTTGATGTACGTCACTTTACACAGTACTTTAAGCATATAAGGTGGCTGATTTTTTTCTTTGGTGGTAGTGGGCTTTTAAAAGCTTGTTTTTATATTGACAGGCATTAGTGTAGATTCCACCTTTCAGTATGGATGGACTCCCCTTATGTATGCTGCTAGTGTTGCCAATGCAGAGCTGGTTCGGGTCCTTCTGGACAGAGGTGCTAATGCAAGCTTTGAGAAGGGTAAGATGTTTCAGATAACTTAAATGATTATGCTTACTGTGATTCCTTGATTTCCAAGTAGCTATTATATAAAGTGAAAAAAAACTAAAGCAGTTTGAAGTAACCTTTCTATTTATTATATTATGTAAATACTATACAAAATCAAATTAGAAGCCATACATATTCTGAAAAACTCTTTCCAAAAACATAAATTCCAGTTACAGTATCTTTATAACTGGTTGTTATTATATACCTTTAACTTTAAGGTTTTGGTTGTTTTTAAAGGAAAAATTCTTTGAAAGAAACATTAAAAAGCTTGTAATTTAGTGCAAATTACTTGAAAATCAGTCTGGAATTTTAAACTAAACTCCAAATTACATCACTTAAAGTTGTTTCAAAGATAGTTCATGAAATCCATCTTTGTCCTTGTTACTAAATAATTTCCATTCAGTAGTACTTTGAGTGTTAGAAGAACAACAGTATATGAGCAAATCCAGTTTAATTATTACATTGAATTCCTGATTACTTATTTTTAACATATTTTCAGTAGACAACTAAATTTGCTTCATAATTTCAGGTATAGGTTTCATTTTAGAATTGATTTTTACATTAATTTTATACCTACAATTTTATTCTTTTTTCTCATTTATATAGTTTACATAAATTTCTGTCTTAACAACAGTTTCATGTTTAATTTTTTCTGTTAGGTTTTTCTTTTTATGGTATCATTTAAAAATATCGGCCGGGCGCGGTGGCTCAAGCCTGTAATCCCAGCACTTTGGGAGGCCGAGACGGGCGGATCACGAGGTCAGGAGATCGAGACCATCCTGGCTAACACGGTGAAACCCCGTCTCTAGTAAAAATACAAAAAAAAAACTAGCCGGGCGAGGTGGCAGGTGCCTGTAGTCCCAGCTACTCCGGAGGCTGAGGCAGGAGAATGGCGTAAACCCAGGAGGCGGAGCTTGCAGTGAGCTGAGATCCGGCCACTGCACTCCAGCCCGGGCGACAGAGCAAGACTCCGTCTCAAAAAAAAAAAAAAAAAAAAATATCACTTGGCCAGGCATAGTGGCTCATGCTTATAATCCTAGCACTAGCACTTTGGGAGTCCTTGGCAGGAGGATCACTTGAACCCAGGAGTTCAGGATCTGCCTGGACAACATAGTGAGACTTTGTCTCTGCTAAAAATGAAAACATATTAGCCGGAGGTGGTGGCACACACTTACAACCTCACCTACTCAGAAAGCTGAGGCAAAAGGACTGCTTGAACCCAGGAGTTTGAGGTTGCAGTAAGTTATGATCATGCTGCTGCACTCCAGCCTGGACAACACAGTGAGACACTGTCTCAAAAAAAGAAAAATTACTCAATGAAAGCTATGCCTAGGAATGAGGTTTTCAAAAGTGTATAAAATATTCTGCTCAAAAAATTAGTAATTATTATTTTTATACTTCTCCCTCCTTGTAATCAGAGGGATACTTAGAGTTATAAAATATATTTTTCACAGAATGTACACATAAGTTCCTTTATGTGTCCCACAATAACCCTATCACATACAAAGGGCAGATATTAGGTTCTTATCTGTATATTAGATCTGATGAGATGTTAAGACATCACAGGAGTTACAGTTTCTCAGTGGCAGGACTGGGACTAGAATATGCTCTGTCAATATTGAGCCACTAATGTGAATCATAGCTGTGGTGACCTGTTTTGAAGTCTTAATTCAAAATAGGTGTTTTTTGTGTTTAATTTACTCTAATCTTTGCTGACACCATGAGAGCCAAGGGAAGAAGAGTTTTAGAAAACAGTGAGTTCAGAAAGATCAAGTACAAAAGTACTGAAAAGAAACCAAACCAATGGATGTGGCAGTTACAGCAATTTCAGTAGGGTAGTTTATAAGCCAGATTTCAGGAGCTTTCAAATGGGTAAGAAGTGAAATCAGGGAATATAGATCATTGTTTCCCAAACATGAGCTTAGCAAGGCAAATTTTAACAAAACTGTTCAAATCCAGACAGTGTGGCTATGTCCATGTCCTTAACCACTTTCTGTTCTCTTGAAGTAATGGGAATAAGAGGGGAAGGAAGTTAAATGACTTATAGATAAACTTTGGAGACTGAAGGGATTCATGTCTTATCTCATCTTTTGATGAAGGAAGACAAAGTTATCTGCTAAGAGTGAGAGATTCAGGAGGAGGTTATAGAGTTTTAGAGTGCAATAATAGAATGTTTTGAGTGGTAAAGACATCAAATAGATGCTCTTGATATATGGGGGTTTTCCCTCACTTTTCTATTCACTATAGATAAGCAAACTATTTTGATAACTGCATGTTCTGCTCATGGCTCAGAGGAACAGATCTTGAAGTGTGTAGAGCTACTACTTTCAAGAAATGCTGATCCAAATGTTGCTTGTAGGTAAGAGCCTTTATATCTGTTCAAAGTTCAAGTCGAATCATAATTTTTCTTTGGTATCAGCCTTTTAAAAATCATGAACAGTGTTTACTTGGCCAAAGAGTTGATGAATGAAAATAGTTCATAAGGTCATGGTTCCAATTCTATAAGATTATCAGAGGAAGCGGATATCATGAAGGTAGACTTTCAACTTTACATTTTGAGAGGAATGTCATAATTTAGAATGAGAGGAAAAGGAGGACAATAAACTATAGTATAATTTCTTGTGAATCATAGTCCTCAAAAGAATATGGCGATTGACTTATAAGAGTAAAGCCTCTTAATGTTCTCTCTGTATAACATTTAACAACTAAACAATTTTACAAAAATACTAAGAAAATATATCCATTTTCTATTTTCTTAAGTGTTTACATTTTCTTAAGACTTCATGAATTAACTAGGTAATAACATGTATGTAATAGCACCTAGATACATAGAAGTCAAGCAGTAAATGTTATCTTGCATCTTTTGAAATGTCAGTAATAAAAATGAATCAGAATGCTTAAAATTTCTATCACATTGGCTTCCTTTCTGACTGCATCTTGTATTTCATCTTCCTATTAAATCTCTCTTTGTGTTTCATTTAATCTTTAAAATGAGTAGGAAGTACCCATCTAACAAAAATGTCTAGCACAAATAGAATTATTATTCATAATTCTTTAGTTCAGATAATTATCTAGTACCTGATATATAGAAATAATTATGCTTTACTCTAGAAGTTTTGTTCTAAATTAGTTTAGTTTATATGATACCTGGACAGCAACCTTGGAAGGTACTTTACAGCTTTAGATAATTCCTAAATCTCTGTTGAGATTTTTAAAAATATATTTTGGTCTAGTTGTAGTGGTTCTCAAGCAAGGTCTATTTGACCTTTCAGGGGACATTAGGCAATGTCTAGAGACATTTTTGATTGTTATACCTGAGAGATACTACTGGTACCTAGTGGATAGAAGCCAGGGTTGCTGCTGAACATCCCAAAATGCATAGGACAACCCCTCAAAACAAAGAATTACAAATCCCAAAATGTCAGTAGTGCCACGGTTAAGAAACCGTGATCTAGTGTGAAAAGGGCCAAGGTTTATTGAGTGGATAATTAATATTTAAACAAAGATAAAAAAGAACTGACAGAGAAACTACCTGCAAACCTTTATTTTTTTTTTAAGACAGGGTCTCGCTCTGTCACCCAGGCTGGAGTGCAGTGGCACCATTGTGGCTCACTGTAACCTCTGCCTCCCAGTCTCAGGTGATCCTCCCACCTCAGCCTCCAGAGTAGCTGGGACTACAGGCACACACTACCACACTTGGCTAATTTTTGTATTTTTTGTAGAGATGGGGTTTCACTATGTTGCCCAGGCTGGTCTTAAACTCCAGGGCTCAAGCAATCTGCCTGCCTCAGCCTCCCAAAGTACTGGGATTAAAAGTATAAACCACCATGACTGGCCTACCTGCAAATTTTTTTTTTTTTTTTGGTTTGTTTTTTGTTTTGAGACAGAGTCTCGCTCTGTCGCCCAGGCTGGAGTGGAGTGGCGTGATCTTGGCTCACTGCAACCTCTGCTTCCTGGGTTCAGATGATTCTCCTGCCTTCGCCTCCTGAGTAGCTAGGATTACAGACGCATGCCACCATGCCCGGCTAATTTTTGTATTTCTAGTAAAGACAGGGTTTCACCGTGTTGGCCAGACTGATCTCAAACTCCTGACCTCGTGATCCGCCCACCTCGGCCTCCCAAAGAGCTGGGATTATAGGCATGGCCACTGCACCCCGCCTCAGACTTTTAACCAAAACTTTTATCCTGTCATATATGGTACAATCCTTAATAAAATGTAACTTTTGGATCTGGTTTTATCTTGGAATTAGGACATGTGCTTTAGTACTCCTCGCTAAAGTAAACTTCCATGAGTGTTGTAATTTTGATGTATACCTTTAGAAGTGACATAAGATAAAACTTGTGCTTGGTGCTCTTCACTTTATTTTTTTCCGACTGCCTCTATGAGATTTTGTAGGTAGTGAAGTCTTTACCCTCCTAATCACCTAAAATGTTGTAAACATACAGAATTCAGTCAAGCCAGTGTCATAGGTTCTAGACTATTCTGTCTTCTCAAGAACTAGAAGATATCCTTTAGGTACATAAGATGTATTGGGAAAAACAGATTCCATTTGAATTAAAATGACACAAGGTTAGCATCTTATGCTAAAAACTATAAGGCAATCACACTATAAGGCAATTTCAAAACTGAAAATCCTAAATAAGCAGATGAATTTGAAAGAGTACAAGATTAAGATTGGTATGTGGTCAACTCTCTAAAATAATCGGAGAATTTATAGAATGATTGAAGAAAATAAAGCAATCTGCATTTAATTAATTAATGTGAGAAATAACCTGAAAAACTATTCAGCTGCTTATTTTTTAATGCTCAAAACATAAAGCAATAAAATTGAATTGTGTTTTCTTGATAGAGCTGACAAGAGGGTAAGTTATGGCAAATAGTGCTTTTTAGGCTGCAAATTTTATAAGAAGGATAGCATTAGGGGACATGGAGGGGTAGCTTACTGTCAGTGTAAAAGACAAAACTTATCAGGACACAAGAGGAGTACAATGAAATTTGGAGAGAATTTTATAGCTAACTCATTAGCAGTGACAAAAGTCAAAACCTATTAGAAGATTGGGAGCTTTAGATTCTTGTAAAAAGTGCCAAAACATACCAGCAATACATCTGGGAACCACTCTTCAGACGTCAAGGAGAAAAACAGATCTTTAGATGAATATACTTTCAAGCTGTTGATGTAGCCTCTTTTGTTGAGCAATGCCTTTGCTAAGAAAAATTACCTCTCAAGAAAAAGAGCACAAGGAAAGAGTCAGCCATAAAACATAAATGGCTAGATTTTGCGAAAGCTAAAACATAAATGGCTAGATTTTGCGAAAGCTAAAACATATTTGATAGCTGCAAAGAAAGATGGCTTCTAACTTTTTTTTTTAAACTAATACGGGATCAGTAGTCTTGTCTCATGAAGTGAAAGTAATAGCAGAGTCTTGGAGATCAGCCTCTAAGCTTGAGATTGAAGTCTCAGTTTCCATATGTAAAGTAGCATGAACTCTTCTCCATTCTATGGAAATACCTCAAAAGACAGGATCTTACATTGAGATAAAATGGGGAAAAATGAGTTACTGATTTGTATTGGGGCAGGAAGATAATTTCTAGAGGTTTGTAGATCTTAAAATGAAAGTCATTTGAATTACTTGGTTCTGTTTGCACTGCACTACAAGTGGGTAGATAGAAGAATAAAGATTAAGAAGAAACTGTTGAATTTCCTCTACTTAACTAATTAGAAATCTCGCTGAATGGTACTGAGGGAATTCTGTAATAGTTTAAATTTTTTAACTTGTGCATAATTTACATACACATAATTAAAATACCCACATTTTCAGTGTATAGTTGGATCAGTTTTGAAAAATGCATGCATTTGTGTAACTTCACCACAAGATGGGATATTTTTATCACTCCAGAAAGTTCCATTGTGTCTCTTGCCAGTCAGGTTCCCTCTCCACCAGAAGCAACCATGTGATCCAGATCTTGTTTCTACCACTGTAAATTTTTTCTCTTCTAGAATTATACAGTATTTTTGTGATTTATTTAACTGGGTGTAATAAATTTTAAGACTTATCCATGCTCTGTGTATTAGTAGTTTGCTATTTTCTTTATGGCCTGAGAAAAACGAGTGTTCCAGTAAGGCAGAAAAATCGATTGGCTTAGAAATTAAAAGTAAAGACAAAAAAGCCACAGAGTTGTTAACTAGACTTCAGTAGGCAGAATGTTAAAATATTTAGGCTCTGTGCTAAGACAACATGAGTGCTGACAATATAGTACGTTTTTCTAAGACGCTAAACAGAGACAAGTGCCTTGCATCAGTGCTTCAAGTAGCAAGTACTGACTATCCACTCCTTTATTTTATTTTATTTTATTTATTTATTTATTTATTTATTTATTTATTTATTTATTTATTTTGAGATGGAGTCTCTCTCTGTCACTCAGGCTGGAGTGCAATGGTGGATCTCCACTCACTGCAACCTTCAGCTGCTAGGTTCAAGTGATTCTTGCCTCAGCCTCCCAAGTAGCTAGGCCTACAGGTGTGCCACAACTCCTGGCTAATTTTGGTATTTTTAGTAGAGATGGGGTTTCACCATGTTAGCCAGGCTAGTCTCAAACTTCTAACCTTAAGTGATCCACCTGCCTTGGCCTCCCAAAGTATTGGGGTTACAGGCATGAGTCACTGCACCTGGCCCACTCCTTTATTTTACCCACTGAATTGCTTATTGGGAATCATGTTTGGAGTATGTTGCGGTTGTCTCCATTTGTTTTGCTTCAGCAAGCCATTTGTGTATGTGTACTAAACATTAATATCACTAAGTACCTTTTTTTGTTGTTTTTTTTAATTTCATTTTTTTCAGTTTTCTTTCAAAGATCCCCTTTATGTGCAGGGGCTACATTCCAAGACCCCTAGTGGATGCCTGAAAACATGGATAGTACCAAACCCTATAAATACTTTTTTTTTCCCTAGGCATACATATATGTGATAATTTATAAATTAGGCATAGTAAGAGACTAACAATAACTAATAAAATAGAACAATGATAATAATATACTGTAATAAAAATTATGTGAATATGGTTTCTCTCAAAATATCTTACTGTACTGTACTCACCTTTCTTGGTGACCTGAAATGATCTGAAAAGATAGATCTGTCAATCTGATCTTTGGATGTGTAGTATATCATGCTGGACAAAAGATGATTCATATCTCAAGTGGGACAGTACAAAATCTCATCACACTATTTAGGACAGCGTGCAATTCAAAAGTTATGAATTTTTTATTTAATATTTTTGGACCTCAGGTTACTGCAGACAGCAAAACCACAGATAAGGAGATACCATCTCATGCCAGTTAGAATGGCGATCATTAAAAAGTCAGGAAACCACAGATGCTGGAAAGGATGTGGAGAAATAGGAACACTTTTACACTGTTGGTGGGAGTGTAAATTACTTCAACCACTGTGGAAGACAGTGTGGTGATTCCTCAAGGATCTAGAACAAGAAACTGCCGTTTGACCCAGGATTCCCATTACTAGGTATATACTCAAAGGATTATAAATTATTCTACTATAAAGACACTTGCACACGTATGTTTATTGCGGCACTGTTGACAATAACAAAGACTTGGAACCAACCCAAATGCCCATCAATGGCAGACTAGATAAAGAAAATGTGGCACATACACACCGTGGAATACTATGCAGCCATAAAAAAGGAGGAGTTCATGTCCTTGCAGGGACATGAATGAAACTGGAAACCATCATTCTCAGCAAACTGACACAAGAATAGAAAACCAAACACCACATATTCTCACTCGTGAGTGGGAGTTGAACAGTGGGAACCCATGGACACAGGGAGGGGAACATCACACACCAAGGCCTATCGGGATTGGGGGGCTGGGAGAGGGATAGCATTAGGAGAAATACCTAATGTAGATGATGGGTTTATGGGTGCACAAACCACCATGACACGTGTATACTAATGGAGCAAACCTGCACGTTCTACACATGTACCCCAGAACTTAAAGTATAATAAAAATAAATAATTAAATTGTTATCATTTGATGGTAAACATTTCCAAACTTACTAAATAGGCACGTTAAAGGAGTAATTCTCATCTGCTTTAAAGTTTATATTGCACCCAAATTTTGTTTTAAGTAAACATTTAAATTTGCTAATATCATTTGGATTCCTGTGTGTCATTGTTTTGTGCAAAAATTTTGGAGCTTCTTCCAACATTTCTTCTGTTTCATCTTGAAAGTAGCTTCTTGAAAAAGCATCACTTTAATGTGGTATTATTAATTTAGGTATCTCCATCATGATACCATGACAAGCATCTTCTAAATTTTGGGTTGCCACCTCAGTTCTACAAAATCTCATATCTATCGTTTCTTCAAATATTACATCCTCCTTCTGAGCCTCTGGTTGTATATCCATTATATCTTCTCACTGTATCCTCAATATCTTTCTTTCATTTTCCATTTTTCAGTCGCATGCCATATTCTGGATTATAGCTTCTGATCCTCCCTCTATGTCACTAAATCTCACTTCACCTTCTAATGTGTTGTTGAAATAATGGATTTAGTTCCTCAGTTTTTAAGAAATTTTTAAAAACTTCTAGATTCTCTCACAATTTTGGTCCAAATTATCTAACTTACAATTACTAGAAATAGAAATCAGCATCTTCTATATTTTTAAATGGTTTATTTATAACTATTTTTGTGTCAGCTCTGTAATTCTTTCCTTGTCATGCAAACTTCTTTTTTAAAATGTTATTTAAAATAGCTTTGGAAAGAGCATTGATTTAATTCATGGACAACTTTCCATATGATATGTAGATCCACTTTGTTTTTTTATTATTTTTTCTTTATTTTCTTTTATTTTTCCGTTTTCCATCTATGGAACTTATGGTAAAAACTGACAACTTGAAAGCCATTTTTAAAATTAAGCCTCTAGGACACAAATTATATCTCATGCTTCTCTTGGATCTTGATACTGACAGTATTTAACACAGTGTACAGTATGTGGCAAATATGGAGATGTAATACTGGTTTATTTTGGCTTTAGAATTTGTTTGGGGACTTTATAATTTTTAAATGAAACATTCATTGAATATTTGCTGTGTAATAGGCACTGTGTTAATTGCTTGTCTGTGTTAATACATTGCATTGTCTAATCTTTACAACTCACTGATAAATGGTATGTTATTTTTCACAGAACAGAAAATTGGTGCTCAAGCATTTAAGTGCCTTTGAATGTAACAGAGGTTTGATAAGGGTATTTATAACAGTTTAATCTGAACAGGAACCACCAGTAGAATGTATTTATATTCCTCATCTTGTCTATATTTAGGATGTTTTCACAACAGTTTAAACAGCATGACTTCTTATATTGTTGCAAAACATGTTTGTGTTAAACTTCCTGTATCTTTGTGTTTGGTTTTCTTTTTTTTTCTCTGTCTTGTTCCCTAATTTATAGTTGAATATTTTCACTTAAACACTCTAAAACTGCAAAAGTATGGGAACAGAAAAATGTTACCATTTTAACTTAGCTTAATCACCTGTAGGTCTGAAAACAAGGTGGCCTTCAGTCAAATTAATTGGAACTTGGCATAGTAAATCTTCAATTTAACCTTAAATTTGGAGTTGACATTTTTATTGTTAGAATAAGCCTTTAAAAAATATATGCAATTAACATTTTTGTTATTAGAAATTGTGGGTTTTCCCCCTAGTTTGCTGAAACCTTTTCTTGTATTAAAAAAAAAAAAAGATTTTTTTACATTTAGAAGGCAATTTCTCTAGCATATATATTTGTTACATTAAGATTGCTCAGTCATAAGATAAGGGTTTTGTAAAGTGATGTGGCATTTTAATTTCAATAGATGCTTTATTACCATTGATAAGGCAGAACACATTAATTAATGCCCTAGGTTTTGACGTAATCCTCATTGTGTAATTGTTAACTTGTTGAATGTTATTACATGTTTTAATAAACAGAAGATAATGTTGCCTACTTTCTCAGAACATAAATTTAGTTGTAAATGTCACAGGAGCAGTTTCGTAGATAAAAATGTAATTTTGGCTTACAATAGTGACTTGTTTTCTAGTTGTAAGTAAACGTGTGACATATCTTTGCTCTAAAAGCGTAGACTAGAATTACAAAACTAATATTTCATAAAGAATTTTTAGAAATATCTTATTTAGAAAACATTACTAGAAATTGTCATTTATGTTGTAGTTTTTCTTTTTAGCCTTTTAAAAACTATAAATAATCAAGACATTTTTGTCATAAGATATTAAAATAATCTAGAAGTTCATTTGGTAAATCATGAGTCTTTGTTGACTAAAGAAATTCCTTAAATTCTCTGCCCCAGGATAGCTATTTTAAGTACTTTGATAAATGTCCCTAATCCTTTTTAAAAATACACATTTTCATACAAATGAACACACACACACACACACAGACACTGCTTTTCACTTGTTTGGGATCTTTCCTTGTCGGTACATAAGTTTACCTCCGTTTTTTAGCTGCTTAATATTCCTTATTATTAATGCACTGTAATTTATTAAACCATTATGTTGACAGCATTTAAGTTGTTTGTAATTTTTATTGTTATGTTGTTTTGGGTAGTTAAGAGTACTGTCTTATGAGCCAGACTGCCAAGGTTTGAATCCCAACTTTGTCATTTACTAGCTCTGTAATTGGGCAAGTTATTCATCTTTTCAGTTTCATTCTTATATTAGGGGATAAAAATACCACTCACATCATTAAGTTGCTTTGTGTTTAGAACAGTGCCTAGCCACAGAGTAAGCGTCAGATGTTTGTTTGCCCTAACAATGATGATAATATCCTTGGTGCGTGTTAATTCTGTAGAAGACTTCCAGAAGTAGAATTGCTCAAAAGGTTTGCACATTTAAAATCTTTCAAGTTATATCCAAACTGTCCTCCAAAAAGTTTTTTCCACTTTACATTGGTAAACCATGTGAAAGTATCCATTTTGTTTTTGGCATTTTTGCTAACATATTATTAGGCTTTGTGGTTTGAACAATATCATGGATAAAAGTGAACATGTTATATAGTTTTGTTATTTTTCTGATTTTTAGTTTGAACATCATTCCTTATGTTTTTAGCCTTTTATATATTTTTTAATAAATTGCCCCCATTATTTTAAAATTTATCTCTTATCTACATATAGGAGCTGATTTTACCTTTGTTAGCAGTTTTACCTGTATGCAGACAGTGATAGATATCTTAGGGTTACCTTACATATTTAAGGCATGTGTTAATATTGCTATTCAGATACCTAGAAATCTAACTGGCCCTTTTGAAAGCACAAAATAGGATAGAGGTGAAGAAAGCTAGGTGATGAAAAGCTCTTGGCACTAATTTTTCAAAACACATACGTAAAAACCAAGATCACACACAAACACCTCTCAGATTCTGACTTGACTTTTATCTTATTAGTGTCTGGTACATGGTAGGAAATTACTATTTCTAAATTGAACTCAATTCTCCATCAAATAGACTACCTCTTGATAAGTCTTATTGATTGTAATAATGTTATACACACTGATTAGTTTAAAATTATACCACTACCTCCTTATAAAATTTGTTTGAGAATTTAGCTTTTTTGTCTTTTGCTATACTTTAAATTCTAAATTTGAAAGGACAGCTTAATTGCTTTCATTTAAAAATGTGATTTTTTTTTTTTCCTCTTACATCTTTCAGGAAAACAACTTTCCATACCCTGTCCTGAAGTACTAATAGCTGATATCAGGGAACTAGTGTATGAGTTTATAATTTATTGTTTGTAAGTTGTCTAACTCTAGTGTATTGGTTTTCAACAGTATAATGATAACCAGAAATTCTCAATGAGAATCTCTGCAAAAACAACCCTGCTATGCTTGAATAAAAACCCTGTTATCCTTTCTTTGTAATTTTTTACATTGTTTCATCCGCCATTTTATTGTAAAATTGTATTATAATGGCAAAATAGTCATAATTTTCATTGTTAAAATTAAGCAAAAATGTATTTTGAGTGACTGTATTAAGAAAAATTGAAAATTACTTATTTCTGAATGATCTTGGACTCAGAATTTATGTCCCAAGTCCTGTTACTATAAGCTTCATGACCTTGCTAACTTCTGAAACTGAACTTTTATTTTTCATTTATGGAATAAGATAAGAAAATTTGTTTCACTGATTTTGCTGGATTCTGGTGACAGTCAGATGCAATATCATGTAAAATTGTTTTGTAAAAAGTGTTGCATATGAATATGACAAGTTTCTAAAAAAATGGCTGATGCCGTTAAAGAATCACGCTTTAGTTATGACTGTACTACTAAGCAGATACAAGGAGTACCTATTAATAATTAGGGGTAGTATGTTTTCAAGGAAATAGTAAAAATAAATTATCTATGTAAAAAGTTTATTTATAAGGGATATGTTACACAAAATTATAGAAGTATTTATAATAAATGTGTAATCCCAAAAGAATTAATGAGAATTTTGCGTGTTCCTAAAACAAGCAGTAGGATGATTAACAAACAAAGTCATAAATATGGTCCTCATCCATTCCTTAATTCTAAGCTAGTTAAACATACATTTTCTAGGTGAGAGAGAACAATATTTTTCTTTCTTGGAAGCCTCACTTGGATTTGTTTAACTCTTCTTTTTAATCTTTTATGGAGAGGAAGTAATGAAGTTTTTTCTTTCACATAATAAAAATATGTTTTTATTTGAGTGTTTTAGCTCGTATACATATTTGTTTTCAAATTTTACTAAATTTTATGCATCCTGGTAGTTTTTCAAATAACTGACAAGGTCCCCCTTAATTTGTATGTTATTCATTTTTATTAAACAGATAACAGTGTCATTAAATCTTGGATTATCTTATAATTAATATTCCACATTTGAATGTATTCTTCCTGAACATATAGTTGAATTCAAATTTCTTTATCCCCTTTTGGCTGGCTAAAATATTTTATTTTAAGATAAAGCAAGGGACTTTTCTGACACCTTATTTATATTTTCAGTGACAAACTGTAAAGGAACACTGACTTAAAGCAGATTTCTTTTTTGCTAATATGTTTAACTTTTAACTATTAGAATTCTGAATTTTTTTTTAAATAAATTATGTCCTTGTTTTACTGGTTCTTACTAGAGCTGTTAGCATATCAAAACTGTAATTCATACAGTCTTTGAAAAGCTATGTTTTGCCTAATTATTCTAATTTTTCTTTAAATATGTTTTAAGTAAAACAATACAATGTGGTTAAAGGACCCTTTGTATCCTCCCCAATCATATTTATTCCCTTTCCTTCTTTCTTTCTGATAGAAGCAACCACAGTCTTGTAATTTGTGTGTACTTTTTCTGCCCAAGTTAAATTACAGAAGTGATCATCCATCTGTGCGTGTGTATGTAATCATCCATAAACATTATATAATGCCACTTGACATACTTTTTATTCCACTTTCTTATTGAGATCTCATTTACAAAATGAAATCCATAGATCTTCAGTGTAGAGTTTTTATTGTGACAAATACATACACCCATGTAACCCATATCTGTTTCAAAATATAGAACATTCTTCCTTACCCTAGGAAGCTCCCTTAGGCCCCTTCCAAGATAATCCCCTGAACCCAGAAGGCAGCCACTCATTATTTTTTCTTACCCTGCATTAGTGCTGTTTACTACATTATGCAGTATTGTACTTCTTAACGTCTAAATTCTTTTGCTCAGCATGTTTTTGAGAACCTATGTTTTGTGCATCAGTAGTTCATTTCTTTTTACTGCTGAGAAATGTTCTAATGTTTGGCTATATTACAGTTTGCTCATTCTCCTAGTTTGCTTTTCATTATTAATATCTAGCTGAATTCTACTATGGTGAAGGAACATATTCTATATATTTCAGATCTTTGAAATTTGTTGAGATGTTCTTTATAGCCCAGCCTATGGTCAATTTTTGCACTATAAAATAATGTGATTTGGCAATGGTTAAGTGTAATGGTCTACTGTGATATAATAAATATATATTTGGTCTTTGTCCCCTGGTTCCTGGGACAAGCTCCTTCATGCCTTGTAATTTCTTGAATGATGGGGTGATCTTTTGAATGATGTAGAGCATGTTTGGTTAAAATATTTGGTCTTAATCACTGGCTCCTGACACTAGAACTTCTGAAACCCTTGGAATCTCCCGAGCGATAAGAGTCTTTAGACATCTCATACTAATGAGATGACTGGTTGTCGGGGAGGGAGGCAGAAAGACCAAGACATGATTAAAAGGTAGAAATTTTTAACACTACCCACTGACCTCCACAGAGAGATGAGAGAGGCTGGAGATTGAGCTAATTACCAATGGCCAATGATTTAATGATCCCTTCATAAAAAACCCTAAACTGTAGGATTTGTAGAGAGCTTTTGAGTTGGTGAATATGAGAAAGTACTGGCAGAGTAGCATGGTGAAATCTCACACCATCCCTCTCCTTCCCACCTGGGAGGTAAATTATCTCTTTGTCCAGCGTATCTGGACGAAGACTCTACACACTACCTGGCTGTTAGTCATCTACATTATCTTCTCCTGACATCCAGCCATAGACATTGTCATGGCTTGATAATGCAGGATCACCAGAAGCAGATGATCCTCCTTCTAATGTATTGTAAGAAGGTCAAAGTAGCTTAACACTACATCACAATGCCTGTCATTCACCCTGCTTCATCTCGTCACATATGCATTTTATCATTACATATCATCACAAGAAGAAAAAGGATGAATATAGTGCAATAAGATATTTTGAGAGAAAGATCACATTTACATAACTTTTATTGAATGTATTATTGCAATTGTTTTGTTCCTGTTATCTCTTACTGCTCCTGATTTGCAAATTAAATTTTTTCATACGCACATATGTATATGAAAAAAACATAGTATTTAAAGGGTTCACTACTATCTGTGGCCTCAGGCATCCACTGGGGGTCTTGGAGCGTATCCCCCATGGATAAAGCAGTGACTACTGTCCTGATTTTTTTTTTTACTTCCGTGTTCTATCAGTTACTGAGATCTGCATTTTGGTCAACTTTTGCTTACATCTTTTAAGCCTACCATATCCCTGATGCATTGACCTTTTACTTTTATAAAGTGTACCCCTATGTATATAGTAATTCTTACTTCATTATAATATACTTCATCTAATATTGGTATAGGTATATCAGCTTTCTTGAGCATGTATATGGTGTTTTTCCATCTTTTTGCTTTCAGCCTTTCTATGTGCTTTTATTTAAGTAATATATAGTTCTCCTTTTTTAAGCCAGATTGATTGACAGTAGTTTTATTTTCACTGAAGTGTTTAGTCTACCTGCCTTTAATGTGCACACTGATAGGTGTTTCATTAGTCAGTGCTCTTTTTTTCCAGTTCTGATTATTTTTTGATTAATCAAATATTATTTATTATTATTTCATTTTCTATCTTGTTGTAGTTACTCATTCTTTTGTTATTCTTTGAGTGGCTCCCCTAGAGATTATAACATATATTCTTTACTTATTAGTCTACTCTAAATTAGTACTTTTAACAATTCCTGGACAATGCAGGAATCTTAGAATATTTTAACCTCATTTGTGCCCATTCCACCCCTGCATTTGTGCTATTGTTGTCATATATTTTAAATCTATCTTTTTTTTTCTTTTTTTTGAGATGGAGTTTCGCTCTTTGTTGCCCAGGCTGGAGTGCAATGGTGCAATCTCGGCTTACCACAACCTCCACCTCCTGGGTTCAAGAGATTGTCCTACCTCAACCTCCCGAGTAGCTGGGATTATAGGCATGCACCACCAAGCCTGGCTAATTTTGTATTTTTAGTAGAGACTGGGTTTCACCATGTTGGTCAGGCTGGTCTTGAACTCCTGACCGTAGGTGATCTGCCCGCCTTGGCCTCCCAAAGTGCTGGGATTATAGAAATCTATCTCTTTAAACCTCACAATTTATTATTATCATTTTAGTATTGCTATCAATTATGTTATTATTACCAACATTCATTTGGATTTACCCACATACTCACCCTTTATGGCTCTCTTCATTCCATCCTCTCTTTTCATGTTTTAAACAGGGATTTAATCAGGGAGCATTTTTCTTCTGAAACCCTTTTTTTAATACATCTGCTAGTGACTGTGTTTTTGTTTGAAAGCATTTTTATTTTGAATCTATTTATTTTGCTTTTTATTTTTGAAAGTTATTTTCACTGGTTATAGAATTCTAAGTTAGCATTACTTTCTTTTGGTACTTTAAAGCTATCATTTTGTTGTCTCTTATTTTTACTGAAAGCTTGTATTCCCAACAGCATTAACTCAAGCATACTCTGATAGTGACCCTATGGTCTAAGGAGAGTATGTGTTTGGAGTTCTGATCTAAAGAATCTGGGGGTAGCCAACTAGCGATTCACTTCTTATCTAAGAAGGGCATCTCAACCCCTGGCCCATTCCTTGGAATACAGGCCATACAGGGGATTGAGACCCTTTGTTGTGGGTTAGATGGAGGTTGCTAGGTGGAGATTTCTAAGTAAAAATGCTATGTAACTTGTACACTTTTAAGAAATAGTTGCAGTTTTCCTAATCAGCCCATTGCTCCTGGACCACCTCATATATGTCTTTAATAAACCCTATGGCTTGTTCACTGGCTTGGGGTTTCCTCTTCAGCCTCTCAAACATACTATCCCTATTGGAGTCAGTAGGAGTCCCACACAACAATTGGCAGTCCAGCGAGAAAGTTGGAAAGAATCCTGTGAGCACCAAGATGATGCGATCAGGGAAAAGGAAATCCACAAGGGAAACTCTGGGATGGCCATCCACATCTATGTGGGGCCCAATAACTGCTATCCTTGATGGATGAGGCCCACTGCATGAGTATGGGGATGCCCCATAACACCAAAAGGTCTGGAAGAGCTGGTGCAGGGGGTAGATCCAACTAAGTGAAAGTCATATGCCCAAGCTATGACAGCCATAGTTCATTGGCAGCTCCTGTGTGTTGAGGAGCCACTGAGGCTGAGGTCACTGCACAGGCAAGGGTGCATCAGTTATAAGGCAAGCTGTGATTAGAAAGAAATGCTTAGTTAGCTCAGACTAAAATGTTGGAGACCTTACTGTCCTGCTTGTGCCAACAGAATGACAGAATGGACACTCTGGCTTGCCACATAATTCGTTTGAAGAGTTGTCAACTGCCAGGCCGACAAATTAGGGCTGTCATGAATAAATCATCCTGTAACTAAGCTAAGTCCTGGGACCTCATGGAGAGCTCTAGTGGGAAGGAGGAAGAAGACTAGGATGAGTCCATAGAGGTTCCCATCCTCTCTGCATGTACATTGGCCACCACCAAAGTAAAAGTGGACCCCACAAGAGGAAGCCCCTCAAGACTTGCCCTGCCTGAAAGAGGGCAGCACACCACAATGTGGAATTATACCACTGTGGAACTAGGAAATAGGTTCAAACAGAAGAGGAGAGAGTCAGTCATAGGGTGGTTTCTCTGTCCATGGGACATGAGGGCAGAGAATACTATACTCTCTAGATTCGAGATGAATAAAATGGCATCCATCACAAAGCACCTGGTCCTGAGGCAGCATTTCTATGGCACCAGTAATGAGGATCAGACCATCCCCCTCCTTAGCTGAGTGGTTGTGGGCTTCAAGGGGGCCTGGCCAAATGAGGGAGACATCTCCACATCTCCTTTGCAATGGCAGACTATGAAAAGGTTGCAGGACGTCCTCTGGGAGTGGGGAATGAAACATGCTATTAATATTTATGCTAAAAATCATCACGATCCCAACAATGAATTGGTTACTGCCCGAATAAAAGATATAAGTCTGCAATTGTCACCTAAGTAGTGATATAGGATGCCAGTTTCCATCTTAAGCACCCTAATATGGCAGCCAGTATCCCGGGCAGCCCAAGTGGCCACTGACTTAAGGGAAACAGAAAAACTGCATAAGCAAGAGGTATGCACTGCTGGATGAAAGACAAGGGAGCCATGAAAAAAAAAAGGAAACAGTCGAGGGGCTTGTCAGAGTGATTTGCCGATAGATGTTGGCAACCTGCTGATGGCAGGGATACCTACTGAAAAAAAAATAGATAAAAAGTCTAATATTGTTTTGGTTAGACTGTAATAAAAACTCAAGCTGGAACAGCACTTTGCTAAGGAGCCACAGGCTCAGCCTACCACACCTCCCATACAGAGATGGCAGGCACTAACCCCTTTAGCCTAGGATAAAGGCCAAGGCCTCAGAATCCCAATAAAAGCAATGATGGCCAAGGACCAGAGGCCTCGTGTAAAACTATATATAAGTCACCTAAAAATAAACAGACTGTGCTTGCTCTAGTGCAGTGGTTCCTCACCTTTTTGGCACCAGGGACCAGTTTTGTGGAAGACAGTTTTTCCTAAGCCTGGGGATGGGGGGATGTTTTGGGATGAAACTGTTCCACCTCAGATCATCAGGCGTTAGATTCTCATCAGGAGCATGCAACGTAGGGATCTCTTGCTTGCGCAGTTCACAATAGGGCTCTTACTCCTATGAGAATCTAATGCCACCACCGATCTGACAGGAGGTGGAGCTCAGGGGGTAATGCTCACTTGCCTGCCACTCACCTCCTGCTCTGCGGCTCAGTTCCTAACAGGCCACAGACCAGTGCCAGTCTGCTGCCCAGGGGTTGAGGACCCCTTCTATAGTGGATACTGGAGCCAAATACACTCATAAATGGTAACACCTATCAGTTCCAAGGGCCTATAGCAGCAATGGATAGTAAAGGGGGATGGGGAATGAGGTATAAAGGTTGAACTACTATTACAAGTTGGGAGACTGTCACGAAGACCCTATTTAGTATATATAGCTCCTATCCCAAAATACATCTTGGGAATGGGAATCTTGTCAGGCTTGACCCTCCAAACTGACAAAAAATTCAAACTGAGAGTTAGAATGACAAAACAATCACGGTAACACAAAATGGACACCAATACAGTTGCCAGCCCCATAGCAAATAGTAGCGCTGAAGCAGTACCACTTGTGAGTGGGGGTTGGGGGCACAATAAAATCACAGAAACTATTAAGGAGTTAGCCGAGGTGGGCATTATAAGGCCAGTAGTGCACAGCCCATAAAACAACCCTGTGTGGCCTGTACAAAAACCTGACGGGACATGGAAAATAACAATACATTACCAAAAATTAAAATACCACTTCCCTTCTGATGAAAATAGGACAGGTGCTTGGCATGTAATGTTTTCTTATTAATTTAGCCAAACCTTCTTCAGCATCCCCATTTCCCCCAAGTCAAGACCAATTTACATTCAGCTAGAAAGGAGAACAATGGACCTTTACCATCTTGCCCCAAGGATATTTACATAGCCCCACTATCTGTGAGGGTCTAATGACCACAGACATCAATCAATGGACTACCCTGGAGAGGGTACATGTTTTCCATTAAATTGATGATATCATGCTAACTAAGTCTTTTTCTACCTTACAAACTGCAGTGGTTTGTACCTTACAAATTGCAGTGGTATGGAGGTTGCTAGTCCCCACCTTGCCATCTCACTTGGCAAACAGAGTATGGGCAGCACAGACGTTAAGGGTCCATGCTTATCAATCAAATACTCAGTGTCATCTGGTTGGGTAAGAGTAAAGTCGAGTCGTTCTCTCTGCCATTATAGATCAGGTATAGGACTACCCGTGTCCTACCACACCAAAGCAGTTGCAGACCTTCTTAAGCCTTATAGGGTATTAGTGTCCTTTTATTCCCCGCTTGGCCCAACTCCTCAGGCCTCTATACCACTTAATCAAGATGGGGGTTCACTGGAACTGGTCCACAGAAGACGATGAGGCCTTTAAACAAACTAAAGTCGTAATGAAACAAATATAAATCCTGGAAACTCTAGTACAGGGACAACCTTGTGAATTGGACATAGCCAGTTACCCTGAGGGATGTGCCGTTAGGGTTCTAGTCCCAATTATGGAAGGGGGCTGAAGCTAAATATATCATCATGGAGCAACAACTCAATGCTAAATATCGTCTCTTACAGCAGTGGACAACATGACAAAGGGGCTCCCAATGCTGGTATGCACTCAGTATCCCATAGCAGGTTGGTTAAAGGATACCTTCCAGAAACCAAAGTCTGGGAATTCCCAGAGACAGATATGGCCAAATAGCATACATATCTGCAACATTAGTCTCCAAACAAGGGGAGCACATCAACTAATAGTTCCTTAAGTGCAGAGTTCCATTTGGTGCTCAGCCCTGTCACCTGTTTGACAACTGAAGGACAGTCTTTTATTGAGGTCACTGAGCCTGGTTTAATCAAATCCCAAGTGCTTAGAAAAACCTTCAATACAGTATGATTTCTATTATGTTTGGCATTCTCTTTTGTTATAGTTTGTATTGCTGCCACAGCATTTGGCTGCACATACTGCTCCTCCGCATACCTGGCCCCCAAAAATCACACACAAAAAAACATGATAAAAATGTGAGGGCCATTCAAGAATATGCTGAGATGGAGTGTATGGCAGATGCACTTTACAGCAGTAACTCCAGCATACCCTAAGAATGGCCGTATGGTCTAAGTAGAATGTGTGTTCGTGTTCGAGCTTCCAAGCTAAGGAATCCGGGAGTGGGCAACGCGAAGATTCGCTCCTTATCTATGAAGGACATCTGAACCCCTAGCCCATTCCTTGGAATGCAGGCTGAACAGGGGATTAGAGACCCTTTGGGGTTAAGTGGAGGTTGCTAGGTGGAAATTATAAAGTTAAAATGCTATTTATGCTTTTTATGCATAAATAACTTTTTGTGTTTTATTATGCATAAATGCTTTCTACAAATGGTAGCAATTTTCCTGTCCAGCCTGTCACTCATGGACTGCCCTGTAAGTTCTCAGTAAACTCTGTCTCATTTGTTGATTCTGGGTCTCTCCTTCAACCCCTTAAACACAGTGCCATCCCTATTGGAGCCAGTAGGGGTCCAGCACAACCAAAGTCAGCTGTTACTCTTATTGTTGATTCTTTGAAGGTACTAGATTTTACCCTCTGGTTGTTTTTAAGATTTTCTGTTGGTCTTTTTTTAAAAAAAAAAAAAAAAAAAACAGCTTTGCTATGATATCCCTAGGTATAATGGGGTTTTGTTTTTGTCCCACAAGAATTCTTTTCTTCTTTTATCTTCTCCATATTCACACTGGGTATTTTCTTTTGGTCTGTCTTCCAGGCCATTAATTCTCTTCTGTAGCTAATCTACTATTAAACCCATCTATTAGCTTTTCAATTTCATTAATCTTGTTTCTTAGTTCTACAATTTCCGATTGCTTCTTTTTTTTCCCCTAAAGTTTAGGTCTTTAATTAATTTTTCCTTCTATTTTTCTTCAACAGTAATCACACTTATTCTAGAGCATGTTTTTATTAACATCTATAGGTCTGGATTTTTGTTTGTTTGTTTGTTTTATTTTAGTCACTTGGCTCTGTCTCCTAGAATGCCTGGTAACTTTTGGTTGAATGCTGGATATTATATAAAAATTTGGTACAGGTCTGTTTGCTTCCAGAAAATATTTAATACTCTTCTGACTGATGGTTAGAATAAGGGCAGATTTCAATTAAATCAGGGATTAAGATGATTTTAGGCTGGATTTCAGGATCCATTTATTTCCTGTATTTTCCACAGTCTCAATTCAAACTTGGGGTGTTTATCTGAGCCACTCTCCCTTTGAGGATCGTGAATGCCAATTTTTATTTCCTCTGCTATTTGGGAATGCTGAAAGCCCTCTTAGCATCAGTTTTAGCTTGGTGGTTGTAGTCTTCTTCAGCCCCTGAAAATACTTTGAAGGCAGAAGTCCAACAGAAGATCACTTCTCTGCAGGGTCACCTTTCTGTTACTCCCCTTTTTCTAGATTCTTGATTCTTGAAGTTCTCAGTGCTTTAGTAGACCTGAACTCCAGTTTTTGTGTTGGAGTTCCCCATCACCATAAGAAGGTCTAAAGGTACTGCTTTCTGCTAATGCTACCCAGGAACTGGCAAATGTCTAAAGGGAAAAAGTGGAAGAGGATATAAGACTTAATTCAACAAATGCTGCTTTTCTGTCCTGGAGCTTGGCTTCTCCTGTTCTGGCAACCTTGGTTTTTTCTACTGTGTCTTTAAGCATATTTGTATTTTATCAGCTTTTACAGTCTTTTTCAGTGGGAGGTTTGATCTAACAAAACTTTTCTGATAGGTGGAAATGGGTATCTAATTCCTAGCATTTTATCATTGTCAAAATTTCCTTTATCATAGTTGTTTCATTAATCTCTCAACTATAAACTGAGTGTTTTAAGCAGATTAAAAATATCATATAGGCCGGGCGCGGTGGCTCAAGCCTGTAATCCCAGCACTTTGGGAGGCCGAGACGGGCGGATCACGAGGTCAGGAGATCGAGACCATCCTGGCTAACACGGTGAAACTCCGTCTCTACTAAAAATACAAAAACTAGCCGGGCGAGGTGGCGGGCGCCTGTAGTCCCAGCTACTCGGGAGGCTGAGGCAGGAGAATGGCGTGAACCCGGGAGGCAGAGCTTGCAGTGAGCTGTGATCTGGCCACTGCACTCCAGTCCGGGTGACAGAGCGAGACTCTATCTCAAAAAAAAAAAAAAAAAAAAAAAAAAAAAAAAAAAAAAAATATCATATAATACTGAACTGTATGCAAAAATATGAAGACCAACCATTTTACCCTTAGTACAGATGAGTGACAAATACATCATTGTGAAAATATATTTTTTCTGTCAGATTGAGTTTTGCTTTCTGCACCAGAATAACATCACTCAAGTCTCTATTTATAAGGTGGACAAGCAAGATTGTCACAAATTTTCCACTACTGACATCGATGGAGCCATGACAATTTGGGATTTCTGCTTTTCTTTGAATGCCCTCTAGTGGAAATTTTATTGAAATGAAATAACCAGAAATTGAGACTAACGAAAGGTTCTATATCATCCAGAAATAAAGTTTAATTATGGTTACATAATGTACATAAACTTTATTCTTTTTAACCAACTTTTTTTTTTTTTTAAGTTTTATTGAGATACAATTACGTATCGTAAAGCTTAAAGTGTACAGTTCAATGGCTTAAGTATATTTATGGCAGTCTGCAACCATCACCATAATCTAATTTTGGAACAATTTTATCATTCCCAAAAGGAACTTAATATGCATTGGCAGTCATTGATTCCCACCCAAACCTCCCAACCCCCACCCCTTAGCAACCACTAATCTACTTATAACTCTATAGGTTTGCCTGCTCTGGACACTTTACATGTAGCCAACTCTTGACTATAAAAAACTTTGAGGAAGCATGGTAGATGAAGAAAAAATCACTTAATGTCATTGGTTTTTAAAATTAGTTTCTGTTCCACAATTAATACATGCTAAACGCTAAGAGTGAGAAGATGAAAGACCCAGTCCTTACCTCAAGAATTTGACAGTACTGAAGAGATTCCAAGGCTATAAGCATTTACAACATAGGAAGATTAGAGGTAATAGAAAGTGTCTCTAGGAACAAAAACTGGGAAAACTTAGATGCAGATGACAAGTGAAACCGTCCTAGAGGTTCATTTCTCAAACTTAGTTGTTTTTTGTTGTTTGGTTTTGGTGGTTTTTGTTTTGTTTTGTATTTTTTTAGCATTTAGTTTCAGCTTCGTTCAGTTTTGAGACACAGTCTTGCTCTGTCGACTAGGGTGGAGTGCAGTGGTGTGATTCTGGCTCACTGCAGCCTCGACCTCCTGGGCTCAAGCCATCCTCCTGCCTCAGCCTTCTAAGTAACTTGGACTACATGTGCATACTACCATGTCTGGCTGATTTTTTAAATTTTTTGTAAAGGCAGAGTCTCACTATGTTGCCCAGTCTAGTCTCGAACTCCTGGGCTCAAATGATCCTCCTGCCTTGACCTCCCAAAATGCTGATCTTACAAGTTTGAGTCACTGTGCCCAGCCTCAAACCTTGTTTTGAAGAATAAGTAGGAGTTAGCCAACGGAAGATCATAAAAATGAATATTCAGTTTAGAGGGAGGTGCACATGCAAGTGGAGAAGGATGAAAGAGCCTGTTTCATTTAGGCAGTTGTAAATAGTGAATCTAGAAATATTGTAACCAGATCATGAGATATTAGAGTAGAAAGTGGGTCAGAATTGACCTACTTTGGCAGAGGCTAGATAATAACCTGTGTAATCCTACTGAGAGATATGAATTTTATCATGAAAGCTATTGAATAATTTAAGAATGAACATATTAATATTTTGTAAAGGTTATTCTGACAGCAGATTGAGAATGAATTGGAATCAAGAAATCCAGTTAAAAGATTATTGCAAGAGCAACTAAACAGTGTTTCATCAGCACTATACCTGCCAGTATGTGTAGAGGTACTTCTCTCTTTATAATGGCTGTACAGTATTCCACTGTATGAATGTGATATCTTAATCCAGTATTTCATTGAAGAACACTTGGATTGTTTCCCTTTTTTTAGTTTCACAAAAAAAAGTACTACAGTGAACATCTCTGGCAACTTGGATAGATTTTTTGATAGAACACATTCCTAAAGTGGAGTTGCTGAGACAAAGGTAGATGTGTATTTAGAATTGTGATAGTGTTATGGGAAGGCAGGCCTTGAGCATGAGATGTCCAGATTCTTAGCGTGTTGAACAAAGAGTTGAGCAAAATGCACAAAGTAAGAAAGGAACGAAACAGCGAAAGTAGGGATATATTGAAGTGAGATAACACTCCACAGGATGGGAGTGTTTTAACCAGATTAAAAAGATCAGATAATACTGAACTATATATAAAAATATGACATGAAGACCAACTATTTTACCTTTAGTACAGAGAAATGACAAATACATCATTTGTGCTTTAGGAGCCCCACTCACAAGGTTTTCTGGGGTTTAAGTACCCCTTTTGAGGTCCCTATTGGCTACTCACTAGGTGGATGAAGGATTTGGCCTGTGGCCGATTAATAGCTGCGGTGAGTTCGTCTGTGGCCAACCAGAGGCCAGAGTGGACTGGCACCCTATGCAGATAAAGGGATAGCCCGCACTTGGCCCACGGCCAATCCGTGGCACTTTCCCTTTCCACCTGAGACTTAGTGGAACAGAGAGACTTGAAGAGGGAGTAACCTCTGATCCTTGTTACTAGGCTGTAGAGAGATGGGGATTTTTCTTTTGTTCCAGCTTTAGGAAGTAGCATGAATTGGCCTTAGGTTCTCTGCCTTCAGACCCAGGTGTTTTCTTCCAGCTTTAGGAAATTAGCACGAATTGGCCTTAAATTCCCTGCCTTCAGACCCTATTCTTCTGCCTTAATAGGTGTTACCAAATTGTCTTCTGAAAAAATTGAAAACCTTTACACGATCTCCAACAGTACTTGAGAGGACATACATAGTGACAGCACTAGATATTTTTTATGTTGTCAGCTTTACTGTTTGATTTGCAAGTAATGATGCCTCATTTTAGTTTGCATGCTTTTTAATAATACTTAATTGATTAGTCTTGCACATTTTTGTAAGTTGTTTGTATTTGTCTACTAATTAATTGCCTGTGTACTTTGTAGTTTTGCTGTTTGGTGGTTCACATGTTTCTTATTGATTAACAAGAATCTTTTGTATATTGGATCTTTTACTTTAGTTTTTTATTGTGTTTGGTTTGGTTTGGTTTGGTTTGGTTTGGTTTGGTTTGGAGACAGAGTCTCACTATGTTGCCCAGGCTGGTTTTCAACTCCTGGGCTCAAGAGATCCTCCTGCCTCAGCATCCCAAGAAGTTGGACTATAGGTGTCTGCCGCCATGTCTGGTAGGTATTTTTAAATTCTTTTAGTTATTTTAATTATTTTTATTAAATAATTTTATTTTTAATTTAATTATTTTAATATATGTTGTAGATGCTATTTCTAGTTTGGTTTTTGTTTATGCTTTAAATTTTTTTATGTTGTGATTTTGAATGCATTTTTTGAGAAAAAAAATGTCAGAAAGATAACTTACAAAAAACGTGTTAGGCTCAGAGATTTTAATAGGTTACTTATTTTAAACTTCCAAGGAATAGATTACATTAATACTATCAAAACCTAAGGGGAAAAAAAGCCTTTCATTTCTTGTTTATAAAGCAAACATAACACTGATTCTGAAATCCAATTTAAAAAAGATCCACTTAAAGAAATCTTATATGAACATGGATACACAAATCTTAACCACTTGATGAAGTATTAGCAAATTTAATGTTATCAGCAAATTAAATGAATAATATACTGTGATCAAATTGATTCAGGTCAACTATACAAAAATGGTTCAATATTAAGGAAATATATAAGTAGGTCAGAGGATTTTTAAGGTGGTTATCATTATAATAGATGCCAGAAAGGTATTTTATAAAAGTTAAAATCTCTGATTTTTATAACCTTAGTAAAATTTGATTAGATGAGTAGCTCCTTAATTTCACAAGCATATATCTGAAGACAAAACAAATTACATGTTTCATGGAGAAGCATTAGCAGCATTTGCATTAATGTCAGCAACAAGGCAAGGATGCTTGTTATAAGCACTTTTAGTTTTACCATTGTTTTGGGAACTGTAAGGCAATTCAGTTATGTAAGAAAAGTATAAGATGTAGTTAATAATAAAAATACCTATTAATTACTGAGAATTTACTTTGTGCATGGTACTGTTCTTTGTTACTAAACATTATTTTCTCATCACAGATTGTGATACTAACACAAATAGGTGCCACAAATGTAGAAACTATTTTATGCTCATAGAAAGTTGTAGAAACTGAGGCAGTGAGAGTTTAAGAAACTTATCTAAGCCAGTAAATGTTGGAGGCTAGATTAGACCTAGGCATTCTGACTCCACAGCTTAACACTCTAAATCAGAGGTTGGCAGACCTCTTAAGTTTCACTGGAACACAGCTGTGCTCATTTGTTTATGTATTGTCTATGGCTGTGTTCATGATACAACAGCAGAGTTGAGTGGTTGTGACAAATCCCTGTATACATCACAAAGCCCAAAATATTTACTGTCTGCCCTTTACAGAAAAAATTTGCTGACTGCTAATCTAAACCACTGAACTATGCCTCTAATTAAACTATTAGATCTTTTTTATTAGGAAAAGAAGAACAAAATCAAGATTTTTAAATTATATTAATGTATGCTTGGTAAACCGAAAATAGTCAACTCAGAAATAACAATCATAAAGTATAGTAGTTTCTACAAAACTAATGTGCAAACTTCATTTGATTTCCAACTCACAAGAAACGAAAAGCTTGAGAATATAATTTGATTTAAAAATGTGAAAGATCTAAATGAAGAAAAATTTAAAACTACACCAAGTAAAATAAAAGAAGATTGAATAGGCATGTCATATTGGCTGGATGTTGGTTGTCATCTTGACTAGGATGACTCAATATTTAAAAAGACATTTTTTTAATCTAAATTTATAGAATTAAACATCTTATTCAGAGTGCCAAAGGGATTGTTTTAACTTGATGAAATGATTCTAAAAATTCTGGAAGAAAAACATGACCAAAAAAAGAATTTTTGGAAAAATAGGCTTATAAATTCAAGCTCTTAAACTGAGAATATGCTAAAGTCTTGCCCTTCCACAGAAAGCTTTAGATATAAAGGTATTAAAATATTTTGATAAAGTTAGTTTTGAAACAAAAAAGTTATCTCTGCAATGGAAAAAGAGTAACTCGCCAAAGAAAGAAACAGATGGGAAACTCTAGCAATACCTAAAATCTGCATTACTGATAGACAAGGTTATCTTGTCTTCTGTATTTGGGGGCCTTTGCCATAGACCAGAAGGTAGGTGCACAACCATAAATCACCAAAATCTGAAGAATGTAGGTATCATGAAACAGGGACAACAAATTCAACAAAAGAGTGACTTAAGCTAGAGAAAGTGGGAAAAATAGAGGAATCTAAAAAGGCCTTTATTCCTGAACAATGAAATAGGGATTTGCCTTCACAAAATAGCAGTAGAAATTAAAAAACAAGAACAATTAATTATGAAAAAAGGAACTATTGAATATTAAAATTAAGTGTATGTGTAGAAGAGGTAGAAGAGTAGATGGGACTCATCTAATGAGCTGATTAGTGGACTAGAAGATAGAGTTGAGGAAATATCCAAGAATATAACACAAAGGGCTAAAGAAATGGAAAGTATAAAGGAAAGGTAGAGACATAGAGAACATTTCCAGAAGTCCTAACATCTGTCAAATAATAATTCCAGATAGACTATATTTGAAGCAATAAAGACCAAGAATGTTTCCCAACTGAAAACAAATTTGTAGGATTGAAAGAATTACTGAATAAAAGATTTATATACAAATAGATAAATATATATATTTTTTAATTAAAATATGTAGACAAATCACAATAAACTTCAGAACATTAAGAATGAAGGCAAAAATCCTCAAAGTTAACTACAGAAGAGATTATTTACATATCAAGAAAACTCCTATCAAGAAATGACCATCTTAGCCAGGCTTGGTGGCTCACCACTGTAATCCCAGTGCTTTGGGAGGCCAAGGTGGGAGGACTGCTTGAGCGCAGGAGTTTGAGACCAACCTGGGCAACAGAAATTGTAAAAATTAGCCAAGCGTGGTGGTGTATACCTGTAGTCCTAGCTACTCGGGAGGCTGAGGTGGAAGGATGGCTTGAGCCCAGGAGGTCAAGGCTGCAGTGAGCTATGATGGTGCCATTGCACTCTAGCCCGAGTGACAGAGCAAGACCCTGTCTCCTAAAAAAGGGGGAGCGGGGTAGGGTAGAGTATTTATGTTAAATTTGTGTTAACTTTCCATCATATAATAAGTTTGGTGTTCTAGTAGCTGAGGAGAGAGTGAAGCAAAATAAAAGTAAACATCTCTTTTCTCATGAAACTATGTATAGTTATTGATGAACTTTTCTCTTTGTTGAATAGTAAGGATAAGTGTGTTGGAGAGGAGAGGACTTAAAAGTAAGTACTGTACTTGAAGAAAACAATGAAATTAAAAGCTTTCAGATCAAGTGGGTGGGAGTGAAACTAAGAGAACTTGATCAATCTAACAAGGTGATTCCATGTCCAAGGAGACATGGAAACATGTATTTATTATGGAAGCATGATAGAAGGTGCAAAAATGTCAGAAATAAATCCAGCCATATTAATAACTAAGAAAAGTAATATAATCGGTAAAACTCACTTATTAAAGTAATAGTAACTCTCATATTGGCTAAAAGCAAAATCTAGTGAAGTCACACCTAAAATAAAACATTACATTAGAGTGGAAAATAAAATGATTTTTTAAATGCCATTTATTCAGCAAATATTTATACCTGGTAAATATCAAGACAAAAAAAAAAAAAAATACCCCAGGGTAGTAAATAAAATGCAAGGCTAAAATTACTTAAGGGACCAAAGAGAAAATGATATTGATATAAGCAACAATTTAACAAGATGGTTTTAATATATATGGCTTTTAAATACATAAAACAAAAACTAGTAGAACTAAAAAAAGAATGGAACATCCATAATCATATTTGAAGACTTTAGTATATCTCTTAGAAAAACATTAGACAAAAAATATAGAATAACACAATTAACAAGAGTATCTAGTTGATATTTACCTAGAATTCTGACTTTAACATATTTTGCATGCATGGATTATTTTCAACGTAAGTTATGTCGTAGACCACAAAGAAAGTCTTTAAGAATTTTTTTTTTTTTAATGATACCTGGCCAGGCACAGTGGCTTATGCTTGTAATCCCAGCACTTTGGGAGACTGAGGTGGGCAGATCACCTGAGGTCAGGAGTTCGAGAACAGCCTGGCCAACGTGGAGAAACCCATCTCTACTAAAAATACAAAAAAATTAGCCAGGCATGGTGGCATGCACCTGTAATCCCCAGCTACTCAGGAGACTGAGGCAGGAGAATTCCTTGAACCTGGGAGGCAGAGGTTGCAGTAAGCAGAGATTGTGCCATGCACTACAGCCTGGGTGACAGAGTGAGACTCCATCTCAAAAAAAGAAAAGAAAAAAGAAAAAAAAAGATATATCTTAATAATTTCTGGTAATTTCTGGATTAATTAAAATAGAACTGGTCAAAGTGACAACACAAGGCCTTTATATCAGAACTTGTGTGATTCAGACAAAGCGCAGAGGAAATTTCCTCAGAGAAAAATAATTTTAAATTCATTTATTGGCAAATTAAAACATTTTATGAACAGTATATTATTAATGTTTAAAAATGACTTTGCTGCCGGGCGCGGTGGCTCAAGCCTGTAGTCAGCACTTTGGGAGGCCGAGACGGGCGGATCACAAGGTCAGGAGATCGAGACCATCCTGGCTAACCCGGTGAAACCCCGTCTCTACTAAAAAATACAAAAAACTAGCCGGGCGACGAGGCGGGCACCTGTAGTCCCAGCTACTCGGGAGGCTGAGGCAGGAGAATGGCGTGAACCCAAAAGGCGGAGCTTGCAGTGAGCTGAGATCCGGCCACTGCACTCCAGTTTGGGTGACAGAGCGAGACTCTATCTCAAAAAAAAAAAAAAAAAAAAAAAAAGAAAAGACTTTGCTTATTGTATTATTTCTATACCTAGAAAACCCTAAAGATTTCCCCCAGAAGACTCCATAAACCCCGATAAATGACTTCAGTAAAGTCTCAGGATACCAAATCAATGCACAAAAATCAGAAGCATTTCTATATACCAATAATGTTCAAGCTGAGAACCAAATCAAGAATGCAATTCCATGTATAAGAACTGCAAAAAAAATAAAATAATTAAAATACCTAGGAATACATCTAACCAAGAAGATAAAAAGATCTCTACAGGAGGACTGAAAAACACTGCTGAAAAAAAAGGATTTTCCATTCGTTTTTTAGAATACATCTAACCAAAAGGTAAAAGATCTCTACAGGAGAACTGAAAAGCACTGCTGAAAGAAATTATAAATGACAAACAAATGAAAAAGAATTCCGTAATCACAGATTGGAAGACTGCAGTATCATTAAAATATCTGTACTGCCCAAAGCAATCTACAGATTCAATGTGATTGCTATCAAAGGACCAATGTCATTTGTCACAGAATTAGGAAAAACTATTCTAAAAGTCATATGAGGCCTGGCACAGTGGCTCACACCTGTAACCCCAGCACTTTGGGAGGCAGAGGGCAGACAGATCACCTGATGGCAGGAATTCGAGACCAGCCTGACCAACATGGTGAAACTCTGTCTCTACTAAAAATACAAAAATTGCTGGGCTTGGTGGTGCACGCCTGTAGTCCCAGCTACTTGGGAGGCTGAGGCAGGAGAATCGCTTCAACCCAGCAGGCAGATGTTGCAGTGAGCCGAGATCATGCCACTGCACTCCAGCCTGGCAACAGAGTGAGACTGTCTCAAAAAATAAGAAAAAATATATATATATGAAACCAAAAAAGAACCTGAGTAGCCAAAGCAATTCTAAGCGAAAAGAACAAACCTTGAAGCATCCATTACTTGACTTCAGACTATACTAAAAGGCTGCAATAACCAAAACAGTATTGTACAGGTACAGACATAGACACATAGACCAATGGAACAGAATAGAGAACACACACCAGCAACCAACTGATCTTCATCAAAGTCAACAAAAATAAACAATGGGGAAAGGATACCCTATTCAGTAAATGGCACTAGGAAAACTGGATACCCATATGGAGAAGAATGAAACTGGATCCCTACCTCTTACCATATACAGAAATCAATTCAAGATGGATTAAATACTTAAATACAAGACCTCAAACCACAAAAATCCTAGAAGAAAACCTAGGAAATGCTCTTCTGGACCTTAGCCTATGCAAATAATTTATGACTAAGTTCTCAAAAGCCAATGCAACAAAAACAAAATTTGACAAGTGGAGCCTAATTAAACTAAAGAGCTTCTTCACAGCAAAAGAAACTATCAGCAGAATGGGAGAAAATATTTGCAAACTATGCATCAATGAAGGACTAAATATCTGGGCTCTATAAGGAACTTAAATCCATAAGAAAAATAACCTCATTAAAAAGTAGGCAAAGGACATAAGCAGTCACGTCTCAAAAAAAAAAAAAAAAAAAAAAGACATACAAGCAGTCAAGAAACATGAAAAAGTACTCAACATCACTACTCATCAGAGAGATGCAAATCAAAACCATAATGAGATATCATCTCACACCTGTCAGAATGGCTATTATTAAAAATTCAGGCTGGGCGCAGTGGCTCCCACCTGTAATCTCAGCACTTTGGGAGGCAAAGGCAGGTGGATTCCAGAGTCAGGAGTTCAAGACCAGCCTGGCCAAGATGGTGAATCCCAGTCTCTACTAAAAATACAAAAATTAGCCAGGTGTGGTAGCAGGTGCCTGTAATCCCAGCTACTCAGGAGGCTGAGGCAGGAGAATTGCTTGAACCCAGGAGGCGGAGGTTGCAGTAAGCCAAGATCGCGCCACTGCGCTCCAGCCTAGGTGATAGAGTGAGGCTTCTTCTCAAAAAATAATAAATAAAAAGTCAAAAAATAGCATGTTGGTGAAGCTGCAGAGATAAGGGACACACGTACACTGCTGGCAGGAATGTAAATTAGTTAAACCACTGGGGGAAACAGTTTGGAGATTTCTCAAAGAACTAAAACTAGAATTACCATTTGACCCAGCCATCCCATTACTGAGTATATACCCAAAGGAAAATAAATCATTCTGCCAAAAAGACACTGCACTCATTATGTTTATCCCAGCACTATTCACAATAGCAGCTGGACATGGTGGCTCATGCCTATAATCCCAGCCCTTTGGGAGGATCGCTAGAGGCCACGAGTTCGAGACCAGCCTGGACAACATACAGAGACTCCATCTCTACAAAAATAAAAAATTTAGCCAGGTGTGGTAACACATGCCTGTGGTCCCAGCTACCTGGGAGACTAAGATGGAAGAATTGCTTGGGCTTGGGAGGTTGAGACTGTGGTGAGCCATGATTGTACCACTGCACTACAGCCTGTGTGACAGTACAACCCTGTCTCAAGAAAACAAAAACAACAACAACAAAAAAAACACTGTTACAAAGATACAGAACCAACCTATGTGCCTATCAAGAGTGGATAAAGAAAATATGCCACATATAGACCATGGAATACTATACAGCCATAAAAAAGAATTAAGCCATGTCCTTTGCAGCAGCATGCATGCAGCTGGAGGCCATTATCCTAAGTGAATTTATGTAGAAAAATAAAACTAAAAAAAGGAAACCAAATACCACATGTTCTCACTTATTAGTCAGAGCTACCCATTGGGTACACATGCGTATAAAGATGGAAACAACAGGTAACTTGCTCAAGTCCAGCTGCTGGCTGCCCATAAACCAAGAACAGAAGAAACAAGATGTGGTGAAAGGAAAGTAATTTTATTTATCAAATGCTAGCAATTGGAGAATGGCCAGGCTCATGCCTTCAAAAGACCATTCCAACTTTTTGGGCTAAATGAAGCAGTTTAAGAAGGAAAAGGTGTGGGAAATATGCAGGAGTGTTACCCAAGGGTGCAGGTCTCACTGTCTTGTTTCAATGGTTATCTTGAGAAATTGCCTGTCCCGAAGGTCTGGTTTGCCTCATCCTGACTTTGGCCTGGTAGTGGTAGGCTAACTGTTCGTAACTACCCCTAAGTGGGAGCTGTATCTCTGCCTGGTTTATTTCAAAATTGGCCCCTGGATTACCTAAGCAAGCACATAATTAGATAAGCAAGCACTGTTCACTGAAGTGCCTGGTGGGAAAAGTAGAAACAAAATGTTTCAAAATATGTTTCAAAGCTGAAAACAAGAAAGGAAAAAAAGCTTTAAAATGCATTTTGAGGCTGGGATACTTGGTTAAAAATAGACACTGGGGACTCCAAAAGGGAGGAGGCAAGGAGGGTTCAAGGGTTGAAAAACTACCTATTGGGTACTATGTTCACTACTTGGGTGGTGGGATTAATAGAAGACCAAACCTCAACCTCAGCAACACATAATATACCCATTAACCAACCTTAACGTGTACCACGTAATCTAAAAAAAAAAAAAAAAAAGACTTCTGGATCCAAATTGTTACCTAGACAATTATAAGTCAGATATATTCAAATACATAAATACATCACCATCACCATGTATTTATGTATGCATATATGCAAATACTGGGTACATTTCTAATAAGCAGCAATAGATTTCCTGGCTTTTATAATTTTACTATAAGTTGTATTGTTTTATTTTCATTTCATGTTGTTCATTGCTAGTATGAAGAAATACAGTTGATTTTTTAAATATTGCTCTTGTATGCTGTAATCTTGCCAAATTCATTAGTTCTAGTACTTTTTTTGCAGAGTCCATCAGGTTTACTATATACATCATGCTGTCTGTGAATAAAGACAATTTTGCTTGTTTTCCCATCTGGAGGCCTACCATTTTTCTTACTTTTCCTTGTCTTATTCCACTGACTAGAACTTCTAATACAATGTTGGGTAGAAATGTGAGAGCAGACATCCTTGACTTGTTTCTGATCTTGGGGGAAAGTATTCTTTCACCATTAAATATGATGTTAACTGTAAATTTTCCATAGATGATTTTGTCAGGTTGAGGAAGTTCTCATGTATTCCTACATTGCTGAGAGAGTGTTTTTGTTAGAAATAAATGTTGGATTTTGTAAAATACTCGTTCTGCATTTGTTGAGGATTTTTTTTTCATTTTTAGTTTGTTAATATGGTACATTATATTGATTGATGTTTCAAATATCAAACCAGCCTTGCATTCCTAGGATAATTTCCCTTAGTCATGATGTATTAACCTTTTTATGTGTTTTTGGATTCTGTTAAAATTTGTTCAAAACATTTTTATTTTCAGTGAAGATTATTGGTTTATAGTTTTCTTTCCTTGCAACGGCACCCTCTGGTTTTGGTATAAGAGTAATTTGTGCTTCATAGAATGAGTTGGAAAGCAGCTTCTTCTCTTCAGTTTACTGGATGAGTTTGTTTAGTATTGGTGTTGTTTTCATTAACTGTTTGGTAGAATTCACCAGTGAAGCCATCTGGCCTGTTATTTTCTTTGTGGAAAATTTAATTTAATTTATAATTACTAATTAAGTTTTTAAAAAATAAATCTAGGACTATTCAGGTTATTTCTTTTTGAGTGAGCCATGGTAGTTTGTGTATTTTGAGAAATTTATCCATTTCATCTAAACTGTCTAATTTATTGGCATAAATTTGTTCATAATACTTCCTCATACTTCTAAAATCTGGATAATCTGTACTGATGTTACTTCTCTTGTTCCTGGTACTGCTAACTTGTTTCTTCTCTCTTTTTTACTTAATCAGTCTAGCTAAAGGTTTGTAAATTTTATTGATCTTCTCATAATAAAGATCTGAATAAGAATAAGGAGTTAGCAGTATGAAGGTCTGGGGACAGGGAAGAGCACTTGCACAGTTCCTGCAAAGGGGAGATCTTAGCATTTTCAAAGACAATAAACTGTAAGTGACTAAGAATAGAAGCATGGAGAAAAGCAGTTACAAGGCTATGGCAATAATATAAGTCAGAGAAAGATGATGTTGTCTCGGACCACTGCAGTGGCTAATGAGGTGAAGAGAAGTGATCAGAAGCAGATTATGAAGGTGAAGAGAAGTGATCAGAAGCTAATGAGGTGAAGAGAAGTGATCAGAAGCAGATTATGAAGGTAGGGCTAACAGGAGCTGCTGATGACTTGTACTTGGAATGACAGAGAAGAGTCATGAACTATGCCTAGTCTTAAGCCTCAGTAATGTGGTTAATGGTGGCTTCATGAAATAGGGAAGACTGAGAGGAGCAGATTTGGGTTATTATGGGGGTAAGTGCAGTGGAGATGAGACATCAACAGTTTGGATTTAGATGTAATGAAGAATTTAAATTAGAATGGTTAGTTAATTCAAATAATTTGTTGTTGCCACGCATGTGTGTATGTGGGGTTTTTTTGTGGCTTTGTTGTTGTTGCTGTTGTTGTTGTTGCTGTGATGAGACAGGGTCTCACTCTGGTTGCCTAGGCTGGAGTGCAATGGCATGATCTTGGCTCACTGAAGCCTTGACCTCCCAGGCTCAGGTGATTCTCCCACCTCTGAAGTAGCTGGGATTACAGGTGTGCACAACCACACCCAGCTAATTTTTTTTATTTTTTTATTTTTTATTTTTTTTATTTTAAGTAGAGGTAGAGGCGGGGCTTTGCTCTGTTGCCTAGGCTGGTCTCAAACTCCTGGAGTCAAGCAATCCACTCGCCTCAGTCCCCCAAGTGCTAAAATTACAGGCAGGAGCCACCACACCTGGCAAGTTGTATATAATGTTTTACATTTGCTTAAGTTATCCAGGAAATTCAATCTTTACCTCATAAAGATTGTCTATCTAATGAAGCCACTACATAAGAGATATTCAAGGTAGAGGAGGCAATGTTGTACAACTGCCTTAGCATATAATTTCACATAAAACATTCAAATTATAATATACCATGAAATAGAAGAAACAGATATATATGAATTGCTTTATGCTAATAAGGACATTGGTGTGAAGTGATCAGACTTCAGGGTATACCTTATGCTAACAAGCCTTACAGAGAAATAGTCTATTTGTAGGTTGTATATGTAATGTGAATAACCAATAAAAACTTTCTTGGTAAGATCAAAACATGGAGCTCTGAAATTATTTATTTTTCTTTTCCAAAGTTCTTTGTGTATAAATCAGATCTTGAGGACAACTCAGGAAAATTGTTCTCAGAATCTCAGACCTCCTTTAAAACAGACCACGATGTTATGTTCAGCCCAAGTAGAGCTGATAAAATCTGGTGTCCTTGGAATAGGCCCAGAAGCTGACTAACTTCCAGGAGTAGAAGGATTGAATCTCTAATTTTGGGAAATGATAAACTACAGAGAAACCACTATCCTCTCCCAGAAAGTACTCTTAAGAGAATAGTAAGCTGGTTAATCTATTGGACTTATCTCTTTTCTGATTACATATAGTAAGTCTCCCAGTCAGAATAAAATTCTTTCAGTCTCAAACTAAAGTAGAATCATAATAGAATACATTAAGGAATAAAGTTTTTAAATTTACATTTTTGTTTCAGCAATCCTCTAAATAAAATGTAATAAGCATTTAGTATTAGCAAATCCTTTGAGGGCAGGGACCTTGTTTGTGTCACTCATTACTATATTCCTAGCATAAGCATAGTGTGGGTACTCTGATAATTTTCTAGATGAATATGTATATTAGTGAGACTTCATAGTAGAAAGCTTGGCTTATTTCATGTATTTTTTAATACAGTTATTCACTAGAGGGTGCTGTGTAAGCATTCAGCACTTTAAAAGTGTCATCTCTTTCACTTGTACTTATTTGCAGGAAGATTGGATTTTTAAATCACCTGATTTAGCAAAAGCTTTCATTTCTTTTTCTTTGTTTTCAAAGTAGTACTGGTGGTATTGTATATGGTTAAATTAATGAAAATGAGAGATTAATGGCAGCATTAACACAAATGTTTCCTTTCTTCCTCCTCCTTAGGAGACTTATGACCCCAATCATGTACGCTGCTCGAGATGGTCACACCCAGGTTGTTGCTCTCCTTGTTGCTCATGGAGCAGAAGTTAATACCCAGGATGAGAATGGTTACACTGTGAGAAACATTTTTACAATGTTTCTTTTTGTTTCTGTTATTATCAGTAATCTATTTTAAAAAAAGAGTTTTAAGAAGTAATAATTACAAAAGGGCTGGAATATAATTGCTATCTGGTGAAAAAAAGCAACAGTTGAAATAAAAGGCTGGCATGGTGGCTCATGCCTGTAATCCCTGCACTTTGGGAGGCCAAGGCGGGCAGATCACCTGAGGTTAGGAGTTTGAGACCAGCCTGGCCAACATGGTGAAACCCGGTCTCTCCTAAAAATACAAAAAATTAGCCAGGCATGGTGGCACACGCCTTTAATCCCAGCTACTCAGGAGGCTGAGCCTGGAGAATCGCTTGAGCCCGGGAGACAGAGTTTGCAGTAAGCCGAGATCATACCACTGCACTTCAGGCTGAAGTGCAACAAGAGCGAAACTCCATCTCAAAAAAAGAGGAATTAATTGACTCTCTTAGTCCTTACTCTTGATTAAAAAAAAAAAAAAAATTGTAACACACAGCAAAATCTGGGCTCTAAATATACCTAAGAATTCTTTTTTGTAGAAAACCTTTCAGTGATTGGCAAATAAATCATTTTATTCCATAACATCAGTTAATTGTATAAAACACTGGTTTTAAAAAATCAATGAGCTTTGCAGTCAGCTTTGCAATTACAACTTTGGAAATATGTTTACATTATATTGTAAAATGAAGAGATTGCATCATTCTATTAATTAACTATGTTCTCTTTTTTATTGTGTCATAAATACTGTTGAAAACTTTTCCTGTCTGTCTCATATACACTCCTTCTCTTTAAACAATCTTCTTTTTCCCCCCACTTACAGGCTTTAACGTGGGCAGCACGTCAGGGTCATAAAAATATAGTTTTGAAGTTGCTTGAACTTGGAGCTAATAAAGTGCTACAAACCAAAGATGGAAAGATGCCAAGTGAGATTGCAAAAAGAAACAAACATCATGAGGTATCCTTCTGTACATATTAAACTTATTTTTTGTGGCATGTCACATTATCATTTGTAGAACTTTTTTATTAATTTGTTAGAATTTACAAGGGTAATTATAGTGTATCTGGCAATTATTAAATGTTTAAATATGTATCTTTCCTCCAGCCAGGTAATGAGAACTTTATTTTGCTAGAGTATTCATCTTCTATGAAACAAGAGACACTTATAATACAGTAATTTAAAGGCTCTATAAAAGAGTAATAAAATCTTATTCTGGCCCCAGGAATAAAATTGTAATATACTATTTAAACATTTCAGACTGGTCCAGAATTTTAAGTTACTGAGTGAAAGCTAGTAAAATGCCAGTTTGAACTTCTAACTAAAACATTCTTTTGTAAGTTTAATTAATATATTAAACAATTTAAAAATTAAATTATTTAAGCAACGTTTACTCTTATATGTGTGACAGGGCATACGATAAAATGATAATACACCTGGATGTATAATCTGTCATTTAGATGTTAAGCTCAATAATAAATACTTGCCATACATTAAATTACTTTATCAATATAAACTTTTGGTCTGAAGATTAAAGCTGTAGCCACAAGTCTGTAACTTGTAAGCAAGGATCAAATATAGTACAATAATAAAACTAAGTTGTTTAGTTTGGGAGTTTGTAACACTGAGTTCCTGAATTTGAAAGTATGTAAAATTCCAAAGATTCCGTCATATAACCATCAAACCAAGCCACATTTACTGCATATAAAGTAACTTCCTCTAACCTTTTCAGCAGTCTGATAAACATGGCTGTCATTTTCTAAGTATTATTCTAATATTTTCAGAATTATTATAGGGTAAACAGTAATCACTAAAGCCCTGTAGAACTTCAAAAAGGAATTTACCATTTTTCTTCTAAACTTTGAAAATTCAAAAATTTTAAATTATTTTTTACATTGTTAAATGTAGAGTAGATGACACCAAACTTGACATAAGAAGTTTATGAACATCAAAGGTTATTTTGAGTCATAAATCATTTATTGAAATGAGATTTGATCTTGTATTTTGGCTGATTACATGATATAACCTTGACTTCCTAAGAAGTTAGATTTTAAAACTCAGGAATGTCACTGTATCTTTTTGAGGTGTTCAGTTAGAATTTGTATACATTTAGTCACGTTCATTACTCTCTTCCCACTTAGCAATGTTTTCAAAGTACTATCTTAATATTTAATCTGAGTCATTTATCCAAATGGAATTTTTAGTTTTGCTATAGATCTTACCAAAAATAGTAATTACTATCTTACTTTAATTTTTACTATTTTAAATTAGATGTACTTTTTTCTTTTCTGATTATTATTATAGGTCAAGGAAGCACTTACCTGATATCCCAATTACCCTGATTCGTTTATTATACATTGTATGTGTGTATCAAAATATCACATGTACCCCCCAAAATATGTACAACTGTGATATATCAATTTTTTTAAAGTTGTTATCAGGGTAGTAAATTGTGAAATTCTGTCCCACTTACTTGCTAAAACTTCCTTTCTGGATATGAGATAATCGTATGTTTGGTTTCTTTTAACTGTAAGTTATAGTGTGCAATGTTAATTATATTTGAATGATGTTAACTTTTTTCAGATCTTCAACTTACTTTCTTTTACTTTAAATCCATTGGAAGGAAAACTTCAACAGCTAACTAAAGAAGACACTATTTGTAAAATATTGACAACAGATTCTGATAGAGAAAAAGATCACATTTTTAGGTAATATAGCATGTTTTAGTTCAACAGAATACCTGTAAGTAAAACTTGTGTATATTTTACTGTAGTAAATGTGGTGACTTATTTAAAATATATGGTATTTTAAATGTTTACAAGCATTTTTAAATGTCTGGGTTTTTAGTGTTCTCCAGAATTTTAGAAAATTTTTATTCATTTTTATGTACTAACACTAATGATAATAACTTTAAATGTAAACATTAAGTACGATATCAACAACAAAATCTATTTTTAAAAGGTTCTGAAATTAGTGTTCAAACAGTATTACACCTTGTTTTCTGATTATTTTTAGTACAGTTCTAATTTTATATGCTAAAATTAAACATACACTTCCCCCCCTAGAACACTGCTGTTCAGTACATGGCCAAAAATAGTTATCTCCTTACCCCATTTAAAGTTATTTACATTTACTTATTGCAATTAAAGAGGTGTGGTTTTTTTTTTTTTTTTTTTCGTTTTTTGTGGGTTTTTTTGCCTCAAACACCTGGGCTCAAGCAGTTCTCCCACCACAGCCTCCCAAGTAGCTTGGACTACAGGTGTATGCCACTTGCCAGGCTGAGGAGATTTTTATGTGCAGAAATTTCACAGGGTGTACATACTGACATATATTTTCATTTTGGGGAAAGATGAGTTATACTCCTCATATACCTTCAGTCACAAAACCTTACTCATTCCTTTGATATAGCATAGGTCTGGTATGCAGATTGCAAATATATTCTACATGAATTCATCATTATTCATATTATCTTGCAATATAAATATATATTTAATGTTTGTACATTTATAGTCTGTTCTGAAATTGACATTGCTATAAATGTATACAGTTCATATACAGCATTTGGAGATCTGGAAGTATTTTTACATGGTATTGGACTTGAACATATGACAGATTTACTAAAGGTAAGATCTTATATAACCTACCGTGAATTATGCATATATGTTAATTTGTTGGTTAATATACGTTAGATATTAATTCATAAACATGTCTATAAATAACTGCCTATTTACTTTTCTCCATAATTTGTAGTACATCCCGATTTTAAATTTGAAATAAACATTTCAAAAATGTATTATTCTAGAAATTTTCATAAATTAGAATCTGAGATTAAACAGTTTTTACCCATTGTCTAACCTTCATATACACCTGAGCCCTTAGTTTGTTTCTGTAGTTGCTCATCTTCATGAGTAGAATATTGGAAGAGCATGATATTAAACCAAACACACCTGGTATCAGATTCGTGCTCTAATGTTTAATCACTGAAATATGTGACTTAAATTATCTCATTTGCTTCATAAGGATAATAATACCTAGTGTAGGGTTGTCATGAAGGTTAAATCAGATCATATGCCAAGGACTGTCTGGGTGTTTTAAGCATACATTATGGGGTTTGAGTCCATGACAGTTATTATCAGCTAGGTGGGGATACTAAAGCAGTAAATTGCTATTTAAGATAAACTCCTCTTGGGAGTGTGCACATTCTGTTAAAATATTTCAGAGTTGGGCTTCATTGTATAATCTTCAAGTGTCTCCCTATTTGGAGAAATCTTGAATAAAACTACATGATGGTTTAATGTGATACAGTCAGAAATTTAAAATATTCATAAAACATAATTTCTGCCAAATTTTATAGAACTGCTTTTCTTTTAATGTAAGCAAATATGAATAGTAATCATTTGAATCTGGAAACCTAGCTGTGTTTATACTTTTTAGGTGAATATAGTTATTATGATACTCATTACTATCTACTTAATATTATAGTTCTGTATCTACATATCCTGTTCCCTCTAGAAAACTGGAATTTGCTTGAGAGTGAAGCAAGTAACTAACTTATGAATGCTTGCCTACTTCTCCTTCTACTATTTTAATTATATGGAAAGGTGGCCTTTTTTTTCCTTTTATACAGGAAAGGGATATAACGTTAAGACACCTTTTGACCATGAGGGAAGATGAATTTACAAAGGTTAGTATCAGTTTCAGAAATTCCTGATATATTGTTTGATGTTTTTAAAATTGTGGATCCTTTTCTCTTTTTAAAATGCTAGGGCTACAGACAAAAGATTGCTCTTTTACTGTGTCCTTGATTAGATATGATTACGCATAACCATATCTAAAATCTTGTGTTAGTGTTAAGTTACTTTAAGAACACGTAATGACTTACAGTTTGGGTTGTTTGTTTGTTTTTTTTTTTTTCAGATTGTCATGACATCTCAACTAAAACTGATCCTTCAGTTTCAAATGTGAAATAGATTTGTAAAATGGGGCACTTACAAATAAGAGATTGTTTTTCTATGTATATGGGTATTAACACATGTCTCCCAAGCCTTTTGTTTGGTTCTCAAAACTATTGAGACCTTTTATTTTGCCATCTAGTATTATCTAATAACATATAGCTGCAGGATGTGTTAGAGACACCTTGATAAATACGATATGTAAAAAGCAATGATCTGAGTGCATGACCACATTGGAAACTTGAAATTTTTAATATCGCTAAAAATAAATCAGTATACTACAAAGCTAACTCCAGTATAGAAAATTTAGTTTAACACTAAAGGTAGAATACAAACAAAGATAGGACTTGATTCTCATTTATCACTGATTTTTAAATGAAAATTTGAAGGAAATTTTGTTTTACTATGTTTTTTGAAGTATTACAAATATTAAGTTCTAGTAATTTGTTTTGGGAGTCCATCATAGTTGTTATGTATTGCAAAAAAATTGGTTATAGTTATTATATATCTAAATATTTTAATGCTGTAACTAACATCAATCACAGTTATAAGACAAACATATATATTTTTAGAAATGTGTTATTTTTCCACTGTATGCCTATTTTTTCAAGATGTGAATTCATCAAGTAAGAAAAAATCTTCAGTTATTTTGAGTTTTAAATTATTCAAGTATAACTAATTTACTGTACCTTAAAACTATTTCTGCTTAGAATGGAATTACCAGTAAAGACCAGCAGAAAATTCTAGCTGCTCTTAAAGAACTACAGGTAGAAGAGATACAATTTGGAGAGTTATCTGAAGAGATAAAGTTGGAAATCAGGTAAAATTAACTTATTTGTTTACATTAATAGTGTTAAGAACCAATTGTTCTTTTTTAGTTTAATTTTCATAATGTCTGAGTCATTTTACTTGATATGATCATTTTCCCAGGGTAATAGATTTTGGAAGATACTGTGTTCTGAAATTGGATGTGCTTTGTAAAGTCAATTTTTATAAAGTCATTTACCAAGAAGCAAACAATGTGTCTTCTTGTTAACTCACATAGAAACATTTTTGTTTTATTTTTTCATTGCCTCTTGCTAAATTGAACCTTATAAACAATCACATGCTTTTTTATAGTATACCTTTAAAAATCATTTTAGAGGTTAAATTGAAAATTCAAAGTAATATTTTCACTTAGGTCAATAAGAAAACATTTCTTATGTAGCTCAGTTCTATTTTCAGCCTTACTGTATGAGAAATTATGTTACCAAAATGTAAACTTCATTTCCAATATTAAAAACTTGTCAAGCAATGGTTATTAATAATCCCAAATCTATTTTGAAAATAATATTTGATTTTATTAATATATTATACAGCAATAAGTGATTTTTAAAAATTTTTTGAAATATAGATTCTTGGGCTATTCCAAAGAGATACACAGGGAAGTCCCATGCATTCTTTCCCTAGTTTTGCCCAGTATTACTATCTTTTATAACTGTAGGACAATATCAAAACCAGAAAATTTACATTGGTACGACCCATAGAGCTTACTCATACTTTGTGAGTTATGCACTCATCTGTGTGTGTATATATATAATTTTATCACATTTATGGCTTCATGTAACTACTTCCGTGTTCAATGTACTTAACACAGGACTCTCTCACACTACTCCTTTATAGCCACGTCTAACCTTCTCCCCATACCAACCCCTAGCGACCAATAATTTGTTCTCCATCTTTTTAATGATGTTATTTCATGAATATTATATAAATAGAATCATACAGTATAAATCCTTTTGAGATTAACTTTTTTCAGTCATCCTAATTTTCTTGAGGTTCATCAAAGTTGTTGCATGTATCAATACAATAGTTCATTCCTTTTTATTGCTGAGTAGTATTCCATGATATGTATATACCACAGTTTGTTTAACCATTGATCCATTGAAGAACATTTGAGTAGATTTTAGTTTTTAGCTATTCCAAATAAAACTGCTATGAACATTCATCTACAAGAGTCTATTAGAAAATACATTTTCTTTCTTTGGGATAAATTCTGAAGAGGACAGTTGTTAGGTTGTATGGTGGTTGCGTATTTAGTATATTTTAAAACTGTCCAACTGTTTTCCAGAATGGCAGTACTGTTATATTTCCAGCAAGTGTATGAGTGATCCAGTTTGCTCTCCATCCTCACCAGCATTTGGTGGTAGCATGACATTTTTTAGCCATTTCTGATGGGTATATAGTAATAGCTTGTTATGTTTTTACTTGCACTTACTAATGGCTAATGATGTAAACAGCCTTTTATATCTTATTTGCCATATGTGTACTTTTTGTGGTGAAATTCTAACAGGATCTTTTGCCTTCTTCCCAATCTCAGAAGAAAACCATCCACTTTTTTAGTATTAGTTAACTGTGATGTTAGCTATAGGTTTTTTTGTAGATTCTCTTTATGATATTGGGGAAGTTATGCTCTATTCATTTTTCTGAAAGTTTTTATCATGAATGGTTGTTGAATTTTTTCAAATGCTTTTTCTATCCCAACTGATATGACCATATGACTTTTTTCTTTAGCCTGTTGATATGGTTACTTTGTTAGATTTTTAACTATTGAACCAACCTTGCATACCCGGATTAATCCCATGTGGTTGTGGGTTATTATTCTTTTTATGCATTGTTGGATTTGATTTGCCAGTATTTTGCTAAGAATTTTTGTATCTAAGTTCATGAGGAATATTGCTCTGTAAGTTTCTTTTTTGTGTTTTGTCTGGTTTTGGTATCAGGACAATACTGGCCTCACAAAAGGAATTGGGACGTATTCCCTCTCCTTTTATTTTCTGTAAAATATTGTGTAGAATTGACATTAATTCTTCTTTAAACATTCTGTAGATTTCTCTAGTGAAATCATCTGGGCCTGGATATTTTGTGGGGGAAGCTTTTAATTTACAATTTGATTTATTTAATGGGCATAGGATTATTCAAGTTATATCTGTTTTACTTTAGCTGAGTTTTGGTAATGTGTGGTTTTTCAAGGAATTGGTTCATTTTTTCTAATTGATGAAGCCAAAAGTTGCCCCTACTATTTCCAGCTATTCTTTGAATGACTGTAGGATCTGTTATAATACCCCATTTCATTCTTGATATTGGTGATTTCCGTCTTTTCTTTTTTTATCTCTGTTAGTCTTGCTAGAGGTTTACACATTTGTTTTTCCAAAGAACCTGCTCTTTTGTTTCAGTAACTTTTCTGTATTGTTTTTGCTTTTAGTGTCATTGATTTCTGCTGTGATTCTTACTATTTTCTTCCTTCTGCTTACTTTGAATTTATTTTGCTTTTTCTAGATTCTTGAGGCAGAAATCTAGATCATTTTTGAGACTTTCTTTTCTTATGTAAACATTTAGTCTTTTACATTTCCCTTTCAGCACTGCTTTAGTTGCATTCCACAAATTGTGATACACTGTGTGATCATTTTCATTCACTTCTATGTATATTTTTATTTTCTTTGAGACTTCCTCTTTGACCCATGGATTATCTAAATAACCCATGGTGTATGGTGTTTAATGTCCACGTTTGGAGATTTTTCTGTTATCGATTTTCAGTTTGATTCTGTTATAGTCAGAGAATATACTCTGCATGATTTCAAGGGTTCAATAGCTACATGTGACTGGTGGCTAGATGGAAGAGATATAGAGAATTAAGATTTTAAAGGCTTTGGCAGGTTGAAGCAAATCTCCCCAAAATTAGTAGGGTTAACTTTAATAAGGATAAATGGAAAGTCCAAGATTAACTATATTACTATAGGATGGGACTTAATATACATGAAAAATCACTAAGAGTTTTTAAGTTTATTATTAACTCAGTTTAGGTTAAAGTGTCACATGACTAGTCATGGAAAGCCAGCACTGTTAGGCTGCATTAATAGAAATATAATGTCCAGAATAAATAAGATAACAGTTTTATTGTACATAATAGCTACTTCTAGAGGTTTTTGCTTATGGAAAGAATTTAACCATAGCATAGAATACAAACCCTGTAAAGCCTCTTCTGCCTTTGAGATTATGATTGTCTTTTCAGTAATTTTCCCCTAGATTTTATAATCCAAAATAACCTATAATAATTGTTTTCATTCCACCAACTAGATAATTTTGAAATTGTGTCACTTAGCAACACCACCTTATAAACAGCCTATGAAATTCTTTTTTCTTTTACAATGGCTTTCTCTCCCCAACTTTGAGGATTTGTGCACCAAATGTTTTTCCCCACCTTCTACCTCTCATTGCACTTGGTCACATTAATTACATTTTACCCAATCTCTTGCTCATGTAAGCTTCTCTTAACTCATTCTTTCTATTTTTTTATTGCTTAGGAAACTCTCTTCCTTTCTTACTTTTGGTTTCATATGAGTTCAAAAGTAACTATTACCACAGGGACTAAGAATAGGAATAATGCCTGTACAGAGGACAAATCAAATTTTTTGCCTCTAGAGCTTTTAAAAGTACATTCAAGTTCCCTGTAAGAAATCTTCACAAATATTTTTTCTATTTCCTCAGTTTCCTCTAATCTTAGTTTTAATATCAGCCTAGTGTTATTTTCTAGTTTTCTTTTTTAGTTAATTTAAGAGTGTCACAATCATTTTATTTTTCTACTGATAATACAAATACTGTTTTTTATTTCAACATATTCCAGTTTGATTTTTTCCCTAAAATAATTTTACAAATGAGGATTATATAGCTAACATAAAAGTACCTTACATGTTAGTAGAGACTTGATTTCTATATATATGCTTTTAAAACATATTAGGGTTCATAACCATGATTTATGCTAGTGATTTCCTTACCTGGCTACATTATCAGAATGACCTAAGGAGCTTGGTGTATATATTAACCATGTTATCCATTGCCTGGGACATGACTGTATAGACAAATTTTATTGAATACATGGATAAATGAGCTAATGAATTATAATATCCTATACTATACTTGCAAATGCAGTGATATTATCACTAGTATAGTCTAAAACTAATATTGTAATTATGATAAACATTAATTAAACATACAAACAATAGATTTCCACATTATTTTGGAGTTCAGAGAAGTATTCCAGGAAATAATATAGATGATCCTAATTTCTTAAAAACTTTATTATACAGCTTAAATTATAAACATTCCCCATATTAAAATTCCCTATTCCCATTTTTCCATTCTTCTTCCTTAATATATCTCATTACAGCAAGATCTGTATTTAAAATAATGCCTCATCATTGTTTCAGAATAACTTAATAGTTCTTAAATATTTAAATGCATTGTGAAGGATTTCAGTTGTGAGGACTTAAAACTCAGCACACCTTCTTAAATACCATTGTTCATTTTCTTGCTTTTCTTCACTATTGTTTCTATGAGGGAATATTCTAAGTTCTAAATGACTGAGTTGCAAATTAAATGTTTTTATGTAACTTATTTGTATGATGGCAGGGTTGCCTATATGAATTTACTTTATGGGATTTAATAGATGTAAAGAATGTACAGAATCCTGAATGGTTCACTTATAAAAAGCTACTGAATTTTTTAAAAAAAATAAAACTGGCAGACATATATTCCAGGAATTTGACCTTGTTATTAAATCACAGACTTTGTTTACATGCTGTTACAGAAAAGGTTTTACTTACCATTTGTTCAAAGTCATTCTTTAAAGAAGAAATTAGTCATTAAGTCATAAGAAAACTAACAGCAGGAAAAGTTGAACTGATTGATTATAATCTCCTAGTAATGTGACTTCAACAATTTACTGATTTATTTTAAGATAGTTTTCTTCTATGTGTCAAAATTTTCTAAAATAATCTGTTACAACAATGCATACAGACACTGCACTTACTTTTTTCTGCCTTAGTGTGTTTGCAGAATTAAAGTATGCAATTTAAAGCCAATGCAGTGGGGTGTGCCTGTAGTCTCATCTACTTGAGAGGCAGGAGGATAACTTGAGCCCAGAAGTTCAAGGCCAGCCTGGGCAACATAGCAAGACTCTTAAAAAAAATAAGGAGTGCAATTTAAAATTGTAATATCCATTCTGTTGCTAATTTTAGATATTTTGAACAGAAATAATAAGTTGTCATTCACATTTGATTTTTTTTTTTTTTTTTTGTGAGACGGAGTCTGGCTCTGTCGCCCAGGCTGGAGTGCAGTGGCCAGATCTCAGCTCACTGCAAGCTCCGCCTCCTGGGCTTACGCCATTCTCCTGCCTCAGCCTCCCGAGTAGCTGGGACTACAGGCACCCGCCACATCGCCCGGCTAGTTTTTTGTATTTTTTTTTTAGTAGAGACGGGGTTTCAACGTGTTAGGCAGGATGGTCTCGATCTCCTGACCTCGTGATCCGCCCGTCTCGGCCTCCCAAAGTGCTGGGATTACAGGCTTGAGCCACCGCGCCCGGCCCACATTTGAAATTTTTAACTGTTCCTGTTTAGACTTTTTTTCTGAGCTAACTGACATCCACTTGAAGGTGTCAAAAGCATCTCAAAACTATGTTCAAGAAAACTGCTCCACCCCAAAAAAATCTATATAGATGTTAAGATTTTATGTAAAAGTGTATTGTTCACCCTATTATTCATAAACATTCTAAAATTTGAAACTCTAAATACTGAACATCAGGAAAATGGTTAAATTCCATTGCATCAATATAATTATTTTTTCACCCATTAAATTTATTTTGAAACTTAATGTCATGGGAAAATACTCATGATAATTATAAAAGGCACAATATAAAAGGTCATGTGAAGCAATGTCAGTTATATATATCCATAGGAAAAACACTGGAAGAAAATGTGTATTATAAAAAAATATTCTGAGAGAAAATAGTACCAGTCATTGTCTTTGAGTGGTAATATTATTGATGATTTTAATTTTTTTCAGATACTCTACAATGAGCACATAATACCTTTGTTTATAATACCTTTATTTAAAGTGTAAATTTTATCTTAGTACTTGACTTCAGATTTTTTAAATGGCCTGTTGTTTTAGTTTGCTTATACTATGTTATGCTGTAGTAACAAATAATTTCTAAATGTCAGTCACTTATAACAACAAACTGTGTTTCCTGATCATCTGTATCATGGGTCAGCAACAGTGATCTTGTCATTCTGAGAGTAGGCTGGAGGAACAATCTCAACCTGGGACATACTGCTCTCATGAGAAAGAAGAGAAAGATGGCAGGATCATTCAGTGGCTCTTGAAGCTTCTGTTCAAAAGTTACACAGTAACTTCCAATCATATTTTATTTGCTAAAGCAAGTCATGTGGTCAGGCCTCATGTCACTGGGGCATGAATTATAGTCCCCTGACAGGGGTCGGGGAACTGGTAGTAGTTAGCTCAGTAGAAAAGACATGAGAATTTGATCAAATAATACAGTCTACTATACCTGTGTCATATCTGCTTATTTTGAATTTTTTATATAAGCACAAAGTTATCAGGCCTGCCATGTAAAGTTGTATAGGTCGTATACTGTGCAGCTGTGATGGAGACGCATGATTCACATAGTGTGAATGGCACTCTGTACAGAGTTTTGTTTTGTACAATTTCTCCATCCATATTCAGTGGCTCTGAAAATTATATGTCACAAGAAAGGTATATATTTTCCTTTCATTCATTAAGACTAATTTTGCTAGTAATAAAATTTGTTTATTTGAACTCAGTCTTACTATCTTAAGAATAAGAACTGATGAATTTATATTCCACATATATATTCGTGAATCACCTATCTAAAATTACATACCTGCTATCAGTTGATAATTCAAATGATAATTCTCAATGGATCTTAATTTCTTTGAGGTCATAAATTAAATATATATGGCATTAGTGAATTACTCATTTAGTAATTATTCTTGATAAATAAAATTGGAATATTTAAAGAACACTGAAATCTAAGTTATAAGTGTACTTATATAAATAGTACATGGAAACAAAATACAAGTAATCACTGCTGTTGCTTTGGCAGAAATGTGTCATATACTCTAAGTTCTGTGTTTTCTAGAGTAAAGATCAGAAAGAAAATAGAATAAAGAAGAATTGCATATTTTTTGAAAATGGTTTTATGAATACTTATTGCTTAACAGAACAAGAGTTTTCCTACATTTTTTAATTTTAGGTTTGCTTGTTGAAAGCAACCATCAGGTAGTTTTTATTCTAAGTGATTGATTATATGTATTTTGTTTATAAAGTTTGTATTTTATAAAACTGTTAAAGTGAAATTGTTCATTTTTTCAGCCTAATAGCTAAGAGAAAAGACTTGTCTTAAATGAAAATACTATATATATCCCAGTACTGTATCTTAGAAGTTTTCTATTATTTTCATTGGAGGCTGACATTGCTTGCTTTTTATAACCTTTCCTTCTAGAAATAGTGTGAAAGAAACTTTGTATAGTATGTAGTCAGAACTTCTACAAATAAGAATTTCTGTATGGGCTTAGAAGTACCCTTTGGGGGCTAGGATGGTGGCTTACACCTATAATCTTAGCACTTTGGGAGGCTGAGGCAGGTGGATCACGTGAGGCCAGGAGTTCAAGGCCGGCTGGGCCAACTTGGTGAAACCCCATCTCTACTAAAAAAATACAAAAATTAGCTGGGCATGGTGGTGCACACCTGTAATCCCAACTACTCAGGTGGCTGAGGCACGAGAATCACTTGAACCCAGGAGCAGAGGTTACAGTGAGCCTCGCGCCACTGCACTCCAGCCTGGGCAACAGAGCGAGACTCTGTCTCACACACACACACACACACACACACACACACACACACACACACACAAATTACCTTTGGTCCAATAATAGTAGTTTTTATTGTATTTTTATTTCAGTAGATACTGTTAAAGGACTCCCCAGAAAGGTCATCTAATACACTTGACTCTTGATATTAATGATCTTAATTTTTGTCATTCTGCTAGGATGTGGCATCTTACGGTTATTGTATTCCCACATTTATTATCCATTCAAATTTTGTTTCTTTTTTTTTTTTCCTCTGAATTCCCTATTAATAGCCTTGACCAACTTTTCTGTTGGGTTAAGTTTCTTTGTTGTTTCTACTATAAATTGGCTTCTTCCACTGAAGCTAATCTAGTCACCAGTGTTTTCTCATTACCAAAATCAGTATACTTATTTAATGTGCTTAATCTTTTCTCCTTTGAATCCATCACCTTCATTGCCATTCATAACAACTCTTAACTACTGGTTTTCTTCTACTTCTCAGGCTACATTTCCTTTAGTGGCTTTCCTGTTCTACCCTTGTCAACTCTCCCTTCTTCACAGTATGTCTTATGGTCATCTTTATGATCATGGTTTTGATTTCTATTGGAGACATTTCTAATACTACTGTGTTTGTGCTACCTTCACAATTCAAGGAAAGACTGAATCTTGGCTAGAAGTTAGTGAAAATAAAGACATATTTTTTTCCCATTGAGGTTCACCGACTCTGAATTGTATCTATCTTCATGAGTCTTTAGAGCCCAGAATAAATACCCTTGCAAGACCCCCATTTTCTACCACTTACTTGTTGTTGCCACCTGCATGTCTCCTCACCATTGCAGTCATCATAATTACATTTACTTGAACACTAGCTATGTACTAGACACAATCCTAGGTACTTTATGTACATTGTCTTCTTGAGTCCTGCTGTCTCCTTTCTAGAGATACGAAAACATTTGACTTAAGATTATTCTTGCCCAAAATCATAAAGCTAATAAGTGTGGAAGATGAATCCAAACTCACATTGACTCTTGACTCAAAAGCCTGTGTTCTTAATTATTATGCCATAATGTTTTCTTTTATCTCCACCATCCGCCACCAAATTCAATTCCTTGCTTGGCAGCACTGCCTTCCATGGAAACCAAAAAAACTGAGAATCATCATAGATTCTTCCGTTACATACAATCCATCACCAAGTTTTTCAGTTTATTCTCCTAAAGGTTTCTCAAGCCACTGCTCTCCCTCCTCCCCACAGTAAGACTGCCACTGCCAGATCCTTAGTCTAAGTTTTCCTTCATCATCTCTTGGATGCATTTCTCTGTTAGTCGCCTAATTATTCTGCTTCTATTTTGGTGTTCCTTTTATCCACACCACTCTCCAAATAAACATTCTCATTTAAAAGTCTGATTTTCAAATTTCCTGTTGAAAATCTCTTAGTAACTCTACGTCATCAGAAAGGTAAAATTCAATTCCTTATGCTGACACAAAAGTTCTTTTAATAAATGGTTATATCTAGCCTTTTCTCTTACTACTTTTCAATAATTTGTGTTTTAATTACACCTTACTGACCTTTACCCTTGTAGTCTTGCACCTGCTATTCTCTTTATCCAGAATCTCTTCCTTACCTACTTGGCAAACTTTTTCTTCAACCACAGACACAATTCAAGTATTATCTCTGTAAAGCATTTCTAATTCCCTACTCCTTCCTTCTCATGTGATATTAAATTCATTCCCCCTGAATTTTAGATGTCTCCACTGTAAAATAGTATTAACAACCTCTATCCTATAGAGGTTGTTAGGAAAAATCAAAAGAAATAACAAATGTAAAATAACTAGTGCAGTGTCTTCACATAGTAGCTACTCAAATATTGATTATTTTATCTTCCTCCTTCATGTGTTCCTGTGAATAATAAAGCTGCAATTGTATATCTGCATCTTATCCTGAACTTTAAGATTCTCGGGATTGGAGGTTTGTTTTTCTTTTATAATCAGTGCCTGTTTCAGTACCTAATCTGTATTAGCTATTCCATGAATTCTTTTGGAAGAATCTAATTTTATGACTAGATTTTCAGTAACTAGCCTAGTAGAATGAAATAAATTGCTCTTATTGGTAATTCCTGCTTGTTTGTGGTTTCCTTTCTTTAGTGGTGATGAGTTCCTCAACTTTCTTCTCAAATTAAACAAACAGTGTGGCCATTTAATAACAGCTGTACAGAATATTATTACTGAGTTACCTGTAAATTCTCAAAAGGTATTCTACAAAAGTTATTAAGTGAAGAAAAGTATGAACACTGAAGAACATTCCAGATAAGTTCATGATAATTCAATAAATAGTACTGATTTGCTAAAATTATATCATTTGTTCTGCAAAATCACATAAGATCTAAATAAGTTGATTTGTTTAATATTACTTCATTACATACTAATTTTAAAACTTTGTATTCTTGCCTCAAGAAAAAGAAAACGAGTCAGACCAAAAATTAAACTGATCCATGTATTGAATTTACCATGTGTTCTTGTTTAAAATATAAAGTGACAGGAGACCCAAGTGAAAATGGAAACAAAACAGTGTGTTATTTAAAAACTGTATCAATAAAAGATTTTTAAATAAATTTAGAATAGGAAGAGTGTAAATGGCCAGGCATGGTGGCTCACATCTGTAATCCCAACACTTTGGCAGGCCCAGGTGGGAGAATGGCTTGAGGCTAGGAGTTTGAGACCAGCCTGAGCAACATGGTGAGACCCTGTCTCTACAAAGAATTTTTTAAAATTAGCTGTGCATGATGGCATGTGCCTCTGGTCCTAGCTGAAAATTAGCTGGGCATGATGGCATGCACCTGTGGTCCTAGCTACTTAGGAGGCTGAGGTGGGAGGATCACTTGAGCCCAAGAGGTTGAGGCAGCAGTGAGCCATGATTGCACCACTGCACTCCAGCCTGGGCAACGGAACGAGACACTGTCTCAAAAAAAAAGGAAGAAAAAGTGTAAGTGGCCTGCAAAAGCAGCTTATTTCATGTGATTAGGTTTTAGCTGTTTGTCTTAGTGAAAAATTTTTAATGCACTTGTTTTCCAGTGATTTTTATATAACATCAATTAATATGAGAATCATGTCATTTTTAAAACCTTCATGAACTGATTTGTTCATCATAAATGGTATTACTAATATTAATCTCCATTTAGAAAGTTATATATACATATATTCAGGAAATGCATTTGGCAAGCTCATTTGATTATTTTTATAAAGTTACTTGTTTTTGGTGTATTTATCCTAAACAAAAAAATACTTTTCAATTATATAATTTAATATTTAAGAATGTTGTATAATCTTTGTGGATATAAAGTTGTGGGAAGTTATTTCCATTATTTAATGTTGAACTTTTGAAAATATTAACAGATAACGCTGGAATGGGCTTCTCCCCGGAATTTTACTTCAGTTTGTGAAGAATTGGTTAATAATGTTGAAAATTTGAGTGAAGAAGTCTGCAAACTAAAAGACTTAATTCAAAAGGTATATATTTAACATTAAAAGGAGGGGAAACGAAGGCAAATGATTTACAGCAGCAGGTGTTAGACCATGAAGCAATTCTGGTTAAGAGCAACAAATGGAACACTTAGACAAGTGGGGAAAAGGACAGTTTCCAAAGGAAGAAATATACATAGGAAACAGATTTTGCTGGCCATTAAAGAAATGCATACTAAAAGAAGAATGTGTCATTTTTATCTTTTCAATTAGCAAGGAAAAATGTATCACTACCAATTTCTAGTTAGAGTTCACCAAACTGATATTCTTATGTGAGACTGGTAACACAAGCCCTTTCAAAAAAAGTTTAGCAGGATGTGCCAAGTACCATTAAAATTTTGTATCTTTTGATAGTATTTTATCCCAAATTATATGTACCATAAGTGTTCTATATTAGGAGAATAACTTAATAAAATATGCTATACCAATTGTTATAATAATAAACAGTAAAAATGAAAACTAAATATCAGCTGGTTAAAGATATGAAATTATATTTGTACATTATTACTTACATGTAAATGTACAGATAAATGAAGTATTTATTGGTTCTGTTAAAGAAACAGGATTGTGGATGAAATACCCCTTTGATTGTCCAGACTCTCTGTAATATTTTTATAATTTAACTGTTTTCTAAAGAGTATGGACTTTTTTGGTTCTTGTTTTTTACACATAACAGAAAAATATATAATATATATCTGTATTTAAGGACAGGTGATTTTTCCACTTCAAAAAAGACATGGCTATAACAAAATCTAAGCTGTTGGAATGGGAACCTTTGTTGAAGATGGATAATAAAGAAAAACACTTCCAGTCGACCAGAAGTGAGCTCAGAAGTGAGCTCTTGATCTGTTTAATAAATTTATGTCTATAAAGCTTTTGTGAAATATCTGATTTGAAGGTTAGATTATACATTATTTATATAGCTTCAACCCATAATTCATTTAACATTTTCATTAATATTTTATCAAAAAAGTTCTTTTCTTCAAAATAGACTTTATACATGTTCCAAGTATTAATAAATTGTCATTCTAGCTATTAATGTGTTAAATCAAAAGGAGTCTTTTTTTTCCCTCCCTTTTTTGATACCAAGTCTCACTCCATTGCCCAGCCTGGAGTGCAGTGGTGCGATCTTGGCTCACTGCAACCTCTGCCTTCCAGATTCAAGTGATTCTCCTGCCTCAGCCTCCTGAGTAGCTGGGACTATAGGCATGCACCACCACGCCCACTTAATTTTTGTATTTTTAGTAGACACGAAGTTTCACCATGTTGGCCACGCTGGTCTCAAACTCCTGAGGTCAAGTGATCCTCCTGCCTCAGCCTTTCAGTGTGCTGAGATTACAGGTGTGCACCATTGCGCCCAGCCCAAAAGGAGTCTTTTAAAGTGAGAAGAAAGTTGCGAAGCAAATTCTGTTATACAAAATAATAGGTGGGAAAGGACATTTTAAATGGGGAAATGAGCACCATGTTTCAGAATTCTTGTAGAAAATAATTTATTTCCAAAGAAAAAAGGCATCTTAGAAATTATTATCTCTGACATTTATTCATTCAACAAACATAAGACTGCCTGCTATATGTCAAGCACCTGTGCTACACAAGCTACATCCTGAACTTGCTGACAACCCAAAAATTATAGCACCATTCATCATCACTACCTCCATCTCATCTAGAAGAATCAAAGGAAAAGAACTGATTCTACTTAAACATGCTATTTTTCTTGGGTATTCCAGGGAAGTTTAGAAGCATGTGTATAGAGATACTTCTTGCAAAACATCAGCCGTTTTAGTGTAGGAAATTTCCTAAAACATATTTGCTTTGGGGTTGTTTACTCATTTGGTTTCTCCAAGGTGAACTAAAAACATGGGGGTGAGGGGTAAGGGTGTGTGTATAGAATTAAAATGAAATTAGAAAACCATATTTTTGTTAAATGAGTGAAATTAAGAAACTTTGCTATAGAGACTGACTCTAAAGCATACACAATTCAATCAGGTACCATAATATTTATTTTAATAATGCATACCTGTTAAGAGAATTTTCATTGTTCTTTAGCTAAATAGAAGACCTTTTTCCCATGACACTTCTCTATTTAGAATTTATGCATTTCTATATAAGAACTACCCTTGAAAACATGAATTAGTTTATAATAATGGCAAATACAGTTCTTTGGGCAAGAAAGTCTTAATTTTGGAGCAAGCTAATGGTTTGGTTTTTCTACATTAGTCTTGTACAAGTAATAATCATCATAATGAGATTTGATTTAGGGAATTATGAAGGCTTCCAGATTTGCAAATATGCTATCATGCCTGTTAAGCTTATATTATTTCAGAGTTTACCAGTAATAATCGAAGGTGGTTTTTTTTTTTTTTTAAGAAACATGAGTTATCACAGATAAGTGTATGGAGGTAACAAAGAGAGAGGGTGGGAGAGGTCAAGGCTAGACTTTAACACCACATCACTCTCTTTCAAGCCAACACACTGACAGGCTCCTGTCAGAAAGGGTCATTCTAAGTAATTGGTTAATAAAAGGAATGACTGTCTCAGGATTCAGTAAATGGAGCATCAGTGTCAAAAAGGAATCTGTTGCTGAATGAAGCCATTTGGAAGTTAGACCAAGAATATGGTATTAATGAGTTGGCGTTGGAGTCTGGTTTTCTGCTATAAATTTAAAATTAATTTTGCAAGCTTTTTAATTAAATATTTACACAGTCGAATTTGGAAGTCATTATTCCTGCTGATGTTGAAAGTATTTATGTCATCACTCCAGCACAGGATGTTTCTAGTAAATATCACTCTATAAATGTGCCTGATTCTTTTTATCTTTCAAGGATCTTTGGTTTCTGCTTATTTTCTCTTGTGCCCCACCCCCAAAAGCCATCTCTCTCCTCTCAGTCCTCCCTCTTCAAGTCTTTTCTCTCTCACTTCCCCCTTCTCTCTCTCTCTCTCTCTCTCTCTCTCTCTCTCTCTCTCTCTCTCTCTCTCTCTCTCTGTCTCTCACAGAACACACACACAGAAACACACAGAGTGGGCACACATACACAGTAGGTAGGGGAGAAGGGAGCTTCTTGAGCAAGAAATTTGTATCTGGGAATTTACAAACTGAATGGGTACTATACTTTCATTGCTGAGAATTACTAAAAGAACCACTTAAGTTTTTGTTGACATTTGTTACTGCAATTATATTTAAATAAAGTATTAAGTTTCTACCAGTAGCATCTGGTCTTCTCATTTTTGCTAAATTTCATGTTTTAGGTTTGCTATAATAATGATTCACTTTTTTGTAAGATGTTAATTGATATGTAATACACAAGCAAATCAATATCAATTGTCATTCCTTATAAGTAAAACAGAAACTTTAAATTTAAAGTTACTTTGTCTCATGACATAAAAACACCATTTTAAAATGTGATTATCTGTGACAGCATGTATTTTTAATGGAAAACTAATAATTTACAGTAATGGGATGCTAATGAAAGACTGTATTTCAAGACATATATGTTTACTTTAAATCTTCCATGGGAATCTTGAGTTGCCTACATCTAAACAAGTGAATTGAATTAACATGGATATTATGATATTTTTTAAAATCAAAATGTTTTTATTAATGTATTGTACAATAACTCTTTTCTTTTTCCGTGCAAATATTAGTTGCAAAATGAACGGGAAAATGATCCAACTCATATACAATTAAGGGAAGAAGTGTCTACATGGAATAGGAGAATTTTGAAGAGGACAGCTATGACAGTATGCGGATTCGGTTTTCTTCTTTTCATTTGCAAGCTAACTTTCCAGAGAAAATAACCCAAATATTTGTTTTAAGTTTTATATACACATCTTATTGAACCATCCAAAAATTATTGCTTTTAACTATTTGTGGCACAATATAACTTTACATTCTTTGCCAATATTCCATAGGAAAAATTTTGACAATGTAGAGATTTTTTTTTAAAAAGTGATTTGTTACTTTGACTTATAAATACTATTTGTTATGTTTATGTTAATTTTGATTAGGCAGTAAAGTATAAGTAATTCTTTGGTTTGATTTTATGTAAATCACATTCAAAATTAAAGTTATATCTAATATCTTTGACTTTTTTTAAGTGTGCTCATTTGTCATAGTGAATCTTAACAGAATTTGTAAAGTGTTCATAAATTAACAGCTTTCTTTTATTTCTTTTTTCCCCCTCCATTATTACATAATAAGGATTTTTATTGGATTTTTTGTTATATTACATTTTGAGGAAATTACTAATTTTGAAAGTATCTGTGAAAATACAAAGGATACAGGTAAAATGTTAAAGTTTTGAATTGTGGATTAAATCCTTAAGAAAAGTATTTTAAATACAAATTCAAACAGCAAAAAATTAGAGACTAGTGTTGAAAGTACAAAGTACATTGGAATTTTTTATGTAAAATACTTTGGGGAACATACATACTATATAACATTCTTATGACTTATTAAAGTGAATGGCATTTGACATATTATTTATCATATCTAAAGTAAGACTTATTTTTCAAAATCACCCTAATGATACTCAGATTTTTAAAGTGAAGTTAATAAAAAGGCAGGCCCAATTTAGCATGGAATATAGTATTTAAATCTTGCCTGACTTAGTGCCATACTTAAACAGATGCAGTTGATCTACAGTTGTTTGAGAAGTAAACAAAGCAAAGATAAAAAATTGTGGAAAGGAAGAACATTATAAGGATCTATAATTAGTCGCAGTTTCTGCTCTTATACCAGAACGACAAGATTTCAATCATTCTTTTCTTGAGAATATGCTCAACCAGTTGTCATTGGAAAGTAATCACACTATGAATTGGTGCCTGACATTTTAACTTAACCTAACTACTAAATAGCAAGGCATAATTTTTTCTGATATTTCCTCATTTAAATGAGTTTTAGAAGTTTTAAAGGTACTTATTTTAATACATAAACAGTGTTTCACTCCCAGCGCAGTGCTTGGGTAAATAGAAAACATTCAATAAATCTTGTGTTTTAATTTCCTTGTTTAAAAAAAAAAAAAAAACTCTCAGAAAATGACAGACATACTATCAGATTATCTATTTATGATGGTCTTTTTCACCTCAGTTCATCTTAAAGATACTGATATTTCCTCTGTTGGCTGGATAGGTCACTATTTTACGTGTAGTCATAGTTTGTTCTTTTTTATTACTATGCAGTATTCCGCTGTCCAACTATTCTGTTATTTATCTGTTGCAGTTTTGGGCTATTAATAAATCTACCGTGAACATTACTGTGTATGTCTTTATACAGTAATGTATAAAAACAAACCATCTCGCAGATATTAGGACAAACTGAAAATGTGAATTTATAAAACACTTGCTTTCCAAAAGGATTTGTCACAAAATTCCATAAAATGGTTATTTTTTTATTTCCATGACAAATACAGTGTGATTTTTAGACTACAGATTGAGAATAAGCACAGCAGCATTGTTGTGATTAGTGAAGTTATTTCTATGGGTAAAGTATCAATAGAATTAATACTATTTTTCTTGGAATTTAAGATTGGTTATTTTATCTAGAGCATAAGTCTCTTCCTACTCTGATCATCTCACCTGATTACAGTGCTTTTTTGCGGGAAAGGAGGCATTTATTGCTTCTAGAATATCCATTCTTTTGTAACACATAACTCAGTATAAATCATTTTTCTTCTCTTCTTCAAGCAAGAAGAGGATTTAAAGTAAGTGTCCCCTAGAGACTTCCCTGAACCACAGACACAAATATTGTCAACTGAGTTTTAATTCTATGCACTTGAAAGTAGTAAACCTTTTTAAAAATTAGTTGGTATTTAATTTTTAATTAATCTGAATCAGAAAATGCTCCTATATCTTTAGAACCAACTCTGGTACAAATAATCTATTTTGAGGATGTAAGTATCTTTCTTTTTTTTAATTATTATTATTATACTTTAAGTTCTAGGGTACATGTGCATAACGTGCAGGTTTGTTACATATGTATACTTGTGCCATGTTGGTGTGCTGCACCCATCAACTCGTCAGCACCCATCAATTCGTCATTTATATCAGGTATAACTCCCAATGCAATCCCTCCCCCATTCCCCCTCCCCATGATAGGTCCCGGTGTGTGATGTTCCCCTTCCCGAGTCCAAGTGATCTCATTGTTCATTTCCCACCTATGAGTGAGAACATGTAAGTATCTTTCAAAGAGAAGCATGCTTACTTGTCCCAACTTGCCACTATCCTTTAGTGATGTGTTTAGTGCTCTTTCTTTGTCAATCTTACTACCTTTCTCTGATACACTTATTACATTTCTCTGATACATTCAGTAATCTTTTTACCAGATAACTATTTCGGGCTGCTCTTCCCTCAAACTTCTGAGACCTCCACATCTCATTCTTAAAATGATGGCCATGCTTCTTATTTCCCTGGGAAATAGAATCATTTTTTAAAAAGAACTTGCATACTGGGTTTTCTCTAGTTAAGAGGTCAGCAAACGTTTTTTTGTAAAGGTCCAGATAGCAAATATTTTAGACTTTGCAGGACATATGGTCTCTGTCAAAATTTCTTAACTCTTGCTATTGTAGCACAAAAGCAGCTATATACAGTACATAAATGAATGAATGTGGCTGTGGTACAATAGAACTTTATTTACAAAAACAGGTGTTGCCTGGATTTGGCCCACCAAACTATAGTTTACAGACCTCAGTCTAATGTCACAGAGTTACAAATTTGAGGCTCTTTTAATCCTGATAATCTAAGCAGAAATTTATTAATTTTGTTAATATTTTCAAATAATCAGCTTTTGGGTTTATTGATCAACTACATTTTAAAATTTTTACTTCATTTCCACCTTTATTATTTCCTATCTTAATTGTTTGGGTTCTTTTTCTTTATTCAGTTATTTTAAACACATTTGAAATATTTTTTGCTTTCTGAGAAATGAATTAAAAGCCCTGTATTCTACATACTGTAGTTTCACAGTTCCTTTTAAAATACATCTATTTTTCCCTATTGGGTTATTACAGTATTTATGTATTGACATTTATTTCATAAATTATTTTTTCCAAATTGCTTTTGAAAAAAAAAACTGCATTGTGACTTCAAACTTATATTTCTGCAACTTTCTCTTTTGAAAAAAAGTATTGCTCAAAAGTAAACTGATTATACTGTAAAGAACTATTATGGTTTCTTAGGCTCAGGATGGAGATGGACAGATTACCATTTGAATGCCTAATATAGGGCAAGCACTTCATAAATGTTACATTTAATTCATAGGCCAGGGCCATGAGGTATATATTCCTATTTTACAGAAAATGAGTTTCAGAGACAGTTGAAGTAAATTGTCAAAATTCACACTGCTAATAAGAAAGCTGGGATTTTAATCCAATCAGTTTAACTTCAAGTCCCATGCTCTTTCCAGCACTCATCCATTCATTCACTCACATATTTACTGAGCACTTATGTGCCAGGCATTTTTCTAGATGTTGGGAAATCAATTATCCCTGCCCTCGTGGAACTTACATTCTAATGGAAATAAACTAACAGATAAAGCATAAGATATTAGATGTGATAAGTGCTATGAAGACAAGACAAAAGGAAATAGGAAGTGCAGTGTAGAAGTAGTACTTTGAGTGGTCAGGGAAGACGTCTCAAACTTCAGAACTTTTGAGAACATAAAGGATTAGAGAATAAGCCATACAGATACCTGGAGGGAAACTATTCCAGAACAAAAACCATGAGGCACAAATATCACTATAGCAATAGAATGTACTGTTTTTTTGTTTGTTTTGAGATAGAGTCTCGCTGTGTCATCCAGGCTGGAGTGCAGTGGTGTGATCTCAGTTCACTGAAACTTCCGCCTCTCGGGTTCAGCAATTCTCCTGCCTCAGCCTCCCAAGTAGCTGAGATTACAGGTGCCCACCACCACACCTGGCTAATTTTTTTTTTTTTTTTTTTTTTTTTTTTTTTTTGTATTTTTAGTAGAGACAGGGTTTCACCATATTGGCCAGGCTGGTCTTGAACTCCTGACCTTGTGATCCACCCACCTTGGCTCCCAAAGTGCTGGGATTACAGGCATGAGCCACTGCACTCGGCCTGTACTGTTATTTTTAAATGAACTAGAGGCACCAGTGTGGATGCTGTGAGACTAGTTAGGAGACTGCTGCAATATTCCGGGTGCAAGATGATGGTAGCTTGAATTAACATTGGAAACAGTGAAAGCAGTTGAGCTCAAGACACGTTTTAAAGATATAACCAATTGGATTTACTTACAGGTTGAATGTGAGTTGTAAGTGAAAAGCAATAGTCAAAGATAACTCAAGTTTTTTGGCTTGAGCAACCAGAAGAATGCAGTTGCCATTTACCGAAATAAGGAAGTCTCTGAGAAGACAAAAACAATTAGGAGAGATGAGAAGGGAGTAATTTTTAATAATCAGAGTATTTTAGTCAGAAATTTAGAGGAGAGAGACACAGGCAGAAGATAAAAATTTGAGTGTTGTGACTTTAGAGATAAGAAGACTCGACTGGATCCCTAAGGGAATAATGTAGACAAGAAGGGTAAGTCTAGGATACCAAAATTCAAAGGAAGGGAGACAGGAAGAATCGAGAAAGGAGATTAAAAGAGTGGCCAGTGAGGCTAGGCAAGAGCACAGGTCAGCATCCTTCAACCCATGGGCCAAATTTGGCCCAGAGGATGGTCAACAGCATTAGTAGGGAAATGTAAATTAAAACCACCATGAAATATAATACCATTACACACTCATCAAAAAGACTAAAATTTAAAAAGAATGACACCAAGTGGTGGTAGGGATAAAGTACTTGAAACTCATGCATTACTAGTTTAAACCACAGAGTGGAAAAACCATTTTGGAAAACCATTTGGCAGTATCTACTAAAACTAAACACGTTTTCTTGATGACCCAGCAGTTCTTCTGAATATTTCCCCTAGAGAAATGAGTTCACACTTCCCCAGAAAGACATATACAGAAATGTTCACTGTAGGTTTATTAATAGCCCAAAACTGCAACAGGTAAATAACAGAATAGTTGGACAATGGAATACTGCATAGTAATAAAAAAGAACAAACTATGACTACACATAAAAACATGGACAAATCGGACAGATACAATATTGAGCAAAAGAAGCCAAACGCAAAATTTTGTACATAACCATATTATGAATTTATATATAAGTTCAAAATAGGGAAAACTTATTTATGGCAAAACTTATAGAAGTGATGGTAGTGGCTAGGTCTGAGAAGTAGGTATTGACTGGAAAAAGAATCAAGAACACTGGAAATATTTTATCTTGATCTGGCCAGGAGTTGCTTGGGTATATACATAAAAATTCAATGATATGTACAACTTCAAGCTCCAAAATTCCAAGATTTCAAGAGGTAAAAAATTGGCATATTAACAAAAGCGGATTATGAAAAAAACAACTATAAAATGCCTACTCTACAACCTAAGTTTGAAAACAAGTTTAATTGTAGGTATTATTGAAAAAAAAAAACTGCAAAATTTAAAGAGAAATTCAGAGAGTTTTAAAATCTGGTATTAGGATAGTTTTCATGTAAGATAGTAAATTTGGAATTAGAATACCATTAATATGAGCAAGTTTATCACATTTTTGATAAAACATAAGGTTATAAAGTATAAGAATAAGGAATACTTCATAAAGATTTGCAAATTAAAATATTTAAAAATAGTGATTGCAGTCATGCATCACTTAAAGACAGGGATACATTCTGAGAATGCATCGTTAGGCAATTCTGTCATTGTGCAAACATCATAGAGTGTTTTTAAACAAACCTAGAGGTATAGCCTACTACACATCTAGGCTATATTGTGCTCCTAGACTACCCTGTACAGCATGTTACTGTACTGAATATTTTGGGCAAGTAAGACAATGGTATTTTTATCAAAACATATCTAAACATACAAAAGGTACAGAAAAATAGATAAAAATGGTACACCTGTATAGGGCACTTACCATGAATGAAGCTTGCAGGATTGGAAGTTGCTCTGGGTGAGTCAGTGAGTAAGTGGCTGGTAAATATGAAAGCCTAAGACATTGCTGTATACTAGTGTAGACCTGTAGACATTACAAACACTGTGCACTTAGGCTACACTACATTTATTTTTAAATACTTTTCTTTAATAATAAATTAACAGCTTACTGTAACATTTTTACTTTATGAACTTCTTAATTTTTTAAAACAGTTTCTTTTGTAATAGCATTTAACTTAAAACACAAAATATATTGTACAATTGTACAATAGTATTTTCTTTATATCCTTATTCTATGAGCTCTTCTCTATTTTTAAAAGTATTCCTTTTTTTGTTGTTGTTTTTTTTTTAATTTTTAAACTTCTTTGTTAAAACCTTAAGACACAAACATACACACATTAGCCTAGGCCTGCATAAAGTCAGGACCATCAATATCACTGTCTTCTACCTCCACATTTTGTCCCACTGGAAGGTCTTCAAGGGTAATTACATGCATGCAGCTGTCATCTGTAATAACAATGTCTTCTGAAATAATTCCTGAATGATCTGCCTGAGTTATTTTACAGTGTTTTTTAATAAGTAAAAGGAGTACACTCTTAAATAATGATTTAAAAGTTTAGTAAATACATCAGTCATTAACATAGTTTATTATCATTATCAAGTATTATCTCCTGTACATAATGTACGTGCTAGACTTTTATATGACTGGCAGCACAGTAGGTTTGTTTACACCATCACCACCACAAACACGTGAGTAATGCATTGCACTAGAGTGTTACAATGGCCACGATTCCACTAGGTGATAAGAATTTTTCAGTTCCATTATACTGTTATGGGACCAGCAACAGATATTCCTGCGTCGTTGACTGAAACATCACATTTCATAGTGCAGTGTGCCATGTGACTGCACTATAAAACTGTACACTTGGCTGGATGTTGGCTCACGCCTGTAATCCCAACACTTTGGGATGCCAAGGCAGACAGATCACTTGAGGTCAGGAGTTTGAGACCCACCTGGGCAGCATGGTGAAACCCCGTCTCTACTAAAAATACAAAAATTAGCCAGGTATGATGGTGCACGCCTGTAATCCTAGCTACTTAGGAGGCTGAGGCAAGAGAATCGCTTGAACCTAGGAGGCAGAGGTTGCAGTGAGCTGAGATTGCGCCACTGCACTCCAGCCTGGGCAACAGAGTGAGACCCCGTCTTAAAAAAAAAAAATGTACACTTGATCTTGTATTTGTTCACTTAATGATGTTTTGTTTTAAAAGCTTTCTTGAGATAAGTCATTCATTTAAAGCATACAATTCAATGGATTCTCATCTATTAGTTTTCTATCCATAACCAAACTCAATTTTAGAACATTTTCAGTACCCCAAAAAGAAACCCCTTACTCCTTATCTATCATCCTCAACCCTACCCAGCCCTAGGAAACCACTAATCTACTTTCTGTTTATAGATTTGTCATTTCTGGCCATTTCGTATAAATGGAATCATACAATATGTGATCCTTCGTGACTGACTTTTTTCACTGAGTATGTTTTCAAACTTCATCACTGTTTTAGTATGTATCAGTACTTCATTAATTTTTATGCTGAGTGTTTCATTGTATGCATATATTACATTTATTCAGTCATCAGTTGATGAACATTTGGGTTGTTTTCCATTTTGGGCTGTGAACGTGTTTTCATTTCTCTTAGATATATACCTAGGATTAGAATTATGGGCTCATATGATGACTCTATAAGACCATTTGAAAAATTGCAGACCTTTTCCAAAGTAGCTGTACCTTTTTACATTTTTTACCCACTGTGTGTGTGAGGGTTCTAATTTATCCACATCCTTGCCATTTATCTGCCTTTTTTATTATTTCCATCCTAGTGGATGTATGATTTGCATTTTTCTGGTGGCTAATGAGCATTTTTTCCTGTGCGTATTGGCCAGTTGTATATCTTCTTGGGAGAAATGTCGATTCAAGTCCTATGCCCATTTTTTACTTGCATTGTCTTATTTAGTTATAAGTGTTCTTTATTCTGGATACTAGACGCTGACAAGATACATGATTTGCAAATATTTTCTCCCATTCTTAGGCTTTCCTCTCACTTTCTTAATAATATCTTTTGATAAGAAATTATTTTCATTGGATGATGTCTAATTTGTTATCTCCTGTTGTTTGAGCTGTTCATGTCATATGTTAGAATCCATTGCTAGATCTAAGACCACGAAGATTGATATGTGTTGTCATCTAAGATTTTTATTGTTTTAGCTCTTATATTTAGATCATTGATTCATTTAGAGTTAATTTTTGTATATGGTATGAAGAAGAGGTTCAATTTCATTCGTTGGCATATGGATATTCAGTTGTCCCAGCATCATTTGTTGCAGACTGTACTTTTCCCCATTGAATTGTCTTGGCACCCTTCACTGAAGATCAGTTGACATTACATAAATGTGGGATTTTGATAGAGAGTGCATTGAATTTGTAGATCAATTTGGGGAGCATTGCCATCTTAATATTAAATCATCTGATCCATGAACATGGATGTCTGTCCATTTATTGAGATCTTTAATTTCTTTCAGCAATGCTTTAGAGTTTCCAGAGTAAAAATTTTGCTCTTCTTATGTTAAATGTATTCCTAAGCATGTTTTTCTTATGCTATTGTTTTCTTAACTTCATTTTCAGTTTGCTCATTGCTACTGTCTAGAAATACAATTGATGTTTGTATATTTGTCTTGATTCCTGCAGCCCTGTTGAACTTATTATTTCTAATAGTTTTTTGGCAGACTTATTAGGATTTTCTGTATGCAAAATCACATTCTCTGCAAATAGATGTAATTTTACTTCTTCCTTTACAATCTTCATGCCTTTCATTACATTTTCTTGCCTAATTGCCCTGACTAGACCCTGCGGTACAATGTTAAATAGAAGTAAAAAAAAGCAAACATCCTTGTCTTATACCTGATCTTACAGGGAAAGGATTCAGTCTTTCACCATCAAGTACTATGCTAGCTGTGGGTTTTTCATAAATGCCTTTTATAAGGTTGAGGAAGTCCCCTTCTGTTGCTAATTTGTTGAGTGCTTTTATCATGAATGCATGTTGAATTTTGCCAAATGTTTTTACATGTATTCCCATAATCATGCAGTTTTGTCCTTTATTCTATTGATTTGGTATGACCAGTCTTGCATTCTTGGGAGAAATTCCTCCTGGCCATGGTGTTTAATTCTTTCTAAATATTGCTGGATTTGATTTTCTGGTATTTTTTGAGGATTTTTCTATCTATATACATAAGTAATACTAATCTGTAGTTTTCTTACAATGTCTTTATCTGGTTTTATCAGGATAATAACTAATAGAATGAGTTAAAAAATGTTCCCTTTTATTTTTTGGAAGAGTTCATGAAGAAATTGTATTCATTCTTCTTTAAACACTTAATAGTATTTACCAGTAAGGCCATCTAGGCCTGCATTTTTCTATGTGGGAAGGTTTTTGTTACTAATTCAATTTGTTATGTCTATTTCAGCATTTCATTTCTTCTTGAGTCAATTTCAGAAGTTTCTGTCTTTCTGGGAGTTTTTCTGTTTCATCTACATTATCTAATTTGTTGGCATACGGTTCATAGTATTTCCTTGTAATTTTTTTTCTGTAAAGATGATAGTAACATCTTTCATTTCTGATTTTAATACTTTGAGTCTTTTATCTTCCTTTGTTTAGGTCAGTCTAGCTAACAGTTTTTCTATTTTGTTGATCTTTTTATAGAACAACCTATAAATCTCCTTTTAGGCACTGCTTTAGAAGCATCCTGTATTTGTATATTATATGTTCATTTCCATTCATCTTAACATATTTTCCAATTTTTCCAGTGATTTCTTCCTTGACCCACTGGTTCTATTTTTTTTTTTTTTCTTTTTTTCTTTTTTTCTTTTTTTGGACATGGAGTCTCAGTCTGTCACCAGGCTGGAGTGCAGTGGCACGATCTTGGCTCACTACAACTTCCAACTCGCAGGATCAAGCTATTCTCCTGCCTCAGCCTCCCGAGTAGCTGGGATTACAGGCATGCGCCACTATGCCCAGCTAATTTTTGTATTTTTAGTAGCGATGAGGTTTCACCATGTTGGCCAGGATGGTCTCGATCTCCTGACCTTGTGATCCACCCACCTCGGCCTCCCAAAGTGCTGGGATTACAGGCGTGAGACAACACACCTGTTTCTTTTAAGGGTGTGTTAACTTCCACATATTTGTTAATTTCCCAAACTTCCTTATAGCTATTAATTTCCAGTTTTACTTTATTGTGATCAGAAAACTTGTTTTATATGATTGCCGTCCTTTTAAATTTATTGAAACTTGTTTTATGGCCTAGCATATGTGTGGTCTATCTTGTAGAATAGTCCCTGTGTGCTTGAGAAGAATGTGTGTTCTGCTATTGTTGGATGAAGTAGTCTGTAAATGTCTGTCAGGTCCAGTTTGTATACAGTGTTGTTTAAATCTTCTATTTTCAGACAGAAGTTGATCTTCTGCCTAGTTGTTCCGTTCATTATTGAAAGTGGGGTATTGAGGTTTTCTGCTATTATTGTTCAGTTAACTATTCCTTCCTTCATTTCTGTCATCATTTGTCTAATGTTATTTTGGGACTCTGTTATTTTTACATAAAATTGCTGTTTTCTGGATGGATTGACCCTTTTGTCATTATAAAGAGATCCTCTTTATTAGTAGTAACTTTTTTTTGTCTTGAAGTCTATTTTGTCTGGTAGTATAGATACTATTGATTTCTTATGGTTGCTATTTGCATGGTGTATCTTTTATCATCCTTTTACTTTTAACCTGTTTGTATCTTTGAATCTCTGGTGTGTCTTCTATAAAGAACATATTAGTAGATATTGAGGGGTCTTTTTAATCCAGTCTGACAGTCTGCTTGTTAATTGAATTTTTTAATCTACTCACATTTAATGTTATTATTGGCATAGTTGGATTCACATGCCATTATACTTTTTGTTTTCTATATGTTTCATAACTTTTCTGTTTCTTTATTTCTCTTTTACAGCTTTCTTTTATATTAAGTGAATATTTTCCAATGTAAAATTTTAGTTCCTTTAGTGGTTTTTTAGAACTATATTTTAAGTTATTTTCTTGGTAGTTGCTTTAGGATTTACCATATACATCTTATAACAATCTACTTTAGATTTATACTAACTTAATTTGAGTAAGATATAGAAATGTTACTCTTGTATAGCTCTATTCTGTCTTTCATCTTCTTGAACTATTATTATGTCTATTACAATTATATAAGTTACTGACCCAATATTATAGTATTGTAATTATTACCTTACATAATTTCATGTTACTAAAGAAGTTGAGAACAGAAATATGAGCAAATTTATGTTTAGAGTTTGTTATATTTACACTCATATTTACCATTTCTGGTTCTTTTCTTTTGTTCCTGTGGGTTCAAGTTACCATCTGTTATTATTTTCCTACTCTAATACAACCCTGCTCCCTTTGACTTCTGCTGTTCTCTTATTTTCAAATATAATACATTTCTATCCATCATAGGCTCAACAATGCAATTGTATACACATTGACTTATACAATAGCTTTTCAAACCATTAAGAGAAGAAATATGCAGTTATACTATCTTTTATAATTACATAGATACCTTTACCATTTTGTATTTTTTGTGTGGATTTGTTACAGTAGTTAGATAGGCATTAGCTGGACAAGAGAAGGCTCTTCTCCCTGACCCACTAGGAAAGTCAGGTGATGATTTGACAATTATCACACTGCCTCTCTGAAAACAATAATTCTAATTCGGCAGCTGGCACCAGGGCTCCAGGGAGAGACAATCTCCTGATGATCTACAGCTGTTAACATTAAAGTGTTAATTAAATGCAGACACCAGGGAGAAGCAACTTCCTGGGCATGCATATTAAAATACAAAATGGTGAAGTATGACCTTTGGGGGGCATTACACGAGAAATGGGAGGAAGGCCTCAGATGGCCATGCATGTAATTTCCTGAACACACTGCACGTGCTTACTTCCCAGAGGTAAGGGGGTGGGTGGGGGCACTGCACATGTGGGCAGCCTACCCTAAGGGCAGAATCACAGGAAAAGGGTGCAAGATGGCAGCCTTTAAAGTCCTAGGATCATGGTTAGGCACTGCACTTGTTCTCCAAGTCACCCACTTGGATCTCTCCCAAGTGTTCTTTCCTTTCTTTCCTGTTCTAAAGCCTTTTTAATAAAATTCCACTCCTGCTCTGAAACTTGCCTCAGTCCCTTTTTCTGCTTTACGCTCCTCAATCAAATTCTTTCTTCTGAGGAGGCAAGACTTGAAGTTACTGTGGACACATATGGCTATGCTGCTGGTAACTCAGATACCTGCCACAAGTAACAGATTTAGAGAACTATCTGGGTTTACTTTCTCTTAAAAACTTTCTTTAATGTTTCTGATAAGGTAGGTCTGCTAACAATGAATTCTTCCAGTTTTTATTTATCTGGAAATGACTTTGTTTTTGTTGTTGAAAGAAAGTTTTGCTAGATATGGGATTCTTGATTGACAGGTCTTTAGAGTTTTCTTTTCAGCACTTTAAATATGTCATCCCAGTGCTTTTTAGCCCCCATATGGACCTCTGTATGTATCCTACTTGGAGTTCACAGAGCTTTTTGGATGTGTATATTAATGTTTTTCATCAAATATGGGAAGTTTGCAGCCATTTTTTTTTTAATGTTTTTTCTCTTTCTTTTTCTTTCTCCTCACCTTCTGGTCATTCCATTATACCAATGTTGGTATACCCAAAAGGTCCCAGCTTTCTCTGAGACTCTTTTTATTTCTTTTCATTCTATTTTCACTCTCCTTTTCGATTATATAATCTTTTCATTTATCTTCAAGTTCACTGATTCCTTTTTCTGCCAGTTCAAAGTGACTGTTGAGCCATTGTAATGAATTTTTACATTTCATTTATTGTACTTTTTTTCAATTTCAGAATTCTCCTTTTGGTTTTTTTATGATTTCTTTTTATTGATATTCTCTCTGATAAGACATTTTCTTCATACCTTTCTTTACTTCCTTAACCATGGTTTCCTTTAGTTCTTTGAACATATTTATAATGGCTTCATTGAAGTCTTTGTCTGTTAAATATGACATTTAGCCCCTCTCACAGTTAGTTTCTGTTGCCTACTCTTTTTCTTATGTATGGGTCAGTCCTTCTTATTTCTTTGCATGTCTCATAATTTTTGTTGAAAACTTGATAATTTAGATGATATATTCTAGCAATTCTAGATACTGATTCTTCTTTCCCTCCCCACATGGAGTTGTTTGCTTGTTTCTGTGTTTAGTGACTTGGCTGGACTATATTAGTGAAGTCTGCTTACCCCAAATTGTGAAGTCCTTGATGTTTCTTCTCCGAGAGAGCAGTCTTGGGCATATATAGTCACCCTGGGATGACAGTGGTTTTCAGCAGGGCTCTTTTAAACTGCTTGTTTCTCTAATCTTCCTTCTAGGCTGTGCGGCTCATTGTGTGTTACACCCAGCCCTTAGACTGCACTAATTACTGGACAATTGCTCTATTGTTTTTGACATAGCCTGGGGAATAAATTACTCTGTATTCTGATAGAATTAAAACTGGACAGAGTTGTTTTTAAGGCCAGCCTCTGAGGTGTATTCTGACCCCAAAAGGACCCTTCTTAGCTGTCTCTTTCCCTAGCGTTCTCTAGGGTAAACTAACTGGTCTAGAATTTAACTTGTTCCTAATTAAGAGGAGCTACTGTTTTCCAGAGTGTCCTTAGGCTTGAATATCCACACACTCTATTTTAAATAAAGTCAGTTCCTTTGGGGAGAGCTTTTGAGCTACTTTTTTCTTAAGGACTGCTTTTTATCATGGGCAGAATCTCTGAGCCACTATTCTAGGTGCTGGGTGGAGCAGTAGCCTCTGGTCTTCTTGGTTTGCTTCTCACAGCATGGAACCTCTGCCTTTCAGCAAGCAGGGTGAAGGAATTCAGGGTCTTAGTATCCTCGGCCTTAGTATTCTCAGCCTTCCTTGTGTAGGGGAAGAGTCCCCATCCTATGGCGCTCAGTGAAAGGAGAAATCCCTCAACCTCTCAGCCATACTCACCAGAATTTAGTCACTTCACATTTGAGTTGAAGGGGATAAGAAATGCTGGTAGGCTGCTTCTTCAGAGGAGATATGGTAACACTTGTTTGGGAACTGAGGAGGAGAGGGAACTCGTCTTCTGGGCCATATCCACCCAGAGTGGAGCTTCTGCTAAGCTGTTTTGGCTTGGGGCTGGGGTATGGTGACAGTGGATCATGGCTTCAAGTGCTACAGTCTCATTGTGCTGAGTTTTAGTAGATTTTCTTGAATAAATATGTCTGCATTTGCTCTGTGTCCTTAGGACATTTTCTAAAGACCTTAAATGGTTGCATTTTTATAGTTTTCTCCAGTTTTGCTTGTTTCTCTGGGGAGTGCATTTATGACATTCATCATACTACCATCCTGGCAGTAAAACTCTTTAATCAGTATTTCTGGGGCATCTGCTTTGTGCTTAGTATAGAACTTACCCCAGAATACTGTGCAGGATTCTTTTTCAAAAGACAGAAACACTAGCTAGGGATCTTTTCTATAAGCTTTAAGTTAACATTATAGGATGCTAAAAATTTAGGTTAGTACTATAGGATGCTGAAAATTTTAAGAGCACCTAAAGTCTGTGCGAAGTAAAAGGAAAACATCACGTAGGTTTGACAAGATTACATTAGGGCTAGATAAATGATACATAAAGCAAGGCGACACTATTAATTTTGAAGGCTTTCCTGTGGAAGGTATTTCCAGTAATACCTAATTTAGATGAATTATATTTATTAAATATGGGAAACAAGATTTAAATGTCTAAAAGGGTATCAATACAAAATGAATCCAGAGGCTAGCAGGGAAAAATGGCAGCTACAAGGCAGGGCTAAATTGCATCTTCCTCTCGGATGGACATAGCAGCATGTGGGGACACACATCATGAACTTTCGTTCTAAGAACTACCACAGAAACATAGCAAGAAAGCCAAGAGAATCCACAGACCCTCTTAAGGAAGCAGTTTGCCACTGCAGGCTCTATGAAATGCCCAAAAACACTGTGAGTCCCCGAAGTGCCCAAACTGTGTCTGCCCCAGAACACACATCCTTACTGGGGAGCTTGAAGGTCCAGATCACAGGAGAAGGATTTGACCTTACCTGGAGCTGAGACTAATTTAGGGAACCGAGAAAAATATAGGGGTACAGGAAGCAGCAGGAAGAGCCCTGTGGGCACTCTCGGTTCCCAGGGAAGCCATTCCTGACTATGTCCCATGGGGATCCTTAGGGAGGACTCCCAGTGGAATTGAGGAAAGACCACAGGGAGAAGGAAACTTCCAGCTGAACTTTGTAACAATTTTGACAAAACATGAAGTTTCCTGAACAGAATCTGGGGGAGGGGTTCCATGGGGAGTGCAGATATGAGCACAGAAACTGCAGCAGGTGGAGAGGTGTGAAATGTGAAAGTTCTGCTTGCTTTTTCAGCAGGGAGGCTTATAGCTTGGGGCAAGTTCTCAGCCCTGCTCACTGGCTGCCTGGAAATAAACTTGGTGCTGTTGGAGGGGCACAGTGGGAATGAGACTGGCCTTTCAGGCTGCATGGGAGCTGGATAAGGCCTGTCCCTACCAGCTTTCCCCCACTTCCCTGGCAACTTATATGATGCAGCAGAGGCAGCCATAATCGCCTGGGAATGTAACTCCATCAGCCTGAGAATCACACCCCCAGCCCCTACAGCAGTCACAGCAAGCCCCGCCCAAGGAGTCTGAGCTCAGACACACCTAACCCTTATGGTCTCCTAATGGTCTTTCTCTATCTGTCCTGGTAGCCGAAAACAAAGGGCATAATCTCTTGGGAGTTCTATGGCTCTGCCCACCACCTGAGAAACCCAAATACTTATCCAGGTCACCCTAGGGCAAGCTTATATCCTCCCTATACTACGGCAGCTGATGCTGTCTTGAAAGCACCACCTCCTGGCTGGAGGCCAACCAACACAAAACCAGTGCACTAAACGAAACTACAACCATGGATCCTCACAGAGTCCATTTCACTCCCCTGCTATATCCACCAGAGCAGGTGCTAGTATTCACTGCTGAGAGACCTGAAGACAGATCACGTCACAGGACACTTTGCAGACACTCCTCAGTACAAGCCTGGAGCCCAGTAGCTTCACTGGGTAGCTAGACCCAGAAGAGATGTAACAATCACTACAGTTCAGCTCTCAGGTAGCCCCATAGCCAGGGGGAAGAGGGAGAGTGCCACATCAAGAGAGCACCGTGTAGGACAAAACAATCTGAGCAACAGCCCTTGAGCCCCAGATCTTCCCTCTGACATTGTCTACCCAAATGAAAAGGAACCAGAAAAACAATTATTTAACATCCCCAAAAGATCACACTAGCTCAACAGCAATGGATCCAAACGAAGAAGAAATCTCTGAATTGCCAGAAAAACCATTCAGAAGGTCAATTATTAAGCTACTCAAGGAGATGCTAGAGAAAAATAAATACTAAGTTAAATTTAAAAAGTAATACAGGATATGGACAGAAAAATCTCCAGAGAAACAGATAACATAAATAAAAAACAATCACAACTTCTAGAAATGAAGGACACACTCAGAGAAATGCAAAATACACGGGAAAATATCGGCAATAGAATCAAACAAGTAGAAGAAAGAACTTCAGAGCTCAAAGACAAGGATTTTGAATTAACCCAATCTGACAAATACAAAGGAAAAAAATGGACAAAGTCCTCCAAGAAGTTGGGATTATGTTAAACAACCAAACCTAAGAATAACTGGTATTCCTGAGGAAGTAGAGAAATCTAATAGTTTGAAAAACATATTTGAAGGAATAATCGAGGAAAATTTCCCTGACCTTGCAGAGACCTAGACATCTAAATACAAGAAGTTCAAAAACACCCAGGAAATTCATCACAAAAAGATCATCACCTAGGCACATAGTCATCAGGTTATCAAAAGTCAAACGAAGGAAATAATCTTAAGAGCTGTGAGGCAAAAGCATCAGGTAACCTAGAAAGGAAAATCTATCAGATTAACAGTAGATTTCTCAGCAGAAACCCTACAAGCTAAAGGAATTGGGGTACTATCTTTAGTCTCCTTAAACAAAACAATTATAAGAATTTTGTGTACAGGGAAATTAAGCTTCATAAATAAAGGAAAGGTACAGTTTTATTTCAGATGAACAAATGCTGAGAGAATTCACCACTATCAAGCCAGCACTACAAGAACTGCTAAAAGGAGCTCTAAATCATGAAACAAATCCTCATAGTGCACCAAAATAGAACCTCCTTAAAGTATAAATCTCACAGGACCTAAAAAACAATAACACAATGAAAACAAAAGGTACTGAGGCAACAACTAGTATAATGAATAGAAAAGTACTTCACTTCTCAAAACTAACATTGAATGTAGATGGCCCAAATGCTCCACTTGAAAGATACAGAATGGTAGAATGCATAAGAATTCACCAACCAAGTATCTGCTGTCTTCAAGAGACTCACCTAACACATGAGGACTCACATAAACTTAAGGTAAAGGGGTGGAAAAAGACATTCCATGCAATCAACACCAAAAACAAGCAGGAGTAGCTATTCTTAGACAAAACAGGCCTTAAAGCAACAACAGTTTAAAAAGACAATGAGGGACATTATATAATGATAAATAGACTAGTCCAACAGGAAAATATCACATTCTAAATATATATGCACCTAACACTGGAGCTCCCAAATTTATAAAACAACTACTATCAGATCTAAGAAATTAGATAGACAGCAATACAATAATAGTGGGAGAATTCAGTACTCCACTGACAGCACTAGACAGGTCATCAAGACGGAAAGTCAACACAGAAACAATGGACTTAAACTATACCCTAGAATAAATGGACTTAACAGTTATTTATAGAACATTCTACCCAACAATTGCAGAGTGTACATTCTATTCATCAACAAACCAAACCCAAACCCAAACCCAGCAAAAGAAAAGAAATATCCAAGATCAGAGCAGAACTAAGTTAAGTTGAAACAGACAAAAAAAAGCAAAAGATAAATGAAACAAAATGCTGGTTCTTTGAAAAGATAAATACAATTGATAGAGCATTCGTGAGACTAACCAAGAAAAAAGAGAGAAGATCCAATAAGCTCAATTAGAGATGAAACAGGAGATATTACAACCAGTATCACAGAAATGCAAAAGATCATTCAAGGCTAAACTGAACACCTCCCAGGATAAATTCCTGGAAATATACAACCCTCCTAGATTAAACTAGAAAGAAATGGAAACTCTGAACAGACCAATAAAAAGCAGCAAGATTGAAATGGTAATTCCAAAATTGCCAACCAAAAAAAGTCCAGGACCAGATGGATTCGCAGCTGAATTCTATTAGAAATTCTAAGACACTCCTCATCCAATGAAGTACCAATCCTATTGACACTATTTGAAAAGATAGAGAGAGGGAATCCTCCCTAAATCATTCTATGAAGCCAGTATCAACCTAATACCAAAACCAGGAAAGGACATGACAAAAAAAGAAAACTACAAGCCAATATCCCTGATGAACATAAATGTAAAAATCCTTAATAAAATACTAGCTATGGAATCCAACAGCATATCCAAAAGATAATCCACCATGTTCAAGTGGATTTCATACCTGGGATGCAGGGATGGTTTCATATACACAAGTCAATAAATGTGATATACCACATAAACAGAATTAAAAACAAAACCTTAATAGATGCAGAAAAAGCATTTGACAAAATCCAGCATCTTTTCTTGATTAAAACCTTCAGCAAAATCAACATAGAAAGGACATGCCTTCAGGTAATTAAAGCCATCTATGACAAAACCACAGCCAACATTATACTGAATGGGGAAAAGTTGAAAGCATTCCCCCTGAGAACTGAAACAAGACAAGGATAATCACTTTCACCACTTCTATTCAACCAAGTACTGAAAGTCCTAGCCAGAGCAATCAGACAAGAGAAAGAAATAAAGGGCATCCAAATTGGTAAAGAGGAAGCCAGACTGTTACTGTTTGCTAATGGTATGGTTGTATATCTAGAAAATCCTAAAGGCTCATCAAAAAATCTCCTAGAACTGATGCAGAAAAAGCATTTGACAAAATCCAGCATCTTTTCATGATTAACACCTTCAGCAAAATCAACATAGAAAGGACATGCATCACATAGACCAGTCTAACAGAATAGAGAACCCAGAAATAAAGGCAAATACTTACAGCCAACTGATCTTCGACAAAGCAAACAAAACCATAAAATGTGGAAAGCACACCCTATTCAACAAATGGTGCTGGGATAATTGGCAAGCCACATGTAAAAGAATAAAACTGGATCCTCATCTCTCACCTTTTACAAAAATTAACGCAAAATGGATGAAAAACTTAAATCTAATACCTGAAACCATAAAAATTCTGGAAGATAACATCAGAAAAACCCTTCTAGACATTGGCATAGGCAAAGGCTTCATGACCAAGAACCCAAAGGCAAATGCAACAAAAACAAAAATAAATAGATAGGACTAAATTAAACTAAAAAGTTTCTGCATAGCAGAATAAATAATCAGCAGAGTAAACAGACAACCCATAGAGTGGAAGAAAATCTTCGCAAACTATGCATCTGACAAAGGACTAATATCCAGAATGTACAAGGAACTCATAAATTAGCAGGAACTCATAAATCACATCAAAAAGTGGGCTAAGGATATGAATAGACAATTCTCAAAAGAAGATATACAAATGGCCAACAAACATGAAAAAAATGCTCTACATCACTAATGATTAAGGAAATGCAAATCGAAACCACATGCAATACCATCTTACTCCTGCAAGAATGGCCATAATCAAAAAATAAAAAAAAAAAATAGATACTGACATAGATGTGGTGAAAAGTGAACACCTTTACACTGCTGGTGGGAATGTAAACTAGTACAACCACTATGGAAAACAGTGTGGAGATTCTTTAAAGAACTAAAAGTAGATCTACCATTTGATCCAGCAATCCCACTACTGGGTGTCTACCCAGAGAAAAAGAAGTCATATGAAAAAGATACTTGCACATGCATGTTTATAGCAGTGTGAAAATTTGCAATTTCAAAATCATGGAACCAGCCCAAATGCCCATCAATCAACAAATGGATAAAGGAAATGTAGTATAGATATACCATGGAATACTACTCAGCCATAAAAAGGAATGAAATAATGGCCTTCACAGCAACCTGGATGGAATTGGAGACCATTGTTCTAAGTGAAGCAACTCAAGAATGGAAAACCAAACATCATATATTCTCACTCATAAGTGGTAGCTAAGCTATGAGGACACAAAGGTGGACTTTGGGGACTCAGGAAAAAGGGTGGGGATGAGGAATAAAAGACTATACATTGGGTACCATGTACACTGCTCAAGTGATAGGTGCACCAGAATCTCAGAAATCACCACTAAAGAACTTAGCCATGTAACCAAATACCACCTGTTCCCCAACAACCTACTGAAATTAAAAATTAAACTTAAAAAAATACTAAGGAAGTAGAATGAGAAAAAAAATGAATCCAGCCACAATTTCAAGGAATGGAATCAAAACTGAGGTTTTGTTTGTTTGTTTGTTTGTTTGTTTTGTATTGTTTTGTATTGTTTTGTTTTGTTTTATGGGAAGTTTTGTGCCAATCTTTTTTTGATCTTAACACTTTGATGACGGTTAATCTTTCAGAATACAGATAACCATGATGATTCTGTTTTGCACTCCAAGTCACTGTCACTGATTAATAAACAATCATTTTTAGCTCTGTGGGGGTGGAATTTGGGTGGATATTTTCTTTTCGGCATATCCACTAGTGAGTAATATATTTATTTTAAGTGCCAATAAAAATGTTATACTGCACTCACCTGACACCATTCACTAGTTATTAGAAAAACTAACTCTAAACCACTTGAGCAATGCTATATTTCTTTACCTGTGAATTCAGGTTATCTTGTCAATATTTTATATTAAATTAACAAGTTTTTAATACTGTATAACATTTTTGGAGGGAGAGTAAATGAGGACATTTTCAAGAATGGCACTATCTCTGGACTTATTTCAGTAGACAATATTTTTCACCTTCTTCTCAACAGATATTTTATAATTGTTTCCATAAATTTGCTTCCTTTCTGGTATCTTTCTAACACTTTAATCTTCTTTATTATTTTTCTTTTGTGAGTTCCATGTCTGCAGTTGTGTGCTGTCCCTTCTCAACCCCTAATCTTTCTCTTATCTCTAAATTTAGAGATAGAACAGAGGTATCCTAGATTCTAGCCCTGTTGTTTTTAGCTTGTGCATTCTTTGGGTCTTGGTTTCCTCATCTGTAAAATAGATGATCAGTCTGACTAATCAGAATAATGCCATCCTCAGAAATGGATCTGATTTGGAATTCTTAAAATTAGAACAAAGCCATTAGGGGCTTTATGTACATGAATCAATGCTGAGACAAAACTGAACCCCTCATAAGTGATTTTCCTGTTGAGCTCACATTTAGAGATTTGCTATTATGAGAGTTATTCTTAATACTTGGCTGTTGCCAGCATAATAGTTTTGGGAAACTGACTTATAAAAACATTTTATTTCATTAAACAATCACTGAGTGCTCAGTATGTGCAAGCACTATAATCATATATTATATATTTAATATGAGATCAGAGGTCAGAAAATTTAAATACTTAGGCCAGGCACATAGCTCACACCTATAATCCAATGTTTGGGAGGCAAAGGCAGGAGGATCGCTTGAGACCAGTAGTTAGAGACCAGCCTGGGCAACAACATAAGCAAGGCCCCATCTCTTTGAAAAAAAAAATTAAAAACATTAGCCAGACATGGTGGTGCATGCCTGTAGTCCCAGCTATTCGGGAGGCTGAGCTGGGAAGAGTGCTTTAGTCCAGGAGCTCAAGGCTCCAGTGTGCTATGATTGCACCACTGCCCTCCATCCTGGGCAACAGAGTAAGACCCAATCTCTAAAAATATATATATATTGTTAATATTTTTGCTATTAAGAGAAACAGTAGGATTAGCTTCATTTAAAGATGTAAACTTTTGTACAAAGAAAAACACATTTTGTTTCATTGGAGAGAGTGGTCAAAGTTTTTTTGTTTTTGTTTTTTAACTGTTTTTTTTTTTTTTTCAGTTGAGAGTATAGAACAGATTCACTTAATTTTCCATGTAGGAGTAGGGCTAAACCTCAACCTATAACCTTCTACAAAACACTTCTACAAAGAAAACAGCTACAAATGAAAAATTGGCAAAGTTCCCTATGTGTGAAATATTTTAGAAGACATTTAAGCCAGATTTAAACCAACTTCTCATCATGGATTCAAGATTCATTCAATTAAACCAATTTTTGGTGTTGCATATGGAGTTCATAACCCCAATACAGAGTATGAAAGCACCTATAATTTTCAGTGGTAATACTACAATTAACTATATTAACTGTTATGTTGGTGGTAATATTATAACTAACTGTCATATTAATGGTAATATTACAATTAACACACATGGTTAGCTCTGGTGTACCAAGATTGAACTTAAAATATGGAAACAAAAGGTTAGTTATTACGCAAAGTCCTTACATCATTTTCTAAATAAAATAGGAATACCAGCATAGGATGAAAGAAAAATAGTAGATTTTTTTCTTAATAAAGTTTTCTATACTGAAGTGGATGTGTGATGTGGCTCCCAAATCTGCCTTTAAGAATAAATGACTTATTTGCAGTGGCTAGAGTGCAGTTAGCAGACAGCCCTAAGCCCTCAACCTTCTTTGAGAGTTTTCTCTGCCAAAGATAGCTGAGTTCCCTATAGCATTTCCTATTCACAGAAATGACTGGTCAACTTAGGGATAGAAAGACCCCAATTTCAGGGGCCCTCATCCCAACTCAAGACAACTCTGAAAGACAATCCCACTTTACAACTCCCAGTGGGGATGGCTGAGGCGTTCATTGAGAGAGCATCACACCCCATATTCTCCCTCTGCCTAATCCTATTTCATTGCCTTTCCTTGCACAGGTATTGCTTTCCAGAGCACTTCCCAATGTGTCCCATATACTAATCTCCACCAGGATTTTCTTCCCAGGGAACCCACCTCTGTCACCAACCAGAAGTGCCCTTGAATAGGTCATGAAAAAAAACCGATCATTATTAATTATTTTCTATGAAACCTAGTTTCCTAATCCAAAACATAAATATCATCCTGAGCTAGGATTTTTGTTCAAGTGTTACATGCAATGTCACAGAAGTTGTTGTAGAGTTTTATAGTTAATGCAGACTTGGAGCATTAACTATAAAATGCGAGTACCAATTTCAGCTCTACCACTTACTAGCTATGTAGCTTTCAGAAAGCTACTTAAGCCCTTCATGTATCTACCATGTCATCTATAAAATAACAATAATTATACTAAAATAACACTTTAATTGGACATTTACTATATGCCAGTCATTTAGCTAATATAATCAAATCTATATTTTAATAAGCTTATTTAGGCTGGGTGCAGTGGCTCACGCCTGTAATCCCAGCACTTTGGGAGGCTGAGGTGGGCGGATCACCTGAGGTTGGGAGTTCGAGACCAGCCTGACCAACATGGAGAAACCCCGTCTCTACTAAAAATACAAAATTAGCCGGGCGTGGTATTGCGTGCCTGTAATCCCAGCTACTTGGGAGGTTGAGGCAGGAGAACTGCTTGAACACAGGAGGCAGAAGTTGCGGTGAGCCGAGATCACACCATTGCACTCCAGCCTGGCCAATGAGAACAAAACTCCGTCTCAAAAATAATAATAATAATAAGCTTATTTAATAAAATAAATAAGGTTGCTATAAGGATTAAGTGAACTAAACCATATAAATGATTTTCTGCAATACCTGCTACATGATATGAACTGAATAAATGGTAGTCAGTATAATTTCTATTGTTGTTATTCATAATAAAACATATGTTATAGTGCCTTGCACTGAAAATGATACTCTGTGTGAGAAAAGGAGTCAGATTTTTCAAATTGCCATATTTTTGTTTGAAATAAATATTTTCTATAATGTAGTGACATAATTAAAAATACTTAAATTATCTAAACTGGCACAGACATACTCAGAATCCACAAGACAACAGCTAACAGTCAAACAGAGAATAAATTATCTCATAAGACTCCCTTTATTTCCCTTCTTCCTCTTCAACAAACTGTATCTACTCAAATGCAAAGATGTGCAATCAGTAGCAGGTTAGAAGCAGAAACTACTCTCTATAAAGCCAAACTATTAAACCCTCTTGTGATAATGGAGAGAATTAGAGATTACATTCTTATTGTTCCATAGATGAAGATTGCTGGTGTGTGGAAATGTACATGACTCAATCTTGTTCAGATTGTCTACTTGGTACTTATCCTAAAACCTACCTACACTTTCACCTCCCCAAGTCACACAGAGGACCTCATCTTCCTGAAACATTTGATATACCATCATGTGCACCAGAGGTTACGCACCTGAGATATACATGTTTTCTCAGTTTCTTCTTGATTTGAATTCAACTGATTTTAAAAGTATTTACTTACTTCAAGTTTATTTGAAAACTAATACTAAAGACATGGAAAAGCCCAGGTTAATAGAATTGCTAAATAAACTGAAATGTTCTATTTTAAGCATTGAGGCTGTTACTAAATACCTCAAAGCCATAAGATGGAGCCATACACTAAGAACAGTGAGACAGAAAGAACCCTCTTTGTATATATCCTAGAGCAGCTGCACCAGCTCTGGATAGTCTACCTCTGGACTTCTTACGGCATGAGAAAAGTAAACCCCTATTTGATTAAGCAACTGTGGCTAAGTTTTCTGTCAGTGGTGCTAAAGACACTCCCAACTAATACGGGGTTTTACTTATGTTGCTTCATTCTATTCTTTACTTTTTCCATCAACTTGTTTTCATATTCATCCGTAAAAAGTGAAGATGTCATTAATTCCATGTAACTGCTCTACAGTATGCCATCACATTTTCATTCCATATTTTACCTCTCTATTCCCTCACTAATAAAATTTTGAGTTATTTTTCACTTATTCTTCTCAACAGTATTGTGCGATACATACGTACATGTGTCCTTACACACAACAAAATTTCTTTCTTTTTTTTTTTTTTTTTTGAGACGGAGTCTCGCTCTGTGGCCCAGGCTGGAGTGCAGTGGCTAGATCTCAGCTCACTGCAAGCTCCGCCTCCCAGGTTTACGCCATTCTCCCGCCTCAGCCTCCCGAGTAGCTGGGACTACAGGCGGCCGCCACCTCGCCCGGCTAGTTTTTTGTATTTTTTAGTAGAGACGGGGTTTCACCGTGTTAGCCAGGATGGTCTCGATCTCCTGACCTCGTGATCCACCCGTCTCGGCCTCCCAAAGTGCTGGGATTACAGCCTTGAGCCACCGCGCCTGGCCAACAAAATTTCTTTAACTATATTTAGCAATGGAATAGCTAGTTGTAGGGCACAAATATTTTCAATTCGTTAACTACTGATGTTGCCAGTTATCTTCTGTTTGCCCCTTCAGAGTCTTCCTTTCTCCATCCTACCCTGCCCTGGGAGGCTGACTCTATGAACTATATCAATGGGCCCTTCAGCTCCTGGCTGGATTTATCCAACGAGGAACCCCAGCAGAATATCTAAGGGAGAGTGCAGTCTAGGTATTTATTCACCAGCTCCCTCCTACAAGATTTCTTGTGCTGTGTCCCTTAACCCAAAGAGCGCTGCTCCTCTCAAAGCAAGCGCTACAAGATTTTCCCTTTCTGGATTCTATGAACCTTTACTCCTCCTTGTCCCTTTGGATCTGGAGGTGGTAACAGTTCCTCTGCTCACATCTTCATAGTCTCTTTGTAAATCGAATCTCCTTGAATTATCCTCCATCTGTTTAGGTGAGAGCTTGACTGCATCACTGCTATATTCCTCTTCAAAGAGCCTATATTAATTTACAGACTTACTAGCAGTGCACAAGAGTGTTCACTACCCCCACACTTGCCAACACTTAATATTAACTGACTTAAATTTTCTTCTATCTGATGGATTCAACATAATTGATTTTTTTGTTTTATTTTTTACTTTTCTGATTACAAGTGAGATTGAGCATCTCTGTATATGCCCTTTTTCCCCTACAAATTGCTTTTTACTATCATTTGCCTATTTTTTTACTGGATTGTCTTTTCCTTGTTGACTTTTGGTACTTTAAATATTTGAAATACTTATCCATATCTGTTACATATGTTGAAATAGCTCTCATCTGCTGCTTACCTTTTGTCATTGGTGTTTTTTGTTACCCAAACCTTTAACATATCTACCTATATTTTCTTCTGTTTTAAAGTTTTATTTTTCCTATTTTGGTCCTTAATGTATCTGAAAATTATTTTTGTGCACAGTATGAAAGTCATCTAATAGCATTTCTTTCCTTATTGTGAGCCAATTTTCACAGCACCATTATTGAATAATCCATCATTTCCCCTTGATTTGAAGTGGTGCTTATTTCCTAATTTCTAATGTACTTGTGGATCTGTTTCTGAATTTTACATTCTATTCCATTCATCTATTTGCTGCCAATATATTAAGACTTTATGAAGAGATGGGGTCTCATTGTGTTACCCAGGCTGGCCTTGAACTCCTAGGCTCAAGTAAGCCACCCACCTCAACCTCCTGAGTAGCTGAGACTCCAGGTGCATACTACCATCACCAGTTTATTCTAATAGTCATGTTATTTAATACTTTTAGGTTTTCCATGTACATGTTCACATCATCTGCAAATAATAAAAATTTTCTTTATTTCCATTTCTTGTAATTCATATTTCTTTATTATCTTAACATTTTAGAATCTCAGTCCCATAGTTCATAATAGTGGTGATAATGGATGTTCATGTTTTGTAACTTTGAAGATACTTGTAATATTTCATTATTAAATGTGATACATTTGCTGTAAGTCTGTTAGATTCCTTTCAATTATTAAAAACGTTTTTAGCTGGGCACAGTGGCTCACACCTGTAATCCCAGCACTTTGGGAGGCCGAGGCGGGTGGATCACCTGAGGTCAGGAGTTCGAGACCAGCCATGGCCAACATGGTGAAACCCTGTCTCTACTAAAAATACAAAAATTAGCTGGGCATAGGACGCCTGTAATCCCAGCTACTCAGGAGGCTGAGACAAGAGAATCACTTGAACCCAAGAGGCAGAGATTGCACTAAGCCACAGCACTCCAGCCTGGGCAACAAGAGTGAAACTTCATCTCAAAAAAAAAAAAAGTTTTCTCCTATTGCTCTTGTGTAAAAAGTTTTTTTAAAAAAACATACAATTCATGTCAACTGTTGAATTTTATCAAACATTTTTTTCCTGCATATTTTGGAATAATCATATTTTTCCCTTTCAAAAGTATTTATATATTAAATGACATTGACAGATTTTCAATTTTTTTCACTGCAGACACTATGGTGTTTTATTGGCAGATTTTTTTTTTTTTTTTTTTTTTTTTTTGAGACGGAGTCTTGCTCTGTCACCCAGGCTGGAGTGCAGTGGCGCCATCTCCACTCACTGCAAGCTCCGCCTCCCGGGTTCACGCCATTCTCCTGCCTCAGCCTCCGGAGTAGCTGGGACTACAGGCGCCCGCCACCACGCCTGGCTAATTTTTTTGTATTTTTAGTAGAGACGGGGTTTCACCGCATTAGCCAGGATGGTCTCCATCTCCTGACCTCGTGATCTGCCCGCCTCGGCCTCCCAAAGTGCTAGGATTACAGGCCTGAGACACCGCGCCCGGCCGGCAGATTTTTTTAAATGTTGAAGTATTCTTGAATTCCTTGACCATGATTTACATACACACACGATGTTATCATATTTTATTTCTTATAGTTGCATCTAGATTCATAAATGATTTTTTTCTTATATTGTCTTTATTTGGTTTTGTTTAAATGAGTTCGGGGTCTCTATTTTATAAATCTTACTGAATCTGTAATTCTCCTTTTTTCTTAACAGTTTATGTCTTTGTCATTTTTTTCTGTATTCACCTTGTAAAAGACATGTCTATTAAACTTTTCAAAAACTAGCATTTGTTTTTATAGAACCTTTCTAGTGAATCTGTGTTTCCTATTTCATTACTTTATGTTCTTTTTCACTTTCTTCCTTCTGCTTTCCTGAGTTTATTTGGTTGTTCTTTTTCTAACTTAAGACAATGTGCACAACTCATTAGTTTACATTGTTCATCTTTTCTAATGTAAACATTTAAAGCTAGAATTTTTATCTAAATATCACTTTAGCTATATCTCATAAGTTATGCCACAGTCTTCCCAATATTTTACATTCAAAATATTTTATAATTCCTATTACGAATTCTGTTTTGATCAATTAATTTTTAAGAAACATTAAAAAATTTCTAAATACGCTTTTTAAAAAGTTATCTTGTAACTAATTCCTAGCTTAACTGAGTTTTGGCCTGAAAATGGGGTTTATAAAAGATCAGTTCTTTGGTTTTTTGCTGAGAATAGTTTTGTAACTTTATTATTAATTTTTTATAGATGTATTATGTCCATTTTAAAAGATTTTGCATTTCTAATTGTAGAGTACAAGTTTTATATATAAAGCATACAAAACTTTTGTATTGTTCAAAACGTCTTATAGCCTTACTAAATTTTTTGTCTTCTTTCTCTATCAATATGTAGACTATAAAAATGGTTACAAAATCTTTTCCCACCTGAAATCTATACCCTTGAAATGAGATAGCAGGTCCACCGAAAAAACTGGAATCTCTTCCTCCACCCTTTGAATCCAGGTTGGTCATGTGACCTTTCTCAACCGGTGGGACATTAGCAAACGTGATGCAAGCAAAGGCTTGAAAAGTGCTTGTGTATTAACATTTGTTTCCTTGCTACTTTTCTGATCTTCTATCACGTGAACAAGGTCCATTAACTTAATTGGATAAATATGGTCCAGTTATCTATCACTCCAGTAAACTCATAGACATGTGAGCAAGGCCATCAAACTTGCATGGCCCCAGTGAAGATCAACAGAGGAATTACCCAGATGAACTCAGTTTAAATTGCTGCCCCACAATATAATGAGCTAACAAGTGATTGCAGTTTTAAGCATCTAAATTTTGGGGTGGTGTATTACATAACAAAACTAAACTGATACAGTCAATTACTGAGAAAGATGAGTTAAAATTCTTACTAAGGTAATGGATTTGTCTATTTACCTAGTATTTCTGTTCATTTTTGGTATGAATATTTGAGACTGTATTGTTAGGTGAAATTGAAATTATTGTTGTCTTCTAGGTCAATTTTATCATTATATCACCAACCTTTTTATCTCTACTAATGTTTTTGCCTTAACATCTAATTTGTCTGATTCTAAGATAGTTATACTTTCATCCTTTCTGTGTCCTTAAGTTCTGATATCTCTTCGAATAACATATAACTTGGTTTAAAGGGAAATCAATCTACCAATCCCTGTCTTTGAATAAAGATGGAAAGTTCAACTCATTTACATTTATTTTGATTATTGGTATATTTGCATTCATCTCTAACATCCCTTCTGCCTTCCTTTTAAGCCCTTCTCCTTTCCTACTTTCTTTCCACTGAATGTGTATGGAGTTTGTTTTTTTATTCCCCCCATTTTTTGTGAGATTATAAATTTACATCTTTTTAAAATTCTTTTTAGTGATGATCCTTAAAATTTTAACCTAATACCAGATGGAAAGTCTAAAGGGAAGTAGTAGCTCTAACTTTTTCCCTTAAAATTAGAAATTGGAAAACTTTAATCATTCTCCTTTCTTCTTCATTAAATTGCTTGGCACTTTTGCTGAAAATGAAGTTGGTCCTATATATGGGTCTATTTTTGCACTCTTATTAGGTTTCATTTGCCTATTTGACTATTCTTGTGCCATATCACCATCCCCTAATTATTAGTTTATAGTAAGTAAGCTTGATATCTCATAATGTAAATCTCCCAAGTTGTTTTTCTCCAAAATTGTGATGACTGTTCTATGCCTATTGCATTTTCATAAAGATTTTAGGATCTGCACCTGAGGAGCCTTATCTGCATTTGTAATTGATTTAGATGACAAGGTCCTAGACTGCAAGCCAATGCCTTATTGGAATAAGAATTTAGGGGACTTGGGAGAGAGTGGGTTTATTTTGCCCATGTGGAAGGAATGTGAATTGTTGCGTCCAAAGGGAAGACTGTAGAAGACTGTTTTCCAGAGATGGCAACAATAATATTTCCTATTGCCACATGCTCTCCTTTAGTGTTACTTTATTACTCTCCTATCAAGAAGCAGAGTTTACTTCTCACTCTCTTGAATCTGTGCAGGTCCTGCAACTGCTTTGATGAGATTCAGGTGTAGTTCTTAAGTAGTTTGGCAACTTTTACCTCCTCCATCTTGGAGTCCTATGCCAGCTTGTAAGAAATCCAGGCCATGAAGAGGATGACAGCTGCAAGACATATGAGTTAAAAAACCACATGGGACCTCCAGCCCAGTCAATCATTGGGATGAATCCAGTCCCAGCTGCAACCCCTGAAACAATATGAAGGATCCCAGGCATGAACCACCAAGCTAAGTCTGGTCAACCTATAGAACTGTGAAAGACAATAATAAATTGATGTTTTGAAGTGCCAAGTTTTGGAGTGGTTTGTTATACAGCAATAGAAAACTGGAATAGTTATATATTTTGTTAGTTTTCAGCGGTTACCCAGGAGATGACAATATGTATTCTTGACTTCTAAGAATCTATATTAAATACAGTTTCACAATAATGCATTTTTATTCAGTTTAAATATTTTCTAACATCCCTTGAGACATCTTTTGTGATCCAAAGATTATTAGAAGTGTATTCCTTAGTTTCCAAGAGTTTAGAGATTTTCCTGCTCTCTTTCTTTTATTGATTTATCATTTAATTCTGTAATGAATGTGAAACCGTTTGAATGATTTTGATTCTTTTAATTTGTTAAGATTTGTTTTATTACCCAGCCTATGATCTATCTTAGTGAATATTTCAAATGCACTTGTAAAGAATGTATATTCTGTTGTTGTAGTGGGAGGTGTTGTATAACTGTCAACTAATTTCAATTGATTGATGGCATTGTTGAGTTTTTCTGTGTCTTCCTGATTTTTCTATGTGTTCTATCAATTGCTGATTGAGGAATGTTGACATCTCTAATTGTAATCGTGCATTTGTCTGTGTTGTCCTTTCAGTTCTGTCAAATTTTTGCTTCATATGTTTTGAAGATCTGTTGTTTGGTCTATACACATTTAGGGACAGTATGTCTTCTTAGTGAATTGACCATTTTATCATTATGTCATGTTCCCTCATTATCCTAGCTAACCTTTATTTTGGTTAGATATCTACTTTAATATTGGTATATCAACTTTGCCTTTCTTTTAATTAGTGTTTGTGTCATTTATCTTTTTGTGTACTTCTCCTTTTTACCTATCTGTATAATTGTATTTGAAGTGAATGTCTTGTAGACAGCATACACTTGTGTTTTTATCCATTCAGAAAATCTCTGTTTTAAAATTGTTGTGTTTGCATTTTGGTTGAGTATGTAATTAGAGTGGACTTGTTAAACAATACGAATGCATGTGGTCAGGGTTTGTAGATTCTGTCAGTTTTCCAAAGTGGCTTTATCACTTTTACTTCAACTAGCAAGGAGTGAGAGTTCCATTTGTTTCATATCTTAACAGTTGGCATTGTCAGATTGATCGATAAAATTTTAGTTATTCTGGTTGGTAGGTGGTAATATCTCATTTCAAACTCAGCTATCACTCTTTCATTTATCTCCTCTCTTCATAGATTGTGGTTTAGTATTAATGATGTCTCATAGTTCTAACTGCCCGTTTTCCTGTTTATACCACTTCTATTTTTTAAGTCTCATTTCTATCACCAAATACCACCTACTGTTGTTGTTCCTGAATTTTGTGTTTATTATAATAAATACATCAATTTTGGAAAAAAAAAATGTGTTTTGATCTTGCATATTTTATATAATTATGGGTATGTTTAGATTTAAGTATATAATTTAATTATTTGTTTTCTATGTGTTATCCTGGTTTTTCAATCCTGTTTCCCCTTTTCTGCCTTCTTAAAGAACTGGAGAGGACTAGAAGAGTCTGTAACTTTTATTCAGATATTTCCCATTTCTCTTGCCTTTCCTTCATATTTTACATGTTTCCTTTTTATATCATTTCTCTTTTGTCTGAAGAACTTCCTTTAGCAAGTATTTTAGAACAGGTCTACTGACAATGAATTGTCTTTGTTTTCCTTCATCTGAGAATGTCTTTATTTCACTTTCACTAAGGATATTTTCCTTGTATATAGAATTCTGAGCTGATGGTTCTTTTTATCAGTGCTTTAAAAAATGTTGTTCCACTTTCTTCTGCTTTCATAATTTGTGATGAAAAATCTAAAGTAATTTAAATCATCATTCTCCTTTGTTCTCCATAAGTAATGCATCATTTGTCTTTGTCTCTTTATAAGACTTTGTCTTTGCCTTTAGTTTTCAGCAATTTTATTTTTACGTATCTCAGCATTAATTTATTTGGAGGTATCCTCTTTGGATTTGCTGAGCTTTTTGAATCTCTAGGTCTATACCTTTGGCCAAATTTAGTAAGTATTTAACCATTTCTGCAAATATTTTTTGCTGCAGTGGACTGTGTCCCCTCTCTTTCTTGGATTCCAGTGACACAGTGTTGTACCTTGGAGTATTACTCCAGAGATTTCCCAAGGATCTCTTCATTTCTTTTCAATATTTTTTCCTCTGCTGTTAAGATTAGATAACTTCCACTGATCTATTTTCAAGTTCATTCACGTCTTTCTCTATCATCTCCATTTTGTTATCACCCCTATCCATTGAGATAGAGTTTTCAGTTAATAAATTTTTCAGTTCTGAAATTTCCATGTGTTTCCTCTTTAAATTTTTTGTTTATTTACTGAGACTTTATATTATCCATTTGTTTCAAGAGTATTCATCCTTACTTCTTGAAGAATTTTTATAATAGCTGATTTTAGGTCTTTGTCTGATAATTTCAACATCTTTGTCATCTAGGCAGTAGTGTCTCTTTATTGTTTTTCTATTCGAGTTGCAATTTTCCTAGTTCTTTGTATGCCAAGTAATTTTTCTTGTATCCTGGACATTCAGAATAGAATGTTAAGAGACTCCGGGTCTTATTTAAATCCTATCTATGTGGAATGTTGATATTCTTGTTTCAACGTATGATCAACCTAATTGGGTTCAGGCCACAAATTCTGACCAGTCTTATGTGGGTTCTGGTTCTGATGTTAGTTCAGTTTTCAAAGGCCGTGTAATACTATTCATGTCTGTCTCACATGTAAAACCCATTATCTTGTCTTGGACCTGGATTGTGGTCTATCCCATAGCTCCATTCTGAAAGTTTTTGATATGATCATTAGGGGCAAATCCATGTGTACATAACCTACAGGGTAAGCACAGGACTTCACATATAACTTTATATGATTGCTTTCCCAAGATTCTCATTTCCCCTGACTTCCTAAGTACTTTCTGATTTTCAAGGACTCCTCATTTTGGTCCTCTAGCCAGAAACTTTGGCTTTAGTCATCTCACTGTGCCATACATTTCCTGTACTACACCCATGTCTACGACCACATGGCAGAAGGAAAGACGGGGGAAAAAGGCTATGGAATTTCATCTCATCTTTTTGGGAACAGTTTCTCTGGACAGAAAGTTTCCCATTTCTCAGAGTTTTAATCACCAGTGGGCTCTCACTGCTGCTACTGTCACTGCTGCCAACATTGGCATAGGTTTGCCTAGGGGTGTGGGATGTGAAAGAATTAAAAGGGAGGAACCCAGGGAACTACTCCCACTCACTGTGAGTATATTAGAAATCTCTTTCACACTCCTTTAACCAGACACCTTTCCTGTATGCCTCTCTGTCCATGCCAGCTCCCACTTCACGGTTTTGCTGCCTTGTGTCCAGGCTGCAGGACAGCAGAAGAAAAGCAAAATGGGAGACTCACCACCATTCAGTAGTACTTAAAATGAGCCCAGATGGAATTATGGAATTGCAAAACGGAATATGCGTATTGGGAAAGGTAAATTAATAGATAAATATAAAATAGTATTGACAGTTAAAATAATGATTATAATATCTTTTAAAGTTTAAAATGTGTAGAAGAAAATATATGACATCATTAACACAAAAACCAGCAGGGGACTCTGATTCCATAATTCCATCTGGGATCATTGTCCTTCAGCTTAAATAACTGGCTTAATACTTATCAACTCTGCTAATAAGGGATTTTCTTACCTTTTGTTTGAAAGTATCTTTATTTTGTCTTCATTTTTAAGAATCTTTGCAATGACTATAGAATTCCAAGTTGGCAGTATCCTTCCCCACTCCACCTCTTTTTTAAAGATGCCATTCTACCATCTTCTGATTTCAATAGTTTCTGTTGAAAAGTCAGCCATATCTTGTGATTTCTCTCCTCAAATTAATGTTTTTTCCCCTCTGGCAACTTTTAATATTTTCTTTTTGCCTTTGTCAGAAATAAATGTATGTGTGATGTGCCTGAACATAGTTTTCTCTGTATTTAACCTGCTACAAGTTTGTAGGGGGTTTTTTTTGTTTGTTTGTTTTGTTTTTTTGAATATGTGGTTTGATTTCTTCCATCAGTTTTGGAAAATTCTCAATGGGTAGTTATTTAAATATTTCTTTAGTCCCATTCTCTCTTCTTCATCTAGATCTCCAACTGCAATTAGGTTAGACCTTTTCACTCTATCATATTTATCTTTTTCTTTTATATGTTTTCTATCCTTTTAATACTCTCTGTGCATTCTGAATATTTAATATTGACCTCTCTTCTGGCTTACTAATCCACTGTTCTGCTGATTATAGATAGATCCTCAACCCATCTATCTAATTCTTAATTGCAGTAACTGCTTCTGTTCTACTCTCCGTAGTCCTGGATTTTTAGTTAAGTCTTCTGTCTGGATTCCAACTCTCTCTTAAAATTGTCTGTTCTTTTTTTTTTTTTTTTTTTTTAACATTTTTAATTATTTTGGAGTCCCTCTCAGATAAGCCAGAACTCTAAATTACCTGTGGGTCCATTTCTGTTTTCTGTTGTTTTATTTCCTAGGTTTTGTTTTGTTTGGGGTTTTAAAAAATAATTTTTAATTTGCTGAAAATTTGTGGAGATCCTGAATGATACTATGTTCCTTTTTTTTTTTTTTTTTTGAGACGGGGTCTCGCTCTGTCACCCAGGCTGGAGTGCTATGGCCGGATCTCAGCTCACTGCAAGCTCCGCCTCCCGGGTTCACGCCATTCTCCTGTCTCAGCCTCCCAGGTAGCTGGGACTACAGGCGCCGCCACGTCGCCTGGCTAGTTTTTTGTATTTTTTAGTAGAGACGGGGTTTCACCGTGTTAGCCAGGATGGTCTCGATCTCCTGACCTCGTGATCCGCCCGTCTCGGCCTCCCAAAGTGCTGGGATTACAGGCTTGAGCCACCGTGCCCGGCCGATACTATGTTCCTTTAAGGAGAGTGGAGTTGGCCAGATGTGGTGGCTCATGCCTGTAATCCCACCACTTTGGGAGGCCAAGGTGGGCAGATTACCTGAGGTCAGGAGTTGAAGACCAGCCTGGCCAACATATTGAAACCATGTCTCTACTAAAAAATACAAAAATTAGCCAGGTGTGGTGGTGAGCACCTGTCATCCCAGCTACTCAGGAGGCTGAGGCAGGGAGAATTGTTTGAACCAGGGAGACAGAGGTTGCAGTGAGCTGAGATCATGCCACTGCACTCCAGCCTGGAGGGTTTTTTTTTTTTTTTTTTTTTTTTTTTTGTCTTAAAAAAACAAAACAAAACATGGAGGGTGGAGTTTTTTTTTTTTTGGATAGCAAAAAAAGTACCATTGGAAAATCTTGATCCTGTCTAGGGTTGGCTTTAGACTTTATTCAGGCTGTTCTGTTTTCATTTTGCTCTTATTCATGCAATGTGGTTCTTATTCCAAAGGTTAAGTGAAGAAGAAGAAGCAAGAAAAGAGTTCCACTTCATTTGCAGAGGGTATTTTCACTGATTATAGATTTCTATGTGGATTTTTTTTTCTTTTAGCATGTTATAGATGTCATTCCATTGTCTTCTGACTTCCATTGTTGCGGATTAAAAGCCAGGTGTAATTCATATTCTTGTTCTCCTATATTTAATATATCTTTTTCCTTTGGCTGCTTTAGAGATTTTTCATCTATGGCTTTAAATAGTTTGGTGTGTGCCAGTGTGATATGCTGAGTATTTATTCTTTTGGGGATTTTCCACCTTTCTTAGATTGGTAAATGTATGCTTCCCATCATCTGGGCCAAATTTGGGGCATTATTTCCAAAATATTTTTTTGCCCCATTTTCTTTCTGCTTTCTTTCTGGAATTCCATTTCAGAAAGTACAAATTTTGCAAATTAGATAATTGTACTAATGGGGTTTAGAATTTTCATTTCCTTCTTTTGGCTTCCATTTTTCTACTGTGATTCTCTATTTGTTCATTTTCCACTTGTTCATTCATTTTCCTTTAAATACCTGAACATATTTATCATAGTTACTTTAAAATTTCTTTCCTGCCAATTCCTCCTGTATCTGGGCCATGTCAGGATCAGTTTCTATTGACTGCTTTCTCTTCAGTATAGGTTACTTTTGTGTGTTTTTCACTTGTCTATATTTGTTTGTTGGGTTTGCTGTTTGGTTTGTTTAGAAACAGAGTCTTGCTATATTTCCCTGGGCTGGTTTTGAACTCCTGGGCTCAAGTGATCCTCCCTTGTCAGCTTCCCAAGTGGCTGGGACTATAGACGTGCACCATCGTGTCCAGCCTATTAAATTTTTTATTGTTAATTATCCATTGTAGGGAGTCTGTATCATGTCGTTTTCTTTTAATGGGTGTTGTTTCATTCTTACAAATTTCCCTGGTCCTGTCTGATTTCATATTATTCTTTGTTACAGTTTGTGCTATGGAGGAACAAGATTTTGAATTTTGCTCTAAGACATGCTTTTTCGCCTGATTATTGCTTTTAAGGCAAGGCCTTTCTAGCATCTCAATTGAATCCCTGAAATGCTCAATGAGGTCTCTGCCCTGCTGTGATGGAACTCCAATGTCTCTCAACAATGCACTACATGTAGCAGGAATGCACTACATGTAGCAGGTAATCTCTGTTAGGCCTTGCAGAGTTTTGTCATGTCTATATTCAGCTTAGCTGTTGGCCAAAGACTGGTGGTGAATCTCCATGTAGACTTGTGGGGGAGTCTCTTTTCCATAACTACCTATCTTCAGAAATTTCAGCTGCTTCAACAACCCAAAACTCCAGTCTCTCCCCCGTTAACTGAAACTTCTGTCTTCCCTGTGTTCTACCTTCCTACATTCTAGAAAAACGTTTTTCTCTTCAGCAGAAAAATCTGGACAATTACAGGATAGTTGTGGAGCAAACCCAATATGTTTCCCTTCTCTCAAGGGTCACAGCCGTGTGGGGCCTACTGTCCAATACCTGAGAAGGAGAGCTACTCAGGTACTTGTTACTCTCTCATGGCTGGAAGCAAAAGACTTTGGTACACGTTAATTTAACGGCACAATGAGATTTAAATGATTGATACTATCACTTATCCTTTGGTTAGTGAGTGGCTATCTTAGGAGTTACTGCCTGAGGAAGAAGCCAGTTCAGACTGCAAAACAAATGACTATTTGGTTGAGAAGTAACTCTCCATTTTTATTTTTTATTTTTTTTCTATTTTTTTTTATTATACTTTAAGTTCTAGGGTACATGTGCATAACGTGCAGGTTTGTTACATATGTATATTTGTGCCATGTTGGTGTGCTGCACCCATCAACTCGTCAGCACCCATTAATTCATCATTTATATCAGGTATAACTCCCAATGCAATCCCTCCCCCCTCACCCCCCCATGATAGGCCCCAGTGTGTGATGTTCCCCTTCCCAAGTCCAAGTGATCTCATTGTTCAGTTCCCACCTATGAGTGAGAACATGCGGTGTTTGGTTTTCTCTTCTTGTGATAGTTTGCTAAGAATGATGGTTTCCAGCTGCATCCATGTCCCTACAAAGGACGCAAACTCATCCTTTTTTATGGCTGCATAGTATTCCATGGTGTATATGTGCCACATTTTCTTAATCCAGTCTGTCACAGATGGACATTTGGGTTGATTCCAAGTCTTTGCTATTGTGAATAGTGCCGCAATAAACATACGTGTGCATGTGTCTTTATAGCAGCATGATTTATAATCCTTTGGATATATACCCAGTAGTGGGATGGCTGGGTCATATGGTACATCTAGTTCTAGATCCTTGAGGAATATACTGTTTTCCATAATGGTTGAACTAGTTTACAATCCCACCAACAGTGTAAAAGTGTTCCTATTTCTCCACATCCTCTCCAACACCTGTTGTTTCCTGACTTTTTAATAGGCATAGGCATGGGCAAGGACTTCATGTCTAAAACACCAAAAGCAACGGCAGCAAAAGCAAAAATTGACAAATGGGATCTAATTAAACTAAAGAGCTTCTGCACAGCAAAAGAAACTACCATCAGAGTGAACAGGCAACCTACAGAATGGGAGAAAATTTTTGCAATCTACTCATCTGACAAAGGGCTAATATCCAGAATCTACAAAGAACTCAAACAAATATACAAGAAAAAAACAAACAACCCCATCAAAAAGTGGGCAAAGGATATGAACAGACATTTCTCAAAAGAAGACATTCATACAGCCAACAGACACATGAAAAAATGCTCATCATCACTTGCCATCAGAGAAATGCAAATGAAAACCACAATGAGATACCATCTCACACCAGTTAGAATGGCAATCATTAAAAAGTCAGGAAACTCTCCATTTTTAAAGGGTGGAGATGGCTCAGTAGTAAATGAGTTCTCTTACACTGCCCTGGGAGATTAGACAAACAATGGATCTAACTAAGAAAATAGACTGACTCATTTGGCTACAGTGCTATACTGAAGTTATAAGCAAACTAACATTAAGCTCCAGAAACAGAATTGGGTTCTGTATACTGTAAATGAATTTTACAGTCAATTCTGAGATTTCTCATTGAAGGAATCAAAAATCAGTTGTTTAAATTAATAAATCTAAAGACACTCTGACCCTTTCTTTCCTTACCTCATCATCTGCTATAGCTAGGCTGAAGTCATATGCAATTTACTTCATTATTTATTAACTCTTCTTTAGGATGGTAGTTTTGATTGTAAAAGAAGTAAGGTTTGCTGTAACCTTCTTTCCTCCTAACTTTCTTGAGCATTTCCTAACTATGTCTACTAGTGAACACCTTATCTTCAAAGTGAAGGGGTCCATTGAGAGAATAACTACAGACAAGGAGTGAGTAAAGGCCTTCTTGGCACGACAAGAAGTTATGCTGGAGCTAAGTAACGGTTCATAAGTGAAAGGGGTGGAGAATGGGAGGGAAATGGAATCACAGATCTGGAAGAGACAAGTCATTGAGTCCAGACGGCCTCTAGACAGGTCAGGAAGGGGTGTTTGGGTGGACCCTTTTTTCACATCTGGATTTAGCTTCACTCGAACATTTTCAGCCTTTTGCCTTTCTCCAAAACCAATTTCTTCTTGCGAGACATGTGGCACCCCTCCTCCTCCTGCCCCAGGATGAGGTCCTCTGGCGTGGATTTAATTAGTTTTTGGGGATGGTCCATTCCTTTTCCAGGAGGTCTGTTTCAGGTTTAGGTCATTCCATTGGCCTCACCATCAACTGAAGGGCAGGTCTCCTGGCCACTCACTAATTCCCTGGGCGGAGAGGAAGGGCCTGTAAGCTGATGGTCACATTCCATGTACTTCTAACACCCCTTAGCTGCGAGGACACGATGTGCTGAGATGGGTGGAACTTGAGTTGGAGTTTTTAGGTGGTTTCAAATCGTATTCTCCATGAGAGAATCATACAACTGCCTACCTTTCCCAACATACACATCTACACTCCTACTTTATTCACGGTAGAAGTGAAATTTTGGATTTTGGCAATGTTTATGTTTCCTGGGAGCCAACCACCTTTTCTTTCCCAAGTGTCTGGATTTACCTCAAGAAACTGCGGGACAAAGAAGGGTGGAGGTAAGCTTTAGTTTATTCCCCTGCTTCATGGGGGAAAGAGGTTTGTGAGCAGAAGCATGGAGGTACATGAGAGACATGTTGCTCTCCGGTGCCTATCATACCCTCTCCATGGCCGGCGTGCACACACGGCGAGCAGAAACTCTCCCCCGCCCCGCCGCCTGCCGCCGCATGCACCCTCCCTGCACCTCCCGCCCGACCGACGCAGACCGAACTTCCCTGGGTCGCGGCCCAGCGATACGGAGCGGCCCTGGCGAGGAGCCCTCTCTTCCCGAGTCGTGGGTGGCGCGGTGCTTGTTTCCCTCCCCTCCCTTTCCGGACCCAAACGGGGATGTATCTGGGTCAGCCTGGGAGGGGCCGGACCTGCCAGGGACCAGCGTGGGGGAAGGGGGTGGCGATGACAGCATCTTTCAGGTTTTTGGCGTCTCTGAGCTTCGCCTCATCCAGCCTCTCACCGCGCTAGCGGCCGGCGAGGGCTGACGCTCTGGCCAGCCCAGGCCCGAGGGTGGGCGGGAGAGAGGGAGAGCCCGTCCTTCCGATCTGGGCGGCACCCCCTCCCCCACGCCCTGCGAACAATTCGCCTCCCACACATACACACAGGCGCACACTCTATTCCCCAGAGCACGCTCCTCGGGCGGGCAGTGAGTCCCTCCACCCCAGGAAAAGAGCAATGGAACAGTTCACGGCCGCCACGAGTTCCTGGTCTTCCTTCCTTTCCGGTGATAAACGGCGCTGCTACAAGCCAGCTACTGCTCAAAATGCTCCACCCGCGGGCCCGAGCGGGGGTCCAGGTCCAGGACCGAGGGTCCCTTAACCTCCACAAGGCGCACAGGCTGAGCGCCCGGGCGGCGGGAGGTGCAAGGGTGCACACCCCCCCCCCCCCCCCCGCGAACGCCTGGCTGCCTCGGTTCCTCTCTATGTGTTCTTTTGCGCTCCGCAGCTCCGGAGAGGAGCTGGATGTGCGTAAAAACTGCATCTTTCCTGGGTACTTTGGCAGATACTGCTGGGTTAGGTCCCGAGGGTAATGTACCCTCCAAGTTCCCCTCCCTATGGGCTCTGTATATAAGCCCAGCACCAAGGAATCAAAGCCAACAGGTCATTTCGCTGAGGCCTGGCCCCTCCCTAATCTTGCCCTGCATAGACGCGGCAGCTCCAAATTTACAAGTGCTGGTCCTTCATCCCAGCGTCAGGGAGAGAAGCGAAGCAATGAGTTGAGAATCATCTCTGGATTCTTGTATCCCATGCATAGTAATCTCCTTATCCCCCGGCCCCCTTCCTCGTTGCCCCACATTGCACGCTCAGGGACTTGTTTGCCAGCGGATGGCCTCGGCAATCCGGAACGCGCGCTCCTAGAGCCCACGGACGCTCTTTGGCCCGGAGCTTCCCTAAAGGTGCCTGTATTCGCGTGTGCTCGTAACCATGCAGCGGTGTTCCCCCTTCCTGGCCTCACCTCATCCCCAGACATCTCTTGCCATCATTTCATGCACCCTTGTCTAAAACTCCGCGCTTCTCCCCACCCCCGCCAGGCGCAGCACCCCCTCCCTCGGCTGCGCCCGGAGGGGAGTAGAGCGGACAGGGGCGCGCGGGAGGCGCGCAGAGCTTTGGGGTTGCAGGCGCTCGCCGCGCCTGGGGAATTGGGCTGTGGGCGAGGCGGCCCGGGCTGGCCTTTATCGCTCGCCGGGCCCATCGTTTGAAACTTTATCAGCGAGCCTCGCCACTCGTCGCAGACGCGAGCGGGGGGCGGGGGCGCGGCGAGGCGCCGGCGGCCGTGACGAGGCGCTCCCGGAGCTGAGCGCTTCTGCTCTGGGCACGCATGGCGCCCGCACACGGAGTCTGACCTGATGCAGACGCAAGGGGGTTAATATGAACGCCCCTCTCGGTGGAATCTGGCTCTGGCTCCCTCTGCTCTTGACCTGGCTCACCCCCGAGGTCAACTCTTCATGGTGGTAAGTACACGCGCGCGACCGCGGGGGGATTTTGGAGATCGGAGTGGGGACCTCATTGGCCACACAGACCCTTCCTGACTGCGTTTCCCCGCGGCCGCAGCAGTCTCGGATTCTGGCCCGAACCCTGGCTACTGCCCTCTTATCGCCCCCATGGTGAGCCCCTTCTCTTTTCCGGGAAGATCATTTCAGCTTTGACAACTCCATAAAACCACATTCCCCCACCAAATGAGAGTTCCGATGTTTGGCTTATTTGGATCCAGCTGAGCGACAGCAAAATCAGCCAATTTCTTATCCTGTTGAGAGACGTGCTAGCCCGGTCTCCAGCTCTAGTACAGACGTGTGTGTGTGTGTGTGTGTGTGTGTGTGTGTGTGTGTGTGTGTGTGTGTGTGTAAATTCACCTTGAAAACTACAACCGCCTCCCCCGCCCCACCCCCCTCCCAAAACTGCCTCAAGGTAAATCGACGGGCCAATTCAGGCAGTCAGGAGTTGTAGAACCCAAAGCGTGTGATTTTGTATTATTTCCCGTCCTTCCACATTCCAGGTTCACCCCAGTGGGGCGGAAGAACATTTTGCTGCCTCCAGGTAGAGACTATGGCTTTAATGCAAAGCTGCAACCCCGGGGTCTGTCTCTAAGATGTTACCCTGTACACAACCGTCCCCGCAAAGAGTAACTTTGCTGCTTTCCTTTGTACTTTGGTCTGCAATTTACTTATTTTTGCATACTGATGGAATGTTGAACCATAACAGGTCGCTAAAAGTTCCAAAGGCAAATTCCCTCCCCATCTATAAACTGTTCTTCATCTGCCGACTTTCTGGTCTTGGAAAGAGATAGAGTTGATAGCCCTGTAATTTCCTTGCACCTAAAAGTTTCAGAACAGATATTAAAATATTGATTCAGAGAGACCCGTTATTGTGGGCTAATTTTTAAAGAATCTGGTAAGGGGTCTCAGCTCAATTACAGACTAGAGCAGGGAAATTTGTAGGAAGACACTGGAGCTCTTCAAAGGAGCAAGGCAATGCGCTGATGGGAAGAGGGGTTCAATTCCTTCCTAAGCCGGCTTTGAACAGGGAGGCGTTTAGCCTTGACATTGCTGACACAGGATCAAAGATTGATTTATCAGACTGACCATTTTTCAATAAAATGACTATTTCTGTTTCCATGGGTGTATAAACATTATTTATTGCTCAGGCTTTTTGTCATATTGTCTCTCAGCTGTCACTTAAATATATTTTTTGGAAGTCACAGCTGTAACGATTTTATGATCATATAAAATAATGAAAATACAAGAAAAAGACATTCTCCTTGTTTGATCGCTTCAAAAGACACCTATGGCAGCTTGGGTTATATAAAAGGTACCTTTCTAAACATTTCATGACTAATAGAGAACATCTGGGTAGAGATGATGATGTAATTTTTTGTTAAAGTTTCTTTTCAAAAAGTACTTTATGGAGCTATAACACTGTTTGATTCTTCCAAACATTTAGTGTCCTTAATAACAATAGAAAGAATTTTTTCCAAAGGATCTTTATAAAAGCCAAAAAGAGCTACAAAATGGAAATATTTAAAAGGCTCTTCAGTAAGGAAAGAACAGCCTGTCTGTGAGGAGAGTGTAACATCAGATACCAGCAGGTGTTGATTAGACAGATACAGACAGTTCTTAAGACATTCTGTCAAATAAATGGGAACGAAGAGCTTCTAAGGTCAGCTTCCCCCAAAGCCAAGTCCAGACACATTGTGTCACTGAGATCTGAACCTTCTTGAGAAAAGTCTTCCACACATTCTCCCTAAGACGCATTGCTTCTTACCCATCATTCATTCCCCCAGATGCCGACCTCACCTCTGTCCCCCTGCCCAGAGCATCATCTAGTGGACCTAGCTTCATGTCCAACAGAAGTCATCACAGCATTTTGGGGATAACTTCTGCAAGATCACTCACTATGCTTGCCTGCCTTGGCTGTTTCTCCACTACATTAAAAAGTAAAAACCCTTGCTTTCTAATATCACCAGAAGGATAAGGAATTCATATTTGAAAAATGCTTTGAACTCCTCAGTCTCCCAGGAACACCGAGTCAGGCCTCTCTGTTCACGTTGTCCTCACCTCTGTGTTGGTTTTTCCCTTATAGGTACATGAGAGCTACAGGTGGCTCCTCCAGGGTGATGTGCGATAATGTGCCAGGCCTGGTGAGCAGCCAGCGGCAGCTGTGTCACCGACATCCAGATGTGATGCGTGCCATTAGCCAGGGCGTGGCCGAGTGGACCGCGGAATGCCAGCACCAGTTCCGCCAGCACCGCTGGAATTGCAACACTCTGGACAGGGATCACAGCCTCTTTGGCAGGGTCCTACTCCGAAGTAAGTCTCCTGCCTTCACCCAGCCCTATGGCTCTCTACTCATGCACAGCTCCCTCACCCTGTCTTCAGAGACCCTGCTTATCTTCTATTGCATTTTCTTCCATCAGAAGTTTGTTCTGTTGGGCGTCATTGTCCCTGTTTTATAGGTGAGGACTAGAGAAATCAAGGAACATGTCTAGAGGCTTACAAGAGGTGAATTCAAAGGAAGAAGTAGAACCCCAGGCTGTTGTCTTTTCATTCTTTGCTCTGTCCATCACTTCAATACAGCACATCCTCCAGGTTCAGATTTTGTCTCTAAGAGACGAGAGAGAAGGAGCCACAAGTCTCTTTTGAATTTGTCCTTGTCTTTCTGGGGCTTCCTCCAGAAGAATTTGAGCAGAGCATCAGGATAGAATCTTCAAATCTTTTCTCAGCAAAAGATGATCAGCATTGCAAAAACGCCACGTAAGTGTTATTAAGAAGCAGAGACAAATCTCTACTCACCACTTTTCACCTTCCATTCAGCTACTCAACCTTGAGTCACTCTATGACTAAATTCAACATTTCCCCTCCCAACAGATTGTAAATTCTATAAGAGCAGAAACTAACCTATATTCCCTGCACCTTGTTTGGTGCCTTGTGTATTGCGGGCCCTGTCCATTCATTATGATGAATGAGTGGATAAACTTGTAGTGGGTACTTATTATTTTCCAGTTACATTTTAAGCAATAAGGATAGCTATGGGGGATAGAGGTGGGAAACATGAATACATAGAGGTTTTTTTCTTCCTTAACAGGAACCTTAAACATGTTCTAATTACATAGTAAACTTCTTAAAAGTTCTGAATATGGAAAGTAGCTCACTAGCTAATGCACAATCAAAGAAAATTAATTGAAAATCATATTTTATTTTCAAATAATGCCTGTCTGCTAACCTGGCATTATTAGCATTCTCCAAGAACTACCACAGCCCATTTGCTATTAGAAAATCTGACTGATAACACAGCAGTTTATGTGCAAACCCCCAAAATAGGAAACTTTATACTTGTTTTTTGCCTACCCCCCCAATTCCTAAGAAAATCATCCGGACTGTGCACTTGGTAATGCTTAACAGAGGGTGTTTCTATCATGTAATCATCACAGCCCTAGGGTTTTATGAGGCCAAATGCATAACCGAATGTCTCTAAAATCCCCCAAGGGCGTAGTACTCTCATTCTTAGAGTATCCCTAAAGTTAATTTACTGCGATATTCTGCAATTTTATTCTCTAGTTTAAGAACTATATTCTTCTGCATTCCTTTTGGAGTTTCGATATGACATCGCGAATTTTTGAAAGGTTAATAATAAATTTCAGCTTCATGGAATTTTAAGACTTCACCTAGATTATCTCGCAGTGAATCAATTAAAGAAACTAGACCTTGTTAAAGAGAGTTTGCAAATATCTAGCACAAGTAATCTTTGGCTATATTATGCATGGCTTTCAGTGTTTAAAACGTATCAGGATTTTTTTTCAAAGTGCTTACAACCATTTTGCAATGATTTCAAATTAGATATGCATCTCATTTATAATACGATCATCTCTGGATCTAATAAGGTGTCTACATATTTGAATAAAACCTTTAGATCACATATCAAAGGAAGCAATATTGACGAGTGATCCTAAAGAAAATATTCCATCAAAGCTGGGGATTCTTTCATAAAATACTGTAACTTAATCTTAACGCTATTAGTTTCTTCAGAGCTGTAGAATTGCTGAGAGGAAGGAGGTTAGAACTAGAGGCAACAGCCAGGCTCACTCCTGTAATCCCAGCACTTTGGGAGACCGAGGTAGGCAGATCACTTGAGGCCAGGAGTTCGAGATCAGCCTGACCAACATGGTAAAACCCCATGGGTGTGGTGGTACATGCCCTTAATCCCAGCTACTTGGGAGGCTGAGGCATGAAAATCACTTGAACCTGGGAGGAGGAGGTTGCAGTGAGACAATATCTTGCTGCTGCATTCCAGCCTGGGTGACAGGACTGGAGGAAGCAGAACTAGTTTAACTTAGTCTAGGCCTCAGGTAAATAAGAGATTCTAACTCATACTTCCATCAGATTTTTTTTCAGATGAAGCAGGATACTTTGCCAAAGTACTCAGAATTTAAACCAGTCATGCTACACAATTTCTTTCCATTCTTCACAGAAGGCCAGGTTCCCTCTCAAACATTTATGCAAACTATTATGACTGTCAGTGATGATTTTGTGTTGGTTATGGGAGGGCTGAATTTGGCCTAAAGCAGCTCATCTTGGAAATAATCAAGAAATTCCAATGAAGCTATCCAAAGATTTCTACAATTAGTTGCTTAGAGAGAAAGTTACATCCTAGAGTTGTGGACATCTAAATATGCTCATAGATGAACAGGAAAGGCAGCAGGCAAGACCATTTATAAGAAGAACATAAAATTACCAAAATGTCCCATGGTCATAGAGAAATGGAGAAAATTTGCCTATTTGGCTTTAAAGAGTCAGAGTAAGACAGAACAATTTTGAGAAACATTTGTAATTTACTCATTCGACAGACAGTTACCAGTCACAGGCAGAGAAACAAGGACAGAACTAGCAAATCTAAAAATATCCCTGCAAGAATGCACCTCCAAAATTCTAGAATTAGCCTTAGAAAACACAAAGGTAATTAGGTCTCATCCTTATAAATATTTTTTTATAAAGCAAATACTTTAAAGAGAGTCAAACAACCCATAACCTTCAAGAAACCCTAGCTTCTAGAGTTTTGCCTTCCTAGGTAACAATCTCTCTACCCCAAATAAAAACTGTGCCTATGTGCTTAGTAGACATTGCTTGATTTATCTCCATACAAAAATTAGAGAAAATTCAATAGCAACACATTAGGAAATATAGATGTCACCACTTAGATTTGGATTTTGTTTCATTTTGTGATAGCTTTAAAAAGAATCTTTCTAAGAAGAAGCCCAAGATCAAAAATTTGTTTTGTTACAAAGCCAGCTCTTGAAATGTGCTACTACTTCACACATAACGTTTTAGTGATTCATCTAAACACTTAACTGAAAACATCATAGGGCTGTATCTACATGGTACCAAACCATCTGGAGGTAAAATGAAAAACCAGTCAATGTGCTAAATTTTTAATTTAAATAAAGGAACATCTAGCTATTTAGTAATGTGTTTGAATAATAAATGACAAATATTTAGAAAAGTCATATTTTTGCTTTAGAAATTATTTCTGAAATGAAGCAGATTGTGATTTGTTTTCTTTCAGTCAACAAGTTAATGTAATTGTTTCCAAGTTATACCAGGATGAATTCTGCACCTAGACAATTTATATCTCTTGTTGCTTTCAAAATACTGTCTGGTTACCTGATATACTATCATCCCCATCTTCCATGCCTTGCCCGTAACAGACCACCTCATAAAATGTCTCTTCTTTCTCCTTAAAAAATAAGACTAGTGCCACATACTTAAGCTTTTGGGAATTTCCTCCTCTATGTGATCTCTCTAAACATGGGCACTGGCTTCTAAATCCCAAACGAAGCTTTAGAAGATAAATGGGGTAACTATGGAAAAGGTATTTTCCTAAACTATAAAATGGATATAATAAAAGTTTCGTTTATCTGAAAGCCACTACCTGAGATTAAGTCACATTAGCATGTATTAGTCACCTTCTTTTACAAAACATCTCAATTCCACTTAGAATATCTGTGATCTCTATAGTATAAGCTGGGACTCTTTAAAATAGCTCTCATAACCATCATATTTCCCTCTGGAGAGGACTACCTGCTACCTATGGCGAATAGTCATATAATGGATTTTACCTAACTACAGGGCATGATTGATTCCTTTTTTGATGGTTCGAGGTTTGAGGGGTAAATATTTTCTGAAGGCTGAGGTAAGTGCCATTTAATATGGTGTAGATATGTTTTCCTGATTTTTAATAATGAGACTAGCAGAGCAAATATTGCAAGGGATGTATAATAAATTTTAACACTGAATAACAAACGGAAACAAGCAAGGCTTCAATGCGAAAAGGTGGTTTGCTCTCCCAGCTGTGTGGTTCAAAAAGTCACACTCCTCTTGACATATTGAATCACCGAATGGTTCTCTGTTTTCTGCCTTGCATTGGCATTAGGTTGTCCAGCTTCTATTTTGATTGTTAATATATTTGCTGCAGCAACCATTAATAAAAGGGCATGCTAATAACAATGAAATACAGCTCCACTTGAAAAATGAGGTGCACACGGACCCCAAAGAGCCTTATATCTGTCACTATACCACAACACCGTGTTATGAGTTACTACAGATTATTAAAATAATTTAATGTAGTTATTGCACTGAAATATGTACCTTTCAGCCTGTAAGTGAAAGTAGCCTGTGCTCTAATAAAGAACAATTCTAAGAAAGCACCCCAAAGGGTTCTTGCCCAAGTCGAATTATAGGCGGTAAATTTGTTTCCTTCCAGAAAAACCAAAGAAAAACTTTTCACTGTCTTTTACCCAATACCAGTGATTAGTGCAGGTGTTCCAGAAGAAAGTAAATTCACCTTAATAGTTAGACATATAGTATGTAACTCAAGGATATTGCATATTGCCTTCAGCAATCTCTCAATTACTTATGAAAGTCAATGCCAAGCCAAAGCTCTCCCGTGTTAATGCAAGGGGCTGGTTACTGTCAGAATTCTCTTCCCACCTTAGTCCCTAGATTTCTTTGAATTCAGTATTTCATTCTCAATAATTTAAATGCATATGAGTATCTTCAGTAAGTCCTGGAGGTTTGGAAGGATTTTTTGAGGAAAGCTATGGTGCCATGAGTTCCCAACTATATTGTGGAATGATAGAATTGTAGCATTCAGACTGTAAAGTAAAGAAAAAGGCCTAGAGATGCTATGCTCCTCTCTTCTAGGACATCTAGAGCTCTCTGTTGAAACAGGGCAAGCCTGTGTTTGAGACTAATGTGAAGCCAGGAGCTGGGCAAGTCCATCTTTTTCTTTGATACTCCTTATTTAAGAAGAGCTGCCATATAGATATCTAAATTGACAAAAACCTACATTAGATGGAGATGATTCATATTAAAGAAAGAGCCCAGGCTCTGGAAAAGAACCCTTCAAGAATATCAGTACCTTGTTGTCTAGTGGCAAAGGTTGTCTGAAACAGAGCAAGTATTAAACAATTATCTTATGAAAGTTATTCAGAAATAGTGCTACTGGACCACTTTTAAGAAAAGCATTTTTGTTTCAGGTAGTCGGGAATCTGCCTTTGTTTATGCCATCTCCTCAGCTGGAGTTGTATTTGCCATCACCAGGGCCTGTAGCCAAGGAGAAGTAAAATCTTGTTCCTGTGATCCAAAGAAGATGGGAAGCGCCAAGGACAGCAAGGGCATTTTTGATTGGGGTGGCTGCAGTGATAACATTGACTATGGGATCAAATTTGCCCGTGCATTCGTGGATGCCAAGGAAAGGAAAGGAAAGGATGCCAGAGCCCTGATGAATCTTCATAACAACAGAGCTGGCAGGAAGGTATGGAAATGCAACGGTGCTCATTTTGTAGGCTGCATGGCTTTATAAACCACTTAGGCAGAGCTTATCTTAAACTTTCCTAGAATTGATAAAATGCTGTGTAGTCACAACTCCCTACTATCCGCTAGCCATTAGCTGTTTGTTCTGAAGAATACCAACAACTAGGTTGAAATATTCCCACCCACACTCCACCTTCCTACAGCTAGTTGAAGGAGTCCACCCATTGCGTTTGGCATTGTGTTGATTCGAGTCTTTTATGGTCCCTCTGGACACTAATCATTTAAGCAGAAGATACAATCTGTGGGTTAGGATAGTGCTTCATCCTACATAGCAACGGCACATTGAATGCTTATATCTAAGGGATGTAAAGACCCAGAGCATCTTTTCTTATATGTATCATGAAAACAACTCACCAAGCATGATTCGTTGGCTTCTTCTAGATTTAGGGATGCCCTCTTTTGGAACCTGACCCAAGTCTCACTCATAAAAGCCCCACCTTATTGTTTCTGGTGCTGGATAAGTAAGTGGACCAGGGGAAGACATGATCCCCAAAGGGTATTCTGTCCCCTTCTCCTCTAGACCTGATTAACTTCCTGGGCTCCAGTCAGTGTTCCCCCTCTAACCACCATTTGTTAAATGAGGAAACTGAGGCCCTCAAGGCACTCAAGGTCACAAGGAAATTAGTAGAAAGGACTAGAAAGTCAGGTTTCAACACCTAGTCCAGGGGTGCTTTACCTGAGGATTAAACCATTTCAATGCCAATGTTCTGACCCATTGATGACCCATGTCTTTTGGGATGGTGGTACGACCAGAATAACTAGAGAATGTAATGCTGTACTTGATACTTTTGTGTGGAAAGCATTAACTGGCTGGGTGAATCAAATATTTGTTCAGAACTATTCTAGAATAATCTAATTGCCAATAGGAAGAGATAACCATAATTTGTCTTTTATCACCACAACATAAAAATGTGTTTGATATTAATATATAAAGAAAAATCAGCATAAAATTGAACGGTCCCTGGAGGGGCTTTAATAGGAAAAATAATAGAAAAGAATGGATGAAAACCCCCTTACTAGGCTCCTGGAGAGAACAAATCTCATTTAAAGGAAGTTGGAAGGAAAGAACTCTTGCTTAGCACATGGTATAACATGAGTGTGACCTGAACTGTTTACAAATAGTACCTTTCTTGAACTTTAAAAATCAACATTCCTAATTTTCATGAATTTATGAACTTACAGTCGCTACTGCCAAGAAAATAGACTATGGTTTTGCAATCCTACAACTATTGGTAATTACCGTTTGTGCAATGATTTGGATAAAAAAATTTACACTGACCTTTGTCTTAACATTGATAGTGCATGTATAAGTTATAAAGTGTGGTGTCTTTGATAGGAGTGTGCTGCTTAATTGTTCAAACAGGGTATATGGTTAGATTTCTCTATTTGGAAAGATAAAAGCATATGGTCAGATGTTGTATCCAAAAGAACATTGACTTATCAAAATAAATATTAATTTCACTAAATAGGTCATTAGATATTGAATGTTTCAACTCTTCAAGACAATAGATCATACCTATTATATTTTAGGCCCTGAATAAACACAACTTTTAATGTAAATCACATGATTCTTCACCATGTAGAGGTGAACAGCTGTCAGGCCTCAGATATTCTCCTGCCTGCTCTGCAAAACTTAGGAGGCTACTTTTGATTGGAATAAAAGTGCACACGCCGACTTTTTAAAATGTGGCTTTAATTAATGGTGGGTGGGCAGACTTTTTCAAGGAGATGCATGATGTCAGTGAATATGAACTTTAATGAGAGTAAATGTATTGAGATAAACATGCGTCTCTAATTCTCTTCTTGCGGTCATTAGACCCCCAGTCTCTACTCCCGCTTCGTACTAGCAGAAGGTCTGTGGAATCAAAATGAGAACAGGCTGGGCTTGTGTTTGAAGGCAGGCCTCCTGAGCTAAGCCTCCAACTGGCTTGGCTCTAAGTCTCTAGAAAGCCCCCACCTCCCAGGGCTGACGGTAACGTCGGTCCACTTTGTTTCTTCTTCTCTGTGCTTTTCAGTATTTTCCAAATTGGCCAATATGAACATCTACTTTTTAAACTGGGAGAGGTAGGGGAGAGCAACATATTTTATTTTTATAAAACCATCTATTCTGAGATTGTTCTGTTTAGCTAATGTTAAAAGTCAGAATTCATCACTGCCATTCACTACGGGCCTTAATTTTTCCCCAATATTTGAACAATTTATTTATTATAGCAGTTGGTTAGAGCACCCTCATGTGTCTCTGTACTGTAATATCATTTTAGATCCTCTGTGCTGTATCATTTATTTTAATCACAGTTTCAGCAGAATTTATAATGATTTTTTTCTTATATTATATTATATATATATTATTATATATAATATATATATTATATTATATCTTATATTATATTATATATACCTTATATTATATTATATATATATAATATATATATTATATTATATATAAGAAATATATATATTTCTTATATTTCTTTTTTTCTTATGCTCATCCTTGATTGAGTCTAGTTTTCCACCTCCAATTAGGACTATGAATAAGTACCAAAAAGATAAGCCTGTCTTGTTCAAAACAAATATTTTATCAAGAAGGAAATTCTATAGCATCCTTCAGCAGCTCTGTTTAGGTCTAAAGAAGCCATGCTATAAAATCTTCCAAATTATATTTTAAGATAGCTTTAGGTAAATTACATGCAAAAGGTCAACATCTGCCATTTATTTCCTTTAATGAGCCTGCAAACAAGCACTTTTTAAATTTGTCCACTCTTCCAGCCTGGGCAACATGGTGAAACCCTGTCTCTACAGAAAAATACAAAAAATTAGCCAGGTGTGGTAGTGCTACTACCACAGCTATTCAGCTACTATTCCCAGCTACTCAAGAGGCTGAGGTGGGAGGATCACGTGAGCCAAGGAGGTTGAGGCTGCAGTGAGTCTTGATCGCACCACAGCGTTCCAGCCTGGGTGACAGCACGAGACCCTGTCTCAAAAAAACAAAATAAACAAACAAAAAAGTTAGTTCACTGTTTCTTCTAAGATGAAATAATGAAATAATCACAACTTCTTTAAATATTCCTAAGGGAATCTGTATCAAAATAACTCATGTTTCCAATCTTACTGCCCTTCCATCGCTCTGAAAGTTTCTATAAGAGTAAGAATTTCCATAAGAATAAGAGGAATTCCATGAAAATGCTTTCCCTAAAAGGTGCCTCTAACTGAAAAATAGAAAAGAACATGGGACTTCAAATCAGATGCACCTTGGTTTTAATCTTACAATATCAGTGACTTTGCTCACTGAATCTGCTTTTCCTCATGTATGAAAGGGCATTTTGTGGTGCTACAGGAAGACAAGTGTAAGGCAGATAGCATAGAACCTGGCATGTAATAGATGCTTAATAAAAATTCTTTTCCCTTCTGTGAAGTTAAGATTATTTGTAAGTCAGGTAACAGAGCTAGGCAGAAGTCCATCCACCTGGAATTATTATTTAGGATTCAATCTGATCACTCCATCTATCCATAGAGTCATCTTCTATTCAGTTAACATACTTATAAAACCAGACATATAGTATTTTTCAATTTACAAAATACTGTCAAATGTTTTATAATTTGATCTTTCCAAAACTCCTGTAGGAATAAAAACGAGCATTCATATTTCTACTTTTCAGATGAGAAACTGGGCCTGAGAGAGATAGAGAGACTAAACCAGGGTCATAGAATCACGGAGTACTAGATCCTGGGAGTTCACATCCGCCCCTGTTCTCCCATGTGCCCTTCTCTACATTTCCATATTGCCTTTGTTGAGTATTTCTGAGAAAACAAACAATATTTCTATATGTACCGGGGAAAATCCAGTAAACTACCCTTGAAAGGTAGTTTACTGTTGTTTTTTTTCCTTTGTGTGTGTCTTCACACATTTTCTAAAATGAATGTGTATCGGTTTTTAACGGCAAGGAAGAGTTGTTTTAAGTGCTGAAAACCTAACAGCCAGTCATTGTGAGCACACCCAAACCAACTTAACCTTTTTGGAGGATTCACAAAATTTCAACAAACGGCACGGCAACATTCAGAGCTCTGTTCTTGTATTTTGGGACTAACTTTGGTTCGACAGATATTTTATTAAGGAATTTCTTTGGGAAAGGCATCAGTTTTGGTACTAAATCAGTGTGGAAAAGAATAAAACAAAGCAGCCCCTGACCATAAGAAACTAAATTTTAGTCAAGGAGACAAGTGTAATACAATTGCAAGGCAAGGAATGCTATGTGGTATAATAACATAATCAGCCACACGGCCAGTTAGCTGAGGAGATAATGGTTGTATCAAAAAAAGAACTGGGTGTTTGAGCTGGAGATAAAAGATTTCCCATGGTTGAGATAGGGAAAGCACTTTCCAGGATGAAGGGACTTCAAGACAAAGACAGATATTGGAGCAGGAAGTGTATCATAAAGTTGAGGAATACAAGAACTCTAGGGTAGAGTTCAAGACTGAGAGTTAATGGGAACTGAGGCTGAAAATTTGAGTCCCAGCCAGATCTGGAGTCCTTTCTTTCTTTCTTTCTTTCTTCCTTCCTTCCTTCCTTCCTTCCTTCCTTCCTTCCTTCCTTCCTTCCTTCCTTCCTTCCTTCCTTCCTTCCTTCCTCCCTCCCTCCCTCCCTCCCTCCCTCCCTCCCTCCCTTCCTTCCTTCCTTCCTTCCTTCCTTCCTTTCTTCCTTTCTTCCTTTATTTATTTTTTGAGACAGGGTCTCACTTTGTTACCCAGGCTGCAGTGCATGCAGTGGCACAATCTCGGCTCACTGCAGCCTGGACCTCCTAGGCTCAAGCGATCCTCCCACCTCAGTCTCAGTATTTGGGACTACAGGCACATGCCACCATGCCTGACTAATTTTGGGTGCCTTTTGCTTGTTTGTTTGTTTTTCGGTAGAGATGAGGTTTTGCCATGTTGCCCAGGCTGTGTCGAACTCCTGGGCTCAAGGGATCTGCCCAAGTTGTCCTCTCAAAGTGCTGGGATTACAGGCCTTGAGCCACGGCACCCAGCCTGGAGAGTCTCAAATACTGTGCGGAGACATTTGGATGCCACCGGAAAGACAAGAGGAAGGCATTGAACAGTGGGAGAGAAAGTTAAATGCTTAAGTTTAATTTTCATGCATTTGTTAATTTCTCTAGAATCCACTTCGATAGAGTGATAGCTATCAAAGTTCAAACCTTCTGTAATATGTTTGAATTCATGACTTAAAAAATTAACTGGGCAAGGTGGCATGCACCTGTAATCCCAGCTACTGGGGAGACTGAGGTGGGAGGATCACTTAAGCTCAGGCGTTTGAGACCAGCTTGGGCAACATAGTGAGATCCCACATCAAAAAAACAGATTTACTAGGAAAATTGTGAGAAATTTGTCTCTCTTTGAATTTTATTTTTAGCCTTAAATATACATATAAGTACTGATATAGTAAGCTTCTGGGTGTTTATTAATATTAAAAAATTAGCATATGGCAACTGTGTCGATATTTACATTTTCAACATGGTAGTTAATGTCATGATTGGCTACTCTACTCATTGGGAGCTCTTAGTTTAGGAGTTCTTGACTGAGGCATTATGGAGGATAAGGCCCTGGAATCAGAAAACTGGCTCTAATACTTGAGCAAAATCTTGCACAAGTTACCAAACCAGGGTTGCCATATAAAATAAAATACATACGCATATACACCAGGTGGTAAGCAAGCCTCAGGAATAGGTACCATTATGATACACAGTTTGCATATGAAGAGACTGAGGTTTAGCAGGGTGGCCAGAATCAGCAAATAAACTGAATGTATTTGCTCACTGAAATCATCTAAAATTCAAACTTGACTTGGCATCCTGTATTTTCTATGGAGAAGCACAGAGGGTGAGGGGGTCCAAAATTTCTAGTTCCACTCACCATCCAAACAAGCACCACCCAAGGTGAGTGCTGCGGAGCACTAGGGCCTGCCCCTGAGCATGAGCATGGCCTACTGGGCGTTGGGACAGACCAGATACTTCTAAGTTCCACCTTCAGAAAGTGCCTTCAAAGTAAACAGAAATGGATATTGTACTACATGTAAGTAAAACCTTACAAGCAAGCAAATCCAAATTCTAATAAAGACTTTTAAAAAGACGTTTTTTTTTTGAGACCTGTCACCCAGGCTGGAGTGTGCAGTGGTGCAATCATGACTCACTGCACAAGGCTCAAGTGATCCTCCCACCTCAGCCTCCCAAGCAGCTCAGACCACAGGCATATGTCACTGTGCTCGACTAATTTCTCTTTTTCTTTTCTTTTTGTTTTTTTTATGTTTTGTAAAGATAGGGTCTTACTATGTTGCCCAGGGTGGTCTGAAACTCCTGGGCCCAAGTGATTCTCCTGCCATGGCCTCCCAAAGTGCTAGAATTACAGGCATGAGCCACTGTGTTTGGCCGAGACTTTAAAAAATGGATCCCTTGATGCCATTTAAAATAAATAATAATAAATGAATAATGGGTGTGACCTAAGAGAACTGGGGCATGATGACAAAGAAATCCTACTCTTAGACAGTAGGGAATATCAATAGGAAAGAAAATGCCAAAGCCATACTGAACTGCAGAGCCACGTTGCTTTAACCTCCTATTCATCCTGACCCTCCCTTCAACAATCTTGAGCATCTTTATGGGGTATAAATTTCACCTAGTAGGTATTTGTTTACTTACTGGTCTCCTTAGTTCATAAAATGAAAAGCATTTTTAAAAGTTAGATCAGTTCTGCCAGCCTCACCTCTGTCTTGTTGGACCCCAAAATAATATGTGCTTGATATTAGAGATCTTTATTTATCATATGAATCAAAAACTAACCAGAAGTCAAGTCCCAAGACAGGGAATAACTCTTAACAAAATTGTTACAGCTCCATGTAAAGTTCTATTATTAGTGGAAAATGTTTTTTAGACTTGCCTCATTAGTCAATAAGAATTATTACATATATGGTTAGTCAATGGTAATGTTCTTGAATTCCACAAATGTAAATTCTACACCTTATATTTTCTAGCTAAGCCCACCCACAGTCACTGCTTTTAAAGAATGACAGTGCTCAAGAATCACAATGTCTTATTAAGTTAATAAATGTTTGCATAAGCAAATCAACTGCACAGGTTTTTAATAAATATATTTTTTCTTAGTTCCAGAGTGTGTATGTTTAAAAGGTATGAGTTGGCCCAATTTTCAGTAACTTCTATCTTAGAGATGTGAACCTGTCAAAAGGATTTAATTGTTAATAAATGTACTTGGCTTCAAGCCAGCATCTGAAAATTAAATGATATGTTTTTAATGAGAGTTTCCCTCAGGAAAACTGATATAGATCCAGAAATATATTACTGACTTTGTAGAATATGCCCAACTAAAACGTGAAGTACTAACACTTCTCCAAATGCTCAAGTTTAACTAAATAATTTAGTGAAGACAGTATATGGAGACCTAAAATAAATTCTAACTAGGATTTCTAAGACAAGTTGTTAAGTTGGCAAATATTTCACACAGCATAAAATGGACTGCCTTCTTTCTGATAGGAAGAAAATCAGTATGGCATGACATAGGGTTCATAAACTTTGCAAAATGCAGGTACCTACAAGAAAAAAATTCTCATGTTCTGCAAAGAAGTTTTACAAAGACACTGTAAGGGCTGCTTGGACTCAGTCTTCAGAACTGACTTAAGAACCAAAACTTCCTTAGGAGAAGTTTGTCTTTATAACTGGCAATATAATTCCTTTTAGACTATAATTAGATATGCAAACACTAAGTGTAAAAGCTTATAGAACTCACCGAATCCAAGGAACATGAGCCCCAGAGATTGGCAAACCCTAATATGAAAAACACCAGCAGAGTGATGTCGACTTTGGTGTCAGACAGACTTGGCTTATATCCTGCCTGCCTGGGTTATCTCACTTACTGCCTGTGAGATCTAGGGCAAGCTCCTCTACTCCTGGGTGTTTCAACATCCTTATCTATAAAATGGGATAATAATAGTATATATCTTATGTGGTGGTGTGGACTAAATAAAATAGTGAATATAAAGTGCTCGGCATGGTTTGCTATATGGTAAGAACTTAATGAATGTGATGCCTCAGTATTATACTCCGACACAAAGTTAGAGCAGAGAAATGTAAAATAGAATTGTTCTAGCCTATGCAATGCATGTATTTTCTTCTTCCATAGCCTTTTTTTTTTTTTTTTTTTTAACAGACTTCCGCATCTGGTATAGAATGCTAATATCTAGAAGTTTGTTTAAAAGAAAAAAGAACTTTAAAAAATAGAAGTTTCTTAAATTTTAAAATTAGAAAATAGTATCTGCAGGTCAAAGGCTTAAAATGCTCAAAATAAATAAAAAATGAAGGGCCACATGAAAAATCTGCTAAGATTTTAGCACTGAAGCAGTTATGAACCTACTGAAGAGTTTTTGTTGAGAATAGTTATATATTAAGCTAAAAATGGTTTCTATGAAGCTAAACACCAAAAGAGTCCTGCTGTCCTTAGAAGTCATCAAAAAACTACATTTTTAGTGTAGCCATGTCACATGAACAAGTATTTATTGACAGGATGCCACGGAGTAAAACTTAGATGGGATTAAGGCACCTAGAGAGGAATGGGAACTGATTAAAAATTGTGCTGGTCAGTTGGTGATATTAAGAACCATGGGGGCTGGGAGAATTGAGAACAGGAGCATATGAGAATGCTGAAAATGGAATCTTGACAGCGACCTGCATTAAGAATCAAAGAAGAAGGAAGTAGAACAAGAGACTTTTCAGGAAAGATTCAAGAGACAAAATAGAAACCAGGATGTGACTGTGTCATGGGCTATGGCCTTGAGGTTCTGAAGGAAGCTTTCAGTATCCCACATTAGCAAGAGGCAGCAAGTCATTGTAATTGATTCTTATTCTAGTTCTTTCTCTTCCTATTGTAAAAACAGTGCTTGCACATAGTATCAAAAGCAACAGCTTGAGCAGTGCAGAAATGTATATCATAAAATGGGACCGTTTTCTCCCCTCACAGTCCTTGTCTCCTTCTAGAACATTTCAAAATGCAAACTGACTCAAGGATGTGAACGGGACATGTAATGTTTCCCCTCTTCCTCCCAAACTTTATTAAAATTATAGTAATGGAAAAAATGGTTTAAATTGACAATAAGAAGAATAGTAAAAGAAATGAAAGAGCTTAATGAATTTCTGGAAAGTAGAAAGCAAATGGATAAATTGTAGCTCATAAAGAAGGACGGAGAAGCCACAGTCTAGAAGAATAAAAGCAAATGGGGCAACTGCCAACATGGGAGGGAAGAAGCCCTGAGAATGTCCCAGATATAAATAAGCCCTGGAGAGAAACATAGGCCTGAAAGTTGGGAATAACTGAAAATTCCATCGATGGAATAGGGAACCCCAACCCCTCCCTTCTCCCCATGAGCAGGCATTTAACATCCCAGGCTTTCTGGAGTTAGAGTCCTCAGCATAAGAGCCAGTGTCCTGGGTGCAGTGGCACCTGCATGTAGTCCCAACTGTTTGGGAGGCTGAGGTAGAACGATCACTTGAGCCCTGGAGTCCAAGGCTGTAGTGCCCTATTATGGTGCCTATGAATACTCACTGCACTTCAGCCTGGGCAACACAGCAAGAGCTCATCTCAAAAAAATAGTCACTGTCCTGCCAACTCACCAGAAAGCAACATTGTTTTGGTCCACAAGCCCCACCTCTACAACCAGAGTTCCTGAATGCCTTTTCACTACTTCATTCTTAAATATGAAGAGACTGTCCAAGGATTATCATATATTAGATTCAATATAGCAGCAAGAAAGAAAAAGACAAAAAAATTGCAGGAAAATTTCTCCAGAAGAAAAAGCAGTTAATTCAAGGATAAGAGAACTTTTTTTATAGCCTAATCAGTCTCCTCACAGAGATACATAATATTGACACCCACAAATAAGAATGGAAGCCTTGAAAAGGTAACGATCAGAGAAGAAAGAATTTGGAAGAGAAAGCCAAATAAACCTCTCAGAAAGTACATCAAAAAGTCCAAAAGATAAATGTTTATTAAGGAGGTCCATAAATGCCCTCCGCTCTTTTCCACTTGAGTTTGAAACCAACTGAAAAATGGACAAATGGATGGACTAAAAGTGTCAGTTTCGTGACTGAAGAAAATTGCCCTAGAGGAAGCGGGCTGGAAGCACAGTGCTCCGGAGCAGCCCAACCCCGAGCCAGGAAGACTCACCTGCCACAGGCTGGCCCTCAGAGCCCCTGCAGCAAGGGAGTCACACGCTAGATGGTAGGAGCTGATCACAACTCATTTCCACAGGCTACCAGATCCCCAAAGAGAAAGAACCCAGGCACACAAGCCCTGCTCCTTCCTCTAAACTTACCCGTTGGACGAATCACTTCTCTTCCTCTGGGAAGAAATGAGTAAGGGGCTAGAAAGAGCCAGGAGTGTTACTCTGATGGAATTTCTTCCTCAAGAAATCAGGAAGAAAGTACTGAAAACAGATGAGAGAAAACATAAGTGACATAGAGGACCAATTCCAAAATTTGGCAACCAGCTAATTAGAATGCCATTTAAAAAAAAAAAATGGCCAGGCACAGTGGTTCATGCCTGTAATCCCAGCACTTTGGGAGTCCACGGCGGGTAGATCACCAGAGGTCAGGAGTTCAAGACCAGCCTCTACAACATGGTGAAACCCCGTCTCTACTAAAAATACAAAAATTAGCTGGGCGTGGTGGCGGACGACTGTAATCTCAGCTACTTGGGAGGCTGAGGCAGGAGAATCGCTTGAACCCGGGAGGCGGAGTTGCGGTAAGCAGAGATCTCACCATGGCACTCCAGCCTGGCCAACAAGCATGAAACTCTGTCTCAAAAAAAAAAAAAGAAAGAAAAGAAAAGAAAACAAAAAACATGGCGGAGAGGATTTAAAGGGTCTGCTGAGTGCTGAACAAGATTAATGAGGAATAATATTGTGATATTTCAGAACCCAACAGTAAGGGAATGATTCTGGGAGCTTTCATAGGGGAAAAGTATAAAGTAAAATGAAAATAAGAACAAATCCATTTTCAAAGATTCCCCCACTTCCCATATCAGACTTCCCATCTGCAACATTAGAAGCCAAAAGCCTGCAGAGATATACTTTCAAAGTTTTAAATCCAGAATTCTATACCCAGCCAAGCTATTAATCAAGTGTGAAAACTGACTGAAGACATGTCAGACATGCAAGAATTCAGAAAATGCATCCACCTTAAAGGAGTTATTCAACACTGTACTGCAGCAAAAAGGAGGAATACATCAAAAGAGAAAACATGGCATCTAGGAGACAGCATGTCCAGGCTAGCAGGGCATGAAGCTAGGTCTGAGCTGTGGAGCCAGTCCTCGTTGGCACTAAAGGACGGAAGACTGTGGCTGCCCCCAGGAAATGAGGAGAAGTGACGGCAGGTGGAACAATTGTGAGGGTGGAAAACGTGAGGTGATAGCCAATGCACTTGGTAGCGAACAGAACGAGAAAACACCCAACTTTACTTTAAGAACATCCTTCATTGATAGAAGGTTTGTGATATTGGATCAGAGACAATGAACTGCAATCCTAGCACAGTTCTTGGCTGTGCAGTTAACATTATGTAGCTGTTTATTGTTTTAAAACTTTAGAATCAAAATTTACTTAATTGTAGTTACAGAACAGAGGTCCTCGACTTTAGTCACTCATTCCTTTATCATCCAAATAAAATGTCTCCCGTCCCTCCATCAGTGACTGTGCATGGGAAACTGGCCCCCAACCCCAACCAAGCTCCTTGCCCAGTGCCTCCGAAAACCCCAGGGGGAGTATCCTGCCACTATGGCCTGTTGCTCTGGTGTGGTCCACTAATCCATTGATCCATTGGTACTTGGGTTGGACACTGGCCACCACCCATCTTTCATTCCCTCCAAAGCAGCACTAGCAGAGATTGTCACTGGTGGCACATTTTCCTGGAGATTGCGATGTTTTGGAGGCATAGGGTAGGAAACAATTTCTAACTGAATAACGATTTCCCCGTTATTAGAAATGTAATGTCGGCTTCTGCCGCAGGAATTCTTCACCTCTGTAACCCTCCATAGGCCCCAGACTCCTGCCACGGTGCAGGGGTTTCTCACCTTCTCCTCTGCATCCCTAGGTCTGGATGATTCTGAATCCTGACTGCATATTAAAATCAATCACCTGAGGAACCACAAGTACCTTCAAGGCCCAGGCCTCACGACCACCCTAGGCTCTGATTTACGCTGTCTCGGGAGAGGCTGGAAATGATCCCCAGGTGATTTTAATATGTAGCCACGAGTGACACCCACTGGCCTGCCCTCTCCAGTTGCCAGGGAGAAAGTCTCAAATTCCTGTTATTTTACTGTGTGGAGTAGCTTCACCCTTTTTGTTTTCCCCCTCTTTCAAGACCATGAAATCCCTCAAACTGTAGCCAGATTGTAAAAGAACATCTTTTCCCCCTTTTCTGCCAGTATACACACATATGCAGGCCTTTAAAAAGTGGATCATACCACATATATTGTTCTGCATTTTGCTCTTATCACTTGACTTTCTTGCCTGCCTGTAAGACTGACCTACTTCATTGTTCAGAGACCACATAATATTCCATTATTAAGCATATACTAATTTGCTTAGCCATTTTTCTATTGATGTCATTTGGATTTTTCCTCATATTTTGCTGTTACGAATTATGCAATAGCTGCATGAAGATCCATGTGGGCGTGTATCCTTCCAAGCTTGTGCAGATGTTTCCAGAGTGGAATCAAAAGGTCAAGGATACGTATATTTAACATTTTTGTAGGTATTGCAAAAACACTCTTCGTTTAAATGATGGATCGCTGTACTCCCCCACCAATGGTTTGTTAAAGCATCTCTTCCCCTGGACTCTTACTAACACCAAACATTATCAGTCTTTTTACTATTTTACTATTCTTTTGTTCTTAAAAATTTTTTTTAAATTGACATTTTTACTATTTTTTCTAGGCAAAAAAGTGTATTATTTCAGTTTGCATTTCTCCAATTACTAATGAAGTCAAACACCTTTTTGTCCTTTTGTTAGTACTTTGTATTTCTTCTGTGAATTGTCTAATAAATTTTTAATGATTAGTTTGGAAGATGCAATGTAATCCCCCATTATTTCTCTCTCTACCTATTCTTCCTCCTCTGCCCCATTATAAAAGGTATGTAATATTTTATGTCAATTCATGATTATTCGAAAGAACGGAGGGGGCCGGGCACAGTGGCTCACGCCTGTAATCCTAGCACTTTGGGAGTCCGAGACCGATGGATCACCTGAGGACCAGCCTGACCAACATGGAGAAACCCCATGTCTACTAAAAATACAAAAAATAGCGAGGCATAGTGGCATGCACCTGTAATCCCAGCTACTTGGGAGGCTGAGGCAGGAGAATCGCTTGAACCCAGGAGGCAGAGGTTGCAGTGAGCCGAGATCGCACCATTGCACTCCAGCCTGGGTGACAAGAGCGAGACTGTCCAAAAAAAAAAAAAAAAAAAGGATGGAGGCAAACAGAATGCATAATTCAAATCACAATTCAAATCATAATTCAAATCACAGTGTGATTTATAGTAGAATTTTAAGTGTGTTTTTAGAAATAGCACAGATCTGAGATTCACATCTTTGTTCTACCTCTAAATAGCTGAGTGACTAGGGATTTTCCTTTCCTTACAGAGCCCTGGTTTTCATAACCATAGAATGGGAATGATAACTTACTTTGCCTGATGGTGATAATTAGATAATATGTGTAAACCACCTGGTGTGGAGCCTGGCACACAGTGAAGCACTCACTCAATACGTGGTTGTTATTGTTACCATGTTATAACATTTGAATACTGGAGTTGTTCTAAACTAGGAATCCTCATTGTGAGTTTCTTGCCCCCATATCCTTACTCTTACCTCAGTTACTCTTGAAAACAGACTGCCTTGGCTTACATCCCCTTCCCTCTGCCTCTCCGATTGAGTACGCTTTTGTCCACTTCAAGGTTAAGGGTTTGAATTTCAAGTCAGCAAACCCAGTACATAGAAGAGATGAAGGTAGCCCCTGACCGCGATTGAGCACTGAACGCACTGTGCGTTAACAGTGGATGCTGGAGACGTGAGCAAGCCCAATACTAGAGATGCTGTCTCAATTTCCTCCCAGGTTTATTGTCAGATAAAGCCTGTCATTAATCCACCACCAAGAAGTGACCTTGGTACCTGCTGAAATACTTTCTGCTACAAGTAACAGATCCCAAAGGCACTAAAAAAAGGAGGAAAGTTTACTCACTTGGATCACAAAATGTCAGGTGGTAGGGCAGGTCCAAAGTGGGCTCATTGAGCAGCTCAGCGGCATCCCCAGAACCCAGATCTTCACATCCGTCAAGTATGCCTGCAGCTTGCTGCCTGTTGGCATTGCTGCCCTCAGGTTGCAGAGAGGCTGCTACAGAAACCAGCATCTAGAGACAGAGACAAGGTATTTCTCCTTATGTGCCTCTTTTATTTTATTATATGTTATTTTTGAGACAAGGTCTCACTCTGTCACCCAGGCTGGAGTACAGTGATGTAATCATAGCTCACTGCAGCCTTGGACACCAGACTCAAGTGATCCTCCCACCTCAGTCTCCCGAGTAGTTGAGACCATAGGCATGTGCCACCACCTCTGGCTAGTTTTTTTTTTTTTTCTTTTTTTCTTTTTTTTTTTTTAGAAATGGGGTCTCACTATGTTGCCCAGGCTGTTCTTGAACTCCTGGCATCAAGTGATCCTCCTGCCTCAGCCTCCCAAAGTGCTGGGATTACAGGCATGAGCCACGGTGCCCCCACCTCACGTGTCTCTTTTAAAGAGTGAAGAAACATGGCCGGGTGCAGTGGCACACGCGTGTAATCCCAGCACTTTGGGAGGCCGAAGCAGGCAGATCACAAGGTCAAGAGATCGAGACCATCCTGGCCAACATGGTGAAACCCCGTCTCTACTAAAAATACAAAAATTAGCTGGTCGTGGTGACCCACGCCTGTAGTCCCAGCTACTCGGGAGGCTGAGGCAGGAGAATCACTTCAACCAGGGAGGCGAAGGCTGTAGTGAGTTGAGATTGTACCACTGCACTCCAGCCTGGCAACAGAGCAAGACACAGTCTCAAAAACAAAATAAATAAGTAAAAAATAAAGAGTGAAGAAACATTTTTTACAAGACTCCTAAGGGATTTCTCCTATCATAGGATTGGCCCAAACTGAACCAGCACATGCTCCACACTGGAAAAAAATTAGTGGCAAGACAGTGAAATTACTATCAGCAATTTAGACTACTTTGGGGTCAGGAGTCCTTTGGAACACAAGGCTGCCCAACATCTGAATGAAAACTGTTAGCAAGGAAGGGAGAAGGTTGCACAGATGATCCTGTCTGTCACCACCACATATTTTTTAAGGATTTATAATGTTATTTTTAAGATCCAATTTTAAATTAATATGCAAATTCTTCAATTAATTGCATAAAAATATCAGCTTTGAAGTTTATGATCTGGAAATTCAATATTAGAAAAGGAAGGCTGACCAGATGCATTGGCTCACACCTATAATCCCACCACTTTGGGAGGCTGAGATGGGAAGATTGCTTGAACTCAAGACTTATGGACCAGCCCCAGCAACATGGTGAGACCCCCATCTCTACAAAACATTTTTTAAAATGAGCTGGGCATGGTGGCATGCACCTGTAGTCCTAGCTATGCAGGAGGCTGAGGCAGGAGGATTGCTTGAGCCCAGGAGTTCAAGGCTGCAGTGAGCTACAGTCATACCACTGCACTCCAGCCTGGGCAGCAGGGTGAGATTCTGTCTCAAAAAAAAAAGAAAGAAAGAAGAGGAGGAGCAGTAATATTTCCTGTCATTGTTAAATCTAGGAGTATTACTTATGATTAAATAATCTAGATTTAAGAAGAATAAACTTGGAAGAATGAGCATTCATGTTTAATTCCCAAGTACTTGGTGTGGAGTGAGTTTTGTGTGGCATGCTCCAAGATCTTAGGAGGGACAGCTCCAGGACAGGTGACAGCCACATGGGGCAGAGTGGTGGAGCCAAGATGGCACTCCCAGGGTTGTGTCTGTGGCAGAGGCCTACCATCCAGGCCATCCTGTGAGCCTCCTACCAAACCCTCATAATATAAAGATGGGGGTGGGGCACATGGGGCAGTGTAATTCCAAAGAGGAAGTTCATTCTAAGACATCCTTTAAAGATGCCTGGCTCCCCTGGGAGAGTCAAGCTAAGCACATGCTTCCTGCTCACTTCTCCATCCTTGCCCTCCAGGGCTGGCTCGTGTTGAGGAGGATAGATTTCAAATGTGCACCATCCACAATGGAGGTGGGGGTAAGGTGGGAAAAACACCTAGTGCCAAGGCCCAGCCTGGGGAGAGTGGGAGTGAATTCCTATTACCGAGCTTGGGCAAGTCACCTGCCTTCCCCATCCCTGGTTCCTCATCTATAACATGGGAAGAGCAGTAGATCAAAGTTGTGAGGACCATGAGCACTAATAATCTCTTCACTTGGGTGAGCAAAGGAGAAAATGGGCCAGGGCAGGATAACTCTCACCAAATTGCTTTGGGGAAAGTGCTGTTCTGCTGGCTTATGAAAACAAAGCAGAAGCTTCTCCGGAAGTTTCAGGCCCACCTGTCCCCTCTCCTTTCCACAGGCCTTGCACCCACAGAAAAGGGGTCTCCATATTGGGAGCCAGCCGAGATCAGCTTGTCCCAGTTTCTTTGCTTCCTCTCTAAGAAAGATCAGAGCAAACCTACCTCTGTCATCTAAGCTGAATCTGCCCAAGTTACTGTCAGCCTCAGGGTCACTAACTGACTTTGCAGTACAGCCTGGCTCTGTCTTTTCCTGGCTGTGTAACTTTGGGCGAGTGCTTCCACCTCTCTTAGCCTTGCTTCTCGATCATCGGCAAAATCAATAGAGTAGCACAGGATTACTGTAGTACCAATTACTGTGATTGGTTTATTGAAGGATTCGGACTTAGCAGTTATTTTGTTAATCTAATTTGCATAATAGCATACATTTTTATATTATTTTATTTTAAACTGGACAGCATTAATTGGATAGTAGATAGTATACATGTTTACTATAATAAAGCTCTGTTTATTTAGAAAATAATTCAGTCCCTCACTCTTCAAACTGGCCACATGCCCTGTTAAATAGTGAGGTTTCTGTTATACTGATAGCCAGTTGGGTACACAGTTAGGCACTATCCCTCACCTCTCTACCCACTGTCCTGCCTGCTGCAGTCAGGGCAGGCGGCTAATGTGGCTAACAAGCGACAAGCAATGCTTCAACATCTCCCAGTCACTCGCCCCAGGATCCAGCATCCTGAGAGTCACTTCTGGATTACTGGGAGGCAAGGAGAGTAGTTGTAGCATGTGTCACCTGCTTGAAGCCACCTCACTGAACTTGCCCCTGTCTTTTTCGGCAGGCTGTAAAGCGATTCTTGAAACAAGAGTGCAAATGCCATGGGGTGAGCGGCTCGTGTACTCTAAGGACATGCTGGCTGGCCATGGCCGACTTCAGGAAAACGGGCGATTATCTCTGGAGGAAGTACAATGGGGCCATCCAGGTGGTCATGAACCAGGATGGCACAGGTTTCACTGTGGCTAACGAGAGGTTTAAGAAGCCAACAAAAAATGACCTCGTGTATTTTGAGAATTCTCCAGACTACTGTGTCAGGGACCGAGAGGCAGGTAAGCTCAAAAGACTTTCTTCATAGCATCTAATTCTTTCAACAATTGATAATCCACAATTTAAATGAGGTTCTGTATTTTCAGCCTGCTCTCTTTAGGTTCGAAGCTCACAATCCTTACCATTCTTATTGAAACTGCACAGGGCTGGGCGCAGTGGCTCACGCCCGTAATCCCAGCACTTTGGGAGGCTGAGGTGGGCAGACTGCTTGAGCTCAGGAGTTCGAGAAAAGCCTGGGCAATGTGGTGAAACCCTGAATCTACCAAAAATGCAAAAAATTAGCTGGGCATGGTGGTGCGCATCTGTGGTCCCAGCTACTCAGGAGGCTGAGGTGGGAGAATTGCTTGAGTCCAGGAGACAGAAGTTGCAGTAAGCCAAGATCACACCACTGCACTCTAGCCTAGGTGACAGAGTGAACTCCATCTCAAAAAAAGAAAAGAAAAGAAACTGCACAGAGAGCTCTCCTATGCAACTGGAGAAATGGGTTGACAGTGCACAGATTCTGGAGAAATTGAAACTGCACAATGTCTGGGGCAAAAAGTCAAGATACGCAGATTAGCAAAATTCCTCAGCTTGGGCAGATTTCTAGTTAGTGGACTGTGTACACTAGGGAGAGCAGCCCAGCATCTTTCATGTGATCCTGAAGCTGAGAGCAGGATACATTAAATCCCACCTCTGTGACTATGGAAAATGGTCCCAGGGCTTTAAATTTAGATTCTTCTGAAATCTGCCCTACTTCCCCTTCCCTGCTCTTTTCAATATGCTTAGAAATTGCCAAAGATAAAAAGCAAGAATTTATCCCCACTCTCTTGGCTATAGGTGGGCAGTGTAAAATAAAGGCTGTGTCAGAGGCCCTTCGTTTATGAAAGCCACACCATTCCCTTCCAGATGGTACCTTCTCCATCCTTCAAAGAACAGCTCTGTCAGCCTCAACACCGCAGCTGTCCCACCTATCTGGTTTACACATGCTCATGCTCTACCTCTCCCTCCTCCTGATCAATTCTGAGCTCCAGGTTTAGCCCATTCTTTGTAAAGATTCAGTCCAAAATAAGAATGAGTACACATCTAAGTTCATAGGAGGTGATGGGAGTCCACAGCCCAAGTCAATTTCTAAGACTTGGTAAAATACAAAGGAATTCATTATCAGAAAAAAAAAAAAATCCTCTAATTTAGAGTCTGAGTTTTTTCTTTTTTAATTTCAAAATAATTGCAGAGGCACCAATAAAACAGTGTAGATGGCATCCAGCTGTCAATTAGATTGACCAAGAGGCAAGGTTTCCAGGAAATGTCACAAGGAGGCCAAAGCCTTTTTTTCCTTGAGTGGTTGAATTGCCTTCATGGTTTGATGAGCTAGTTCTCTGCAGCATTTGAGCAGGTTGCTACATGCAGCCCAGGGATTAATGACAACTGAGCAGAGGACCAGATGCTGTTCCCCACTGCATTCCTGACACACTTTGGGACCTCTAACAAGTCATCCTACCTGTCAGGCCAAAGTTATAGTGAAATCACCATGAAACCTGTGCTTGGATACAGGATTGTCCCAGGGGTCTGACCCCCCTCTACCGGTCACTAGCTGTTTAACCTCAGCCTCCTCACACTGAGCATGGAGATGCTGCTGTCTTGATCATTTAAGTCCTATGCATTGACTTCTGTGCACTGGGTACTGGGCTGAGATCCTTGCACACATGGTCTTATTTTATCCTTACAGTAGGATCCTTACAGCAGCCCTATGACAACAATGCATTGAAACTTGTTACTAACCAAAAAAAAAAAAGAAAAATGAATAAGAGGTGGCTCCTGGATGATGAACATCAACCAAGAACCACATTCACATCTTACTTTTTAAGTCAGATAAGCAACCCTAGATATCATCTTCTCCACTGTACAGATAAGAAAAGTGAACGACCCGCTCACGATCTCACTGGTAGGAGAGGGTGGGTGTCTGATCCCTTGGCCTGTGCTTTGACCCTGTCATTACACACTTGCCCCTGCCTGCCTCCAAGGACACATATGTGACAAGGCCTTGGGGAGCAAAAACCTTATTTCAAATATAAGAGGACCCTCATCCCCAGCATGTCTTTTCTGGTTCTTTGGATTGAAGCAGTTTGCACAGGGAAGCCAGCTGGTGTACCTGAGGAATACATCCTGCCTTAGGTATAACAGGTATGACATTTATTGTCAACGAAATATAGACCATATTTTTTTTTACCCCTCAGAGGTGATTCTGAATCTAATCCCTGCTGCCTCTTCAAGTTACTAAGTTATTCTTGTGTACTCTGCTTTTTCAACTCTTTTTATTAGAAAGAAATTCTGTTTCTTAATCCTGAAATAGCAGATATATCTATAGTACTCCTCACATGCCAGGGCTGCAACTGCATTCTCTCTTTGATTCTCACAGAAAGTGTGTAAGGTGAGTGTGTTATTATCTCATTTTATGGGAGGAAACTGAAGCTCTGAGAGGGTAAAGATTTTCCCCAACCACTTGTGGTTGGTAAGAGGCAAAGTAGGGACTTAAACCTGAGCCTGGCTGTCTTCCCTTTCCCTTTCCCTTTCCCTTTCCCTTTCCCTTCCTTTCCCTTCCTTTCCTTCTTTATTTTTATTATTTATTTATTTATTTATTTGAGACAGAGTCTCACTCTGTTGGCCAGGCTGGAATGCAGTGGCACAACCTTGGCTCACTGCAACCTCCACCTCCCAGGCTCAAGCAATTCTCCTGCCTCAGCCTCCCGAGTAGCTGGGATTACAGGTGTGAGCCACCACGCCCAGCTAATTTTTGTATTTTTAGTAGAGATGGGGTTTCACCACATTGGCCAGGCTGGTCTCGAACTCCTGACCTCAGGTAATCCACCCGCCTCAGCCTCCCAAAGTGCTGGGATTACAGGCGTGAGCCATGGCGCCCAGCCCTGGCTGTCTTTTCTTTCTTTCTTTTTTTCTTTTTCTTTTCTTTACTATTTTTTTTTTTTTTTTTTTGACAGAGTCTTGCTCTGTCACCACAGCTGGAGTGCAGTGGCACGATCTTGGCTCACTGCAATCTCTACCTCCCATTTTCAAGCAATTCTCCTGACTCAGCCTCCTGAGTAGCTGGGATTATGAGGATGCGCCACTACGCCTGGCTAATTTTGTATTTTTAGTAGAGATGGGTTTTGTCTGTGTTGGTCAGGCTGGCCTCGAACTCCCAACCTCAGGTGATCCAGCCTCCTTGGCCTCCCAAAGTGCTGGGATTATAGGCATGAGCCACTGCACCCGGCCAGCTAACTATTTCTTAGGAGCAATCAAAGACATTGACACTTTTGAAAATCCGAGGGGCTTGTCATTGAAGAGGGCTTCAAGGCAACCTAACCAGAATGTGGGTGAAGCTTGATTCTGATTACTTTTGACCTCCCCTCTTTGTGGGCACCTCACCCCATAAAGTTCCCACATCCTCATGTTGCCTCTTCGTCACACAGGACCTACTCCCAGCCACACTCACACACACACACACAATGGGACATAAGTGGCACAGTGAGAAAGGTATGGGTTGTTGTTTTTATTTTTTTTATTCTCACTTACAGGCCATGCCATCTTGGGCAAGTTAAGTAATTTTTCGGAACATCACTTTCCTTCTCTATAAATGGAGGTAATTGCCTTGAAGAGTCAGAGAATATATACATAAGGTGTGTAGCGTAGGGCCTGACTTGCAGCAGGAACTCAACAAATGTTCCCGCATCCTTCTCCAGCTAGGTCTGTCCCCATCCAGGAATAACCTGGGGTCTCGACTCTGCAATTTTTCTCATCAAAGTTCACTACCTGTTAGCATTATTTCAGGACTTCTTGAGAGGCTGACTTGGTAACTGCTGTCAGTGAAAGCTTTGACGACTGAAATGATTTTATTTGCAGTCAAAGAGGGTTCTTGAGGATGCTGGCCTAAAAGTGAAAGAATGACTCTCTTATACTGGGCAAGCCATGGTGGGAGATGTTTTTTGGGAGATGTTTATTTAGAGTTATCTAGTTTTCCTTAGCAAGAAATCAGGTACTCAAAAAAAAAAAAAAAAAAAAAAAAAAAAAAAAAAAGGTGTGTCTCCCTGAATTTATTCTTGCCTAATAATTAGAGAAAATTAGGAATCAGAAGCTAACTAAATCACTGATTTTTCAAACTTTGAGGTGTTTAAGTTTGAAAAGCAGCGCCAGTGAACTCAGCCACTTGAGAGGCTGAGGTGGGAGGATCACTTGAGCTCAGGAGTCAGAGCCTGCAATGAGCCACGATGGTGCCACTGCAGTCTGGGCAACAGAGCAATTAAAAAAATATTAAAATGATGAAAAACAGAAAAACGTATACAATTTCAGGAACAGCTCCCTGAGATACTAGTTCAATAGGTTGCTGAAGAGCCACTTCCTTTGGAAAAAAGTAGACCACACCTGTAGACTGCGTCAGTTGCACAAACCTAACTGATAAAACAAGCCAGTTCACGTCAGTCAACAAGCTGCCTTGCACAGGAAGCAGTTGCTGACTAGCAGGAGTAAAGCCAGTCAATTCCAAGTACTGATTCCCTAATGATGTTCAACCTTCTCACCACCATTGCTTCCCCAGTGCCAGCAAGTAGAAGATGCCCACTAAGTTGAAAACTATTAAGTGTGCGTGATTTTAAAACAAAAGCAATGATGGAAAGCAAAGAAAGAAGCAAAACCAAACAAAATAACCACAACAAAGCAGAGTGAGCGGTATGAGATGCAATGTCAGGAAGGGTTAATGCCGATTTTAAAAGAGAAAAGCAAAAACAAGAAATTCTGTATTAATTACTTGATTTCAATTTGACTGCAAACTTTGGACTTGTTTTGGAGCCTGGCTATCCCAGGATGCTAGCCCATTTTGAACATGCAAGAGTTCTGTTTACCAGAAAACAGGCTTTTCCTAATGCAACAGGATTTTAGCACGGTGGGGTTGGGGTCCTCGGTGGGGTTGGGGTCTTCGGTGGTGTGCTTACTCAAATATGTGTGCATGCTGGTGGCTCTTCAGTGCAGACTGAGAAGATGATACCCAACACCTTCATTTTGAGAAGAGAGAGGCTCCCAGATCCCATTGAGTTAAAGGCAGAAAGCCCCCTTCTTACAGGTCTCAGATTCTCTGTTACACCCACTGCCTTTACTAACCAGAGGCTAGAGGACATTCTGGGATGACTCTGTTCTTTCCAGGATGACTGACTTGCTAGAGCGCATGCTACAGAAGTTTCTAGTGGAAAATGGCCAGGATAAAACCTCAACTTTATTTATTTTTTATTTTTTAGAGATGGGGGTCTCGCTATGTTACCTAGGCTGGTTTTGAACTCCTGGCCTCAAGTGATCCTCCCACCTCGGCCTCCCAAGGTGCTGGGATTATAGGCGTGAGCCACCGTGCCTGACCAAGCCTCATCTTTAAAAGGCCATTGGTTACATAACCAAGAGCAAGGCCCTCAGCAGCCATATGGGTGGAAGCGGGTTTTCTCAGATAAAACTTGCATCTTATACATCTCATACATGCGGCTAATTGCATAGGACTCCAACTATATACAATAAAAAAAATTTTAACTATCTGGACTTGTGCTTACATAATATCGAATATCCTAAATCATATTTTTAATAAAATAATCATCTGATGGTCAACAGAATTCAAAAGAAATATTGCAAGGTTTGCATCAACCACTTTAGCATTTTCTTAGGCTCAGCCAAAAAGAACATTAACTAAGTACAGTTCAAATAATTTATAAATAATCTAGGAATCTTACTGGAAATCTGATCCAATACATTGGTTAATCAACACCAACTGAGAACCAATTTCATATTTTTTAAAGTCAGATAAGCTAAAATTTGTCTCAGACAGAAGAGAGATAAATTGAGAGAGAAAATAAGTGATATAGCTTCCTTCAGAAAGCCAGCACCTGCGGCTGTGTGCTTTGTGCCTGATGCAGCGAGAAGCGAAGTAAAATGGTTGTTGAAAAGACAGAAACAGCCAGGTGCGGTGGCTCATGCCTGTAATCACAGCACTTTGGGAGGCTGAGGCAGGTGGATCACTTGAGGTCAGGAGTTCGAGACTAGCCTGGCCAACATGGTGAAATCCTGTCTCTACTAAAAATACAAAAATTAGCCAGGCGTGGTGACTCATGCCTGTAATCCCAGCTACTCGGCAGACTGCACTCTAGCCTGGGCAACAAGAGCGAAACTCTGTCTCAAAAAAAAGAGAAAAGAAATAGAAAGCTTAAAAACCAATTAAGGAAGATATTATTATGGCAAGAACAACAGCAAAAGACATTTTCCTCTAGTCTTCAGTTGAAGAAACTGAGTGTTCTAAGGTTCAACTATAATTACTCCCCCCATGCAACTCAGATCTGAAGAGTACATACAACCATGTGATGTTGTGCATGTGACATTTTGCAGGCCAAATTGGAGGCTAGATCTTGGAAGCTGGACTGTCTGGGATGAGTATCCTGGTAGTTCTATAGTTATCTACTCTGGTCACTGCTCCAGGCATCTGTAAATCAAAGAAGCCCTTAAGGTAGAGATAGGTTCATCTCTAACCGAGGAATGCTGCTGCTCTCCTCTCTAGAGAATGCGTCTGCACCTAATCACAGGCCACTTTCACTAGTTATGATGTAAAAACCCTGACCTGGGCCAGAGGTCACCCTGAGGTCTCCTCTCTAACTGCAGGAAACAAGCCACCCTCCACCTCTTCTCCAGTCAAGTTCAAAAAACAAACAGAGCTCAGTGGTTGTTTAACTTGTTGCCTGCAAAAAACTCCAAAGCCCGGTTGACAACTCCAGGCTGTGAATGGTGTAAGCAATGAGGTATCATATTTTTCCCCCACATAAATCATATTTGACAAACAGAACTCAGAACCCTTGGGTACCCAGTCCAAATCATGGTTTTCAGAGACTGGTGTTCTCTCATGCCCAGGGGTGTGGCCTGCTTGCAGAAGCTGACGAATGCTGGGATTGTGTCCCACCAGCTGATTAAAAACAAGGGAACATGTTTTTAATGATTAAACATGATTAAAAATATGTCAGCCAATAGCAATGGGTGGATCTTACTTAGACACTAATATGTGAAGTTCTAACCGATACACCTTAAGTCCCTCATTTCTTCACTGCACAAAAATATTCATTGAGATCCTCCTATGTGCCAGACACTCTTATAATCACTGGAAATGCAGGGTTGAGGAAAACAGACTCAGTCCTTACCCTTATGGCGTCATTGACTTCATGGTCCTTGAAGCAATAGCCAGGCACTGGGACACAGTCTAGGTGCTGGAGAACCCTCACACGGGGGCAGTAAAGTGGTGTTGTTTAGGTTTCAGCCCTTGTTGCATTGTTCTGTTACAAGGTCTTATCTTACATATGTCATCTTGACAAGGTAAAGAATGAGTTACTCATCTCCTTCTGCTTTGAGAATTATAGAAATTCATGAATTGATATCTAAAAGGTGCTAAGATAGCTAGACCAGAAGAGAATTGTAGAAAAAAATGTTTCACTGAGGCTTATAAGTCACCATTTTCATGGGTAGTTACTGATTATGCTGTAGAATTAGTATTAATTACTATCCATTGAGCCCTCTTTTCAAACTCTTTAGTGGTGTATAGTATAATTAGCCTTTCCCTCTTCCCCAAAACACTTTTAATTTCTTGACTCTATAACACCACACTCTCCTGCTTTTCCTCCTGTTCCAATAACTGGTCCTTTCTGATTTCAGTTGCCAGTTTCTCCTTCTCCAAATTTTGAAGATCTTCCAGGCTCTCTGAACCCTCTCTGCTCTCTCTCTGTACTTTCTCCCTGGTTTGGTCTCTCCATTCCTATGGTTTTAAATGCTGTCTTTGTCCTTGTCTGCCTTCTGTACCATCATCCTGTATCCAATTCCCTGCTTGACAGCTTCCCCCAGATTTCATACAATTATATCAACCTGCTTCTGCTCAAAACTGGACTCCTTATTTGCCCTATCACCTGAAACTTGTTTTCCCCCAGCCCTCCTCATCTCAGAAAATGGTACTGCCACCCACTTCCGTGGTCAAGCATAAATCTGCGAGTCATTCCTTACACTCCTTCCTTGTCACCTCTATCATCCCGGGTACCACTGGGACCTCAAATGTGTCAAGGACCTATCTGCTTCTCCATCCTCACTACCAACCCCTAGGTCCAAACGGAGCTACGTTCTTTCATTCATAGCACTTGCCACAGTGTGTATAGCTTGTATAAACATGTGTTTGTGACCTGCCTGTACCATTGGAGTCCACTGAGGATCCTGTGATGGCAGGAACTGTATCTGCCTTGCTCACTTGTTCCCCAACTCCTAGTACACAAACATGTGTTGAAGTGAATTGAATAGTGAATTATAAAAAACATAAAATAGTTTCATTAGATTAGCTGCATTCTTAAGTGTGTTAGTGCTGTTTCATAGCTTAAAGATAACTCGGTTCCTTTGAAGGGAATTACTAAGCACGTCTCCACCCAGCACTGATTAGCTTTTAATACACAGCCTATGAAAATTCCCATTTAAGCTTAAGTGTTCAATGGAATTTTTCCTCATATTCAGGCACATTCATAAGGCATTTAAGGAGCTTCAGATGTTGCTTGCCTGGCTATTTCCCTGGAGATAAAAAGTCTCAAGTGAACAAATGCATCAGCAGACTATATCTCTTGCTTTTAACTGGCAGCAGAGACTCAGTTCTTTTACTCTTGGAGGGGCATTTTTCACTCACTACTATCAGTGGCCTCCCTGGGTAGTTCCTAATTCTGGTACTAACATAGCAAAAATACTTTTCACATCCAATGCTCTTTGATGTTGTGGGCACAATCTATAAATCTGTGTTATTTTCAAAATACAAACTTAGTAGAATTACTATATTTTTAGGATACACTAAAATGTGCCCTAATTTGAATTGACAGTGATAATCAGATTGAATTGTGAATACTGAAAAAAGGATTTTTTTCTGAAAAAAAAAGACACTTTTCTTTCAGGAAAAAAAAAAATGCTTATTTTCTTAAATCTAATTGTTTGACTTAGTTTGAACTACTGACAAATACTTTACCAAATAGATGTCCTTTTATCTTTATATTTTGGAAATAGAAAGTACTCATTTTGAATTACCAGTTAAATGTGTTGCAAACAAAAGGATGATGCTAAAATACTTTAAAGTAACAAATTTGCTTACTTCATTTAAGCTTTCCCCATGACACTTATTTTGTACTGGTAAACCTCTTTTTTAAAGATATGCAAATTTCATATTATTAGGGAAAGAGCCCTGTGTGATCTGTAAGGAGACTTTGGTGCTACAGATTGCTGCATATGACTATTTCTACTAATTTTAAAATGTGCCACATTTTTGGTATGTGTTTTCCATATACCAAGCAAGATCATTTGAATATAGCCAAGGTTTAGCTGGTCTGCTGCTACTATGGTGCCTGAAGACTGGGTGACCAGTCCCTGGAGAAATGTGCCCTCATCAGGCAAAAGGAAGGCTGATCTTAATTTTTTTTTTTTTTTTCCCCGAGATGGAGTCTTGCTCTGTCACCTAGGCTGGAGTACAATGGCCCAGACTCAGCTCACTGCAACCTCCGCCTTCTGGGTTCAAACGATTCTCCTGCCTCAGCCTCCCGAGTAGCTGGGATTACGGGTCCCCACCACCACGGCCAGCTAATTTTTGTATTTTTAGTAGAGACGGGGGTTTCACCATGTTGGCTAGGCTGGTCTTGAACTCCTGACCTCAAGTGATCTGCCCACCTTGACCTCCCAAAGTATTGATATTATAAGCATGAACCACCACACCTGCCTTGATCTAAATTTTTAATACATGATTTTTAATGTGATATTTAATAAATCAGCACATATGTGTTGACCAGCTGAGCACTACACAGTATATAGAAGAAAGCATAAGAAGAAAGCCTAAGACCCAACCCCTGTCCTTGGGGAGACAAGATGCATGAAAAATGATCAAATATTTCCAAACAGTGCATGAGCCCCATGGCAGGACGTGGATTACAGGCCTAATGAAGGAGGTTAACTGGGCTTGCAGACCAAAAGTGCTATATAGAAAATGCTGAAGTAGGCCTGAATCCGGAAAGATGGGAAGACTTCTGATGGAAGGAGTTATAGGAAAGGCCAATGCAGCAGATGAGAGTAACTTTTTGTTTTTGTTTTTGTTTTTGTTTTGAGACAAAGTCTCACTCTCGCCCAGGCTGGAATGCAGTGGCAAGACCTTGGCTCACTGCAACCTCCGTCTCCTGGGTTCAAGGGATTCTCCTGCCTCAGCCTCCCAAGTAGCTGGGACTACAGGCATGCCACCACGCCCAGCTAATTTTTGTATTTTTAGTAGGGACAGGGTTTCACCATGTTCGCCAAGACCGTCTCAATCTCGTGGCCTTGTGATTCACCTGCCTTGGCCTCTCAAAATGCTGAGATCACAGGCGTGAGCCACCGCGCCTGACAGAAAGTAACTCTTGTGAGGAAACAGTCTACATGACTGTGACATGAGAAAGTCACCTCAGTAGGACAGTGAAGAGATACCCGTGTTAGTAGGTACAGGTGGAGGACCGTGGGAAATAGCTTTGAGTAGGCTGTGTAGTGCCAGATATGGAAAGCCTCACAGAGTCTGACCATAACAACTTTAATTCCATTATAAGATTTGCTAATTTAATGGGACATGCTTTCCTGTGCCAGTCAAACTTTCCAACTTATGAAAACACTGAATAAAATCATCTGAGATAAGTGAAGATATTGTCTTTCCTATGTAGCTTAAGCTGTACAGTCCAAATGTGAGGAAGGGGTGAGCCTGGCCAGTGAATGAATGTGCGGTCTCTAACATTTGCTCTTTAACATACTTTTGTTCCCTCAGTAAATCTGTGTCATTAATGACAACGTGTAAGTCAACCAGAGGAGAAACAGCCTATTGGATGACAGGCTTAAGTGAATCTTGCTTTATGCCCTAATAGTCAACATATGGGCCTCTGTCATCCTGGAGTGGCAGGAATTTCCAGACACAGGGCTATCCAGAGAGAGGAGACGGGGGGAGAAGGAGGTGAGGAGGAGAGGAAGAGATAGAGAGAGACAGAGAGAAAGTAGGGAGAGAAAGGGGGGGGAGAGAGAGAGAGACAGACAGACAGCCAGAGAGAGAGAGAGAGAGAGAGAGAGAGACAGACAGCCAGACAGCCAGAGAGAGAGAGAGAGCCCTTCCTCCAGGTCCCAGAGGTATGGGTCTGGGAACTATTAGCAAAAGCCCCTCTGTTCCTCCTCTGCTGTCAGCAAGATGCATGTTAGTGGAGACAGAAATGTTTTTACACTGGGAACCCTGACTCCATTATTAATTTTATAGCTCTAGAGATGGGATTCTCAATTCTGTAAAGTTCCCTTGGCATTGCCCCACCAAAAGTGTTACATGGTCCCAAACTTATGTGATTTGGAAACTCCAATTCTTTGTCCTTTTTTTAATCTTATGCATTTGTGAGCTCTTGTGCGAGTCGGGATGAGGACAACACATATGGGCAAGGAAAAGGTCCATCTGGCTGGAGGCAGCTCCTTCCCTACAGCACAGACATTGCCAAACCTTAACAACTCTGCCCTGATCTTACAGACACTGCATTTAGGACGATGATCTCACGATTGTTTGGTATAAAGATGACAGGAAGTTTCGAGTCTGCAACCTTCTGTGTCTGGGGGTTGGGCTCTGGACTTAGGCAGGCCACACATCTTGGGGACACTTCACAAATATAAAGCAAAAGGAAGTCAGAGAAATGAATTTCCAACTTGTCACTCTCCTCTTAGGTGAACTATGTAAATCAAACTGCAATAAGAAATAACATTATAAACCAATATGAATGATTTTGTAGAACAAACTTGTTAAATGTGAAGCACCCAAATATATGTTTATCCTTTTAAAGTATCAATTTTGGAGACTCTAATGATAGAACCAGTAATTGAAAATCTTTTTAAAATGTCTCTTTCTGGAGTATTTTTAAGACCCAGCTACACTTGTTTTGTGGATACAGTGTGGTACAAATATTTGTCCTATAAAGATCAAGATGGTTGTTGGAAATGGTTCAGAGAATCTTCAAATGAAGTATGAAGAGTTAGGTAGATGATCAGACTGAGTAATTATATTCTTGATGAGATATAAATTGATGCTATTGGCTTCCCTAAACCAGAAGGTTCTGCCTAGAGAGGGCTCAATGTCCTCAGCCTTGGCCACATCAGTGACAGACATTAAAATCACCTTGAGGGCACGCATATTTTGGAGATGTGCATCCTGGCATTGCAAACAAATTATTCTCATTTCTCTAAAAGGTTATAGGAATCCATTAGGAATATCAATATAGGAAAAATGCAGCATGAGCAACTAACACTATGTTATCTCAGTCTTTGTTTCAATTTCTTACATAACTTTATGTGTTTTAATTGTCTACAGCATATCATGAGCTGGAGAAAAAGGCCCTCTCCCCAAAAAGTTACATGTCAGGACCTTTGCAAGTTACTCATTTGATAAAAGAAGAGAGTGCAGGAAAGATGCTGCCGCACCGGTCATATAATATTATAAAGCAGGCTGCTTTCTGGTCAGGCACGAGGACGAGGCACTCGGCAAAGGGGCAGAATGTCACAACTATCAAGAGCTTCAACTCTAGAGTCAGGCGAGCCTGCTTGCAAATCCTGTCCTTGCCACCAGCTGCCTGTGTGATCTTGGGCGAGTTATTTAATCTTCCTGAATCTCCATTTCCTCATTTCCAAAATGGTGATAATAATAGTACCTTCCTTATGAGCTTATGAGAATTAAATTAGGTAAGGCAGGTAAAATGCTTAGCATGGGGCTAGCTCACATAAGTGGTCCATAAATATTGGTTCCAGTTGTGAACAGAAAGAAAAGAGAGTGAAAAGAAGATAGAGGGAAAGGAAAAAGGAGGAGGAATGAGAAAAACAAAAACAAAAAACGAGAAAGGACGCTTTTCACTCCATTCAGCTTGGAAAATGTGAAAACTCACCCTTATGGGATTAAGGCTGATAGATGTAGCCGGGTTTGTTTCCCTGGTGGTTCCTGTTGTGGCCCAAGCAAGGGTGAGTGACTCAGTTAACAAGTTTGTAAATTATTTGAGAAAAAAGATGTAAAAGTATGTGTCCCAAAGATTTAGAACTAAACAAATAGGCAGATGGTAAAAATCAGTGACTCCTTTTCATTCACACACACACACACAGACACACACACACACATATAAACATATACTCTTGGTTCTTATATTTTATTGGAAACATAATGGTGATGCTTTCTGTTTTGGAAAGACCAATGGAACAGTATGGCCCTACTGCTATTGATAATAATGAGTCTTTATTGTAATTCATTAAGGGAAAGTAATGCCAACAATTTTGTATAGATTCTGCACTCTGGAAATGCTCTTTTCAGGGTTTTGATGAAATGGCTGTATGTTCTGCTAAAATGACAGCAAGTGTCAAAACTGCCCTTCTGCCCTACAACCTGTCATTAGATCTAATTAGATCCAAACCCCCAAACAGGGCCAATTTGTCATCCATCACTAGGCAGCCTCATCCTCCCTTCCAGCTGCAGGGACCGCCCTTCCCCGCCCAGTTGGCCCATTCTCTGGTGCTCCTGATACCTCAGGGGGGCCCGTCACAGTCCCAGGCTGCGACCTCACTGCTGTTCTCTCATCAGTGGCTCTCAATCCTCAAAAACCTTCTCTCATTTTCTGTCTTCTGGGCCTTCATTATGCCCTGTTTGGGCAGCTGGTGGAGAGTGGCATGTTCAGATTGTGTTTTCCAGCATTTTATAGCTGAGCATTGAACTACTGAGACATCTCATTGCCAAAGTCTTTGTTTCCTTTACTGAAACCACTTCTGAGTTAAGCTTTTGTCAATGGTCATAGCTTTGTCTGCTCCTCTCTCTGAGTTCTGATGGTGTTGAGGTCACTACACTGAGCAATCCTTCTGTTCAGACAGTCTGGTTCAGTTTTCTGCATCTGGGGGACAAAAGACACCATGACCATTACAGAAGGCTGAGTCAGACCACAAGCTCAAACCTCATCAGGCTGTAAGCCACTCAGGAAAGAAAGACCACCAAGTTAGATTTCAGTGAAAGACCGACGGTCTGAGTCAGGAACGAGACACTTCACCTCCTTATCCTGGACCCCTTAAGCCCAAAGCCCTGTGGCAGATAAAGAATTCTAATGTATGGCGCTGTATTCCCATTGTGATAAACACAGATCAGTAGAAAGGAAGAATGTTTACTGCTGCTCAGGGCATATGAACAATAACAAAAAAGTGAAAATTAAGAGTCACTTCTGGGATGCCAAGTGAGAATACTTTTCACACCCACTTGGGGTCTCATTCACGCCCGTAGCTTCAGTTACCACCACTGCACAAAAGATTTCTATACCTGAGTCTTCATGCCCACCTCTGTCCTGAGTCCCAGAGAGTATTTTCAGCAAACATTTCTACCTGAATGACCCACAGTCACAGCAAACTCAACCTGTTGAAAACTGAACTCATTATCTTTTCTCTAAGCTGGCCCCTAACCAAGTGTCCCCATGTCAGGGAATTAACAGCACCAACAGTCACTCAGGCCAGAACCTGAGAAACCCTCTTGACTTTTCTCATCCTCTCCCAGTCTGCACTCAGTCACCATGTCCCACAGGTCCTGCCTCCTCACCTTCTCTTGACTCTAGTAACCACTCCAATTCCCACTACCACTGTCTTAATCCAGGCCACTCATGTCCTGCACAGAGTCTGTACTGGTCTCTAACTTGTCTCCTTGCCCTCACTCCAGCCCCCTCCACTTCCTTCCAGCCCCACACCCTTGGAGATCCTTCTGAAACACAAATCAGAACATGTTGCCTTTTTGCGTGAAAGCCCCGATAGCATTCTGTTGCCCTCAAGTTCAAATTTAAACCCCTTGACCATTCCGAATGCAGCTTCCCCTCACCACTCCAGCCTCATCTCCTGACACTCTCTCCTTTGAGTACTGCATACCAGCCATAGGGAACACTTTCTTACTCCTCACATGTTGCAGAGCTTTGCTCCTTTCCTGGCCTTGCCACATGCCACCATTGCTTCCTCCTCCTCTTCCTCCTTTATCTTCTTTCTCCTCCCCCTCCTCTCTCTCCTCCTCTTTCTTCTCTTCCTCTTCTCATCCTCCTCCTCTTTGTCTTCCTCCTCCTCTTCCTCTTTCCCTTCTTCCTCTTCCCCTTCTTCCTTCTCCTCCCTCCCCTTCTCTTCTTACTCTACCACCTTCTTCTTCTTACTGAAATATGAAATGCAGAAAAGTGCCCACATTCCATGTGTACAGCACAATGAATTCTCACAAATGGACACACCCACATGACCTGTGCCCAGATCAAGAACCTGAAGAGGCCCAGTATTCCAGAGGCATGTCTCACGCTCTTTTTCTCTATTCCCCAAGGGAAATCACCTCCCTGACTTTAATAGCAATGACTAGTTTTTCCCATTTCTGTACTTTATGTACATGGAAACCTAATCTGAAATGAAAACCTTGTGCAGTTATCTACTGCTGCAAAACATACCACCAAAAAACATAATGGCCTAAAACAATCTGAAAGTCCCACCTCTGCTCTCATTACCACTCTTGGCCCTACTCTCTTTCGTCCTCTTCATCACTAAGCCTCTTAAAAACTTTACCTACACTCACTGTCCCCATGTCCTCTCCTCCACCACACTCATCTATATCATCCACTGAAACGGCTCTCATCAAGGGCGCCAGTTACCTCCTTGGTATGCAGCCAAATTAACTTTTTTTTTAGTATTTTCCTACTTGACACTCCCTCTACTCCTTAATTCGATGAGTCATCAAGTTCCAGTGGTTCACCCTCTTCAGCCAGTCATGTATTTGTCCTGCTTGTTTCTTCACTCAATATCTCTTGCTTGGACTATTCCAACAGCCCTCCTCCCTGCCCTAAGCTACTCTTCCAGACTTATCTCTGCGACACAATTTTCAGAATTAAAGGTCTGGACAGGTCCACCATCCACCTTGTAATAAAAATCAAACTGTGGCATGCATAAAGACCCTTTAGGCCAGGCGTGTGACTCATGCCTGTAATCCCAGCACTTTGGTGGGGGTCAAAGCAGGAGGATCACTGGAGCCCAGGAGTTTGAGACTAACCTGGGCAACATGGCAAGACCCTGTCTCCATAGAAGATATGAAAATTAGCTGGACATGGTGGTGTGTGCCTGTAGTCCCAGCTACTTGAGAGGCTCAGGTGGGAGAATCCCTTGAGCCCAGGAGGTCGAGGCTCCAGTGAGCCATGTTCGTGCCACTGCCCTCAAGCCTGGGTGACAGAGTGAGACACTGTCTCAGACAACAACAACAACAACAAAATAGACCCTTTAACCTGTTGCTCCAGCCTCCCTTTCTATGCTCATTGTCCCTAATACCCTTCCTGAATCAGCAGACTTTTGTGAACTTGCCCTCAGAATTTCTGCCGGAAGATTCTCTCTTGCCTGGGATGCTGTTTACCCCATTCTTTATCTGAAAATCTTCTAGTCATCCTTTACACCTATCTCTAATGCTACCTCCTCTGTAAAACTGTGTAGTTGATGGCTCCTATTTGCTACTGTTAATACCAAGAAATATCACTATTGTAATATGCTTGGCTCATGCTCTTAGAACATAAACTTCTCAGGGCAGGATCTTCGTTTTGTTCTCTGATATATCCCATGTTCCCAGAACTGTGCCTAGCACATAGTAGTCACTCAAGAAACACTTGCTAGATGAAGACATGTATAGTTAACATTTATTGAGCACTTATTTTATGCCAGGTGCTTTCATGCATTATCTCATTATGTTCTCACCAAAGCTCTATGATGAAATAACTATTTTTATTCCAGTTTTGCACAGGAGGAAACTGAAGCTTAACAAGTTGAAGTAACTTGCCCAAGGCCATCCAGTTGATACATGGCAAATCTAGGATTTGAACCCTGATTGTTCAAGCTCTAAATAACCTCATTTGACTGCCTTTGAGCTCTGTGTGCTGTGGTGCTTTGCACATGACTGTACTGTGGGTTATAGTAGGTCCTTAGCGAATCAAACAACCCAAAGTAGTGGAAGTTTCTCTTTACATATTTATCTCTGCGCCTTATAGAGGGTTCACTGAGAATAGGAAGTTGGTCCTATTTATTTTATTCTCCCTTGTCCCCCAAGCCCCAAGCAGCTGGCACAGTGTCTTACACATGTTTGTGTTCACTAAATGTTTACTGAATGAAATACTGGGTGTGCTGTGAAGAGGCAGCATTTGGCAGTGAGTCCTTTCCGCATAATCAGTAAATTTTGAGGACTGTCCTGATGGCTGCCTGGAATCCAAGCTGAGCTGCTGCCTCTTCTAACCCCATGCTTCTTCAGCACGATGCAAGCTCGGAGCCATCCCTGCCTGACCCACCCTCCAGCCTGACCCCGGCCTTTTGCCATCCTTCCTGTCCTCATGAAGTTCCCCGGCCAGTCTTCCTGCTCTCCGCTGCCAATCATTCTGACCAAGCACTGCCCCACCCTCTCCTCTTCTTGACCCCATGCCCTGCTTGAACCTTGCTGCTTCCCTGGTCATCCTGAACAGGCAGGGCAACATGACATTTCTGTAGATAATTCCAACACAGAGCGGACTGTGATAAACAGAGAGACAGTCACGAGGCATTGTCAGAGATATCAAGAGGAAGAGATTCCTAGTTAAATGATGGAGAAACTGAAAATGGATTAAGTCACTGTCTTTTTCACCCTGATATAAATTGTTTTGCTTTTTTTTTTTTTAAATAAGAGTTTAGCTTCTCTAGGTTTATCAATTAGGTAGGATTGTTGATAGCAAGCAATAGTAACTGGGACCGTTTAAGCCACAAGGGGAAGCTTCTTATAAGGATACAGAGTCTCTAGGAACTCAAGCGTTGGAATGCAGCCAGGCCTCAGGGAGAAATGGAAGCAGAACCAGAAACTAGTTCAGGATCTGGTCAGCATTTCTTCCCATGTCTTGTCTTCACTATCACTGTACATTCGCTTCATTTCTATTTTTCTGCGGACCTCCTCAAGTCCACAGACCTCACCATGGTGTACAGCTGCCAACAGCAACTGAGTTTTTAAGTGGCAATAGTGACGATCTCTGTCAAAATCCCAAACCTTCAGGGAATTTACCTGATTGGCCCAGCACAAGTCAGGTGATTGCCTCTGGTCCAATCATTGGTCACCAGTGAGCAGGGTGACGTTATACAACATGGCTGCCAGGTGCCCATCTCTGTGGGGGAGGAAGTAGAAAGGATCATGGTAAGCCCAGCACTCTCCCAAAATATCTACTATGCTTTGTTCTGTTGACTGATAATGTGCTTATGAAAGAATTCTGAGTGTGTCCCCAAGAGTAGGGTAAATGAATAGGCTTTCCAGCTTTAAAATTATTTTTCGTAAACAAATACCTAAATATGGATTGCCATTTAGCAAACATTACGATGATTAACTATGACAATGTTCCACTGGTAATTCCTAGCAGATTTTCTATGCCAGTTTTGTTTATTGAAGGCCTGGAATCCTGGCTTCACCCAGGACCTCACACACATCTATATGTCCTGCTAGACTACAGCAGGAGAGACAGTTAATATGATAAACCTGGTGGGGCCTTTCTCCCTCCTCGGGGTCTCACAAAAATGATGCCCATTTCTCCCCTTCAGAACCAGAGTTCTATTCTCTTTCTAATAAGCCAGTGTAATCAGGTCTAGGGAGATAACATTGCCTCCCTTTGAGGGCTCCATGCCCTGACAGATTTCAAGAGAGCTAACCTTGGTCACTGCTTCCTTAATGTGGTTTGATGTAGGGAGAGGGAGCCAGGATAGATCCTTCTTTTATTTTGATCTGGCTCTGCTTGATCAAGGATCCTTAAATTCAAAGCTGGGTAAGGGTAATCTGCAAAATTTATCCAACTCAGAAGTGGGAGAGCTGGATTCAGGGTGTCCAAGGAAATCCAAAGTTTCATGTTCACCTTTTCGGGACTCGGCCCTCTCAGCACCACTGCACTCCTGCAGCTGGCATAATGGGACTGGCACACGTGGCATGGGCCCACAGAATGGGTATAACAGCCCCAGGCTGTAGGGAGAGAGGGCCAGGGCTCTGTCCTAGCGGATGGACCTCATGACTCCTCCTCCGGAGGCATATTGGATTTCACCCAGACCTTTTCAGTAACACTCCCTGGCTTGTCTTCCAGGCTCCCTGGGTACAGCAGGCCGAGTGTGCAACCTGACTTCCCGGGGCATGGACAGCTGCGAAGTCATGTGCTGTGGGAGAGGCTACGACACCTCCCATGTCACCCGGATGACCAAGTGTGGATGTAAGTTCCACTGGTGCTGCGCCGTGCGCTGTCAGGACTGCCTGGAGGCCCTGGACGTGCACACATGCAAGGCCCCCAAGAACGCTGACTGGACAACCCCCACATGACCCCAGCAGATGTCACCATCCACCTTCCCTTCTACAAGGACTGCATTGGATCTGCAAGAACCCTGGACCTTCAGGTTCTTTCTGGGGGGATATTTCCTAAGGCATGTGGCCTTTGTCTCAACAGAAGCCCCCTCTTCCTCTCTGGGGGCCCCAGGAAGGGGGGCCACATGCTGCACCTAAAGCCTACCCTATTCTATCCATCTCCCGGCATTCTGGGGTCATCTCCCTTCCTGGTGAGTTCTCTTTGGAAATAGCGCGAGAGGCTGTTCAACTGGGAGGGTCATGGGCCCAGACCACTGTCTCCACCCACCTCGACTTTTCTTCTTTCTAGAGCAGTTGGCCAGGCAGAAAAAAGAGTGCCTCAAAGGAGCTTTCTCAATGTCTTCCCACAAATGGTCCCAATTAAGAAATTTCATACTTCTCTCTGATGGGAACAGTAAAGAAAGCAGAATCAACTGCCCCTGACTTAACTTTAATTTTTGAAAAGACCAAGACTTTTGTCTGATCAAGTGATTTTACAGCTACCACCCCTAGGGGTAATTGGTAATTGCCTGGAGAAGAATGACTTTCAATACACTTTTAAGTTTAAAATGTGTATTTTTCAAGGCATTTATTGCCATATTAAAATCTGATGTAACAAGGTGGGGATGTGTGTCCTTTGGTACTGTGGTGTGTTGTATCTTTGTAAGACCAAAAGCCTCAGAAAGGGATTGCTTTGCATTACTGTCCCCTTGATATAAACAATCTTTAGGGAATGAGACTTCCTTCTCACTTAGAACCTGAAGGGGATTAAAAGGAAGATGAATGGTCTGGCAATATTCTGTAACTACTGGGTCAATATGGTAGAAAATAATTCAGTGGATGGAATATCAGAAATGTATCTGTACAGATCAAAAAAAAAAAAAGGGAGAATAAAATTCCTATCTGGTGTTATGCATGTGACCCATGGAGTCTCATAACTGAAATGACTTTAAGGATGAAAATTTTGGGGATACAAGATTGGTGAACTAACACGCTGACAGAGAGGTTTCCAGAGCTAACGCATGCCTGGGGCAGCCTTACACTAAGCAGATGCCTGAAAGAAGTCGGCCACGTCCACCGTCTGCTAATGCCCATCACCCTTCAAGGCCAGTTTAAAGACCTGTCATATTTAATTGTATTTATTTGATGCTTACAAGATGATGTGATACTGTAGCCTAAAGCAAATGACACATAGTATTGCTTATAAAGTTGGTAACCCTGCTATATTATATTGCAAACAAATCGTAACTTGGAGACTATGTTTAAGGGACTCAACTGTAATTATGGGAGCATCAGTATGCAAATAGTGGTTGGCTTCTGCCATCAGCCAAAAGATGACATTCAGGGAAAATGGAGGGGCTGCCTGCACCATTTTTTAATATTAAATGAAAGAAAGGTGAAATAGCTACTTCTCGTCTTCTTGAAAAATTTGGTTCTTATTCTGTGTATGATTTCCTTACAGTGCTATATTAACAGGATATTTCGTTATATGCATCTGGTATCAAATTGTTGGTGCTTCCTCATTCTTTAATACTGGACAGTAAGGTCATTTAGACTGAGACTCATAGAAAACAACCTACTGGAGTACTTTGTCATAGTTGACATTTGCCTCCAGCCCTCTTAAAAATGACATAATTCATCCCCTTTCCCTCACTCCCAAACCCATAACTTGTTCTCTAACTTCTCCAAAGTGACTCTTTCCTCCTTTTATCCTATGGATTCAGATGTTGGGAGCAGTGGAATTACAGTAGCTGCTCTGAACTTGGTGTGAAGAAGGCCAGGCACGTGGGCAGCTGCTCAGTCTTCAGTTACACTGAAGGTTGGTGTGAATTCCTTCATGAGAGTGCAAAGGCACTTTCATGAGGGCCCCACAGCCGTCAGCCCTTCCTCCTGCTAGATGAACTGTGAAATCGTCAATCCAGGCTGTTTCACATTGGAAAGGATCTTAGGAGACATCTCAGCTTCCTTCAGTTTGGGGAAATTGAGACCAAGAGAGGTGAAGGGATCGGTGCACATATCAGGTGTTGCCCAATGCTCCATCACAAATAGGACCACACTCTGAGTGTCTGAGATAGTGTGGGACTTCATCCATTAAATGAAACTAGTTTCTCCCAGAATTAACTCAGTGGATTTTAAATAATTTTAGCTTCCAATGGGGTGTTTGCTGGGTTTGTTTTTTTTTTTTTTTTTTTTTTTTTTTTTTTTTTTATGCCTGGGATGTTTAGATCTGACATTCTTTTTATGCTGAGATATATCCCTCCTGGTAAATGGCAAGGGGACGAGGCATATCCACGTAGAAACCTACATAAATTGTCCTAATCCATAAGGGAGACAATGGCAACCATTGCAAGTGGTGGTGGGTCCTGCCACTGAGGAGGGAAAAATGAGAGAATGAAATATTGCTATAGGCTTTTACTTGTGAAAGAGGAAATGTCTATTGTTTGGGAAAAAAAATTACAAAACAAATGAAGGTAATTGTAAAACTCCTTTGCCTTCGAGCTTGGTAGAGGATCAGTATTCCAGGAACCTGAAATACACTGAAACTCTGAATTATCTGAGGCTTTTAAGGGGAATGTATGGCACAAATCAGCCAAAACAAAATAATTGGGAAATCCCCTTATAAATTCCCTCCTTATGAAAATCTTATTATAAATTGAAGTTTTCTAGGTCCAAGATAATGTCCATTAATTTTCTACAATATCTGAAAAAGTGCCCACAATAGGACATAGACTAGTTCACTGGAGTTTTCTACAATAAAGATATAATCTGCACATGACCCTGAGACTGAGCATATAAATTGTTTTCTTCAACAGATTTGGTTCTGTTAAGTTGGTTCATGGTGCTGAGTGATATTTGTCTGTATTCTTGGAACATGCTTTGTCAATGAGCATTAAGTTTCAGCATCTTGGGTAGCCCCCCAAGTCCTGAAAGAGTTAATCCTCTGCCTTAAGAGATGATTTATCCACTCAAGTGACTTAAGCTTAAGCACGCTAGTCCCCAGTGCCATGACCACACTAAGCTCTGGCTCTGTGCCCCTCAGAGATGAGGGAGAGCTCTGGCATGTTACTGGACTAAAGATGCCTCAGAATGGAAGTAGGAGAGGCATAGGGCACCCCAAAATGCTATCTGCTCTCCCTTCTCCAGGTGTCACCAGATTGAAATAAACATCTGAAAAGAGGGATCTATCATGTGGCATCTGGGTGGGGCCAGATGATGGGAGGGGATGTGAGAGGGAAAGAACCTGGTAACTTTTGCCAGGTGACTGGCCAAGCATGGTGATCAAGAGCAGTGGCTTTTCCAGGCCGGGCACAGTGGCTCACGCCTGTAACCCCAGCACTTTTGAGAGGCCAAGGCGGGTGGATCACTTGAGTTCAGGAGTTTGAGACCAGCCTGGCCAACAAGGTGAAACCCCATCTCTACTAAAAATACAAAAGTTAGCCGGGCGTGGTGGTGGTGCATCTGTAATCCCAGCTACTCAGGAGGCTGAGGCAGAAGAATCACTTGAACCTGGGAGGCGGAGGTTGCAGTGAGCGGAGATGGTGCCACTGCACACCAGCCTTGGTGACACAGTGAGACTATGTCTCTTAAAAAATGGGGGGTGGGGACCAGTGGCTTTTTCTGCTTTTGTTGGTAATCCCCACCCTTCTTCCTGCTGCCACTTCCCTGTCCCTACATTCAGCACCTACTTCCTGAGCCATCGTGGGGCCCACCGGGCTCAGGGACCCAGGCCATGGCTCAGATTGTCCACACCTATTGTGTAGCTCTGTTCCAGGCAGCCAATAATAATTTCAAGAGGTGTTTGGAAATGGTCACAACTATATTGTTTTTTAACTAGAATTATTACAAAGTCTGAAAAAAAAAATCAAACATTACATTTCTTTTTCAAAGAAGGTAGCTTTAAAGTCAGAAAATCCAGTTTCACATCGACGTTTCTAGGCCATATTAATTTATGAAGGAACCTCACATCAACTCTAACAGACCTAAAGCAGGGGTGTCTCAGAAGGGACAACATGACCGTGCATGCGCTCTCCTGGCTGGCTTGTTCAGGCCGGGGTATTGTTATTACTTCTCGGTTATTAAAAGCTGGCCCGGGGCTGTTGTCTGGCTCAGCTGAAAAACATTCATCTCTCCTCTTGCCGACTCTCAAAATAAAGGCTCAGAGGGGTGTCCAATGGACCAGAACCATTCTTTTGTGTCTATTTGCTGTACTTCAGCGTGGGTTTCCTTATCTTAAGAGCAAGAGTTGTACTCAACAAATAAACCTTGCCAGCTCCAAAGCTGGTAAATAGCTTTTGTCAAGTCCACACTGAGCCTCTGAAAAGCAATCCGCGGGTGCGAACTGACAGCTAAGCTGTGCGTCTTTTGACCTTCTCCTTACCTAGGCAGAGAAAATTTTCACTCATCCATGAGAATGTTCTTTACATTTTTCTGGGGATCAGCAAGGTGACAGGTGATTTGCAAAACCCAACATGATTATTATTTTTCTAAATCATAGTTGTTCCAGCTCTAGCTTTCTTCCCCCTGATATTCACATGGATTCCTGTTTAACCAAACCTCCCACTTCCACTAGCTAATAAAAGTGTCATGCAGATTGTTACAAAGAACTATTGTTATTTACAAGTCTATGTTTTCTGTGAAGTCAAAACATAATAAAGTGAATTTTCAGTGTTAGCTCTGTTATTTTAAACTCATGGTAGTCTTGCCAAACCCTCTGGTGAAAAGAAGTCCCTGCAGGTTATGGGAACTATTCCCTTGTCTTTTCTCAGGACCATACTTCAAACAACTCAATCAAGAGGCATCTTTCAAGTTTGTAAAGATGTTTAGGAAGGCAATTGACTTGCCTCAATAGCTATTCTTGTGAGTTGATGGGTAAGACTTAGGTTAAAAGTTGAGAAATGATGCCACATTTTCACCCTGTGTTTTCCTATGTGCACCAATCTGAGTGCTTGCCCTCTCTCGATGTTAGTATGTTTTGTCAGTGTTTATAAATTCAGTGTCTTTCCCCAGCAGCTAACTCACCCCCATCAACTTCTCAAATTATTGCATTCCCTGTAAGTGCTGACTCTGGGCTGAAATAGCATTTTCTCTGCTTGGTGAGAAACATGCAGAATCCCTTGCCCAGTTACTGAAATCTGTGCATCCTGATTTTGGGGGCTACTTCCATCAAGCAGTAAAAGCTCGGAAAATGGGAATAAACTCTCCTCTGGAAAAGGAAGTCCACCCTCCCCACTTTGTCCTCCTGGATGAGCTGTGTTTTAGGGCGACCTGGCTGACCAAGGGATGGGTTCTGCACTTCAAGCACCACATTGCAGCCCTGTGGTTAGACTGCACACTGTCCCTCTAGGATTCCATCCACCCATCTAGAAACTCCTGCACCTACTTAGATGATCTGAAAAAGAGAGAGCAGCTGGGTGTGGTGGCTCATGCCTGTAATGCTAGCACTTTGGGAGACCAAAGGAGAAGGATCACTTAAGGCCAGGAGTTTAAGACCAGCCTGGGCAAAATAGCAAGACCCCCTTCTCTACAAAATAAATAATAAAACAAAATAAAATAAGCTGGGTGTGATGGCACACACCTGTAGTTCTAGCTACTTAGGAGGCTGAGGTGGGAAGATGGCTTGAGCCCAGGGATTTGAGGCTACAGAGAGCTATGATGGTGCCACTTCTCTCAAGCCTGGGCAATACAGCAAGACCCTATATCTTAAAAAATTAAAATAAAAAGGGGTGGTGATTCATGTGTCTGTGTGTTTTTTTCAAAGGACATCTGCCCCAAATATTTTGCCCTGAAATTGTCAATGAAATTTTCCTGTTTTCTAACTTCTTGTGTAAGAGGGCTGTCCTACACATTGTAGGATGTTTAGAAGCAACCCTAGTCTCTACCCAGCCACTATATGCCAGAAGTAACTCCCTTAACTCTCTGCTGTGACAACCAAAAATGTCTCCAGACATTGCCAAATGTTCCCCAGGGAAGGAAGGAGGGATGAGAGAGAAATTGTTCCCAGTTGAGAACCACTGGTCTAACACTTTGGGTTAAGCCCTCTATTCAAATACAAGCCACTTTCAGTTAGGAACACCACCTCATTGGGAACATTAGTTGAATGGGATCGCTTCTTAGTATTAATGTATCAGGCTTGCTAGAAAGGAATCTTTAGGAAAAGGGGTAGTTGTGAAACCCCTCAGCATCATGGGGCAGAATAAGAAAGGCTAAGACTTGACCGGAAGCTCCTGTAGGCCTGCACTGTGTGTCCCTGGAGTCTATGCAAGTGTGAGGCTCCTGGGTTTCTAGGATGGGCATTAACTGAGGGGAATCAGACAAAGGATGGAAGGGTAACAAGGAGAAACAATAATGTGGTTTTAGAAGCTGGAGGCAGAGTTCTTAGGAATTCTTCAGTTTCACAATACTCTCAGTGGGAAAAACAAAAACAGAAAACCCCAAATCCCCAAGATCCATATGCCCGGAAAGGTGGAGGAGTGAGAACATCAGACCTCTGCAGCAAATAATTCAACACATTTGAGTTTCTCAAGATAGTCAGCAGGGAGAGTAATAATAAGGAGGAGACCCTGCGAAATGAAGAAAGTCTGGTTTTCAAGTGAAGAGAGAGAATTTCAAGTTTAAGGTCAGATGGGTCTTATTTGCAGTTTGTTCATTGAAACCCCCCTCCTCACTGCCAGTTGCCCCACCACATGTCCCCTGGCGTGGTCCAGCTGGTATTTTAGCAGAGAACAAACTGAAATACTGTCTAATGTGTGCCAGTAAAGGGTGGGAAAGGGGCAGCGCATGCTGGAGGGAAAATGAAGTAGAGTACAGAAGAAAAAAAAACCAGTCTGGGTGGTGGACAAGAAGAAGGATAACCCTAGGCTGGGTGCAGTGGCTCACGCCTGTAATCCCAGCACTTTGAGAGGACAGGGTAGGCAGATCACTTGGTGTCAGAAGTTTGAGACTAGCCTGGCCAACATGGTGAAATCCTGTCTCTATTAAAAATACAAAAATTAACAGGATGTGTGGCACATGCCTGTAATCCCAGCTACTCGGGAGGCTGAGACAGAAGAATCATTTGAACCCGGGAGGCAGAGGTTGCAGTGAGCCAAGATTGCACCACTTTACTCCAGCCTGGGCAACTGGGGGAGACTCTGTCTCAAAGGAAAAAAAAAGGGTAACCCCAGCTGGCTGGAGAATTTGGGGCAGTTGACAAGTGACTGACAGAAGTGATCAGAAAGCCTGTCTTTGCCATGACAATTCATGGGCAAAACTGAATTTATATTTTATGCTGCCCAATGAAGCAATGATCAGACAAGAACCGCTTGGATGAACAAATAGTTCGTGATCTGTTCCTTCATGGTATTATCTAGTTCTAGATAAGAGCACGATTAAAATCTGATCAACACCATCAATTGAACATGTAGACTATTTTTGGACCCTTAAATTGATTTTGTAATTTCCGGGTAGTGACTGACCCCGTGAAAGCCCCTGAAATTGAATCACAGGCCCTGGATTTCCCCAGGCAGTTCACCCAGTCCTCTTTTAATAGCATCGTAGGCTTTCCTAAGTTCCACAGACAAGAGGAATCACATTACTGCCCGCAAGCCCAGTTCAAATAATTAAATGATGAAGATGCAACCAGGATTCACTCAGCTGGACTGCTCACACTGGTGGCTTCAGCAGGGGCTGGGGAGCATCACAAACCCATCTGTAAATGTTTAGGTGCTTCAGGTTACAAGTGGAGGTCGCCCACCAGCCAAAGAAACAGCAGGAAAAACAGAAAACAAAATCTGAATCGGTGTCTCCAAAAGTCTACTCACCCACATAATCTTTGGCATCTGGATCATTATTCTCCAATGGTAATGAAACTTTGTGAAAGGCCTTGAACCCTGAATTGTCATTTTGGAATCGTGCTTAATCAAGACAAATATTCCCAGCCTAAGAGTACGACTAGAAGAAGAAGGGAGTATGGGTTTAACTTTCCTATATATTGCTGTAACTATAAACAGTGCCTTATCTTCTCAGCAACTCTCATGAAATAATAAGCACTTGTGTTTTTAAAAGTATTTACACCAGCCCTTGGAGATTTTATTAGAATCATGATTCACAGATGAGAAATTTTCCTCTTCTACAGTGTTTAGTAACTGGAGTAAGAATTACTCAGTAGACTGTCTATACAGACAAATGAATTTGAATATTTCCTTTGGCTATTAACCATTCATTGGCAAATTTCTTTAAATTTTTCTGAACCAAGGGAATGAGCAAGTCAAGATGATTCTTCTGGCCTACATATTGTAGACAGATAATTAAATAGTTTCTGAAAATTATTATTGTTCTGTCATACAGGTGTGGGACTTCAACAGAGCAGTGAGGCTACATGACACTTCGGGACCCTGAGAGTGAAAATTCCTGGCATCACAGAATGTCATATTTGGAAGGAACTTTGCAGGTTATTTATTCCAACCTCCAGATGTTATTCATGGGAAAACAAAAGAAACTTCATAATTCGAACTGTGACATGAGCAAGACACTCTGAATCATCTTCAGGAAAGAACACATTATTCATTCAGTAAGGCTGTATTGAGCATCTCCTATGAGTCAACCACTGTGCTACATACTGGAAATGTAATCGTGACTAAGACAGACGTACACTTGCTCAGAGCCTTCTGGAAGGACTGACACCGAACACTTTTCCTTTTGCTTGACAAGAACTTTGTAAAGTACTTGGATTGGATTTGGTGCTTAGAACCACCCTTAGATATGGATATGGTTATCCCCATTTTTGAGATGAGGCAAGTTTCAGATATGGTAATTTGCTCCAGGTCATAAAAGACTTATAAGCGTATAAGAGGCACAGACTGGACTCAAGTATTTGTCTTCTAACTCACTCCAGTGTCCTTTCTAGAATAACAGAGGCTCCGTGTGATTAGAACTCAATGAGTATTTGTCCAACTGGCTATTGAAAACGACCAGTTTAATGATCATATTCTCTAAGCAAAAATGAGGATACATGGATGGCCAAAATATTTCTATGATTTTTGTTTAATTTATATGAAATTTAACTAGCAAATCATATGTAGGTACATATTGAACAAAACTCTACCAGAAAGTGACTTTGAATTATGCACAACAGGCATTTTTCCTTAAAATAAAATAGGCTAGGCACAGTGGCTCATGCCTGCAATCCCAGCACTGCCAAGGTGGGCAGATAACCTGAGGTCAGGAGTTCAGGACCAGCCTGGCCAACACGGTGAAACCCTGTCTCTACTAAAAATACAAAAATTAGCTCGGCATGATAGCAGGCGCCTGCAATCCCAGCTACTCAAGAGGCTGAGGCAAGAGAATCGCTTGAACCTGGGAGGCAGAGGTTGCAATGAGCCAAGATGGCACCATTCCACTCCAGCCTAGGTGACAAGAGTGAAACTCAGTCTTAAAAAATAAAATAAAATAGTTTTTAGATTCTTGCAGAAAATCTGAGATTTCTGGTCATGAGAAATCTGCCTTCTCTGTCATGTAGAGAGTCAATCCACAGTTGATGATGGTTCTAAAGTATTATATGTATCAATTTAGGCATGGTATGAATCATAAGAGTTTTCTCCAAGCCTCTGCCTAATACTTGATTACTCAGGTCAAATTAACATGTCAATAATTTAAAAAATACTTTTCATAATAAACTTGCCCTCTCACTGAAGAAGGAAGAATTTTCTTAGCAACAATGTCTAAGAAATATTTTTCAGAATTGCTTTCAAATGTAATGATGTATTTTAAAATATTTTAAAGGCAAAAAGTACATATAAATATGATATTGGCGTCTATTAACAATAAGATTTTTGCCTCCTTTAACATGAAGTATGGGTGTTCTTTCTCTTCATAAGGCAAACTGGGAAGATTTTTATAATACTAGATTATTGGATAATGCTTCTAGAAACAAAAGGTCCTCACCCAAATCTCATCTTGAATTGTAGCTCCCATAATTCCCACATGTGGGAGGGACCCTGTGGGAAATAATTGAATCATGGGGGTGGTTCCCCCATACTGTTCTTGTGGTAGCGAATAAGTCTCATGAGATCTGATGGTTTTATAAGGGGTTTCCCTCTTCACTTGGTTTTCATTCTCTCTTGCCTGCCACCATGTAAGATGTGCCTTTCGCCTTCCACCATGATTGTGAGGCCTCACCAGCCATGTGGAACTGTAAGTCCCTTAAACCTCTTTTTCTTTATAAATTACCCAATCTCGGATATGTCTTTATCAGCAGTGTGAAAACAGACTAATACACCTTGTTATCTAGAAACAGTCCAGTAGGGATGAACATAGGTTCCCAGCACTCACCTCCAATTGACTGGTCACTTAGTCCAAACTTGTGATTGGGGTTGTTTCTGATGGTGGCCAAATTAATAAAAGGTAAATCTGTTCAGACAGTAGGGGAACCAAAGACAAGTCCTCACATAAATATTTACAGAGAGTGAAGGCAAGTGAGGGAATCTTTGTATAAATGAAATCTTAAGGGGTCAGGGGAGAGGGTGGAGAAATTTTATTATAACTATTCTGAAAGTGTATGGAATAGATTTATACTCATGTTTATTCATGATAGGGAAAAAAACTGCCCCCAGATATGCATTTTAATCTGTGAGAAAGCTGTTAAGAAATGTGAGATCATGAAGAAGGTGGTACTTTAAATAAGTAAATAAAATCTAGGGAGTTTAATCCTGCCTAGAATTTGATTCTTTCTTTTTTGTTAATCAACTTTTATTGTATTCAAATGATTCATTCTTTTGGAGCAATAAATAGAGTGAGTTGATGGCCAAAGGAAATTTTTCTATTCCTTGGACATGTAAGCCTTTTTCCTAATAGCAACTATAGCAGAATCAGACCCGTAGGTAGAATATATTAACACCCATGACAGGGAACAACTCATCTCCAAATATCGTTTTCTTTCATTGTCTTTGAACAGTGCTGAAAATTCCCATCCTTACTGCTGCTGCCTGGAGTTAAGAATCTATCTTCTGAACATTTCTTCGAAAATATGTGGATGTTATTCAGCTTTATTCCTTAATTCAACAATTATTTATTCAACAAATATCTGGTACAATTTACAATCTGCCAAACACTTTTCCCTAGTGTTTGGGAAACACCATAGAATAAGATAAATGAAATAAATGAGACATAAATATTTCTGGTAATATGGCAAATCAAATACTTCTCAAAAAAGCCCCCAGCTACAAATGCCCAGAAATTTTGCATAAAGTAAAATAAACATCTTTTGAAATGTATAAGTGAACTCTCCCAACCTTCAGTCTCTAATATAGGAAAGCTCCAAAGACCAAAATGAAGAGAAAGCTGAAAACCCGATTCAGTACCCCAATAGAAGTTTACTAATGTTTCTGTTTAGATGTTTGGGTTTTGAAGACCACGTTGGTGTAGGAAATAAGGTCACAGTCAGACTCTTCAAAGAGCTATGTATTTAATAAAGGAAAAACCTGATCACAACCACAGGGAATCAGCAACGAACTAGTCTGTTGTAAAATAGAATTGTAGTAGAGAAAATGTGTCCTCTGACATTTTACAGCTGACATTCTCTTCTCACCTTATTCTGATGTTAGAATTTACATAATTTGTATATGCCAGGAATTGTTTAGTCAAGAAATCAACCTTTGAAAACTTTCTGGATTGAGCAGATGCAAAGGCAAAACCTGCTTGAAGCTCACATTTTAAACCAGGCTGAAGGGGATACCCACAGATAAAAATTTCACCAAACCTGAGTTCATAATTCAAAATTACAAAACACACCACAAAATAAGCCACCATGATCAAGAGTCATAAACAGACAAATCATAGACTTAGACTCCCAAGAATGTCAGATAATAAAATTATTACAGACAGATTATATAAATAAATCTGTTTAGAACAATAAAAGAAAATTAAAAATGAACAATACATAAATAAGGTACATAATATTTAAAGAAAAAAGATTGGCCAGGTGTAGTGGTTCACACCTGTAATCCCAACACTTTGGGAGGCTGAGGTGGGCAGATCCCCTGAGGTCAGAAGTTCAAGACCAGCCCGGCCAACATGACGAAACAGCGTCTCTACTAAAAATACAAAAATTAGCTGGGCATGGTAGCAAGCGCCTGCAATCCCAGCTACTCAAGAGGCCGAGGCAAGAGAATCTTTTGAACCCAGGAGGCAGAGGTTGCAGTGAGCCAAGATGGCACCATTCCACTCTGGCCTGGGTGACAAGAGTGAAGCTCAGTCTCAAAAAATAAAATAAAATAGTTTTTAGATTCTTGCAGAAAATGTGAGACTTCTGGTCACAAGAAATGTGCTTTCTCTGTCATGTAGAGAGTCCATCCACAGTTGATGATGGTTCTAAAATATTATGTATCAACTTAGACACGGTATGAATCATAATTTAAGAGTTTTCTCCAAGCCCCTGCCTAATGCTTGATTACTCAGGTTGAATTAACAAAAATACAAAAATTAGCTGGGCTGAGGCAGGAGAATTGCTTGAACTCGGAAGGTGGATGTTGTAGTGAGCCGAGATCACGCCACTGCACTCCAGCCTGGGCAACAGAACCAGATTCAGTCAAGGAAGGAAGGAAGGAAGGAAGGAAAGAAGGAAAGGAAGGAAAGGAAGGAAAGGAAGGAAGGAAGGTTAAGCTAAAAGATGTTTGAAAGAGAACACCCAGGGCCAGGAGTGGTGGCTCACGCTTGTAATTCCAGCACTTTGGGAAGCTGAGACAGGCAGATCACTTGAGCTCAAGAGTTCAAGACCAACCTGGGCAACATGGCAAAACCCCATTTCTATAAAAACGTACAAAACTCAGCCAGGTGTTTTGGCATGCACCTGTAGTCCCAGCTCCTTGAGGGGGCTGAGGCAGAAGGACTGCTTGAGCCCTGGAGGTCAAGGCTGCAGTGAGCTATGTTTGCACTACTACACTCCAGCCTGGGTGACAGAGCGAGACCTTGAAAAAAAAAAAAAAAAGAAAAAAAAAAGGAAGAGAAGGAGGGAAAGAGGGAAGGAAGGAAATACCCAGAAATTAAAAATATAACCACTGATATGAAAAACTCTGTGATTTTCTGCCTGTGGCCACAACAGAGGAAACACAGTAGTCTCCTCCTGTTGCAGTCATGTCTTAGTCAGTGTCCCAAAGAGCCCAAAGAACTGCAGAAGCTCTTTATTAAAATAATCATAAGAGATGGAAGAGCCATTTTCAGTAATGGGAAATGCACACAGATTGTGTGGTAATGAAAGATGCACAAACTAAGCACTCCAGAATCTTTAGGTTTGTCATATATGCCACTGTGGTGCAAGCAGATTCAGTCATGAATGGAAGTCCACACAAGGTGGAAGAGTTGTGAAATCAAAGAGGGATATTTTTTAAACATTTTACCAAAGACCAGGAGCCCAGTTACCTATGAAAAAGATCTTTGTGGCATTAAGGAAGACATTGAAGAACAACATGTAAGAGATTATTTTGAGTAGTATAGGAAGATTATGCAATCTTACAATCCATTCCTAATAAACTAGGAGGTATACTGGCCCTTCTATTCTCTGTTCTCATTCTAGCAGTTATTCCTGTACTACATAAGTCCAAACAACAAAGCATAATATTCTGCCTGTTAAGTCAATGCTAAAGGGTGAGGGTGAGCCATACTATACCATAGCTCCCTAATTTTAGGAGTACTGCTGCAAGTACTATTGAGCTGGCAATGGAGGCTTCCATGTGAGCTTTAGGAAGTCATAGTTGAAGTCCATATAGGGGTATTTTTACTATAAAAGCTATGATACATGCTAGTCATATGAGATTATTGGATCAGTTCCTGGGTGGTGAATGTCATTATTATCATATTTAGTGAACCTAAGGTAATTGGGTATAAATAAGTGTAATAAGGGGAGAGACCCTGCTAGTGTATAAATAGAAAATATGAGCTTTCATTGAGGTGTTCTGGTTGGTTACCTCAGCAGGTAATAAAGATTAGCATAGGGATAAGTGTAGTTTCATAGAGAATATAAAATATGATTAGTTCTGTGGTTGTGAATGCTATAATTTTAAAAATCTGTAGGATAATTAATATAGAAACATAAAGCTTTTTTCGTTGGGGGGATTCATTGGACGGGTGATGTTCAATGGCTTTGAAGCCCACTGGTCTTGTTTAACCTAAATTTCTAGATCATAGATAGTGTTAATGGGGAAATAGGTAAAAGGAGGGTAGAAGAGATAAGTGGCGGGAGGAATAGTGTGGGCTTTGTGTTTTCAAACTGTCGTTTTATTTTTATGTCATTGGATGTGGGGAATATTGTCACTGAGGCAGAGTAAATTAAGCATACCTAAAAGTATAGGTTGAGTAGGGTTATAATAGCTATAATGGTTGGGGAATTAAGACTGTCATTTTTTGTAAGTTCTTGAATAATGACTCATTTAGGCAGAAATCCTGTTAATGGAGGTAAACCTTCTAGGGACAATAAAATTAATGGAACTATAGGCTAAGCCTAAGTTCCATCCCCTTATCCCAATCTTCATTTAAAAAAATCAACCCCTGCCCTACAGAAGCAGCCACTAAACATTTCCTTACACAGGCAACTGCATCTATCATTCTTATAATAGATAATACATAGCAGTATAGGAAGATTGAAGTGAAATCATTACAGACTGGGGTGGTGATGAGAGGAGAGTCTTTGCTTCTGTAAACTTTGGTGACCATAAGTTCATACGATTTTCATTCGGAAACAACATACTGTGAATGGCTATAACTGTGAAGTAGGGAAATCCCTGGCTAAGCAAGAGACTGTAAGTGCCTTATCTAAGTCAAAGTGGTTCTGAAAACTTCAGCAGTCGTTGTGGAGGCTATTTTAGAGGGAATGGCAACTTTAATTATGGAGGAAACTACAATGGTTGTGACAGCTTTGGTGGCAGCCATGATGGTGGTGGATATCATGGCAGTGGGGATAGTTATAATAGTATTGGTAATGATGGAAACAATTTTGGAGGTGGTAGAAGCTACAGTGTACAATGGCAATTACAATAATCTTCAAATTCTGGACCCATAAAGGAAGGAGACTGTAGAGCACAAGCTCCTGTTCTTATACCGGGAGAGCCAATACTTTGCCAAACCACAAAACCAAGGTGGTTATGGTTGTTTTAGCATCAGCAGAAGCTATAGCAGTGGCAGAAGATTTGAATTACTGCCGAGAAAAAGTGCTTAGCAAAAGAGGAAAGCCTGAAAAATAACAAGAAAGCTACAGGTTACAACAGGTTTATGAACTCAGCCAACTGCAGTGGCAGGATCTACACCCTACAAAAAGAGATGCTTTAGAACATACTCCTATGAGCAAAAAACCATAAGGATAGTATTTGTGACTAACTATATAACAGGTATTTTAGGTTTTGTTCTGTGGAAAGTATGAAGCATTACAACAAAAGTTTTATAATATCCTTATTTTTGTACACATGTTGTTGATCGCTAAATGTAAGAGTCTGATCTTGATGTTGATTAAATACGTCTTTTTTAAAAAAAACTCAGTGGAGTTTTTCTGCTGGACAGAAAAAATAGATTCAGCTAAAGAAAAAGTTAATGAAGTAGGTAGGAGATAGATTTAAAGAAATTACCCAGAATGTTGTCCAAGATATAAAGAGAAACTACAAAATGGATTAAGAGACATGGAAGATTGAATGAAAAGGTTCCTCATATACTTATACTAGAAGTTCCAGAAAGAGACAGAGAATGGGAAAAACGAGTGCTTTCCAGAATGGATGAAATATATAAATCCTGTTTCAAGAAGTATAACTACAAGGTAGAATTAACAAAATAAATCTGTAACAAAACATATTGCTGAGACACTGTAGACTGTAGAGAGTAGAAGAAAAAGAGAAGATGCAAAAAGCTACCAGAGAGAAAAGTAAAGTTGTCTAAAAAAGAACAATAATCAAACTAAGAGTAGACTTTTTCAAAACATTGATAGAAAGCAGAGGGCAATGGAATCAATTTTCAAATTTCTTGACAATTTGTAACTTTATATCCAGCTGAATTATTATTAAAGAGCAAGGACAACATAAAGACATTTTGAGACAAAATCTACCAAAAGCATACTCTAGGCACTTCAGGAAAAAGGAAATATATTCCAAAAGGAAGAACCGAGATGCAAGAATATATGATGAATAAATAAATTTGTTCTTGTGCAGCTAAATGTAGACAACAGTGAATATTTAGAAATAACTAGTAATTACTAATGTCTGGTAATAAGATAAAGTGAGACAAAGTATTGGCAACAACATCAAGATGGAAATGGAGTGATCAGTTTTAAGCAGTTTAGCTTTTTAAAATTGTTTAGAAGGGTAGAAGTATCGATAAACTTTAGACATTGTTAAGTAAGCATGTTAAAATTTTAAAGATAAAATTATAGCAAAAAAATGAATAATTCATCTCATAGAAAGATGAAAATAATTTTTACACCTCTTCAGTCAACCTAAAAGAAGGAGAGTGAATTTGCAGGTGTGGATGTGGGAAGAACTTACTGAAAGCTGGGAAACTGGTTAGGATAGTAGAAACTCATAGCAGAAACAAAAAGTGCTTAGGAATAAACAGTCATTGCTATGCAGAACTATTAAGAAAGAAACCTACAAAACTTTAGTAATGAAAAGGAGATACTTTGAATGAATGGAGAGAATACCACAATAGACCTAATATTATAAAATGCCAACTTTTCACTAAAGTTAATCTAATCTATAAAGCTACAATTCCAATACACATTAGCCAAGGATGATCTGGACTATTTCCTTTAGGCAGGCTCCTTCCCTTCCTCCCTTTCCCTACACCAATTTCTTTTCTCACTTCTCAATCTGGATTCAACGATAAAGCAAGAATTCAATAAGCTCATACGCTTTTTCAAACAAAGGAATGAATAAACAAAAGACTCAACTGTTCTTCAAGCAATTCTGATATACACATTCAAAAAAAATTCTCATCAAGCCTGGTACAAATTTTTGAATCTCTCGTAAGTATGCAAACCAACCTCTTGCCAAGATTGTTTTGTAAATTGGTTACAACTGAAATTATTGTAAATTTTCTGAGAGCCACAAACAGATTACAATATTGACTTCTTAGTGTTAATCTAATGAAAAATAACCTGCAACAATTAAAATACAAGAATAGGAGAGTATTAACTATGCTTACTACTTTCAAAACACTTCTTAAAGTGAAGGAAACTCCGATTTTATATAGTAACTTCAATAGCCTGCTATTTATCATGTGGCTCAGAAAGTGTCTTCAAGTAAGTCTTTGGTGTATACATAATGACCTGTCCATGAAAGCATCAGAAACTCACACTCTGATTTCCTGCAGATGAGTAAAAGGATCTCAAAAGCCTAATGATCCCTAAGAGCTGGTTGTCTCAAAACATTATCATACTACTAGAATTTTCTTCCCCTATACTCTCTCCCTACTCCCATTACAAATGAATAACTAGAGCTTGAAAGCTAGTATAGCCGGTATAATAACCCTCTTTACCAGATTTACACATTTTCCTCCAATCCTAATTACTATAAATCCAAGATCTCTCTCTTGAGGCTCCCACTGCAAACTATCCAAGAATCCCCAAACCTCATTGAATCTAAATGGGTTAGTATTCCCAAACAGCCTAACTGGAAAGTCTCTTTAGCCTACCAGCATTACTGCTTCTGTTACTTACATAGGACCCCATCATTGAACACCAGCCCTGCAGAGTTGCAAGGACTCTAGCTCAAAGATCAAGTATACCCTTGCCAGTGTAGATCCCTGAACAGCCCAAAGCTCACACTTAGGTTCCAAAGGTATAGCTCTTTTATTTTTCACTCACATATTCATCTATTGTTCTCAAAGAATGACGATATATCTTGTTGGGTAGATCCACAGGTTCTTCAGCCTCACTTACATGTTTTGCTAGAACCTCTCCTTCCCAAAGAACCTCCATGCTTTTATGTTGAACGGGAATCACGAGCAGACTCTCTCATAATGAATTCCCCTTTAGGGACTTGGAGGTCCTTTCATGCCAGCAGATTATTTTTTAGGGCCACACTCTTAAAAACAGATTTCTCTAATTCAATTCTTAGGAAGATGAGGGTGGAGTCTCACACTCATTCCATACTATAAGCCTCCAAGGATCTTTTTGCAAACTGATAAACCACAGGCATTTTTCAAAGATTCTGCTAATGTCCTCACCCTAGGGTACGGAGAGTCTAGTAGTGCTCTTATAGTAGCATAACTAAGTCTGGGTACACAAATGACTCCTTTCATAATGAGATCCTGCTCTCAGCTGATTTGTGTCTTCATTTGATACCTAGTATTTACAGTACACAGACCCACTAGCTTAAAAACCTCACCCATGCCTTCAGGTAAGATGGAGTCGACTGGAGGAGGCCAATCCTTCCACTGTGACAATTAGAAAAAACTATTTTCAAAATCTTACTTTTTAAAGACATTGGAGAGTTGTAGAAGCAACTCAAGGACAAAAAAAAAAAAAAAAACTAAATTCCCCTGGAAATTTAGTCTAGTCTTCTTGGGTAGACTCTCTGTTGGCCATTTTCTCCTCTGGTTGCCAATTCTAGGCACAAGTTGAGGTTTGGACCAAACAGAGAATGAAACCAGGCCAATCTTACTTTAAGTTTCTATTCTTCTCTCCTTACAACCTACCACAAGGATCACAAAATGTGAGTTTGGTGCTTAATTACATCATGCTAAGAATGAGGGATGATTAGAAGCCATTGACAGGAGAAGTGGTGTATACACACACAAAAAAAGTTTACCCTAAGGACACAATGATATAGATGGATGATGCTAATTTAAGGGTGGGTGGGAGTGTGGGAAAAGTGGGAGGAGTCAGGAATGTAAATACAATCTTCACACTCCAAAATGCTGGCACCAGGCTCCCTGATGTCAAAGCCAATGCTTCAGTAAGAGGATTCCAGCCCATCTGGATCAGCCTAGGGTTGCGGGTAAAATAGTCCTCACTTATGCTTAGGGGATACGTTCCAAGACCGCCCAGTGGATCCCTGAAACCTCGGGTAGTACTGAACCCTATATACACTATATTTTTTCCTATACATACACACCTACAATAAGTTCAATTTATAAATTAGGCAGAGTAACAGATTAACAATAATAACTAATAATGAAATAGAAAAACTATAACAATATATTGCAATAACAGTTATGTAAATATGGTCTTTCTCTCTTAAAACATCTTATTGTACTGTCCTCACCTATTTTTGAACCACAGTTGACTGCAAGTAACTGAAACTATGGAAAGAGAAATCACAGATACCGTATGTTGAACCAAAAAATAAAATGCAAGACCCCAACCATCTGAATAGAACCCCTGGCTCAACAAAGGGCATTCCAGAGTTAACCTGGAAAACTAGTTCAGGCCATGATGGGAAGAGGGGGTCAGACATGCCTCATTATACCCTCATTCCTTTTGAATATACTGATAGAACAGACTCTTTAAATCTGATTAAAAAAAAAAATTTACAATCTATTCCCTTTGAAGCCTGCTACCTGGAGAATTCACCTGCATAATAAAACCCTGGCCTCTACAATCCCTTATCTTAACCCAGACATTCCTTTCTATTGATTCTAAGTCTTTAGATAATAACTTAACTCTTTCAACCAATTGCCAATCATAAAATCTTTGAATCTACCTGTGACCTGAGAGACCCCACGTCCTGTTGTCTCTCCTTTCCAGACTGAACCAATATACATTTTACATGTATTGATTGATGTCTTTTGTCTCCTTAAAGTGTATAAAGCTAAGCTGTGGCCCAAACTCCTTGGGCACATGTTCTCAGGATCTCCTGAGGGCTGTTACCAGCCATCGGTCACTCATATTTGCCTCAGAATAAATTTCTTCCAATATTTTACAGGGTTTTACTCTTTTCATTGATAGGGGACTACTGTATGCCAAACATGAAGATGTCCTTAGGTGTGTAGCTTGTGTACTGGGGAAATTAGCCCCTTCTCTATATCAGTGACTTTTAATCTACCATCTAATATGAGCGCTTAACTAATGCATAACCTACCCCCCTCAGAGTGTCCAACAAGGTCTTGGTGACCTCTATCAGAAACCCAACACTTGTGGCATTTAAGAGACAGTGAAGTGGTTGGGGGAGATATGGGTAAAAATGTGAGCTTGTGGGGCCATTACCTCAATGAGCAGGCATCCCTGAGTGAGAATGGACTGGAGACTTGAATCTGTGCCTCCCTCAGTTACTGTCCATGTCTCTGGGCACAGCCTGTCTCTCACTTGAGCACCTGAGCCTTCTAGGTGTGAATTTTGTATTTAGAAATATTGTTGTTAGGTATAAATGGCTCTTTTAAAACACAAACCAACCATCCCTTAAGGGCTTGGGGAAGAATAAGCCATGAGTTTTAACAGTAAAAGAAAATCTATGTTGAACTGTGAGGGCAGAACTACACTATCTTCAGATCTTCACAAGAGAATTTCAAGGGTAATTTGGATTATACTTTAGCATATGCCCTCTGGGTAAACTAGGTCTCAACTTGGCCTGGACCACCCAAATATAATGTGCTACCTCTCTAAGAACTGCAGCCACATGCATAACCTATCCCCCTCAGAATGCCCCATGACACTACATAACATTAGGAAGGTAGAGTAACAAATTCTTCCTCTTATATAAGTCTAGTTGAATTTTTAAATATGTTTTCATTGATTGAGGCTATGAAAATCCAAAATGTCCTACTGGGCTGTGGCTGTACTGCAAGCAGAGATCTTTTCTCCCCTGGCCCCTTTATCTTGCAAGATGCCCACACTGTCCTGAATGTGGTAAACCAGTTCTGGGTGAGTTCTCTTGTGCTGACAACCCTTAGACATTAGTGAGACCCTCTAGAGTCCTTGAGAATGTATGTGAGGGAGCATTCAAATACATAACCAGAAATGCTGGTAAAAAAAAAAAAAAAAAAACACTGGGTCCCAGTCACCCCCTCCATCCTGCCCCTTTGGATCCACCCTGGGTTGGTGTGGGGGAGACTGGGCCCTATCCCAGATTAACTGAGAATTTCTGGAGATGGGCCAAGGTGTTGGTATTTCTTAAAAGCTCCCCAGGGGATTACAATAAAACCAAAGGTTGAGAACCATTGACCTGTATTATCCCAATACATCCTCTTAGCCATACTATCAAATAACTTGGATCAAGTCAAAGCTAGTGAATAACAGCAAGTTGGTGATAGTGAAAAATAGCAGTTTCCAGTCTCCAAGCGAATGCTTTCCCTGACTACACAGTAAACAGTTATCTCTGAATTAGTTCAACTTATCAACTCTGCTGATGGTAATCAAAGGTGAAGCTCAGAGCACTGGGAATCCTATGCCATCATGGTGCATTAGGGGCAGGGGGCAGTGCAGGGAGAGAGGCCACATTTGAAAAGGAAGAACATTCCAGAATTCCCAAAAGTTCTATTTCTGAAGGGAGAAACACTATTCTACTAGTTATCAAGACCCCCAAATCTCAGAATTATCCTTTAATCCTACTTTTCATATAATCTCTATGTGCAACCATTTCTGTGTATTCTTTCTTTCAAATATTTTTCCCTTCCTCTTCTTTCCCATTGCCACCATCCAAACCAAGGCCTATATCACTTCATTTCTAAATTATTAAATTGAATGCCCAATGAGGCTCAGTGGCACCGGACTTTCTTCTCATCAATCCACCTTGTTCACTCTTTCCAAATAAATCACTCTAAAAGTGTTTCCATCGTTTCTCTGCAGTCTTCCAAAATCTTCATTGGTTCCTAATGCCTAAAAGGTCCAAATCCCATACTCTTTCACAATCTAGCCCATACTTCCCCTTCCAAATCTGTTCCCCATGAATCCTTCCAGTCTACTCACTGCTGCTTAGACATACCAAACACATCTTCAGCACACACGGTGCATCCTGTGATGGGAAGAGCTTTAAAATGGGACAATTCTGCATTCTGATCCCCATTCTGGGTAAGACTGGAGAGTTATTTAACCCATCTGAGCTAAGTTCTTCCTTTGCCACAGTTGAATAACAATAGTGATTTCATACAATGGTTGTGGGGATTAAAGAGTGAATGGGTACCATGATACAAGCAGATATGGGGGATATTGGACATGGTGAATATGGTTCTACTTTGCTTAAACAAGTTCCCTAGCTAGTAGTGACCCCTGTTCCCCTTTCTTCCTGGGCTAGGTATGAATATACTCTCTCATCTCCAGACCATCACTCAATGCACAGCTCTGGCCACTTGGCTGAAGCTGCAAACCATATTTCTGCTTTGCCAGCCACTCCTTGGTTGGCTCCTCAAAAAGATATCAGAGGGGACTACAAGGCTGGAAGAGGAGAAAGAGAGGGGATGCGCTCTGTCTGCTGGATGTTCCTGTCTGTGTTATTTCAGCAACAGTTCCTCCTGCTGCAGCAGCAGCAGCAGCAGCAGCAGCAGCAGCAGCAGCAGCAGCAGCAGCAGCAGCAGCAGCAGCAGCAGCAGGTTCTAGTTTACAGTTTTCTCTCACTCTCCAGACCAGCCTCACTGTGGCTTTAACAGACACCAACACCATCAGGCCAGGACCACCACCTTAGCTCCAAGTTTCTAGTTTCAAAGAATCCCAACCTCTTCCCTTTGTTCCTCTACATCTAAGAGTGCTGGCTGCTTCCTGCACCTCCTATTTCTGCAATAGCCCAGGGTTCCCTTGATGTTCTCCAGTTGTCTATATTGAATTGTCCGTTTCTGTAACTGGTGTGTTTCCTGACCAGGTCCTGGCCAGTCCACTTTCTGTCTCCCCTCCGCCACATGGGGAATACACTCTGGAGCTGGTTACACACACCTCCCTGCAAGAAGGTCTCCATGGCCACCCCATCCTCTGAACTCTACAGACCCTCAGACTCACCATAGAGCTGGCGTGAACCTCAGAAATGAATTTCTTTTCTTTTCTTTCTTTTTTATTTTTTTTTGAGACTGGAGTCTTGCTCTGTCACCCAGGCTGGAGTGCAGTGGTGTGATCTTGGCTCACTGCAACCTCCACCTCCCAGGTTCAAACAATTCTCTGTCTCAGCCTTCCGAGTAGCTGGGATTACAGGCACCCGCCACCACGCCCGGCTAATTTTTGTATTTTTAGTAGAGACGGAGGTTTCATCATCTTGGCCAGGATGGTCTTGAACTTCTGACCTCGTGATCCACCTGCCGCTGCCTCTCAAAGTGGTGGGATTACGGGCATGAGCCACCGCGCCCAGCCGAATTTCTAATATGACTCTCTTGTCTTGCACTTGAAGAGGCTGAGTTTCAGAAGTTATCATCAAAGGCACAGCCTCCACCTGTGCCTGCCTTCCATGACAAGCCGCCCACGTGGCCCATTCACTAAGAACTCAATCATCTGAGGCTCTGAAGCACCTCTTTAAGTACCATCTAGAGTATCATCCAACTGACGCTGTTCAGCTAGGCATCTTTCTAAAGGAACACAACTGTGAGTCACTGGGTCCGCAGAGGACTTGGTTCTGTATGAACACCGTGTATGTTGGCATGTCGAGAAGACCCCAAGTAAAGTCTGTTGAATGAACTATTTAATCCAGAACTTTGAGCATGCAGAAAGGATGTCCATGCTCTCATATGTTCTAGATTATTGCTAGCAAGGACCAACACCTGTATCCAATAACATCTGGGCAGTGTAGTTTTATGACCTTCATAGATGCCGAAAGGTCTTCTGAGTTGTTTCCTCTTTAGATGTAACAACACAGAAGCTTTACTAGAATTTTATAGGAATACATATCCTATTCACTAGACAAGAAGTGCGTGTAAATTCACAGCAGTTAGACCAGGTGATGTTTCCTCACTGACAGAATTTAATATTAAAAGTTATAAATAAAGTCTTAATGGGACAAAACATTTTAAAGAGGTCGCCCAGTTTTCAAATGTCCTTCCATTAATTTGGCTGTAATGTGATAACCTCACATTATGCAAAGGGAGTAACTAACCCAATGAGATGTCTTTTCTGTCAGTTACCAGGGCTGTGCAGGGCTGTGTCAGCCTGACACAGGGACCATGTCTAGGACTCAGGGAGAGTGACCTGATCCTTGTCGCCTCCTCTGCAGAGCCTGCCTTCAAAAGAAGGTAGGCTCCGCCTTGGGATCAATTTGTAAAACAAGTCCTGTCAATGTGCAGCTGCTGGAGGGATGGAAAGAGTGGGGACTGGAGGTTGCCACAGAAGCAGGCTGCTCTCACCAAAGGAAGGCAATGGAGAATCAAGTGAAATAAGTTAAAATGTAACTTTGGCCTATGCTTCCTAATTTCTTTATATTGATTTGGAAAATCTCATGTAAAATGAATTTGGGGGGGCTCATATTAGCCAGATAATTACTTTCTTTCTCTGCTTTATTTTTTCTTTTGAATATTGCCAGCCTTAGAATTGAAAAGCAAGTGTCCAGTGGACCAGAAAAGCATATGGAGAAAAGATTGATTGCAAACATGTACTAAACACACTATGTGCCAGACACTGGGGAAAGCACTGAGTAGCCTATGGCAGAGGTAGGCTGCACATTAGAGTCACCTGAGGAATATTTTTAAAAACCCAAAGCCCCAGTTTACACTCCATACCAATTAAATCAGAATGCCTGGGTGGTACAGTAGTTTCCGCAGATTCCCCTAGTGATTTCAATTGTACCATGGAGACTGGGAACCATTGATCTAGGCCCTAGGAAGAAAGAGAGTGAGCTTTGGAGTAAAGCCAACCTGGGTTCATATTCCAGTTCTATAGCTTCAGGCTGTGTCATCTTAAGAAATTTAAACCTGGCAGGGTGTGGTGGCTCACGCCTGCAATCCCAGCACTTTGGGAGGCCGAGGCAGGTGGATCCTGAGGTCAAGAGATCAACACCATCCTGGCCAACATGGTGAAACCCGATCTCTACTAAAAAAAAAAAAATTAGCTGGACATGGTGTCAGGTGCCTGTAGTCCCAGCTACTCGGGAGGCTGAGGCAGGGGAATTGCTTGAACCTGGGAGGTAGACGTTGCAATGAGCCAAGATCGTGCCATTGCACTCCAGCCCCATGACAGAGTGAGACTCCGTCTCAAAAAAAAATAAAAAAGAAAAAGAAATTTAGACCTTTTGAGTCTTGGCATCTTCCTTAGCTAATGGGGATATCAATATCACTCTGAAAAAATAACAATACAGTCATGCATTGCTTAACAATGGAGATACAGTTGGAGAAATATGTCCTTAGCCTATTTTCTCGTTATGCAAACATCACAGAGTGTACTTACACACACCTAGAGGGCATAGCCTACTACATACCAAGGCTGTATGGTACAGCCATCTGCTCCTAGGCTATAAGCCTATACAGCATGTGACTGTACTGATTACTGAGGGCAAGTGTAACATAAGGTTAAGTATTTGTACATCTAAATATAGAAAAGGTACAATAAAAACACAGTCTTATAATCTTATGGGGCCACCGTTGTATATGCGGTCCACGGTTGACCAAGACGTTATGTGGCGCATGACTGCAACCATTTATAATTCAAGGCAGGGTGAATGAGGAATTAATGGTAGTGCAGTATGGGAGACAAGAGGAGCAAGCTAGTTCTGTCCAGGAGCATCAAAGAATGCTTCTCAGAAGAGCGGCCATCCATCTGAACTTTAACTTATGGGAGCTTTTGGATGGGCAGAAAATGAAGAGAAAAATCTTCCTAACTGAAGGAACAGTAAGTGGAGGCATGGGAAGAACAACAGCAGGTTCAGGGATCAGTGGGGAGACTCCTGTGGCAGGAGCCAAGGGGCTTGGAGGGTATGGTGGGGAAGTGTCAGGGACACCATGCAGCCCTTGGGTCCCCTCCCAGGAGCCGGGGCCTTTACCTTTACACAGTGAGAAATCAGTGCAAAGTCAGCAATGGAAATGGTAGGACATAACCTGTGTTTTAAGGTTGAAAAGAGGGGAGTTTGGAGGCAGAAAAGCCAGGCAGAGGGTCATAGGAATGGATCAGGCACAGATCAGGGAGGGGAGTTAGGCGCTGAATTGCAGAATGGGTACAAAACTCTCCAGCCGTCTGGCACTAGGAGCTACTGATTCACTTTGGGAATTAAACCACCAGCGTTTCTGTGTGCATTGGTGGTTGGTGATGTCATTAACACAGCTTTTTAGGGGAAAGACATGGAGTTCAGTTTGAAACTGGAGCAAGATGTCAGATAGGCATTCGAAAATGTAGCTCAGCAACTCAACAGGGATGGGGGTAGCGTCAGGAGGGGGTGGGTGGGAGAGAGTGAAACAGTGAGGGGACCCTCCAGGACCACGTGAGAACTTTGAGAGAGGCCTCCATTTAAGGTGGCAAGGGAAGACATGGACCAGAGAGCTTGGAGAAAACCCTCTCCAGACACTCAAGGAAAAGAGTGTCTCAGAGGTCGAAGGAGGAGAGTTCCCAGGGCTTGGTGGTCAAATTCGAACTGGGAAATGGGTAGTCATCCTTTTCCCTTAAAAAAACAAATCCATAAAACCAAGCTTTGTGGTATTAAAAAATAATAACAACAACAAGAATCAGGGCCTGTCAGAACAGAGTTTGGAGGATTAAAGAAGGAATGTGTGAAGAGATACCAGAGGCAGAATGACGCGCAAAAGCCCTAAAGTAGGGAGTGAGTAGGAAGACGCTGAATGGCAGCTTAAGGGAGAAGCAAGATTGAAGAGGTCTGGTTTCTAGGAAAACATTGGACTCTTTAATTAGGTCAAGGAAAAGGGTGCCTGGACATGGAAATGACAGAGAAAGAGATGAAAAAAGGATGTGTTAAGATCCTGGAGCAGATTGGAGCCAAGACAGTAAGAGTGCAGATAGAAGGAAAACTTAGGCTTGGAAGAAGAAAATGGAGATCAGTATTTCTTGAAGGATTAGTAAGATATTTTCACGTAGCATTAAAGGCCCAGCTTCCTAAAAATGACATCTAGGCTTTGGAAATGAAGCAGTGATAAGAGGATGGGTCTAGGCTTTGGCTTTGCGAATGGAGTTCAAAAATCAAAACAAAATGAGCTCATGACTGGGAAAGTATTTCCTAAGCTATAAAACATGAATCATTTTGTAATGTATTGTTTTCACTCTTTTTGAAATGGATGGGTGGAGGGACTGTGGGGCAGATGGGGCACGTGAACCATCCATGTGGACCCTGACATTGCCCAGGATGATGGCAAGGGATACAAAGGGAAAGCTTTCTGTGTTTACCAGGGAACCTGGAGAAGTGTCCAGATACCAATGGATGACAGGGAAGAGGAAGATACATCCCCTTGCTTCACATGGGCCTGCAAAGAAGGATGGTTGTTTAACAAAAAAGTGTCACAGGGACATTTGGGTGGCAGCACTGTGCAGTGAGAAGGAATGCTCACCCTTCTTTCAGGACTTGGGAGAATAGTCTCCACCTGAGAGGTCTTAAAGGCAATGTAGTCAATAAGAATGTTCAAGAAGGCTGGGCAGGGTGACTCATGCCTATAATCCCAACACTTTGGGAGGGCATTTGCAATCCAATCACTTTGGGAAGCTGAGGAGGTTTGTTTGAAGCCAAGAGTTCAAGACCAGCCTGGGCAACACAGCAAGACCCCATCTGTAAAAAGAAAATACAGTTGTGTGCGCCTATAGTCCTAGCTACTTGGGAAGCTCAGGTGAGAGGATTTCTTGAACCCAGAAGTTTGCAGCTTACAGAGAGTGAGCTGTGATCACACCACTGTACTCTAGCCTGGGCAACAGAGTGAGACCCTGTCTCTTAAAAAAAAAATTCAAGAAAGCTACTTTTGGTGGCAAGAAAGAGAAATCCACTCAAAATGGCACAAGAAAGACAGCTGATTGTAAGGATATAAAGATCTGACAGAATTCTTGGTCAGGAACCAAGAGAAGTTGGGCTTTAAATGAACTGGCATTTGTTTCTAGAAAGATGTTGGAAACCAAGGGAGCTACTTTTCCCTTTTCACTCTCTGGTGGCCCCTCTGCTCTTCTTCAAGGATCCACTTCCTCTTCCTCTCTTTTAGCCTCTTCCTTCACTTGTTTGAATTTCACACAGCCCAACACGACGACTGCTGCCTCCTTACTCTCCATCACGACTCACGCTTCACTCGCTCTGTGTCTCCTTCTTGCTTCCCCAGTTCAGTGAGCGGGAAACAGAGCGCTCCTCACCGGCCATGCCAAGGGCCTCTCGCTGGCCTCTGGATTGTTTGCCCAGAGCTCAGGTGTCTCTTCTAGCCCTATCCAGGGCAGCTTCCTAGGGTTTCAAGACCACTCAGGAGAGGCTGGAGTAGAGGACAGAAATGTTGGGCACGTGTAACTTAAAAGAAAAGAAAAGGTGTTACTAAATTCCAGACGGAGTGGGTATAGGAAGTCATGCTTAGGAAATCGACAATGATAAAGACCAATAGGAAGATGGGCAGAGGACAGAAAGCCCACAGAGGAAAATAAAAGAATCTGGATGGCAGGGGCTACCTCATGAGTTGTCATAAGGTATCAAAGAGTAATGGGGTGGGATATAGCCTGGAAGGACAGGGTAAAATGTGTGCAAGCCCTGGGCACATACCAGTCCATGTTAACCCCCAGGCTCCACTCACAACCTCCAGGGAACCAACTGGCCCTACCCCGGGGTGCAGTCTGGCTGAAAGCCCCAGACCTAAGCAGAAGCTGGCATGACTGAATTAGTGAAGCCTTTCACATTTTCCTTCTTAGAGGAGGAAAGATGCCAAGTAGAGAAGACCTGGTAAAATAATTCTCAAGATTCAAAATATCAGGGAAAGCAGTCTGGGGAAAAGCTGAACTAAGGCCGAACAGGAACTCGGTTGTCCTCCCAGTATGAAATGGTAAGTCAGTCATGGGTCCTGATCCTCACTTGTGCTTGGGAATGACCCACACAAATTCAGAGGTTTAACTCATTGCAGCTATGTTGCCAGAAGTCCTGCAGCCAGCATTCCACAGGCATGGCCAGTGGGTTGCCCAGCACGTCTGCCTATAGCAGCCAGCCTTTCTCAGAGCCGGGATGCTGTTGCGTGACTGCTTGTTTCACGGAGTTAGTGCTTCCAAACATGCACACAGAAATAGGATGGGATGTGTGGAGGCAGGGGTAGGGGAGAGGGAGGTACACTGTGATGTAAACACAGTGTGTGGAAGGAATGAGGGGTGAAGCAGGACAGAGAATATATCGGTCTGGAAAATGCACAAAAGGGAACACAATGGTGCTTGAAACACTGTCCATTTCCCAGTAAAAGGGACCAGAGCTTCCTTTAGGAGCAAAGAAAGTACTAAATAAGCTCAGAGAATCTTGCTGTGCCAGAAAGCAAGGAAGTGATCAAAGAATGATTGGACATGTCAGAGGGACACAGAGCCAGACACAAGGTTTCCTCTGGCCAAATGTGACACAGTGTTAGCCTCAAAACAAATAATGATAGTAACAGATTTTGAATAAAATAGGAATTCATTAGTCCATTCAGATACAAATAAACACACTAAGAAATGGAAAGTTAGGTGAGGAATGGGATATTTAGATAGTTTCCAAGTTCCTCCTTACAAAATACTTACGAATTACAAGGGCAGAGGGGGAAGAGCCACCTGGCAGAGACACTTGAATCGAGTGATCATTCTTCCTTGCCAGTAATTGTGCAAATTGAAAAGGTATGTTACCTGATAGCACACATGGAGCAGAACACAGATTACTTTTGGAATTGTCCTGAGAAAGACACATAACTTGAATCTAATCATGAGGAAATATCAGACAGGCCCAAACTGAGAAACATGCTACCGAATAACTGATCCTGAATCTTCAAAAAATGTTAAGAATGTGAAGATCAAGAAAAGACTGGGGGTTGGTTTCAAAGTGAAGAAGAGTGAAGGCACGTGGCTACCAAATGCTCTGTGTGATTCTGAAGTAGATCCTTTTGCTCTGAAAGACAGTATTAGGACAGTTGGAGAAACTTGCACGGGTTGTGAGTTGTGAGCGCGGGGGTGAGGTTGTGCCTGCTGTCAGTGTCCTGGTTTTCATGGTTGCACTGTGGTTAGGTAGGGGAATGTCTTTGTTTGTTAGAAATGCACACTGACGTATTTGAGGGTAATGGGGCATCATGTCAGCAACTAAACTAAAAAAAAAGGTTTTAGGATTTTTAAACTACACTTACAACTTTTGTTTGTTTCAAAATGTTTTTTAAAACCATAAAGTACAAAAAAGTCAGTCTCTCTGTTTTCCCTTAAATGGAGCTTTGTTTTAGAGCGTTAATGGGTTGAATGGGAGGCCTCAGCAAAGTCTGTCCACATCCCCAAACCTGTGAGTGTGAGCTGCTTTGGAAGAAGCGTCTTTGCATATGTGATCAAGTAAAGGATCTCTAGATGAGATCACCCTGGATTATCCAGGTGGACCCTAAATCCAGTGACAAGTGTCCTTGTGAGAGACACACAGAGGGGAAGATGCAAAGACGGAGGCAGAGATTGGAGGGACGCAGACTTAAGCTAAGGAATGCCTGGAGCCACCAGAAACTGGAAGAGGTGAGGCAGGATTCTTCCCTAGAGCCTTTGGAGGAAACGTGGCCCTGTTGACATGTTGATTTTGGACTTCCAGCCTCCAAAACTGTGAAAGAGTAAATTTCTGTTGTTTTAAGCCACACAGTTGGTGGTCATTTGTTATAGCAGTCCAAGGAAGCGAATATAACATACTTTTCTCCTTTCACTTCACTGGAAATATACAAAGCTAGGTGAAAACCAAAAACAAGATGGCTTTGGATGTCCTCATGATTTTAGGCTATCAGAGCCAGAAGGAGAACATTCATTCACCTTCTCAATGGAGCATGCTGCTCGGTGGGAAAAACAATTTCATCTGGTCACAGTGCCACCAAATACTGCATCTGACCTCACCGTTGACACACAGAGTGCCTAAGCTCTAGGCTTGTTGGGACTCTTGAAGGGAGTAGTTCTCAACTAGGAGTGATTTTGATCCCTGTGGGACATTTGACAATTTTGGGGGCATTTTTGGTTGTCATAACTGTGGGATGGGGTGAGTGGATAGAGGTCAGGAATGCTGTTAAATATCCTATAATGCACAGGACAGCCCCTCACCACAAAGAAGTATCTGCCCTAAAATGTCGTTAGTGATGAGTCTGAGAAACCCTGTCCCAAGGGAACAACTTCTTTTCTTTTCTTTTTCTTTTTTTTTATTTTTTTTGAGTGGAGGGCTTTCTCTGTTGCCCAGGCTGGAGTGCAGTGGCATGATCTTGGCTCACTGCAACCTCTGCCTCCTGGGTTCACGTGATTCTCCTGCCTCAGCCTCCTGAGTAGCTGGGATTACAGGCATGTGCCACCATGCCCTGCTAATTTTTGTATTTTTAGTAGAGACAGTGCCCTCTACTAAATTTCACCATATTTAGTAGAGAGCAGAGAGGTCAGGCTGCTCTCAAGCTCCTGAGCTCAGGTGATCCACCTGCCTCAGCCTCCCAAAGTGCTGGGAATACAGGCGTGAGCCACTGCACCCGGCCTGGGAACAACTTCTTGCTAGAAGAATCTTGACACTTCTCCATCAGGGTAGGAAAACAAGAAGAAAGAAGGAGGCACTCCACAAACCCTTCTGGACTATTTTCTATAATTATTATTGTGGTAAGAACAGATAACATGAGATCTATCCTCTTAAGCACAATGTCCTATAGCCGAACTTACTTATCTTGCATAACCGAAATTTTGTACTTATTGAAGAGCAACACTCACTTCCCCTCTCCAGCCTCTGACAACGACCATTCTACTCTCTGCTTCTGTTGGCTACTTTAGCTACCTCATATAAATGGTGGAATCATCCAATATTTGTCCTTCTGTGACTGGCTTATTTCACTTAGCATAATGTCCTCAATGCTCATCCATGGCAGAATCTCCTTCTCTTCATGACTGAATAATATTCCGTTGTATGAATATAGGATATTTTCTTTATCTGTTTGATATGGTTTTGCTGTGTCCCCACCCAAATCTCATCTTGAATTCCCAAGTGTTGTGGGAGGGACCTGGTGAGGTAATTGAATCATGGGGGCAGGTCTTTCCCATGCTGCTCTCATGATAGTGAGTCTCATGAGATCTGATGGTTATAATAAGGGGGAGTTTCCCTGCACAAGCTCTCTCTTGGCCTGCTGCCATCCACGTAAGATGTGACTTGCTTCTCTTTGCCTTTCGCCGTGATTGTGAGGCTCCCCCAGCCAGCTGGAACTGTAAGTCCAATTAAACCTCTTTCTTTTGTAAATTGCCCAGTCTTGGGTATGTGTTTATCAGCACCATGAAAACAGACTAATAAACACCATTCATCCGTTGATGGACACAAGTTATTTCCACATTTTGAATATTGTGAATAATGTTGCAATAAACATGGGGGTGCAGATATCTCTTTGAGGTCCTAGTTTCAATTCTTTTGGGCAAACACTGAGAAGTGGGATTGCTGGGTCATAGAGTGATTCTATTTTTAATTTTTAAAACAACTGTTTTCCATAGTGGATGCAGCAATCTACATCTCCACCAATAACATACAAGTTTTCCAATTTCTTCACATCCCCACCAACACTTACTGAAATTATCTTTGATTAGATTATCTTTTGATCTTTTTCTTTTGCTAAGGCCCATCCGAACAGGTGTGAGATGATATGTCATTGTGGTTTCGAATTACATTTCCCTGATGATTAGTGATGTTGCTATCCTTTTATGTACCAGTTAATCATTTGCATGTCTTTTTTGGAGAGGTTTTTATCCAAGTCATTTGCCCATGTCTTAATCAGATTATTTGGTTTTTTACTATTAAGTTGTAGGGATTCCTTATATATTTTATATATTAACCTCTTATTAGATGTATGGTTTGCAAATATTGTCTCCCATTCTGCAGGTTGCCTTTCACTCTTGTTTCCATTGCAGAGACAGAAGCTTTTTAGTTTGATATAGTCCTGCTTGTCTGCTTTTGCTTTTGTTGCTTGTGCTTTTGGTGTAATACCCAAGAAATCATTGCCGAGACTAATGTCATAAAGTTTCCCCCTATGTTTTGTTCTAGGAGTTTCATAATTTCAGGTCTTATGTTTAAGTCTTTAATCCATTTCAAGCTAATTTTTATATGTGGTATAAGAAAGGGGTCAAATTTCATGCTTTTGCCTGTGGATAACCAGTTTTCCCAACACCATTTGTTGAAGAGACTACCTTTTCTGCATTGTGTATTCTTGGCAATCTTGTGGAAGATTAGTTGACCATATATTTATTATTGGGCTTATTTATGGGCTCTATATTCTGTTCCATTGGTCTATTATGTCTGTCTTTATGCCAGTACCATACTGTTTTAATTACTGTTGCTTTTTAATATAGTTTTAAATCAGGAAGTATGTTTCCTTCAGCTTTGCTCTTCTTTCTCAAGATTGTTTTGGCTATTCAGAGTCCTTTGTGCTTCCATATGCATTTTAGGATTGTTTTTCTATTTATGTAAATAGCATTGGGATTTTGATTGGGGATTATATTAAATTTGTAGATTGCTTTCAGCAATATGCACATTTTAACAATATTAAGTTTTCTAATCCATGAACACAGGATGTCTTTATATTATTTGTGTCTTCTTTAATTTCTTTCATAAATGTTTTCAGCATACAAGTCTTTCACTTCTTTGGTTAAGTTTAGATATTTTATTATTTTTTTTTCTTTTCCTTTTTTTTTTGACAGAGTCTCACTCTGTCACCCAGGCTGGAGTGCAATGGTGCAATCTCGGCTCACCGCAACCTCTGCCTCCTGGGTTCAAGCGATTCTCCTGCCTCAGCCTCCCAAGTAGCTGGGGTTACAGGCACGTGCCATCATGCCTGGCTAATTGTAGTTTTTTAGTACAGACAGGGTTTCACCGTGTTAGCCAGGCTGGTCTCAAACTCCTGACCTCAGGTGATCCACCCACCTCAGCCTCCCAAAGTGCTGGGATTACAGGCTTGAGCTACCACGCCGGGCCTATTCTTTTTGATGCTACTATAAATGGGATTGTTTTCTTAATTTGGATAGCTTGTTGTTGACCTCCTGGACTATTTATGTCTTCCAGTTCCCGAAGTCTGGTTTGCAGTAGGATATGGACTACAAATGACATGTGGAAAAACAAGCAAAGAGCCGGGATTTCTGGCCTCAGACCTCCTCTTCAAGCTGGTCTCTTTCCCACTCACACATAGGAGAGAATTTTCAAAAAGTGACTGTGGTAAATTGGCTCTGAACACACTTGATGAAACATTTCAGTTCTAACTACTGAACTACAGTGTGCAAAGAGTGTCAGAGCCCCAGTCATCCACCCTGAGGACTTTAATTTCTCTACCATTCAACCTGGGGAAGAAAACACACCTAGAGCTCTAACCACCCCTCTCTCCCTCCTTCCTTCCTCCTTCCATTTTCATTCTGCTCAGCATTTACTGACCACCACCAATGCAAACATTGTGCTCAACACTGGGAATGAGAAGATGAATAAGTACATAACTAATAGAAGGAACAGAGAGAGACATTAAAATAGGAAGTGTTGAGTGCTGTGACAATGGCATCAATAGATGTAGAACTTTTTAAAAAGTTTCTTATACTTGACAGGGCAAATCAAATCAAATTTCAGGATTCATATGTTCCAGAGGGGTGAGGGAGAAAACAGCCTGGGAAGATAAAGTTGAAATAAATATCTCAAAGCTTAGTTCAGTTGTCTGTCCTGTGGCAGAAAACTAGCTGTAGGATGAGTACCCCTCCTTGTTTTCAAAAACTCAGTGTGTTTTTTAATATCTGGTTAGACCTCTCAGAATTAAGAGGCATCTAGAGATATTTTTGAAGGCAAATATACATGTCCTGAAAATCTACATGTCTGAAAATGTTTCCCACCGAGACCCAAAAGGAACTTACTGATCTCACTGTGGATGCCATAGGGCCCCTTGGGTTTGGGGTTTTTCGTGGATATAATCACATTTGTCCCAGGCGAAGATATTAAGGCCTGAGACAGCTGTCATGACTCAAATTCTCTGTTACTGGGATCATGTAGAAAAAGGAGGCAGATTTCCCAAAGGATCTTTTTAACTAGTCTTTGGCTGTGGTGGCCATTGATTATGGGGTAATCTCATTTGACATTTTGATTAAAACACCTACTTGCCAATACCTTGGCAATTTTTAAATGCTAATATTTTCCGAAGTTCCAAGATCCTAGCTATATGGGCAAAGATGTTCAAAGGAGTTGATGCAGGGAAGGGGGGCACTTTGTAGCCCTTGCATATGAAAGTGCAATAACAGTGCCATTTGAATAGTTGATACCCCTTCCTGGTGACAGCTGCAGGCACATCAGAGCTGGGGACTGCTCAGCTAATTGAAGTGCCCTGTAGGTTCTCTTTGCCCTCAAGAACCTTTCTGATAAATAGCTCTTGACCAGCTCCTTATATGGCTACAGACAGTCCCAAGAGGCTGAGATGTATTTTGGACACAATCTGATTCTCATTTGTCAAGGGTCTCGGGCCTTCAGCTTTGCAGCCAAGGGAGACAGCAGTGGGCTCCAGAGACCCTTGTGCCCTGGCCCTGTTGCAGTCACTTTTCCTCTGAAGATTCCCCCTTATCTTAAAAAAGAGACGTGCCTGGGGCTCGTCACATCGTGTTGGGCAATGGCCAAGATAATCTGAGAGAAAGTATGAGGGGGAAATCAGAACTGGCAAAGTTGCACAGGAGGGAAGTGGCTCTTGACTCGTTCACCTTTTGAGAGCCTTTGGGGCCCACTGAGAATCGTTTCATAAGCCCCCTTGGGTGTGACATACAGGCTATTTCTGCTTGTTTACTACTTAGAAGAGCCACACCAGAGGAAAGGGTTATTGGCGCTGCCTGGCATCTGCCATGTGAGGACTGCACCTGAGGACGGCACATGAGGACTTTGTCCCAAGCCCTGTGGACCTTGACACAGGCCACAAGCATCATGAGCACACTGGGTTTTTTTCTCAATCACTGATGAACTGGGTGAGACCCAATGCATGATGTATGTTAATTGAATGAATGAATGAAACAAAGAAAGAAGCTGGTGGCTCATGAGAGCCTTATGCTTGGATCCTGCAGCAAATGGAAACAAAACTAGGTTATCATGGTTGATTCTGTTGAAGTAACTAAAAGGATGACCTCCCACTGAATCCCTGAAACTGTTCATGACCCTACAACACAGATGGTCAAGAGCATGATAGCCATAAAAGACGAAAACTCATTTTGATGTTCATGTTGCAGTAGGAAGGATATTTTGGCTTTTTTTCCAAGGATCTTGATGGCTCCTGGCATCCCACATCCCCTAGTCAGGGTGTCCACTCATGAGCCAAACCTGTGCTGGCCCCCGGAAGGCTGCAAGCACTCTGTCAAACAGCTGCCCCTTCTCACCTCCCCTCAAGAAAACTCTAGAGGAAGAATACATTCTACCTTCCCCAGATAGACTTTTCTTACTGGAGGGCACATCTTCCCTGAGGAGTATAAAATAGGAGGGGAAAATACTTTCCAGGGAAAACAAGAAGTGGGAATGGAACAGGCAACCCTTTTGGGCTCCACTCATGGCAGCCCATATTTAACGTGGAACTGGAACTGTGGAGTGCGAGCTATTCAGAAACGTATACCCGGGAGTGGTGCAAGCTGTAATATATGAACTGACTTTGGAGTAACATGTAATATGCTCAACATCACATTGCAACCAGGGGAGCTATTTTTTAAGAATAAAACAATGAGGGAGAATAAATATCATTAATGCAGAATGAGTGACGTGGGAGTTCCCAAGAAACGGGGGATTTTCTCACTCTGACATCAGACTCTTAATTGCGGAGAGACTGTCTTAGTTGTCACTAACCTGTTTTTTTTAAAAACTAATGTAAAATGTAATTTGCTAGATATAAGATCCTAGGGTGTTGGGTGGTGAGAGGGTTCCTGAAAAGCCCACTTGGCGGGGTTTCCACTTGGTGTTGATCTCGGAGGAGTGGTCGTGACTGGTCACCACAGCCAAAAAGCCAGCTCTTAACAGACGCTCTCAGGAACAGTCACTGGCTTTTTCTTGGATGTCTGGAGAGAGAACAGAACACTTGAATTATGACAGCTGCCCCAGTCCTTAATTTCTCCACTTTGTTCTGCTGCATAGGTGTCCGTGGGCAGTTAGAAGGCCCCGAGGCCCTCCTGGGGGTCCATGGCCCACATTCAAATCCAGCACCAAGGGGCCTTCTAAGCAGGTGGGGAGTGGGTGCAGAGCACACGATGCCCAATTAGGAAGCATAGCCACGCTTCGCTGTTGGATGCAGCCAGGGATTCCTCTTGGAATTCGGTCTGGCAGGTCCCCACCTGGTCAGGATGGATAAGACACTCAGAATGACCACACTACACACCTTATATGTGGAACCCTCCTTTTGGTCAGCATTGGTCTAGTCCTGTTTTCTGAAATGAATGCGGTGAGATGTTAAAAGTCTTCTTTATAAAAGGAGAGAATGCCTCATGATCTAATTGGGATGAGAAGGGCTAGGTTAAACAGGATTCTTTATTATGAGATTCCTTAGGGCTTTCAACATTGGGAATTTCCAAGAGAATGGTAAAGTTTGCAATACATCCTTTAAAAGGCATTTCACTGGACTAATGTTTCTCAAAACCCATTGTGGGAACCCTGGTCTATATTCATTAGAGCAGCCTCTTCCTGTTTTTAGTCCACAGCATTACACTTGTTTTTATGTTTAAACCATCTAATCTAGGAAAATCAGTTCCTGATCTCCCGGAACAACACACATGACTAGAACATGAAGAAAAATGTCCACCTTGTCTTTTGAGATCTGTTCAGCTGTGCACCTTTCTGGGGCATTTGAGGGGCAGTGTTCCTTGGTGCACTTTCCCAGAGGTCGAAGATCCGCAGAGGAGTAATCTGCTTCCAGCTAGAGAGAGTGGGTAGGCAGGGAGTGGAGACAGGTGTGCGACATCCCGCAGCAACCCCGCAAAGTGGCCAGGGCCCAGGATCTCACGGGCTCACACCCAGCTCCTGGACTCACTGCTTGTTGAGAGGGTATGATGGCATTAGTAACAACTTTACAGAGTGGTTTGAAGGATTAAAACAGTTACACACATGTGATGGTTAATTTTATGTGTCAATTTGAGCGGGCCACTGGTTGCCCGGGTTAAGCACTGTTTTTGAGCATGTCTGTGGGGGCTGTTTCCAGGTGAGATTGGCATCTGGATAGGTGGACTCAGTAGGCTGCCTTCCTTTACGGGGGTGGCCATCATCCTGTTCACTGAGGGCCTGAATGGAGCAAAAGGCAGAGCACAGAGGAATTCGTCGCTTCTTTCCTGCCCATGAACTCAGACATCCCATCTCATCTTCTCCTGCCATTGAACTTGGGTAAACATCATTGGCTCCCCCAAGTTGTCAGTCCTTCAGCTTTTCTGGGTCTCTAGCTTGTGAGCCAAAGGGGGCGTGTGTGTGTATGTGTGTGTGTGTGTGTGTGTGTGTGTGTGGTGTGTATTAATATCAGCTATTGGTGCTGTTTCTCTGGAGAACCCTCACAAAGCAGATTGAGTACCCTGTACAGTATTAATATATGAATAGACACAGTAAACATTAACAATTGTCATTTGGGTGATGTGGAATAAGAAGAAAAAATATCTCCCAGATAAAACCTTATTGGCAAAGTTTGCACAAAGGCTCCTCACTCATTAAGTTGATATTCCAGGAATAGAATACATTTCACTTCATTTTAACACGGTTTCTCCCTGGACTTCTGTGGAACAATGCTCCCTTCTGGTCAAGTGCTGCCATCTTTCCTTCTCTTAGAATCTAGTCTGTCCTGCCTTCCTGCCAATATTTATTGTGTTATATTCTAGAATAGAGAATGTCTAGTTCTAGATCATGAGGGAGTGAAGATGAATGCCACAATGTGGAACTAAAATTCCCTGTGGTCCAGAGGAGCAGAGCGGGAGAGAGACAAGGACACATACAACTGATGCCCATTGGGAAAGTATTACACTGAGGGTTCAGCTGGAAGGATCTGGCCATCGCCCTGACATGCAAGAGGCCCTCATTACATTTCAATTGAATGAAGGAATGAGTGAACAAAGGAATCTAATTTGCACTTGATGTGAAAGAGGTTGTCTGGTTTGTAGGGCATAATATTTGTGAGATATTAATTCACATTTTCTCCCTGCATCCTTCTTTTTGCTGCATTTCAAGTGGGATTTTGGAGTTTGGAACCCTTTATCCCAGAGAGTTTTCAAGGAGAAAAACAGAAGCAGCCTGGAAAAGCTTGTGGCTGTCGAGGGTGGGGAACTGGGGGGACTGCCCCCACTGCCGAGACAGCCCAGGGTGTCCAGGAGGCAGGCTGGAGAGGAGAGAGGCATAGCAGGGTGGTCTGTGGGCTGCAAGTGGCACTCAGACCTCAGAAGAGGTGGCAGGGGACACACATGGGGAGTCTGGCATGGTGGGCCCTGGGGTCCTGTGGCCTGAGCATGCTGCCAAAGCAGAAAGCTGAGGACTTCAGGGATGCTGTGGGCCTGGACGATGCTATGCTGTCAGAGACACCTAGGATACAAGTGTCCTGAAGGCAGATCCACTCTGGAGGTGGAGAACATCCTGTTCAGGACTCAAGTGACATTCCCTGCTGGCTTGAGGGGATAGGACTCATAACAGGAAGGAGGTGGTTTTAAAGAACATTAAAACTATATATATATATATATATATATATTTCTTGCACCTTATAAAATTGTAGCCTATTTCCCTTCCCTGAACAAACATACACCATCTTGAGGCTTGCTTACCCTTTTACAATGGCCAGTTGAGGTTTTTGATTCCAAAGGTTTTCTTCCTAAGGTTAGTCATGCACAAGCTGAGGACAAATGGGACTGTGAAATTGACTTGAGTTGAATAGAACCAGAGACAAGCTGGAGAAGGAGGGGAAGAGAACTTCCTTCCTGTCTTCTTTGCTCCTGCTAAAAAATTATAGAGATTACTCTAAGGAGATAAAGAGATTACTTGAAGTTCTCCTATTCCTCCAGCCCCTGTGGCTCTCCAGAATTTTCTTGAGAGAGGGCCAAGCTGCCTCTGCTTGAACATTTCCATTTTGGCCAGTTCCTATCTGCTCAGTCTGTTATCCCAGATCCTCAACATCCAGAACTGCAAGATGAGTTCCTTCAAACACTGGTCTATACCTCCTACCCCTTTAAAATCTTCAATTCCTAGTACAGCCAACTAGAGCTGTCACTACTGCAAAACAGAAGCCAAATAGGTTATGTGAACATCTTAGAGACACTGCATGTCCCTCATTTTCAGCATTTACTTGGGGTACTATGTTCCTGCGTTTACTCAGGTCTCCAGTGACCCAGCACACAGATTTGTTTCAGCTTGATGAAGTGCACAGTCATAGGACAAGAAGGAGAGAAACCAGGAGAAGAACAGTGGAAGGAACATGAACATGTTTTAAATACTTTAACTTGCCCTTAAAGTTTCACATGGAGAAAAGATGTAATTTAAAAAATAATTACAGAAATACTGACAGAAATGTAGAAGTAATGCATGGATGTGAGGTATCAGGGTTTACTGCACTTGGGGCAGGCAGCTGAATACCTTTGACGTTTTCATTAGATATTGCGGAGTTACATCAAAGATAAACTCACTGAAGTCAATAATGGAGAACCAATTACTAATAAATGTCCAAAGTCGTCACTCCTAAACAAAAAGAAGCCAAAACAGAAATTTCTGAATTTCTATAAAAGAATGACAAGGAGAACACTTCAATAGCAAAATGTACAAGACAAGAAAGCTACACTCAGAGAAGAATTGATTGGTTTAAGAATCTGCCTTTGAGAAATAAAATAAAAATGAACCAATTATTCACTTAAGGAAATTAGAAAAAGTATAATTCTTATAAAAAAGAGCAACTAGGAAGAATAAATACATAGATGAAAGGTGAAAAATAAAATAGATGGCAAAAAGAGTGGTTGAAGTAATTAGTAAATAAATAACTTGTTTCTTTGAAAGAACAAAATAGATAAATCTTGTGAGACTGATTAAAAGGAGAAAAGAAGAAAATTATAGAAAATTAGAAATGAGAAAAGAGAAATAACTACAAATACAGATGAAATTAAATACATAAATTATGAACCACTGTCACTCTGTGAATAATGCATTCAACACATTTGAATGCATTATTTCCTATATAAGTGTACAATCAACTGAACATAAAAAGAAGTGAAAAATTTGCATACACTGATCACCAGAGAAGACAGTAAAAAAAACTGCTCAAAAATAAACTGTTAAACCCTCAAAAAACTGGATATAGAAGGGAGATACCGCAACATAATAGAAGCCACATACAAAAGACCCATAGATAGTATCATACTGAATGGGGAAAAAACTGAAAGCCCTTCCTCTAAGATCTGGAACATGATAAGGATGCCCACTTTCACCACTGTTATTCAACATAGTACTGGAAGTCCTAGCTAGAGCAATCAAACAAAAAAATGAAGGGCATCCAAAATTGGAAATAAATAAGTCAAATTATCTTTATTTGCAAATGATATGATCTTATGTTTGGAAAAACCTAAAGACTCCACCAAAAAAAACAGAATTGATAAACAAATTCAGTAAAGTTGCAGGATACAAAATAAACATACAAAAATAAGTCGCATTTCTGTATGCCAACAGCGAACAATGTAAAAAATAATTCAGAAAAGTAATCCCATTTACAGTAGGCAGAAATAAAATTATAATAAATTCCTAGGAATTAACCAAAGAAGTCAAAGATCTCTATAATAAAAACTATAAAATACTAATGAAAGAAATTGAAAAGGACACCAAAAACAAAGATATTCCATGTTTATAGATTAGAAGAATCAATATTGTTAAAATGTCCATACTATCCAAACAATCTATGGATTCAATGCAATCCCTATCAGAATATCAATGACATTCTTCACAGAAATAGAAAAAACATCCTAAAATTTATATGGAACCACAAAAGACCCAGAATAGCCAAGGCTATCCTAAGCAAAATGAACAAAACTAAAGGAATCACATTACCTGACTTCAAATGATACTGCAGAGCTATAGTAACCAAAACAGCATGGCACTGCCATAAAAACAGACACATAGCCCAATGGAATAGAACAGAGAATGCAGAAACAAATTTATACACCTAGAGTGAACTCATTTTCAACAAAGGTGCCAAGAACATACACTGGGGAAAAGACAGTCTCTTCAATAAATGGTGCTGGGAACACTAGATAGCTATATGCAGAAAAATGAAACTTGACCCCTATCTCTTGCCATACAGAAGAATCAAATCAAAATGGATTAAAGACGTAAATCTAAGACCTCAAACTATGAAACTACTACAAGAAAACGTTGGGGAAAATCTCCAGGACATTGGTCTGGGCAAATATTTCTCTGGCAATACCCCACAAGCACAGGTAACCAAGGCAAAAACGGACAAATAGAATCACATCAAGTTAAAAAGCTTCCGCACAGCAAAGAAAACAATCAACAAAATGAAGAGACAACCCACAGAATGGGAAAAGTATTCGCAAACTACCCATCTGACAAGAGATTAATAACCAGAATATACAAAAAAACTCAAACAGCTCTATAGGAAAAAAAATTTAATGACCCAATAAAAAAATGGGCAAAAGATTTGAATAGACATTTCTGAAAAGAAGACATATACATTGCAAGCAGGCATATGAAAAGGTGCTCAACATCACTGATCATCAGAGAAATGCAAATCAAAACTACAATGAGATATCATCTCACCCCAGTTAAAATGGCTTACTTCCAAAAGACAGGCAACCACAAATGCTGGTGAGGCTGTGGAGAAAAGGGGACCCTTGTACACTGTTGGTGGGAATGTAAATTAGAATGACCACTAAGGAGAACCATTTGGAGGTTTCTCAAAAAACTTAAAATAGAGCTACCATATAAACTAACAATCCCATTGCTGGGTATATACCCAAAAGAAAGGAAATCAGTATATCAAAGAGATATCTGCACTCTCATGTTTGTTGAGCACTGTTCAAAATAGCTAAAATTTAGAAGAAACCGACATGTCTATTAACAGATGAATGAATAAAGAAAATGTGTTACTTATACATGATAGAGTACTATTCAGCCATAAAATAGAATGAGATTCCATCATTTGCGATAACATGGATGCAACTGGAGGTCATTAATGTTAAGTGAAATAAGCCAGACACAGAAAGACAAACATCACGTGTTCTCACTTATCCATGGGATCTAAAAATCAAAACAATTGAACTCACGGACATACAGAGTGAAAGCATAGTTACCAGAGGCTGGAAAGGGTAGTGGGGGTTTGAGGGAGAAGGTGGAGATGGTAAATGGATACCAAAAAATGAAAGAATGAATAAACCTACTACTTGATAGCACAACAGGGTGACTACTGTAGTCAATAATAACGTAATTGTACATTTAAAAATAAGTAATAACCAGAAGAGTATAATTGGATTGTTTGTAACACAAAGGATTAAATACCTGAGGGGATGGCTACCCCATTTTCCATGATTATTATGCAGTGCATGCCTGTATCAAACATCTCATGTATCCCATAAACATATACACCTGTGTACCCACAAAAATTAAAAATTAAAAAAAAATTTAAAATCCACCATTAGTGCCCAAAAATCAGATGTTTCATGTATTTTCCCTAATCCTGTAAGGGCAGATAATGTCAGTGTTTATTTCAGGCCATAATGAAAATATGGAAAGCTTCTCAATCCTTTTCAAAAACATTTTTAGAGACTGAGTCTCCCTCTGTCACCCAGGCTGGAGTACAATGGTGCAGTCCTAGTACACTGCAGCCTCCAATGCCTGAGCTCAATGAACCTGTCCCACCTCAGCCTCCCAAATAGCTGGGACTACAGGTGCACATCACCATACCCAGCTAAAATTTTTAAATGTTTTATATTTTATTTTGTAGCCTCACTATGCTTGTCCAGGCTGATCTCAAACTCCTGGGCTCAAGAAATTCTCCTGCTTCAGCCTCTCAAAGTGCTGTGATTACCGGTATAAGCCACAGAGCCTGGTCTTCTCAATTCTTTTATAAAGCCGTAATAATTTTGATGCTGGTAAGTACTGATAAAGGAAGTGTATTATTAGTCCATTCTCCCATTGCCATAAAGAAATACCTGGCACTAGGTAATTTATAAAGAAAAGAGGTTTAATTGGCTCACAGTTCTGCAGGCTGTACAGGAAGCATAGTGGCTTCTGCTTGACTTCTGAGGAGGCCACAGGAAATGTACAATCATGTCGGAAGGTGAAGGGGGAGCCAGGAAGTACTTAACATGGCCAGAGCAAGAGGAAGAGAGAGCAGGGAGGTGACACACACTTTTAAACAACCAGATCTCATGAGAATTCACTATCATGAAAACACCACCAAAGGGAAAAATCTGCCCCCAAGATCCAATCACCTGCACCAGGCCCCACCTCCAACATTGAGGATTACAATTTGTCATGAGATTTGGGTGGGGACACAATTCCAAACCATATCACAAAGTTTAAAAGAAAAACCAAACTGGCAGGTCATTCCATTTGGTCATATTGTTTTATTTCCTGTATCCACTGCTAGATTTCATTTGCTGATATTTAATTTAGAATGTTTACATTTGTATTCCAACAAACACACATACGTTGAGACTAAGGAACACTTACTGTCCTGCTGGAAGGAAGGGTCTTTGTAAACGAAAGCCCATTGGAATGGATTTTGATGCACCCTCACATAGAAATCAAAGCAGACAGCAGAAGACAACCTGGATTTCCAGTTGCCATCTCTGTAAGAAGTCAGGAACAGTGGACCTTGGTCAGGAAGTGTAAGAATGATGTATAAATAATCATCTTTAAAACTTCTACTGTGTTATTTGAGTTGCTCTCGCTCTACCTCTCCACATATTTGCATTAAATGCTTTAAAAAGAAGAGAGCCTTAATGCTTGTCCTCAGGGACAGCAAAACAAGGCAAGACCTGGGAAAACAGCAACCTCCCTGGCACCCAGGCCTGGGGAGGTGAGAATTGCTAGTGTGAGTTGTGAGTGGGCTCAACAGTTGAGTAGAGTAGTTGAGGAGAGGGTCTTGATTCCGTGTCATAAGGCACAAGATCTAGGAAGTTCACATCATTTGCTTCTCTCAAGTTCAGGGAAGGTGTCTCTCTCCTCACCTGATTAGCCCTTGATAGAATTTGGATATTTGTCCCCATCCAAATCTGCTGTTGAGTTGTAATCCCCAATGCTGGAGGTGGGCCTGGTGAGAGGTGTTTGGATCATGGGAGCGGATCCCTCATGGTTTGGTGCTTGCTGTCTGATAGTGATTCTGATTGCAGCATGTGGGCCAGGTGCGGTGGCTCACCCCTGTAATCCCAGCACTTTGGGAGGCTGAGGAGGGCGGATCACGACGTCAGGAGATTAAGACCATCCTGGCTAATGCGATGAAAACCCGTCTCTACTACAAATACAAAAACTTAGCCTGGCATGGTGGCGGGCGCCTGTAGTTCCAGCTACTCAGGAGGCTGAGGCAGGAGAAGGGCGTGAACCCTAGGAGGCAGAGCTTGCAGTGAGCCAAGATCGCGCCACTGCATTCCAGCAGCCTGGGCGACAGAGCAAGACTCCGTCTTAAAAAAAAAAAAAGAAAAAGAAAGAAAGAAAGAAGTATGTGGCGCCTCCCCCTCACTTTCTCTCTGTTGCTCTTGCTTTCACCATGTGATGTGCCTGCCCCCACTTCACCTTCTGCCATGATTGGAAGCCTCTTGAGGCTTCCCCCAGAAGCAGATGCTGCTATGCTTCCTGTACAGCCTGCAGAATCGTGAGCCAATTAAACCTCTTTTCTTATGAATTACCCAGTTCCAGATATTTCTATATAGGAAAACACGAATAGACTAATACACTCTATTAGCCAAGGGACTAATTACCTTCAACAACATTACCTACCTTGTCATTTCCTTCAACAGTATTATCCACATCTGTCATTGTGTCTACATCTGTCACCATCTTTTTTCCATCTGCACTTCCCATTAACTCCTCCTACCCCTCAAAGACTCACCTCTCCATGAAATGGCTCTAAAATCCTATTAAATTCATGAGGCACTTTAAAATTCTTATCTTCCGTATCTTTGCTGTATTTTCTGCAACTTTTTTTTTTTTTTTCTTTTGAGACAGGGTCTCACACTCTGTCACCCAGGCTGGAGTGTCGTGTAATCAGGGCTCACTGCAGCCTCGACCTCCTGGGCCCAAGTGATCCTCCCACCTCAGCTTTCCAAGTAGCTGGGATTACAGGCACTTGCCACCATGCCCACCTAGTTAAAAAAAATTTTTTGTGTGGAGATCGGGTCTTACTATGTTGCTCAGGCTGGTCTTGAACTCCTGGGCTCAACTAATCCTCCCAGCCTGGCTTCCCAAATTGCTGGGATTACAGAAAACATGGGGTTTCTAACAATGATGTCTTTGGCCATTTCCACTTCCCACTGCCTATGAGCTCTTAAACCTTCATTCAAGGCTTATCACAATCTGGAGTCCCAACTTGGGCAGGTCGACTTTGGACTTTTGTTTCCTCATCTATCAAATCAAAGAAGCAGATTCTCATCACTTTTTCTTCTGGCTCAAAATTACATTTCTAAGCCTTCCCTGGTCCTTCTCAGCTGGAACCCATCTTCCTCCTCTGAATATGGGTCAAAGGTTCTTTGTACCTATCACTATCGCATCAATTCATCCAAGAAATCATTTGCACATCCCCTGTATGTTGGGAGTTGTGTCAGAGGAAGAAGAGGGAAAGAGATAGACCTGGCCCCTGCCACCAAGAGCAGATATCCACAAGACAGACCTGCCCCCTGCTACCGGTGTGTGTACATGCAGTTCAAGCTCTTATGAGATACTTCCTTTAAGAGCCACAGCTAGCTACGTATCCCGTTAGGGCTTTGTACAAAGTGGGTACAAAGAAGGGTTTGCCAAAAGCATGAAAAGCCCTTATGCACCTAACTGTTACCTGCTCACCTGACTATGCTCTTGGGGCCAGTAGGAAGATCCCCCGGGAAGGAGATGTGGCTGGGCACTTTCCCCAAACACTGCCTATTTTAACACTAGTGGGGAAAGACTTCAGATTCTCAATAAGGGGAAAAACAAGCTTCGTAAAGGACAGGCCCTTTGTTTTTAGGCACTGGAGTGAGATTTTAAATAGTGGTACTTTTCACTTCAGATAGAGGATTCAAGTTTATTTATTTTTCTTTCTTTCTTTCTTTTTTTTTTTGCTTAAGTAAAGCCAGATGCTAAGCAAGATATGAATCATATGGAAAGCTTTTAAAGGTGGTGAGGACAAATGATCACTTTGGTTCAAATCACTAAAGTACTCAAAGAATGCTCACACTGAAGCATCAGGAATGCAAACATGATAAAAAATTTAAAAGTACCCTTATGAGAAAACATTTTAAAAATGGCAATGACGGTAAGCTGGTCAGGTTCTACCACAGACTGTTGGGTCTGCGGCTTCTTATCGGGAGTTTTCTCACAAGAAGTTTTCAAACAGCAAAACCAAAATGATTCCGGGAACTACAGTGTTGAACACTCTTCAGTAAGTAGAGTCTCTGAACCGGAACAACCTGCCATGGCACACACATTTTGCTTCATTCATGCTTCCAGTGATTCCTCTTGCGAGCTTTTTCTGTGCATTTGGCCTAGAAGGACAGTTTGGGGTTGACAATGATGGTACTGTTGAACCCAAGAGATTCCATGTTCTAAGGGGTTCTCAGGGCCTGCTGAGATGTGTTCCATCAGCAGAGAAACCATGATGTGGCACTCAGCAGATTCAGGTTCCCAGGAAACTCAAGGTAAACCCAAAGGTTTATTTGGGACATCAACCATTTTAGGGTTGGAAGACACAGGAGGATACAAATGATTGCTGCAATACACAAAAGTTTTATTTTTGACTTCCTTCTTCTTTTCTGAAGGCAAAATAAAATAGAACTGAACATCAATGAATTTTGTACAACAAAAACAGCTTTTAATATGGAATAGTCCATGAACATTTTAAAATCTCGGAATGGCTTCCCTTTTTCAAAGTCATGCTTTCTTGCGGTCCACGAGGAGTTGGCACGGAGGAGACAGTGGCAGCAGTGGGTGAGGTGACTGGAGGACAGGGCTTCTCTCAGATCCGTGTTAGCTGGTGCCACAGACTGGATGGGAGGATGCTCTCCACTTTCTCCATGACAAAGTTTAAGGGGGCAAACAAAGTGCTGAGGAACTGCAAGAAACCAGACAGACACAGAAGTCAGCAGAAACCTTGTTCAAGACTATAAAACAAACCTCTCCACCCACTCTTGCAGCTTAAGTCACTGCATTACGAAAGTCTCAAAAGGCAACCATTTCATCTTTATGTTTACAGGAAACATCAGCTGATGGTCAAACCTGCATTCCAGTCCTTGGCCCCAGCACTGTTAGATAAGGGGGAGAAGTGTCAGCTGACAGCCCCCTCACTCCCCTGACAGGTGGCCCACAGTCCTGAGGTCTTCCTGCTAGTCTTTAGCATCTGCTGGCTGCCATGCAGATGACTGGTGTCGTCAAACAGGAATGACAGATTGGTGGCAAGTGGGCACAAGAGTTAAAAAGATGGTGACAACTTAGACCAGCTGCTCATCTAGCTGGGCGTACAGCTCACTTTCAATGGAAAAGGCAATTTTAAAGGTCAAGTGTGTTGTGTATGAATTTCTTTGCGATTCCACTGCCTCCCAAATAGCAGCCTGGGATCCTGTCTGAGCCATGTGTTTAGCAGCATGCCTGGGACCCTGGGAGAAGGCGGCAAACTGGCTATTCCATGGAGGACAGATCCTTGTTAAGAGGAGTTGTTCCAAGTGCACCTCTGGGAACTCTTTCATTTGGTTACTAAATTCCTTTCTGCTTTTCATGTAGAGAATAAAGCTCATTAGCTATCTTTTAAGAAAGCCAAGTGCTTCACGTGAGACTCTTTTTAAAATATTATCAAATCCATTCTAATTCTGTTCTTGTGAAGAATCAGCTTCACTCCACACCCCATCCAGCATCTGGCAGAAGAGGTGCCCTACCCATCGGGGAAGAGAGAGTGGTTGGGATGGTTTCATTGCCCTCTCTCTGCTCAGAACCCAGGTATTGTCTCACTGGGGTTCAACACCTGGTTCCTTTTCTGTGGAGCCCTTTGTCCTAAGCCCTTGTCCATTACACAGCACCATCCATACTACCAAGAATTTCTCATAGAAATGTAGTGCAATGTGTGTGTATATATGCAGAGGGGATCACAGTTCTGAGGTCAAGCAAGTTTAGTACATTTAATGAAGTTAAATCAGGCTCCTTTACTAGGTATACGTTCCGTGGACTGTGGGTCTTTGAAAAGAGGTATGGTGGGCAAGTTTCCCAAACTTGCTAACCCAGAATCTTTCCTGTTGTTTTGTTTTGTTTTTTGGACCCGTAGAACGGGTCCAAAACCAGTTTCACACTGAGAAGGCCCGCAACACATTATATAGCCAGATCATCAAATGCGAGATCCATAAAATGGAAAATCAAGACACCATAAAATTTGGGATCCTTCTCCAACCTGTGTTTTACACCAATTAAATGTATTTATTTAGTAAGGCAATTAAGTGCTGGGTGAAATATAAAGGGGTGTGGGACAAAACTAAACTCCCACTGTCAGGACGCTCAAAGCCCAGTGAAGGAGGGGGCCATGAAGATCTGGACAGAGCAAACTAATAACCAGATAGGCTATGATGGCAATCAGGATAGAGGCCCAAACAAAGCACTGGGACTGGAAAAGGGAGAGAATCCATTCTGTTGAAAGCAGCAGGAATACTTTTGAGAATGAGGCAAGTAAAACGGACTCCAGTGGATGCTTGGAATATGAAGAGAGAGAGATGGGGTAAGGATGGTAAAGAAATAGGAGCAGGGTGGGCCCTGCAGGCTCAGTAAACAGCCAGAAGAGAAATGGAAAAGCAACCGTATCACCAGAAGGTAGTAAATGGTTCAGTTTAGCTAGGACAGTTAGAAGAAGTAGAGTTCAAAAGTGGCTAGAAGGATACTGGGGAGGGTCCTGTGTGCCAGGCTGGGTCTGCAGTTAAGAAACAGACAGCCATGTCAGTGCTTCAGCAAAGAGGAGACGGTGCCATCCTCAAGCGGGTGCCAGGTACATGGCAGTTTCTGATAACCTTCTGAAATTATCCTTTGTTGAGTGCATAGAACCACCCTATGGAATAGATGGCCTATCCTTTTCAGTTTAGAGCTGGCTGGACTGGGTGCACCCACGAATGCAGTTGGAAGGCATCATGGGAGATAATGGGCCTGGGAATGAGGCATTACTGCCCAATTACTCTGAAAGCATTTGTAAAATCCTAGTTATAAAAGAATAATATGGAGCAAGTCTACTGATTGCCTTCACCCAACGTGATACGAAATACACACATAATATGTGTACATACATAATTATATATGTCTGCGTATGTGTATATCTACATACACAGACACATATATAATCAGAGACCACCAAGGCTCCACAAACCACAGCATCTGTCTATAATGCTCAACTCCATCAAGAGGAGTTAAAGTGTTATAGTGGTCTGGATAAACCAGAGATTCTGACAGGTGGTAGAAGATAGGGCTTAATAAACAAGGTGATATTGCTGGCAAAGTTATATCCTGAAGACTTGGCCAAAAACAGATTTAGAACTGTTGAAGTTGTGGTTGAGTGGGGAAGGAACTGCTGAATATTGAGCCACTGCAGCCATGGAGCTGTTGCAACTGCTGAACATGAGCCAGCACAGCTAGGTAACAGGCATCGCTCCAAGTCTGTACTCTGGGTGATTCACACACACTAAAATGTGCGGACCTCAGGGAGCCACACCTTGAGCTGCAGAATGAATGGAGATGTTACAATGTTGGCTTAAAATAAAGGTCTTTTTTGTTTTTTATTTGTTTGCTTTGTTTTGGGCACTAACCTGACTTGGATAAAAAGCACAAAAGTGAGGCCTCTGAAAATCAGGAGGACAGCTTCATCCTGTTTGATGTCCAAAAATGCTCCCTTTTCCCCATGCTGCACAGCAAAGTACAGTGGTCCCTTCTTTCCTGGATGACACCTGCCCTTCTCAACAAGGTTCCACAAGAATACTAAGCCCCAACGCCTCCAACATATAGAATAATTCTCTTCTATCCCTCCTATCTAGAATGCTCCATCCTTGCGAGAATTCACAAAGACTCGCTTGAACTTTTTCCTAGAGGGCCTAACTTACTCTCTCAAAAACCCCAGTTGAGATGTGCTTCCTTCATTATTAAGCCACCTTCCCCCACAGCATGCCTTCCATCGCATACCTGCAAGGAGGCAGCAGGCAATGTAATGAGGTGTCTGAAGTTGCTAAACCCTTCCACTTTGTAACCAAATAAAGGCCAGTGGCTCTATCAGGAGATATTTTTAAAAATGTCTGGAGGTACATGACTGGCTTGGGATGCTCAGTTGTATTTCTGAGCATGTTTGAAAATAAGTCAGTATTTTTTAGCTGGAGACCCAACCAATACACAAGGAGAAACAGCAGTTTTCACTTGACTTAAGGGGCACTTTACTGCTGAAAAGTTAAGTCTGAATGAGCAACACCAAGAAAACCTGGAACGGCCTATTTATCTCGATGTCTAAAACTGTCCAGAGGGCAAAGATACATGGTCAAATCTTTAACCAAAATGCCCCAGGATTCAATGAGTGTCTCGTGGTGAGAAAATGCAACTGAACTAGTAAAAAAAGAGAATGACACTTCAATTGCCTGATCTTCCCTTTCCTGAAACACCATCACTTAGAAGGTCACGGCTCCCAACAGGCTTCATTAACATTCAAAACGCCTCCGCTTATCTGAATAACTTCCAGGTGCCCTACTGCAATCAGACAATTGACATTTCACGGTAATCAATATCAGGCTTCAAAGAGGTCGAGGCCTATAAGTGACGATGAGAGTCAGAAATCAGGAGTCTCAGTCTCAGGGAAGGAGAGACACTAGAGAAGGAAAGACAGAGGGGTCAGAATCCTGACCTTCCCACATTCTGTGAGGAGGTGGGTTTGGAATGATAACGTAGTTATATGTGCAAGCTTATCTTTGTAACTAAACATTCTAGGAAGAGTTAGTCCTAAATCACTGAGGTAGATTAGATTAGGGGGAAATGCCAGTGGAAGCTGCTCCTTCCACTATTTCCCAGTGGTTCACGCTTCCCTGTGGGCTTCCTTATGGGCCGCACATCATGGTCACCATGTAAACACGCTGGAGAGTTCCCAAGCCCACAGCTGGGGGTGGCAGTGCAATCTCTCTGCATCTACTAAAGGTCATCGTCCCAGGGACATTATCTCAGGAAAGGACTGAGAAAATCACTTTCACAAGCTGCAAATGGTCGCAGGCAGCCTCTAGGGCAGTTGTGATAACCTGCGGGGTGTGGGGTGCGGGGTGGGTGTGGGGTGGGAGCTTCGGGAGGGGCCTAATGACCAGGGTGAAGATGCAGAGAAGACTCTGGGGGCAGGTTGAGGAGGCGGAGGGAGAAGGGGCTTGTCTCATTCAGGCCATCCATCTTCCTTCCCCACACAGTCTCTACAGACATTTTATGAAGGGCAAGATAAATGTGATTCTCCAGACAGAGGTTGAAATGCAAACTTATCTAAAGTACATTTGAAAACTATGGGGAGCTGACCAAACTACCACACCTTGGTAGAGCAGAAAATATGAGGATCCTAAAGGCAGATTTATATTTTATTCAATCATTTGATGCTATACTCAAAAACCAAAGCTCTGAAAACATGAAATGAAGCGAGTGGTGTCCTGTCCCGCATCCGTAATGAACACCCCTCTGCTACACTCTGGAAGCACAGCTGTATGGCCAGTCCTAGAGAACACCCAGTTGTATTCTAGTTGCTGTCCTTCCCTCTGCATTCCCAATCCCCTTGCTGGTTAAAGCAGGCTCAGGCAATTATTCATTCCATTCAATAGAGTGGTTGTACAGCTATGTCACCAGGGGAGCGCTTGACAACTGAGTTGCCCATGCTGACCCCAGACCAAGAAAGTTCGGGTTGTGGGGACAGGCCTCAGTAGCTTTTAAGTTTCTCGATGATTCCAAGGTACAGCCAGGGAAACCACTGATTCCTGAAAAGCTTCCACCTGAACAGCTCTGACGGCACACCATGCAGCTGCAAGTGGCTGCTTCAAGGTTCAGCTTTCCAAGCAGTGTCCCTGGAAGGAGAGAGTAAAATGCCCTCAATCTCTATCCTCAGAATCTGCTGGGGGCTTTGTGAAAAATACAGATTCCTCCTGCTAATACTCAAGATTTTGGATTTCTGGTGGTGCGGCCAGGTGAATATGTAGACTGGAGGCTGGGAATCTCTATTGATTCCAAACTCCCACCAAGTGCTATTACAGTTAGTTTAATGAGGAATACTGGACTAATGACATATTTTTACAAATATGCTCTAAAAATATTTAATAGAAAACATGAAAGACCAATAATTGTTTAATGTAAATATATTCTTATTTTAAATTTTACTAAGTCACACTCAGAATTTTGGCAACTGCTTTTACTCAGAGATTGGCTAGGGAGTAGAAGAAAATAACAAGTAGTATAGGTCCATAAACTAAGGAACATCCAAGGCAGCAATATGGGTGATAATGGGTGTAGAAATCATGTCATGCACAGAAGACTTAAGGAAATGCGAGATATTCTACCTGGAGGAAAAAGCAGGTAGTTGGTTAGAGGTGGCCATTAATTAGTGAGCTGTCCTAAGAATTTGCAGGAGGAAGGAGGGCTGTTTGGTGTACCCTCAGTATAGAATAGGAATAAGTGGGAACCAAAGGGAGGCAGATTTTTACAGTACAAGGAAAAGTTGAGTCATCCAATAATCAAATGGGCTTTAATGTTTATAAATATGTGAGCGCCCCATCACTGAAAGTATTCAAGATGAGTCTAGGTGAACCCCACTCAGGGTTGCTGTTAAAGGTAATTTGCTTCAGGTCCCTTTCAACTCTAAGAGGCTATGATTATAAGCATACAAGAAGAAAAAAAAATGCTAAGCTGTATCTGCTTTTTCCATTGATTCTTTCTGCAGAGACCACTACCATTTATTATTTAATAACCATTTATTGAAAACCTCCTATGTGCAAGGCACTGTGCAAAGCCTTGGGGATACAGAGATAAGGAAGACACCGTCCTGCTCTCAAGGAGCTCACATTCTAAATGGGACAGACAAGTTTTCAACAATTATAATACGGTACAAGAAATGTGAGAATATACATATTCATGGAATACTGCGGGATCATAGAGGAGAGACACCTAACTCAGCTTAGAAGAACTTTAAAGAAAGCTGAGCATAAAAGAACGAAGAGGCATTAGTAGAGTGGATGAGCAGGGTGGTGACAGTGAAGGGCATACCACGTACAGCAAACAGCACGTGCAAAGGCGCAGAAATGTGCAAGAGCCTGGTGCATCTGGGAATGGTGAGTGATCCATTATGGCTGAGGAGCAGTGACTGTGCAAGAGTTGGGAGAGCTAAGGCTGAGAGGTAAGCAAGGGCCAGATCATAAAGAGCCTTTGGATGCCATGCTGAACAACTGGGACTTGATCCTGAAGTCAGTGAGAAACCACTGGAGAAATGTAAGCAGGGAAGTGACATGCTCACACGTGCAATTCAGAAAGACCATTCTTGTATCAGCATAAAAGAAAGACTGGTGGAGGATAAGATAGGAAGCAAGGAGACCAGTTAAGACTATGGCAGGAGTTCAGGCAAGAAATAACTAGGACCTAGACTAAGAGGGATGCTTTGGGAAAAGGAGGGAAAGAAGAGGTGAATCACATTTACTGAAGGCCTAGTTGCTTAGGAGGTTAGAACTGATGGATTGTGAAGGCCGAGACAGATGGGATGTGGGGAGTGAGAGAGGGAAGAGTTTGGAAGGGCTGCTGAGTTTCTGGCTTGAGCAACAGGGTAGATGGCAGAGGTCAGGAATACGGGAGGAGGAGCAGTTTTGGTAAGAGGAGTGATGCAGTGGGGTAAGAGGAGTGATGAGTTCAGTTTTGGAGATGTTGAGATTGAGGTGCCGGAGGGATTTCCAGTTCATCTTCAACACGCATGAAAATACTCTTGCAATTCCAGTCCCTGAACTCTGCCGAGCAGAAAATGTCACTCATCTGGAAACGGATTAAATCAACCCAGCCAAGTTAGAAATCGTCCTTTCTGATTGCACTTGCCTTGAAATCTGAATGGAGTTCCAGGGAAGCAATTGATACTCTTTTCCTTATTCCTTCTGTTTGAAACTCATCTGTGGCAAGATCAGTAAGCTTATCCTCAACTGCATGTGCAGGTTGAATGGTCAGTTTTCAACAAAGAAACAATGGTTCTTGGCTGTCAATGCAGATGGCTTTTCTTATTAAAGCTCCTCTCCTCAAGCTCCTTAAAGACGCTTAATGGATTTCCATATTTCTAAATGTCATTTCAGTTTATTTCTTAATAAGCCCTTCACACCCTCTGTTTATTCCTTAAACAAGCCAAGGGTTTGCAGCCTTTTAAAAAATTATTTAAATCATCTTTGAAAACGTAAATCTCATCCTTCACTAAGGAAAGACCCATGATATCCAAAGATTAGAAATAATGTCATTCAATTTACAGAAAACTGAATAATTTCCCACACATTTTTCATTTGCTAGGATTCCCCAAATCATTCCATCCTTTTGGACCTCCTGCATTTTTTGGAAACGGCTGAGAATTTGTGAAAAGAGGCAAGGCATGCAGTAACAACCTGCACTTTCTCATTTGACCCTTAGCGCTTTGATTCCATTGATGATCATGAAAATTAAATGGTGAGCAACGATCTTTGCAGGCTCCTATCCATTTCTGCAAGGCAACCCCATTTCTCTTATGCTGCTTCCCTTGGCTTTTCCCGTCCATTCCCCGAGGCCTCCCTCTAGGCAAACACTCACAGCTTTTGCGAAGACCCCCATAAGTTCCGGGAACTGATGTGTCAGGAGGGCCAGCATGGCTGTGAAGGAACATAATCCAGCAGTAAAGAGAATAAAGAAGGGAAGCTCCTTCTTTGGGTAAACTGAGACTTCATGGAAAGCTGTGGAGAAAACCAAAAGGAAAATATCAGGGCTGGAGTAAAATGCATTCTCAGGGAAGGTCTATATGGTGGCGCTGACTCCAGAGCTTGGGAAACAGTTGGAAGCCTATTGGAAATGAAAAAATAGCACACCTGACAAACCGTAGCCTAACATCTGACCCAGCCTTTGGAGGCCCATCTGCTGGTCACAAGTCTCCGTCCAGGCTTCAGCACTTTAAGTGGAGGCAGGAGGGGGCGAATTTGGGGGTGTCACCCCTTCATGGGAGGGAAGAGGAGCACCGCCTATGCCTAATGTATAGTATTTTTTTCTCAAAAGCAAACACAGCTAAAACAACGAAATTACTCAAATTACAAAACAGGTGTTCATTGTACAAAACCTGGAAAATCCAAAATCGAGTATACAGGGAAAAAAGGCGCCCCGTCTATATGTTTTCCTTCCTGTATTTTAAAAATCATTATAACGAGGTGATACTAGTTTCTCCTGTATTTTTTCCTGGCACTCTGTAAGGATGTCAGTGGAGGATGCCACCCTCATAGAGAGATATCCAGTGAGGACCTCACGTGTAGGTCTATTCAAACTGCAAGACGGGAAGGTCAAGGCTGCTAGGGTTATCTGGCACAATTGTAAGAGACTCTAGATGACAAATAACTTCCAACAACCATCAAAAAACAAGAAAAGCTGGTGCTCTTTAGAGCGCCTTCTATAACTTTTATATTATATTTCAAACATTGGGTTTGGGAAAACCAAAAAGCTGTGGTACAAAGATCAAGAGAATCGCCTCCTTCTCTGTGCTCATTATGATGCTGCCTGAGAGACTGCCTGGGTCGATGGGGCTGGCCTGCAGGAGGAGAAAGAGCCAAGTGCTGGGGGTGCTGCGGGAGAGGCTGTGAAACTGCACGTGAGAAACAGCCCATTCTAACCAAGAGGACCAGAGGGCTCCATGGTCCTCAGGGAATACAAGATCTAGAGGCCTTTCCTCTACCATTCAGCTCCTGTTCCTCAGAGTCCTCAACAGTAACCTACAAGGCTGAATACTGAGGGTGGAGGGAATCCAGGAGGAGCTCCATGCAGACAAACACGCCTACTATGTCCAGGTAGGTCAGCCTGCTGCGATTCAAACACATGGAGCAAGTGTGCTCAGGACCTCATGTGGCTATAATTATACTTTTAATGTGCAAATTATGGGTAGCACTTAAAACAACCTACCTTCTTCATATCCTCACCCTCAACATCCAACCAAAAAAGATTTTGGAGGGAGACCAGACTTGGAGCACTGCATTCAATTAATGTGAGCCATAGTTTTCCATTTCGGGCTTATAAAGATTATCCCTATAAGGTTTCTCTTAAGAACTGTAATCTTGTTCTAATAACTAATCTATCCCCATGGAAACTTAATTGGACTCGATTAAAACATTTAAAAACATTGTACTTTTCAGAAAACTGCCTTTCTTACCAGAAAACCAAAACTTAACAAGGATCTCCCTGAAGTGGGGAGTCAAAAGGTAAACTATGGGCCCACAGTGAGGATTTCTGACATCAAATCTAATGTGTGAGGCACCAGACTCCTTTCACAATCAAGCTCGAACAGTGAGGAACATATCACGGGGATCTCCCAGTTCCCTGGGTAACAAATCTCGCACTGGGTCTGGCTGGCAAGGAGGCAAGTGAGCACCTCCTGCTACCTCAATCTGATGACAGCCATTGAGTTCTGCACCCAGATCCCACTATGCTGGAGACTCATGACTGGCTGGATAATGCTGGTGTTGGAAATCTGGGAATTTACTATGCACCCAGGGCTCTAAGGTTACACTGTTCCTCTGGGGAAAGTACTTATATGTTACAGCTATAAGATATTGATATAACTGGGGCTGGTGAAAGGGCAGAGATGGCAGGAGAGAAGACAGAGAAGGGAGAAGAGCTGAAATTTGGAGCTTATTATCTGAGGGAGAAAAATAGATCCTAAGTCAGGGCCACATGAAGAACCTGACATGATCCTTGTACACAGTATGATTTGATAATAACCATTTAGCCTGAATTGTCAAAACACTGTTGTATTACAGCAAAGCAAAATAATATTTTCCACATGTGGTGTGGGTCGTTAGACTGCTAGCAGTGTAAGGTAGTGGAGGGCAGGGCTTTCCTTTGTGTGCTTTCATACAGTGCTGAGGCTGCACGTGTGCTCTGCACATGGTACTCTGAGCCACTGCATGCAACCCACGAGGTGCTCATGGGAAATCCCTCTGGCCAGAGCACAGCCTCACCACAGAGCATACTGCCCTACCCCACAACTCTACCTCTGGCCATGGTGCCAGCTTCCTGGTACTGCCTGCCCGCCCATGACTCATGAGCAGCTCCCTCTCGGTCAGCAGCTCTTCTTCAAACTCCAGTCTGTGCAGACCACATCTGTCCTGCGGAGCAGCCCAGGCAGAACCCTCACAATGGACCGGCCCAGCACATACCCGCTCAAACCAGGGGTCTCTGTGCTCAGGCCCATCAGTACATAGGGTTTCTTCAGCTACATTTCAATCGTTTGGCGTTTTTCCCTTTGATAAATTTGGAGAGACTTGGAGGAACAGGAAGCCAAACCCACTCACATAACTCACTTGAATACATATGCTATTAAACAAGGACAGGGGTTTGGAGAAAAGTAATAAAAGACAAGGAACATTCTAAACACTGATATTCCCACCTCTTCCAATCCCCACCTTTCGCCACACACCCTCACTGGCTGAAGAGAGGTGAGACTTACATGGAAGCAGCTCTCGGTCTGCTGTTTCTGTACAGATTGGGTAAGGATAAAATAGGTGCCCCTTTTCCAAGGGATAAGGGATCATCCGAAAAGCTGAAAGGGAGAAAAAATATGTCAGAGATGTCCAATGTTTGGGTCATAACTTCCCAACTGCAAAAAGGGACGTTTGAGTATTTTTATAAAAGGGAACGCTTCTACAAAGGAGGCAAGGCTTACCCACCCAAGCTATGTGCCAGATGAAATGTCAGAGATAAATTATGATGTATTACTCACACATTCATCTCACACTATATATTCTGGGCAAACCTCACAAAACTGGGTGGGACAGAGGTGCAGAGGGGTTGGGAAGCCATCAGTATCAATGCCCAGGGTTTCATCATCTACTAAGTATTATTAAAATGTTACGGGCACTAATTCAATATAGCTAAACAAATAGTAATCATGCAAACGTGGATTAAAATGCTTCCCCAAGAAGCAAATGTGGATTGACTTGTTGGAGTTTGTCTAGATGTACAAATATGAAAGGCATTCTACCAAGTTGATTTAAAAAATACTGTTTAAGTGGATTTGAATTCCAATCAAGATGAATAAAAACAAAAATCTAAAAACGTATAACTCGGGAGGCGTTTCTAAACTTTATTAAAAGTTTAAATCTTAAATATCATGTGGGAAAACTGATCTGGAGAGATTAATTATCTGTATTTTGATGACATTAGGTCATCTAAATTCTGCTTTTGTAGCATCAGATGACATTAGGGCTCACACTGAATTACAGCTTTCCAATCAATCCATCCTTTCCCATGATCAAGTGTGTTACTCTCCCTGTTTCAATGTCATCGGCATGTTAGTCTCACTGTTCCTATGAACAGTACTCGTGGAGGTAATTTTTCTTCAACAGATGTCCTCTTACTACAGCCTGCTGCAGATATAAAATATAAAAGCTCTACCCTACTCTGGGAATGTCAGATAACAATCCTTGCCTTCATGTATGTTAGTGAGGGACAGTAAAACATGCAGCAGTATTTTTAGTTTTAAATGCTACATTTCAAGGAATCATAGCTACATCCTCAGCTGTGTAACTACCAGAGCCTTCTCAAAATGCTGTCAATGTACATATTTATCTTTTGCATACTGATTTCAAACACGAATCAGAAACAAAGAATGTTCTCCCTCAAAAGAAATGACAAGGTTCCATTGTAACCAGCATCAGTGCACATATGGTATTTATTCTGGTGTCTGAATATTATTTAAAAGTAAAAACATTATGTATGTGATTCCAGCATTTGGAATGCAGTCAATCTACACCGCAGTGGTATCACTCTGAGGTTACAGCACATTGCCACGGAGAATATAAATCACTATAAATGTGGGATTAGAGCAGAGCCAGTTTGCTGGCAGTTTGCTGAGGTAAAAATGTTATCAATTTTCCTCTCATAACAGAAAACTCTTAAACAGAGATTAAAACATTAAAAACACCCCAGACTTTAACTCTGCTTAAAATGAAAGGCTCACCCTAGTTCAATCAGACCTTTTCTTGCATGCAAACAAAGATGACTTTTGCCCGCTAGAACAAGCAAGAGAGTAGTTCTTTGCACAGGTTGTTAACACACAAAGATCATTCCAAGGAACCAACATCTCTCCATTAGAACCAGACTTTCAAGAGAACGAAACACCCCCAACAGAAACAAACAAAAACAAAAATAAGCCTTTTATGCCTTTATAGGATACACCACAATCTCTTCTGGGAAGTACTGGATTTAAACTTAAACTACATTATGGCAGGATTTTAATGCCATTTCCCATAAATGATGGCTGCTACAAAAGCATCTGAAAAATGTGGAAAAACCTACGTGGGAAGTTGTTTTTTTTTTTGTTTTGTTTTTTGTTTTTTCCAAATCCAGATTCTCCATGTGCAAAGGGCTGCTGGGTTGCTGTAATTAAGAATCTGTTCAAGTTCATATGATATAAATATAAACCCTCAGTTTTCAAAGTGGCTATAAATTTGAATGCTAAATTTTATTCAAAATTGAAGTCAGTTTGCACTTCAGGGAGTAATTTTTTAAATGAAATACAGGAGTGCAAGATCTTGAGCGTGCTCAACCATAGAAATCTAATGGTTGGTTGGTGTCTTTTCAGTCAAATGCTACATGTTTTTCACTCCAATATTTGGCACGCATACAGGATTTTGTGTGTCAAGTTGGCCTTTTCCTTTTTCTAATTGGTTCTGGCCTTTCTGGAGAGGTTAGAGACACAATACAACTTTAAAAAGAGTGCATGTGTACACACAGCCACCCACCCACACCCTCTTCCCGGATTGCCCTCCACCCCCATGATTATAAAGATGCTTATAGTGGTCTTAAAATCTCTCTCATGTCAGCTGTCATTTGCATTGAGCTCATAAAATAATAATAAGGCTTTTGGCTTCACTAAACAAAAGCAAATACAATTTCTGCTTGCAATTCTATCCTTTACCCACCCTGCAGTGCAGGGCCCAGTCAAGTGTGAGATAAGCAGGGGAGGTCCGGAGAGAGGCCGGGAGAGGCACTGCACAAGCCTTGCCAGCGTCACCTCCCACCTCCTGGTCCCTTTCACTGCTAAGACATGCAACTGCTCCATGACAGCCTTGTGCCTTTTGCAACTGTCCAGAAATTTTGCGAATCTAAGTATTAAAAACACATTGATTTGGCGGTGCCAATAAGAACAGAAAAAGGTCATTTGAACAGATCTATTTTATGAATGAGTACAGACCTAAAAATCCTTGAGAAAACACAAATTTCAGAGGAATTAAAAATACACATGTATTGGGTTAAAAACAAAACAAAAAAGCTAGGCCACTCAGAGTGAATACATGGTATACAAATGATATTTCTGCACTTTCTTCTGTGTGCCATTCCTTCCCCTACCTTGATTTTGGTTGTGCATTTGTTGAAGGGTCAAAATGAAACTGGGAATTAGTGAAAGAACAGATCATGTCTTCACAGTCAAGTCTGTGGCACAATGCTGCCTTCTTCTATCCCTGACCAGACACATTTTCTTGGTTCCAAGTCTATCAGTGCTGTTCCCATCAGAGATTCTCAATTGATACTGGGGGTAAAAATCACCAGAACCAAAGAAACGACAAAAGGATGGATACATGAACAAGTTAATTCCTGATTTTCCCAGTGACTTCTAATGACCTCTTCTTACTCTACCTACCAGAGAGCAAGGATAGAATGTAATTAATCTAAGAGTATCTTAGATAACTTTATACAGATTATTTGTAATAGAGGGAACTGAGTTTGAATCCCAGCTCTACTTCTTATAATCAGTCGTTTGTCAAAAGGTGAGTGGCTTCTTATGTGACAAGCACACAAAGGTGAGAGCCCAGCACACACTGCCCCTGCCCTCATGGAGCTCACCACCAAGTGCCAGAAGCAGGATCCAATCATGAAAGTAAGAGCAAAGGTTCCCATGGTGATGAACACCTCCATGGGAGTCACGGTGCTGTCTGTACATAATGGCGGAGCAGCCAGAGTGGCATCTAAAGGATGAGCAGGACCTGCCCAGGCTCACTAGCGTATGACTTTATTAATCTGTGTCTCTGGCTCTTCATCTGTAAAATTAGAATACCACAGGCCTCCAAAGGCTGGTGAAGGAACTAAGTGTAACAGCAGAGGTCAAGGCATCCACATATAGTGCCTGGCTGTTCAATAAAGGTTGGGTTTCTCTTTCCCCCATATCCCTCTCTATTAAACCTAAAGTTCCTACTTTCTCTATCAGGTCATACTCTAGCTTATATGTAAAAATTCTGCTTGTTTGTTAATACTTAGAAATGCAAGTGATAGAACAGGAAATTGTCACCAAATTGCAAATTTCATGTCCTTACTTTTAAGTTCAATGTAGCTAACCAGCCACAAAGGCCATCTGTTTTTAGTGAGGCATTTGGGTGTAGCAACAAAGAAAATTCAAAAGTCAAAAGGCTGGGTTGTGATCCCATGCTTTCACTACCTAATTGTGTGACCTTGGGAAAAACACTTTCCCTTAGCTGGATTAAGTGATGTTCTACTCTGAAATTCTAGGGTCTTACAGCAGACTCACTAACTTCCTAGTGACCCTCACCACTCTAATACTCAGTTCCTACTTTCATGATAGATAGTGTGGATACAAGCACTACTATCTATCTATCTAATGTGGGGTGTGTGTGTATTTTTTGCTTATATACACTGTACACACACACACACACACACACACACACACACACACACACACACACATTCCTCCCAAAGCATTTCAGATTCCTATTCATCTTGATCTCCTCAACCCAATGCCTGGCACAAAGGAGGGACTCAATAAATGTCTGTTGAATAAAGTAATGAATGAATAAACGCACAATCAAGCAGAGACAGAATTTTCCTTTTTAAAAACTCAGGTGGACCCATATGATAGCCAGTCACCAAAACTGAATAAAGGAAAGGAGCAAGTTGGTTCTACTGGGCAGTAGGTGGGGAACCATCATATGATATCTGGAGTCTGGCTATTAGGGTAAGTTAGCTATGACTAGAGACTTTAGCCCATCATTGCTTTCTCCCAAATTACAAAATTTAGCCTTGGATCTATGGGGGAGGGTGGTGGAACTTCTCTTTCGTAGTTCAAAAGATGCCAGCCTTATGGAGGAAAGGTTTGGCTAGAGGAAATGCCCTAAGAACCACATCTTACAGTGAGCAGCATTTGCCATCAGGTTCAAAGAGAATAAATTAGAATCAGAATCTCATCCTATGCTTCAACAATGGGCCATTTTCCCCTCTCAAAAGAAATACTCAGCCTTAGTTCCCCTAAAAAACACCACCCTCAAATCTTATACATTATTTAGTGGATTCTTTGGGGTGGGGGGATCTCTAAAAAGAAAATAGAGTCTTATTTGGTCAAGTAGAAAAAAATGGAAACAAACAAAGGCTAAGTGATATACCCCATGGCAGACTAGCCTCCTGATATGTAGAACTAGAAAATTAAAGTTCACAGTTGTGGTCGGCAGGCAACCCTGCTTTCTAAAATAAATACAGCCAAAACAGAGCCCTGAAAAGATCAAGATAGGAAGGAGATAAAACCACATCAGTATTAATACAGGTAAAACAGAGAATGTGCCTTTTAAAATAGGGCCCCAGCAAAAATAAAAAATAAAAATAAAATAGGGCCCCATAGGGGTAATACCCTTGTAAAGAAGACCTAGTTCAAACGAGACCCTTCATTTCTGTTTTTTATGTTCAACTCATACTTCCAGTGGTGCATGTATGTGAGGATCACCAGAACAGACAGTGTTTAAAATAAATATGATTCAGATAAGGTGGCAGCTATGTAATGAACTGGAAACATATTATAAAATCTTGTAAATTAAAACCCTTGCCCTTTCTTAATTACTTGACTTTGAGGAACATATTGTGTACTTTCAGGGGCTGTGACAGTGATGAATCAAACATTTTGGAAACCTTTGAAATGCTGATGTATTTGTGGTTGAGGATTCAATTTTTTTTTTGTTTTTTTTTTTTTTTAAACCACCATATGTTTCAAACCCAAACAATCTCTGCCATGCATCAGCTGGACTTTGGGGTTTTATCAAAAATGGGAGGTTTTTTTTCAGCTTGATTGGAGGAAAACTCACTTAATTCCACTAATTAAGGATGACTAATGTTCTAACATAACAAATTCATTAAAAAGCAAAACAAAATACACCTCCACCCCTACCCCCAACAAACACTTTTGACAGAAACTAAAAATTTGTTTTAAATCTCCCAAATTTACTAATAATCATTTTAAACACGGAACCCAGTAAAATTAGGTACTGTTACCTTCTTCCCTGAATTTTCTTTCTAATGAAAAAGGGAAGCTGGAAGGGAGTTGGGGAATGGTCTTAAATTTCAGAATGAAGATAAAAATGATTCAAAGGAGAAAACCTAAACTATGAGGCTGGAGATGTCAAAAGGCACCACCAAGTGGTGCACTGGCAGAAGTGCAGCCTCCTTTGCTCCTGCACAGGCTGCCTATACATGGCCAGCTGACCTGAGAGGGAGCTGCGGCAACTGCCCTGAGGTCACCAGTCTGGGGTGGGTGGGGTATGGCATTCAGTATCATCAGTGCTTCACAGTTTCTAAAAATTACTAAAGTTAAGTAAATGCTACTGTAAGTAGCTGAGTCAGAATTCTAATCCAGGTCATCTGATGGAAAATCCAGAGCTCTGAACCTCCATTTAACTTAGAATGAACACAGATCCAGAAGCGATGTCAAAAGACTGGATAAGATTGCCTGGGTTTGGAGGGGTAATTCTTTCTTCTAAATTGAACGATATTTACAGTTTGTTTTTAAAAAAGACCAAAAACATCTGTAATGAGATATTTTTAAAATATATGTGTATATGTATGTGTATATATACATATACATATTTATCCTTGTTGAAAATTTAAAAACAGAAATATGAAGAAGAAAGAAATTACTTAAAATCCACAACTGAGTGGTAATCGCTTAAAACAAGCTTATTTACTTCTAGTCTCTTTCATTTATTTATACATACCTGTTATTTATTTTATAAAATTGGTCTCATTTGATATTTAAAAGGTTTAAGTCAGTATTAAACAACAAAATACAATTTTATATAGGATGATTAACTTTCTAAACACTACAGAGAGGTCAGGTGCAATAAATACACCCTACGCTGTAAGTAGTGATGTAACTTTCAATTGTGGGCTTCCAAACAAATGTTTCAGAGATGACTGATCTTTGTATTCTTAATCTGTTGTTCAGTACAGTGAAAGAAAAGTGAACTTGGGTTTACATCCTGGCTCCCCAACAGTGGCCACAGGACCTTCAACAAGACACTGATCTCAACGAACCTGTTTCCTCTCTGGAAAAATTGAGATGGTCACCTCTGTCTGGCCTAACTCAAAATATTATCAGAAAGAGTGAATGATGTAAATGCAAAACCTCTGTAAATTACCCAGTTAAACAAACACTCTTCAAGGTTCGTGGCATTCTCAAGCATTTAGCATATAGTAAGTACTTCCACAGTCCTCTTTTCTAAAATTGAATGTTATGGCTCTCTGTGAAAACTGAATGGCAATGTAAGTGACTTTGGCTGGGATCACAGTTACCCGATTTTCACAAAGACTTCTCCAGTGGTTCCTGCTTATCTGTAAGGATCAACTGCAGAATTTTCCTTTCCTGTAGGTACCTGGCCACACTGTGTTATGTCTGAAAACCCACCCCCTCTTTCTATCCTAATAAAGCATTCTACCAATTTGAGAAAATTAAATCCCCGTACAGCTATCCTGCTTGATTTTGTAGCTCCCTGTTTCACTTCATGTTTCTTTTAATCCCATCATCCTTCCAGTTGATCAGAGCATCTCCCCATTGTTATCTGACCACATGGATAACTAATTTCCAAAGAGAGTTTCCAGTTACTCCCTGTAGGATTTTTATTTTTTCTATGGTGATACCATTTTTCTATGGTGATACCCTGTCTTTATTACCCTTTGCCCCACCGCTTTTTTGGGTCCCTTCTATAGGACAGGTAACTTTCTTTTCTATGAGACCCAATGGATGAGCTTCTATTATTGTTTCCAAGAGACCAATCTACAAATATTTGGCAAGCCAACTTGTCCATTTAATTTCTCCACAACTGACACTAGGTAAGGCCTCTCACGTTCAATCCTGTTGGGCTTTTCTGTCTCTTTCTCATGGTTAAATAAACATGTATTGTGTTCCTTTCTGATAGAACACCTTACATACAACAGGAAGCACAAGCCAGAAGGAATCACGACCATGCTCACACACACCCTGAGTGGAGTATGGTGTGTCTTAACCCATTTAAATACAGTTGCTGGTGCCACCCAGGCCACCTGGAGTGTGCTATTACACTTACTGAGGAGGGGCGGAGGCACTGATCAAATCCTCCTTCAAGTTATAAATAGTAATCTATAGAAGCAGAACCACTACTAATTCGTGAAAGAGATATTTTCAAAACTAAACAAAAATTTTCAATCAACTTTGAGTCCCATCTCTAGCTTATTTTTATACCATCCCATTTTGCTCCCCCAACCTCCCTTCCTACACCAACTTGGACTCCTAATGGGTTAGGGAAGGGCAGGAAAAGGGAGGAGCAAATTATCAAAATGAAAATGGAAGCAGCAAAGATAAACAGAGTGAAAGGATTAAAAAGACACTTGTTTGAGGGGTTGATCAGAGTAAGGGTGAGCTAGGAAAAAACTGTCAGAAGACTCTATTGTTTTAGTTTCCCATGGGTGGAAAAAGAAAGCCATGCTTCATAATGTACTTGTTGTGCTAAAATTAATGCTAGCAGAGTGTCAATGCACATGTTGTCCAATAATTCACAGTCTTGGCTTTTTTCCTTAATTTACATTCTCTCAAACAGCCCCACCACTTACCATTTCTTCACACAGTGTCCTTGCTTGTAATACTGTCCTACTTCTTCAAGGCTTGGTTTCAAATCTCATCTGACTCATAATGTTAACCATGATCACTCCACCCCATAGACCTCTCCCTTCTGAAAAATCAACAGGCAGCTGCCACATGCTGCTGGTTCCTCTTCCCAATTAGATGACATGCTTCTCCAAGGCAGGGAGCATGTCTTACCCACCATTACAGCCTCTTCTCCTTACATGGAATAATAATATCTATGGAGAACAAGCCCACAGATTTATTTATTCCTACATTCATCTACCAAGCATTTATCCATTAATACATGAATGCTACAACTCCTAGCAAACACTAGGGTTCAATGGCCACTGTTCTTGGTTTGAAGCATAACTGCCACACCCTTTTGGGTGGTCAGTCTGACTCCAGTGGAGGATAACTGTGGCTCTTAGCCAACCCTCCCAGAAAGGCCATCAAGAAGTGGTCATCAGTGTCCAGCACGAAGCCTAACCCCATGCCAAAGATTACCAGGATGCTGTGGGGCTGTCCAAGTTTCCAAATAGGTTTTCAGGGTGACAGGGTGCCCCTTTGAAGAACATCTGGGTTCACCCCTTCTATAATATCAACTTACCTTTCTGAGCTGTGGAAACGGCCTCACCATAGGAATATCCATCACCACCCGGGGATGGAAGAACCTAAGTCACTAACTGGCTTAGATGCGCCATCACAGAGCACAAGAGCAGTACATATGTAAATCTTCATCATTCACCATTAACACTCAGTGCAAAAACATTTTAGACCTCTTCATGCTCTTAAAAATGTTTCAAAAAAAGAAAAGTACTTACTGCCTTCCCACGTACAATGCAAAAGATTCAAAGCCCCTTCCACTCTCTTCCAGTGTGCAAGATGAAAGAATGCATATGCTATTGCTTCACTGTCTCCTCTCTTCAGGATATGTTCTGGGGGTAGGATTAAGCTTTTCATTTCTAGTAGGTACTGAAATAAAAAAGCAGGACACAGTTGCGTTAATACATAAATAATTTGGAATTCAGTATTGAAAATAGAGCAGTTGATTTCCCTAAAGCCACCATTTATAATCATTTCATTAAACCTGCAACCTCATTACTACATTTGAAGGCAATTACTAAAACATCCAGCAACACAAAGTTTGCTGACAGATGATTAGCCTTGTACTAGTTTCCTACAGTGAAGATCAGAGGCTTTCAGGCGAAGATACTCTAATCAAAGAAATACATAAGACTCAAACAGCATAAAGGAAAATGTAGAAGACACGATAATTTGGTATAATTTTGGAAGCAGAATGAAATCTTATAAAATGGACACATGTAGGTTAAAAAGTTATGTGGCTAAACCAAGTGCAGTAGAAAGATTTGAGATTGAGTAGCACTGTCCACTATTTCTTTCTATACACATGTATCAAGGAGAAGAATCTTGTCCTATGAAAAGAGCCACCCACAGCTGCTCAAGTGCTACAGGGAGGAAGGGTGGCAGCCAGAGCATGGGAAGACCCAAGGGAGGGAAGCGTTATAGACCCCAAACTGTGACACTCTTAGATCCTTTCCCAAAGACTAGGGAGTGGGGGTGGGGGATGGGGGTCTCAGCATACACCTCTTCATTGCTATCTTCTACAAAGTGGGTAGGAGTATAGGGCAAGAATGGATATACTTCCTGGGGGCTGAGAAAAGACTATGTTTCCATTTTTATTCTTCTGTTTTACTATAGGATAGACAGGGAGTAATTTTTGAAGGTTATTTTATAATTGCAAATGTTAACCTTTCTTTTCTGGCTGGCATTCTCCCCTCCTGGATCCATCCGTGACAGACACACACACACCCCCACACCCACACCTACACCCACAGCCACACACCCACACCACCACCACCACCAAAGACAAACATAACAATAGCTCATGCAATCTCCTTTAAAATGGAGACTAAGAGACTACAGAGGGATATGGACAGCAAGAGCAAGTGCTAAAAAAAAGGTGTTCAAAAATTTTACTATCAGAAATAATTGCCTATGTATTTTTCTGTCCGTGGAAGTTTATGAAAGACAGTGAAAGGTAGAAGAGTCCTGGTATACAGAATGGAGACTATGGCACAATTATCACTGTTTCCCTGTCATCTAGTTGAGGATTTGTACCCTTTGGGCATCAACCAGTTGCCCTTAAGCTTCCTCTCCCATTGGCACACTTGGTGTCGAGGTGTATGGCCGGCAGGAGCCAGGAGAACACATGCAGGCGTCTTGGCTCAGCAACTGCAACTTTCCTCACTCTGGGTCTAATATCTGAAGAAACCTCCAAGCTTCTGGCCTCAAAGTAGAAAGAGTAGGGAAGTGAAAGAGAGACACCCAGAGAGCAGCAGGAGGACAGTGATATGGCTGTCACACTTGGGAGGAGGTAGGATAGAAAGCCTCACTCCACAGAAAGACCTGGGACCCATTTCCAGGCTGGCCCATGACAGGTGTTTGTTATTTTGGTGGAACTCCTCAAACATGCATTCTAAAAGAACTTTCTGTCCATTTGCCTTTTTGGATTCTATGAACTACTGCTTTCCTCCTAATGTCTTGTTTTAAAACAGTGCAAGACAAAAGTCTTTTTCGAAAAATAAGAATAGAGAATTACCTAGCAATCCAATTTGCACTATGTTTATAATGAGTATCAGCCATAATACAGTTATATTTATATTATGGTGAATTTTATGTTTGGAGTTACCTGGCTATCCTCTTGTGATTTTGTTACCTTAATAGGAACCATTAAAATGTACATTGCTACTGCCAGTGATGGTCTTAAAGGACCCCGAGGCTATGAGTCATGAGAAAAATAAGTAACTTGTGAAGTGTTATGAACTGTATTAATTGTTTCAGAGTAAGTTGGAGAAGGAAGAGCATTTGGTTATCCATAATCATCATCATCAAAAAAACAATAGAGAAGGGAGATTTCTGGCCTAATGAGAGCCCTGGAATAAGATTTTCATCTGATTTTCTAATTATTCATAGTCACCACGTCTATCAAATAGTCAATTTTTAATGAAGGATCATGCTTATAAAATTTGAAACAAATAAAATACGAAAACAACTAACTCATGTGTCCCAGGTATACAGAAATCTCCTTAAAGCCCTTGAAATCAGATGGTGGCTAAAAGTGTGAACTCCCATTCCTTTCATTTCTATGATTAGAAAAGGCTTTTACATTTGATTAAGGATTTATGAAAGAACTCTTCTCTTAGCCTAAAGAACCTTCAGGAATAGGGGCACTTGAGAAGGAGTGGGCCTGGTAGTCACCCACATTTGTGGGTAGAAAATAAACTAGCAAGGCCGGACGCGGTGGCTGACGGCTATAATCCCAACACTTTGGGAGGTCGTGGAGGGTGGATCACGAGGTCAGGAGTTCAAGACCAGCCTCGCCAAGATAGTGAAACTCTGTCTCTACTAAAAATACAAAAATTAGCTGGGTGTGGTGGTGGGTGCCTATAATCCCAGCTGCTCAGGAGGCTAAAGCAGAGAATTGCTTGCACCCAGGAGGCAGAGGATGCAGTGAACCAAGATTGTGCCACTGCACTCCAGCCTGGGCAACAGAGCAAGACTCCATCTAAAAAAAAAAAAAAGAAAAGAAAAGCTAAGCTAGCAGGAGGCAGGACAAGTCAACTGGCAGGGGAGGGTAGGAGTTCTGAAAATTCCTGACAAAGAGACATTATAGATATGTGTTATCCCTGTTCAATACGATAGTTTCTACCACATGTGGCTATTTATATTTAAATTAATTAAAACCAAACAAAATTAAAAATTCAGTTCCTCCATCTCACTAGCCATATTTCAAGTGCTCAGGTGCTGCATGTGGCTAATAACTACTGTATTGGACAATGCAGGGAATATTTCCATGATCACAGAAAAGTCTTTTGGACAGCATTGAAGGCTGCTGTAGATAATGGTTTTTCATCTTTGGATAACTGGACCAATTTTTAACATGAAAAAATTTCAAACGTACTCATGATAGTAATCATCAGGGTAGTAGCTACTGACTGAAAATATACAATATGACAAAAAGCTACAATAAATGTAATAAGACAAAAATTAATCTAAAAGCATTGTTGGCCACTAGGGCATCGACGTATAAAACATTTGAAAAATAGTAGTACACATGTGTGTGAGACAGATTGGCTTACTCAGCCTGCAGGCTCAATGGGATGCATATGGCCTCAAGGACATCATCCATAGCCCCAAACACAGGCCATGAGGTAATGCTGTTTCTCCTCTAAGCTCTCTCTAATCTTTGTGTATGTGTACTACTCACATGCCACCTTATATTAGTTATCATGTATCTTGTTTCTCTGTTGAATCATAAGACCCCCAAGAGCATGAACCTTGTCATCTGCATCTTAATTTCCCCTCCCGCACCTCCTACAGAGCCTTGCACATGAAGGTAATATTTTTTAAAGCTGAATTAAATTGAAATCTTACTTCCCAAGAAGTCTCTCAAAGTGAACATCCCTGGCCTAATCAGCCTTATGAGGCTAACTAAAGCAACATATTAAGGAAACAACTCTGCCTTCTCATCTTATCTATCTTATGGCAGCAATCGGCTATGACTATAAAAGAGATTTATACTCCTTTATAATTCTAAACAAAATGTTGGCCCTAACTAAATGATGAAGGCTAATAACAACAATGTGTTATGTTTTTGGCCAGGCTTAAAATGGCTGGCAAGATCAGTTCTCAACATGTACAACATTTAAATTAGAAAAGCATGGAACAACATTTCACGTCTTACTTGTCAGGAGAAAAATAAATGGAAGAGGGCAGATCCCTATCCACAAGTATGCAGAAATCAATTAGAATAACTATAGCTTGCAAATCAGAGAACACGCTTTGTCCATATATAATAATGGCTTGGTTTCTATTAGCTCAGCCAGCATTCTGTGCTATCTTGCCCGCCATCCTGCATCTAACTTCCCTCCCAGATAAAATCACACTGATCTTGAAGTGCAGTGCTTCTAAAAATTTCGGAAGCAACTTTTCAAAATCTATTTGTGTCAGCATCCACTGCAGGAGCACCTAAAGTCAGGGCATATGAAGAGAAGCAGAGAGCTATGGTCTTTAGGTGTGAGCAGCGCCTACTCATGGAGGTCTCTGAGACAAGACTGGCTCAGCTGTCAAGGAAACTGCTGAAGAGATATGGCCTATTAGAGGCTACCTTGGGTGGCTGCTAAAGTACTTTTTGCTAAGATCTTAAAATTCTATAATAATTTGAATGAAAATGATCCCATAGTTACCATTCACATAAATGTTAATACCAAAGAATTAACTCATTAACACCTCTTTTTTGGGATTTTCAATATCAACAATAACATAAGTCATATAAAAATCATTAGCAAAAGTATGGGAATAAGCAAAATGTGAAAAAAAAAAAAAACAGGTAAATTAACCTATATCACAGTTAATGATGGCTATTAAGTGGCTCCCAAAACCAGGTAATGAAAGAATATGTATTAGCACAGGGAAATGTTCATGATACATTGCTAAATGAAAAAAATCAATGTACCCTAACAATTTACATAGCAGATTATTAATTATTTTGACAATAAAAATGTATAGGTAGGCATTAAAAACCAGTGGAAAGTCACAGATTGAATGTTCATGGTGGTTAAATATTTGATTTTAATGGGAGATTAACTTCTTTTGTACTCTTTCTGTGCTTTCCAAGTTTTCTATAATAAACATTTTGTAAGGGATGGGGTCTCGCTCTGCTATCCAGGCTGAAGTGTAGTGGTGCAATCATAGCTCACTGCAACCTTGAACTCCTGGGCTCAGGCAATCTTCCTGCCTCCGCCTCCCAAGTTACTAAGACTACAGGCACATGCTACCATGCCTGGCTTGCAATAAATATTTTTATTTTTTTCTCTCTATATATGTATGTACATGTATGTATGTATATATGTAATACAAATCTATTTTCTAGACTTGCATCAAAACACACACGCACACACACACACATACACACAAACACATAAACAAAAGATAACTGGAGATAGCAATTTTTTTCATGCCTACAATGCTTTGGTGCAACTGGTTCTGATAAAATGGCCTAACACTAGAAAAGATGTTTTTAAAACATCAATAAAGAGTTCTGCGAATTAAGCTAGTGCTATTTGGGAGAGACACCACATAGTCTGAGTTTCAATGTTGCTTACTCCCTGGAATGAGTAAGACACAAAGCAGGGACAGGACAAAAAACACTGCAAGTAGCCACGGCTCACTCAGATCATGTGGTGATGGAGAATGCGGTACACATCACCAGGATTCCCTGCCTTAATCTCATCTACCATCTGCCACTCTGAATCACTTACTGGAATCCTGGCTCTACTGTTTAGCTATGAGACCCTGGACATGTTATTTAATTTCTTTGAACCCCACTTTGCTCATTTGTAAAACTGGAATAGTAAAAACATACCTTGCTGGCTTTAATTTTTGAAGATTACGTAATATATGTAAAGCATTCATTCATATAGTACTTGGCATATAAGTGTGCATTGAACAGTAGATATTTTTGCCACTAAAAAATATTATATGTTCATATTACTGTAGAAGTAATTTGTGTTTTCCACATATACATGTCCCACAGATAACTGACTTTGTTTTTGGGTAAAGTACTTCAGCATTTTTATTGTAGTAGCAGATCAGTTGAAGAGACCTGGCTACCAAGGGTCATTAACCGACCAATACGGAGCCAGGCATAAAGCAAAGCTGAATTGTCAAATTAAACCTGGTGATTTCAGTACCACTCAGGGATCCTCATCACAAGGATACCTTCTTCTTCCTGGTTCACTTATCTATTCATTGGTTACTTTGCTTCATTCAAAAAATATGTGAAGGCCCACAGTATATCCCAAGAATATAGATATGGGAGCACCCACAGGCTATCCAAGGACATAGATATGGAAGGATCCTTTGTGTATTCCAAGGACATAGCTACGGAAGCACCCATCATTTACCTCAAGGGCATGGACATGAATAAGGTCAGGTCCCCACCTTGATGATCCATAGTCTTTGTAGGAGTAGAGGAGGGAGAGAGAGACAGTGGGAGGGAGGAGAGAAAAAGAGAATGTATGGAGAAAGAATAAAATTCAACATGGTGAGTACCTTAGAAAGATGTATAAACTTAGCACTAAGGAAGCAAATGGACAGCATTGTGTCTGAGAAGGCTTCACAGAAAAATGAAAACATCAATCTTACTAATTACATAAGAGTTTATACTGAAAAAATGAGGAGGGTGGATTCCAAACCAGCATTAAAGGGCAAAGTATACCAAAAGCATCAAAGGCTACCAAAAGCAAGCCAAGGCGTCAAAGGGCATGATGTGTTTCTAAACTGGTGGGGCCTGACTACTAACATGATGGTAATTGCCAACACTGATTACGCACTAACACACGTGCCAAGCATTATCTCAGTAACTCCTTAACACTCTCTGCGACGGAGCTAATATTACCATTCCTGTTTCAAAGATGGGAAAACGAAGGCTTTAGGAAGTAACTTGTTCAGAGTTGCACAGTTGCACGTGGCAGAACCTGCATTTGAACTCAGGCCACTCTCCAAAGGAGTGAAGTAGAAAAAGTAGGCTGTAAAAGTCCTTCATGATCTGCTCCAGAGGGTGCCCTGACCTTTAGTAGCTGGTTTTCAAACTTTTAGACACAGAATATAGTTGGCTTCTGAGCAACCTGGGTTTGAACCGCACAGGCCCACTTTTATACAAAATTTTTTTCAACCAAACACGGATTGAAAATACAGTATTCATGGAATGGGAAACCTGCATATATGGAGAGCTGATTTTTTTGCATAACTCAGGTTCTACTGGGTTCTGCAGGGCTGACTCAGGGACTTGAGTATGCGTAGATTTCGGTATATGTGACGGGTCCTGGAACCAATCTCCTGCAGATACTGAGAGATGGCTGTAATTTGTTCAAAGAGAGACAGAGAAAATAAACACTTAGAATCTGTGAAGCTGATGCAAAACAAAGCTGTGGGGAAATCTGAGGGATGGACCCAAGAGAGATCTGGGGAACCCTCCTGGCTCTCCTAGGAGGACAGTTTGGAAATCACTGCCATAGGCAACTGGGAAGTGAGTTGTGCAGTTTGCAATTTTGAGAGAAATGGGTGAGTCATGTGTAGGATCAACAGACAGGGAGGAAATGGAAATTAGCAAAGTCTTAAAAAGCTCCTGTTAGAGTCCAGGTGATGGGGACAAAATTGGGGGATGAAGGAGGAGCTTTTCCAGGACTTGGCGCCTGACTAAATGTGAGAGTCAGGGGAAGAACCAAAAGTGACAAATTTTTAGTGTAAGAAACTAGAATAATGTGAGTTCCTTAGCTAGGGTAAAGACACCAGAAGAGGAAGAGGCTTAGCAGGGGAAGGTAACAAAAACAGCTTGAAGAACCTGTATAACATCGCTGGAAAAATGGCCTGAAGGCAGCTTGGTCTGCAGGTCTGGAGCTTAGGAGAGAAGCTGGAGACACAAATGTGGGCATTCTGGGCCAGAGGTGGAAGCTGCGCAGTAGGAGCAGCGGAGATCTCTCAAGACAGCTTCGAGCAATCAGGGAGAGGGCAGTGAACAGAACTCCCTGGAAAACATGAGTGCATGGCAGCACAGAAAAGGAGGAGGAGGAGAGTGCTGACATACAGGAGTGGCACAGAGAGTAGGTGTCATGGGGTCAAGATGGCCTCAAGCCATAAGAAGCAGGCTGGCCTGGGGGCAGTGGCTCACACCTGTAATCCCAGTACTCTGGGAGGCCAAGGCAGGCAAATCTCTTCAGCCCAGGAGTTCAAGACCAGCCTGGGAAACATGGCAAAACTGAGGTGGAGGCTGAGGTGGGAGGATTGCCATGATAGCACCACTGCATTCAAGCCTGGGTGACAGAGCAAGACCCTGTCTCATAAAAAATAAAAAACAAACAAATAAATAAATAAATAAATAAATAAATAAAGACATAAAAAGCAGTCGGTCAGTGGGACCAAATGCCGAGGAGAGATGAAATAGGATGAGATTTGAGAAGAGGTCAATAGTTCTGGTGGCCTAGGTGGCAGCGAGCTTAATAAGAGTGACCTCAGTAGAGGTGATGAGCCTGGTGGGGGTGGCCTGTATGGGGATAGTCTTGGAGAAAGCAGCTGCAGTGCTTTCTGTTAAAGAAAGAGACATATAAACTTCCTATTCCTGAGAAATGTGGCTAAAAACTGGTTTCTGTTCATTTTCCTCTGGGTCATATTTCCACAATACGTTCTCCTTACTCTAATCCAAAAAAGCCTTGGAACAAAATATGACTCAATTCAAAGAAACTTATATTGAAATAATATTTCTAAAATGTCCTGTTGATATACAATATCATAGATAGTCTGCCAGGGTATTCTGAATTTCTGCTTCCACGCTTCAAGCATTTTAAAATACTAAAACCCACTACACATTTTGTTTCCTAAATTGGATTAAAAAGCAATTTTATACTCTGTCAATCAGCTTTACCAAGATATAAAGGGAGGATTGCTTTAGTGTTTGCATAAAATAGAATTTCCATCACTATAACAATGTCCTGTAGGTACTCCATTAGCATATACAATTACCACGATGTGTTCTTCCACAAGCCTCTTGAAATCCCCATGAAACTAGTTTCTAGATTAACATTAGATGAGCTTTTTTAAAAAAAAAAAAAAAAAAAAAGTACATTTTTAATGGGAATGCATTTCTGTCATAACATTCTTCATTCTTTCCTCTCTGTTTTCTCATGACTTCCCACACTCCTAGACTTAAAATTTGAAAGCTAAATATGTATTAGGCTAGGTCCTCACCTCCATAGTGTGTCAACCCCAGTCTGCCCCGCTGCTGAGATGAGTGCTGGGAGTGTGGCACCCTTCTCCCCTCGGTACCCTCTGGGACTGCCTGTTGTGCCCTCCGCTACCTCTTGGGCGGGCACAGTGAGGACAGCAGATGGTTTACTGGTTCTGGGATTTGGGGCAAGATTAAGATGAAAGCTATCCCCCGTTGGTGCTGGCAAGTTTTCTTGATTTTTTTCCCCTCAGCAGCTCTGTCTACAGCACTCGGACATGCTAAGGAACTGGTATTGGCTCCGCAGCCCCCTCCCTGCTGCTCAGAGGAGGATGTGAGGCCTCCTCCTCTATGGGTGGGACCTCAAAAGCTTAGGATTTTCTGGTGGTGATGGGTCACAGCCATGTGTTATCTTCTGAACTGAATGCAGAGGGGCCTTGGAGTTGCTGGGCTACCAGACTTCTCATCCCAGTTTCAAGCAGAGCATCTACTTGCTTATTTATTAAGGTTTCATGTAAGACTGAATTAGGAGAGGAAAAATGTTTACTGCTTTAAAAAAGTTAAAAATTGTTTGTTAAGTTAAAAATTGTTTGTTTTTGTAGAAGTAAACACAAGCTGGCCAGTGGAGGCCTGTGTGTGGTAGTGAAGACCCGTGACTTGGGAAGCCCTCCTTGGTGATATTGACCAGGTCAGCCTTTCCTATCACCCAAGGCTCAATTCTGGGGACTACCGCATTCAAGGTTTTCAGAGTTGAGAGGGAGGTTTGGGCATTCTGTATATAGCCAGGCCACTCCCCTACCACTGCACACTTCGAGAATGTTTCTAACAGCAAAGCACAGGATCTGGCTTCCAGAAGTTACAGAGTTCCTGGGTTATCTGCCCCAACTCTTGACTGTGAGCTGGCTGCCTCACTCTGGTGGGCCCAGCAGCACCCTGCCTGCCTCACAGGAGCACGGGCCAGTCTGTCTTCTCAATGACTGAGCACTTCTTGTGAGAGCACGCATCACGTTCTGACCAGCGTCCCAGTGGCTGGCACATAATTAGTGCTCAATAAGTGCTAGCTGAATGCGCTGCTGGGAGGGAAAAGAGGACTCTGCTTTGGAATTGTATACCTTTGGAGACTAGAGAAGCTGGTGGACAGCAGCAGGAAGGTTAGCTCCTCCAGGATGAAGTAAAGTTGCAGCGATGTCTCCTGTTTATTCTATTAGAGCAGAGTGATCCTGCTTAAGTAAAAGTAGTTCAAATATGTTGTGGTTGACAGGAGAGTTAGCAAGGTGTGTGGCTTCCAGCTGAGGGAGGAAATGGAAGAATTCTTCTTCTGAGGGCATGAGAGCCTTGCCAACTCTGATAATGAGAATAGGCACCAAAACAGAGGGTGCAGGGGCAGGGAGGAAGGAGATATAAGCCACCCAGGCTGGGAGATGCCAAACCGCTTAGGCCTGGTCTGAAAAAAGTACCTGGTGATGTTCAAGTGGGTCCCTACCTCCTCTATGACTACGGGCACCTGGGACCCCTGACCACACAGCTCACACTAAGGGAGATTTCCCTGCCACCTCTCTCTCTTCCACTCACACCTCTCTCCTTGTCCTGGTGGTAGGCAGTGGAAATGATTCCAACAGCCCAACTCCAATTGGTAGAAGTACCCCTGGGAATGAAACAAACAGCTGCTTGCTTTTTATAGGCTGAAGAAGAAAAGCTTTGGAAAGAGTGAAAACTTAATAGAACCTGGAAACATTTTGCTGGGGGAGCCAATGATGATGGGTTCGGTGTATGTATGTGTATATTAGGGACTGTTAATGTAGCCCTACGATCTTGATTACTCAGACAGGGAAATATGAGTTATATAATCGAAAGGCGGGTGGCTTCAGCCTCCATAATAGAGGGGACACCTGCCTCTGTAATCAAAGTAGAAGACACAGTGATGTTTTATGACGCAACCTCATGCATGCCTAGGACAGGCTTTCAAGTCTGTTCTACCTGAGGAGGCAGGTGCAACAGGGAGAGGAAGGGGCCTGCGTATGGGCAAGTTTCATACCAGACATGAAGTGTTGTGTTGGGGTAGAGGACCTGATGGGAGTGGGTTGGCAGAGAGCAAGGATGGTACCAGGCTCAGAACAAGAATATAAGACACAGGTTGGAAATGGGTAACACTTAATCAGCCACAAGCAAAGAACTTACCAAGCAGCTATAAGCTGCAGAATCCCTGAAGACAATAGCTGCAGCCAGAACATGCTAGAGCCTCCCCTCAAATCTGGATGCCTAAAGGGACCCTGAGGGTCCTCAAGGCCAAGGCATTGAGGTGCCACTGTTATACTCTCTGGTTGTCCTTCTTCAGGCTAGGGTGGCCCAAGAAGCACCTGTTAATGCATGTTTCTAGGCAGCCTCTATTTCCACCTAGCCTGCAAGCACAGAAATAGAACGGGAGGTAAAAAGGAAGAGATAATGAAGGGGCCAACATGTATTCAGCAGGTACTGAATGAATTACATGACGTAATTTCATTTACCTGTCATCAGTCCTGTGAAGCCATTACTTTTATCCTCATTTTATCAAAACAAGAATGGGCAGGAAACTAATTAATTCCCTCCTCCCATACTTTATTCCAGTCCTGTGGACAACAAGTAATGGGAGTAACTGTTCTGAACACTTTTGCGCTTTTCTCTTTTCTAGAGACAAAGTCTCTTTCTGTCACCCAGGCTGTGGTGCAATAGCACAATCATGGCTCACTGCAGTCTTGACCTGTTGGCTCAGCCTCGCAAATAGGATTACAGGTATGTGCCACCACACCCAGCTAATTTTTTTGTTTGTTTGTGGAGATGAGGTCTCACTATATTGTCCAGGCTGGTCTCAAACTCCTAGACTCAAGCGATCCTCCTGCCTCAGCCTCCCAAAGTGCTAGAATTACAGGCATGATGAACCCTTTCAATGATACTTCACAGCTCTCCTTGTCTGCCTTGCTCTGTTGTTATAATATGTTTTGCCTGACAATTCAGAAAGGAATAAATACAAATGGCTAACAATGTTCAACCAAGCTAGTAGTGGCAAAGAAATGCAGACTTAAAGAACAAAATTTCATTTGTACTTAATAGGTTCATAAATATTTATTGCTCCCCTTCTTTCCTTTTTAAACAAACTGCTCGACGACAGTGAGGGTAAGATAAAATGGTGAAGAAGGAGTTGTCTGTTGATTTAAACTGCTATAATCTTTTTTGGCAAGTAGTTTGGCAATATCAAGAGCCTTAAGTGCTTCCACACATGACTTAGTAATTCCCATACTTCAAATCTACCCTCAAGAAATAATCCTGACTAAAAAAATCTTCTTGCCCAATGAGGTTCATTACAGAAGCTGACCGATCATGTCAACTTGATATCTACCATGGAGGACTCAAGAAGTAGATTAGGCTGTGTGTACAGTCCCTCACACCCATAATCCCAGCACTTTGGGAGGACGAGGTAGAAGGACTGCTTGAGGAACAACTTGGGCAACAGAGACCTTGTCTCTATTAAAAATTTTTAAAAGCTGGCTGAGTGTAGGGGCACATACCTATAGTCCCAGCTACTCTAGAGGCTGAGGCTGGAGGATCCCTTGAGCCCTGGAATTTGAGGTTATAATGAGCTATGATTGTGCCACTACACTCCAGCCTGGGTGACAGAGTACAACCCTGCCTTGGGTCAGGGGTCTGGGAGAGGGAAGAAGTAGATAATTCTCTTCTACAAAATGTAACAGAATGAAATTGAATTCTTATCTTACACCACACAAAAAATCAACTCAAAATGCATTAAAAGTTTAAATGTAAAACCGGAAACTATAAAACTTCTAGAAGAAAGTAAAGGAGGGGAATAACTTCATGATATTAGTTTTAGCAATGATTTCTTAGATATGACACCAAAAGCACAAGCAACAAAAGCTAAAATACGCAAGTGGGACTATGTCAAAGTGAAATGCTCCTGTGTAGCAAAGAAAACAATCAATAGAGTGAAAAGGTAACCTGTGGAATAGAGAAAATATCTGCAAACCATATATCTAATAAGGGGTTAATATTGAAAACATATAAGCAACTCCTACAACTCAATATGAAAAAAAAAAAAAAAGCCCAACAATCTGATTTAAAACTTGGCAAAAGACTCATATAGACATTTCTCCAAGAAGATATATGAATGACCAACTGGTATATGAAAAGATGCTCAACATCACTAACAAGCAGAGAAATGAAAATCAAAACCACAAAAAAATTTTTACCTGATGTGTTAGGATGGCCACTCTCAAGAAAATAACAAGTGTTGGCAAGTTTGTGGAAAAACTGGAACCCTTGTGCACTGCTGGTGGGAATGTAAAATGGTGCAGCCACTAAGGAAAACAGTTTGGAAGTTTCTCAAAAAATCAAAAATAGAATCACCACTATATGATCCAGTCATTCCCCCTTCTGGGTATTCATTCAAAAGAAGTGAAAGCAGGATCTTGAGGAAATATTTGCACTGCTATTTTCATTGCAGCATTATTCACAACAGCCAAGGTTATTAGGAAATAACCTAAATGTCCATGGACAGATGTGTGGATAAAGACAATGTGGCATACACATACAGTGGAATAATTTTCGGTCTTTAAAAAGAAGAAAATTCTGTCATATGGTGGATATAACATAGATGAAGCTTGAGGACATTATGCTAAGTAAAATAAGTCAGTCACAGAAAGACAAATACATGATTCCACTGATACAATGTATCTAAAGTAGTCAAATTCATAGAAGCAGAGAGTATAATGGTGCTTTCCAGGGGCTGTGGGGAGGGGAAAATGAGGAGTTGCTGTTCAATAAGAATAGAGTTTCAATCGTGCAAGATGAAAAAGTTCTAGAGATTACTGTACAGTGATGTGCATACAGTTAATGATATGGTTTGGCTGTGTTCCCACCCAAATCTCTTCTTTAATTTTACTTCCCATAATCCCCATGTGTAGTGGGAGAGACCTGGTGGGAGGTAACAGTTATCTCCATGCTGTTCTCATGATAGTCAGTGAGTTTTCATGAGATCTGACTGTTTTATAAGGGGCTTTTCCCCCTTTTGCTCATTCTGCTTTCTGCCATCATGTGAAAAAGGACATGTTTACTTCCCCTTCCACTATGAATGTAAGTTTCCTGAGGCCTCCCTAGCCATGCTGAACTGTGAGTCAATTAAACTTCTTTCCTCTATAAATCACCTAGTCTTGAGTGTGCCTTTATTTGCAGCATGAGAATGGACTAATACAGTTAACAAGATTGTACTGTACACCTAAAAATTTGGTAAGAGGGTAGATCTCATGTTACACGTTTTTTACCTCACACCCATAAAAAAGAAGTATCCAAAATAGAAGTATCCAGTTATAGAAACTGTCTTAAAAGAGTCTGAAGGCACATAGATAAAATACTAGAACTGCAAGTTGGAGGATAACCTTTTTAAGGTTAAAGAACTCTGGAAATCTGATAATCCTCCCTCAGAAACAAATACAACCCCAATACCCAAACATAAAGTCCATGTTAAGAGCCCTATGCTAATTTTTTAAAATAGTGAAGTAAAAGTATTTAAAATACATAGGAAAAAAGGCTACAAATAGTCTTAAATATGAGTAGATTATTTTTTATAATACCACTATAGAGCAAAAGACATATCTAATACTGCCGGTAACAAACAAATAATTTAGCCCACCTTTCGGAAACTTGTCAGAAAATGGAAGTTTATCTTTGGTACCCTGAAGGAGTTAACGTAACATCCTCCAAAACAAAAATGTGTCTCCACGCAGTGCAAGGCTTGTAGTGTAGCTACAGCATACTGAGAGCACATAAGCTCTGGTTAACCCAGGTCTGTGTAGTTGATGGGTCACTGATAGAAATGTCTCCCTCACCCCGACCCCAATGTAAATCTCAAGACTACTGAGGAAGAGCAGGGTAAGCATGGAGCATATCTGCAGAAAGAAGGCCCCAAATCCAATAAACTATAACAATACAAAGATGAAGGTATAGAACCGTGATGAGGGAGGGCAGTCCTTTGATTGTCCAGCATTACATGAATGGAATTTTCTTTACATGCAAAGTGATTTTAATCCCATTAAATGGAAAACATCCTCTAATGGATTCGAGATTTCTTTGTCTTCTTGAGTTTTGTTCTTAGTTGTTGAAAATCGCCAGCATCATTAATATCCCCAGTTTTCCTCAACAAAAGGTAAACAGCAAGTACATAGTCAATGCATCACACTGAGAGACCACGGAGGAGAGAGACTACTTCTGATGAAGAAGAACAAGCTTCCTGGTGACTCTTAATGGTGGTGGTGAAGGGGCAACAGGGTTTCCTCAGAGGAAGTGAAAAAGGGAAAGGAAAGAGAATGTGTCTGGAATGATGAACAAATAGTTACGAGGTGGAAAAAAGGAAAAACAAGTTGGGTCAGATTATGAAGGGTACTGAAGAATTGCACAAGGAGTTTACGCCTTTTCCTATGGGAGCTGGCGGCACAGCTACAGTTTCTCAGGAGGGAGTGACAGTTCTGTTGGTAATGATGAGCCTGTGTGTTTGCTTCCTCTTTACTAGTTTGCTGCAATCTAATACTTCAGAAATTCTAGTGTTTCACATCCAACTGACCACTGAAGGGGCTCTCCTTCAGAACAGAGATAAAGAGTTTCTTAGTGTTCTTATTTATTCCCCAGTCCTGTGATGTGGTAAGGAGCAACACTCCCTCCCTACTCCTCATGTCTGCAGGCAAAGAGAGTTCCTAAGAGTAGCCCTCCGAAGGTAAATGACTGGTATTTATCACTGGATGGTGAAATATTACCTATGTATCTTTGCTTAATGGGATACCAGATGAAGCAAAGCTGGAAATATATGGAAGGCAGTTCTCAGTTACTATATTTGGTATTTTTTTCCTCCCTTAGAGAAGATGATAATCATACAATACAGCATGCAGATACTGAAAATTCCAGTGGTGGGCCACTGACAACTTCCTGTGGTAGAGAAAAAGAAGCCATGGAAGTCATATCATTTAAGATATCTTGAAGAAACCTGAATTGTCCTTAAGGGACTGAATGCCTTGAGAAGCAGTGTGCCCACCAGCATTTGAAGGGTCCAAGCCTAGGCTGGTCTGTTCCCTGGTGAGATGTGGGAAGCAGTAGAGGGCAACATTTACGAGTAGATAACCCAGAATTGGTTCAGGCTCTGCCATTTATTTGCTAAATGACCATGAGCAGATTATTTAACCTCTCCAAATCTTCGGTGCCTTCATCTATGTAATAGGGATAATAATATAACACACCTCACAGAATCATTATGAAAAATAAGTGAAAAGGCTTATGTACTTCAGTTAGCACTGTGCTTGGCACATAACATTAAAAAAATAATAAAAATGATTATCACAGTATCATTATAAGGAGAGAGTCAAGGTTAGGATGGGAAGGTGACCTAGATGATCTTTAAGGCCCCTTCTTATGCGAAGAGTCCAAGAGTTTATAACCTTCACCGATGTCTCATTAGAACTAAGGCTATTATTCTCTGCCTCCAAGGCACCAAATGTGTGTGTGTGTGTGTGTGTGTGTGTGTGTGTGTGTGTGTGTGTGTATTTGCTAAAGTAAGATGTTTAGAGCATGCTGCATACTATATATTAGAAATTTGTGGCTAATTCTTGACAGATGTGGCCAGTGAATCCCAGGACCTGTCCCACATGGAAATTCTGATAGACGAAGAGGATCTGGAAACACATCTCCCCCTCAGCACAATCATCAACAAAGCAAAGTGCTGGAGAGTCAGTTTACCTAGGTAGTTTACCCTACCTTCTCTCAGTTTCATGATTAGAAATTAGAGTGCAATCAAATATTTGAAATGTTTCCACTTTTAGAATAATTCTATTTTGCAAGTGGAATCCCAGTTAACTGTGTCAAATTCTTCCATGGCAGCCTTAAAGCGTTTCTTAGGGCTTTTAATATTCTTCGAGAGGCTCAATTAACCATTTCGGACCAGTTTTATAGCACTAAATGACTACTTCCATCAAAATATCTAACCAACAAGTACTGTACTGATTTTCTGTCTTGTGCCCCAGGATTGCAAGGCTGTAGTTAGGATCACAGTAAAAGATCTGGTTCCTAGATATGAGAAGCCCCCAATCATTATCAAAATTCTTAATAACTATCAATAATTATCAAAAATTTTTGATATTAAACTTATCAAAAATCGTAATAATTTGCAAATAAATGGTGCTCAAGTATTTTCAAAAAACTTCAAATATATAATCTCACTTGATCTTTACCACAGAAGACAGGCAGGGCTTCTATCCTATCTTCATTTAAAGATGAGGGACAACTTTGAGCTGAGAAATGCTAAGCCCAATGCCCAGTGGCTGATGAATGACAGAACCAGAAGTGGAACACAAGTTCTTGCCTCAGAATCCAGAACTTATTGCTCAATGCTACTTCTAAAAGAGCCTTATTTGTGCTTACTGAATAGCTCTGTAGAGAATGGCATTCAATGAGTATTAATAGATGACCTCAGTTTACTGTAATTCAGGATAATATTTTCACGATTAGTTTTAAATTTTAGTCAAAGTGGAATAAATATTTTTAGTTTAGGTGAAAAATATTATATAAGGATATATAGATATAGCACCATATGGACAATACATAAATCTACAAATACTATGTTGGTCATTACCCATTAGGCCTAATGAATAAATACATCCTTATGCAAATGTGGCATAGTGAACCACTCTTCAATTTCCTGCTAAGTGAAAACAATGACCCAGACTTGACTAAAATCCCAGGAATTATATTAGATCACTTATCTCTATCACTCTGGATATCAACAAAATAAAGTAGTTAACTCCATAAATCATCTCTCTCTCTCTCTCTCACTCATACCTCCCACCCTTTTGCTATAGTGCTACAACACAAGTCAAACAGCCTTCCTTTGTCATTTTTCACCAGTAAGTCTTCATCAGACATTTTGCCAAGGAAGATATGGCTTGTCATACCTGCGGTGAACCACACGAAGTTTCTTAGAGGTCAAAATGTACTTAATAGCGGGACTGAAAGTGGCTCTCAGCTACTTTTTTTTTCCTCCCTCAGAGAAAATGATAATTATGTAATACAGCATGTAGATACTAAAAGAGCAGGGAGTTAAATATAGGTAAATAATAAATACACATTCATCTCCTGAATAAAAGATTACAGAAATATCCTCTGCTCTGATTTGATTCCCTTAAAATCAATTTCAGAAAAAAAATTGGAAATATTGGGTATTTATAAATTGGTCAACCATGTGGTTAGTAACTAAAACAAATATTTTCTACTACATATACTTATTAAGACGGTACAAAGCAAAATACTTTTTCATATTTTGAAGTTTTCTGTATTATTTTCTTGCCCATACTGATTACTACCATTTATTTATAGAGACATGGAATGCCACATTAGTATTTTTGTTTTTTTTTTTACCAGTTTTATTCACAACAACATTTATTTCCTGAGTTTGGTCTATGTGAGACCATAACTGGCGTGAAATTCCTATCAAATGCGTCAACACTCCCGGGATATCTACTTTTTGCCAATTTCAGGCTTCCTGGCCTGCCTCAGCGAGGTCTATCGATTTACCCTTATTAAGTGAAGTCTGGAAATCTGCCCCAAAGCCTCTTGAGTGTAGCTTTTGCTTAAAATGAGGCTAATGCCCATACACTATACAGGGCCTCAACATTTGTTGGTTGCAATTCATTTTTTATAACCGGTGTACTCCAGATACAACACCGTGGTCAATGAATGCTTTCTCTGCTATCATAATGAGTTCCTGTGGGGATTCCACAGACTCACTTTTGGCACATGAGGATTGAATTCCACAGCTCTATGAATGGCTTCTACTGCATTCATCTCTGCTGTGCTCAGCCCCCGCCGAGATGCAGCCTCAGGAGAGAATCTGAAAAGCAGAAAGACAAAAACCATCCAGTTGGGACCACTGCTTGGGCATCAACCCGAAAGCATCTACACATCAAGGGCCCATAAAACCACAACGAGCCAATGACATGAGCTCTCCAAACTTCTACTGCATGGAACCTCTGAGTGACCCTGAGGACCGAGGCCAGAAAAAACCCCAGCAGAAGCAGAAAGCGTGCTTGCATCTAATCATGGCAGGAGTTAAATTCGGCTGTCAAGTCTCTGTCTAAATAGCTAATCTAAGTCTTCTACGAGGTACCTGCTCAGGTCAGGGGAAGAGGTAGGACTGACAAGGGCAGACAGTGTAGGAAAAAGAGAAAACTAGGTTACAGAAGAGTGCACTTGGTTAAAAACAGAGCTGGGAAGGATTTGAAAGGAGGCCTCCCACCCAATGTCAGTGCTGCGATGGAGGTTAAATCATTGCAGCTTCAGCAGCAGGCGAGCCTGCTTGGGGCCATTCCGGCAGGGGGCGTGTGCATGCCCAAACTGCGGGCGAGACACCTGCCCGAGTGAATGAAAAAAACCAGACCATGCAATCTCTTTCTCACCTCACACCCAGGGCTAACTCCAGAGCTGTGCTTGGCAGGCAGACACCACAGGGGAAGCTGTGACAACCCTGGCCCTGCCCTCCCAAGCTGGAGTCGCTGTGTAGGGAGAAAAGATGTTGCAGTAGGTACTGGCGATCTACAGGATAAAAAAGAATGAAAGAAAATTACTTTGGTCTTGAAGTGTACACACACTTAACAGCAAACCTGTCTGATACAGCAGAGGCTGGTTTCCTATTCTCTGCTTTTGATGCTACAGAGGGATTATATCGGGGAAGTGTAAGAGTTTATGGACTCAAAACCAGTTAAGCCATCTAGGCTCTTTCACCTGACAGGCATCCTTGGATGCTTATGAAAAGTCCATATGCCATAGTCACCTGCCTGAACAAAATAGGCAAACGTCCCATTGAGATGACAACTCAAAGTTAACAGACCAGTGGGGGCTAATTTGGAGTTGATGAGGCAAAGAATGAGAGATGACCATCCCGTCTGGCACATTCCACATGTGTATGACACTGCCCAGTTATGGACTGCTGAAGGGAGAGGAATGTGCAAAAAACGAATAGAAGGATGGCATTCTGTGTAAGTCCCAAGCAGGTGTTTTGGTATCTACTGTCTCACACCAAAAAAGTCATCTCAGAAGCATGGAATTTCAAATAAATCCTGCTTTAGGATACCTTTACACACCCTTACATTACCTGAAGATATACATTCCCTCCTTCTAATAGTGAAAGAAAAGAACAGCAGGTTTTGGAAAATGCATGCTTATAAGCAGGGGTCTCATAGACTAAGAGAAACTTCCAGAGAAAGCCCTCAGAGGCAACACATCTCAATTCCGGTCAGGCATTAGTACCGCGCAAGCTATTATTCACTTACTTGTCAGAGACAGCTCTTGCTTTGAGCAAAGCAGCTGTGTAGCATATTGTTGCTGACTTTGGTAAGCTTATATCTGTTGGAGAAAAAGAAAGTAGGAACACATAAGTTTGTAGGTAACAAAGAGCAATAATTTTCAATACACTAGCATTTTAATCACATTTAAGTGTAATAAAGCATAAATGAAGAATATTTCAATACATACGTTACACAAGAATTTCAGCTATTCCTTACTGTATCAACACAGTATGTGAAACTAAGGGTAGGTTGTATTTTTGTGAATAATTCATGTCCACCAGGCTGACTCTTAAGCAATCACCTTCTATTTTAAAATATGAATTTTTGTAAGGTTGAGTTGAAGCAGATTATAGCTATAAATATATCAATTTAGATATCACATGAATATCCTTGATGTGAAAGACATGAAAGTGTCTTTGTCACTTATCAAAATTTCTCGACAGGTGTATGAAATACTAATTGAAAAAAAAAATCTAGATTAAAAAAAGACATAGCCAAATGAATGATTCTTTAGTGGTCAGATTTAAACTACCTTTCTTGTGCATTAAATTTCAAGTTTACATTCAATTTTTAATAGTGCTTGTTAAAAATGTAAAAGTCAAAGTCAAGGAGATATACATATATATGTATCTAATATATAAATAAACATATATAACTTTTAAGGGTATATGTATGAAATCTTTAGGAAACTACACAATTTTTGCTCATGCAAACCTATCATAAATCTCCTTTCATATGAAGCCTCACTTGTCACCAGGAAAAACAGTTCCTTTCGATTTTACAAAAAGTACAGAAAGGCCAGGGTGGGGGTGGGGCTCAGATAACAAGTTTACAGGAAAGTGAAAGCACAGGGTACAAGTGAGAGTAAACTCAAAGAGGGCATCCCTTTGGGTGAAAAATGTGTTCTTAAATTATGATTGCATTCTTTCCAGAATAGGAGTTAGTATTTAATACTTGCAACCAAATTTACACTATAACACAGAAATACTTTAATTCAGAACAGGTAAAAATATGCCATTCCCAGATCCTGCAAAATTCATTCTAGGTTAGAGGAACTCTTTGCACCTGGAATGCCCTACAAGTTTCTTTGCAAGGCTGTTTTCAACTTAGAAAGGATTACATTAAAGTAGAAATGAAAAAGGGAAGTCCCTTAATTAGCCAATAGACAGAGGCAGAAGAAAACAATTTCATAAAAGAAAACCAATCTCTCTTTCAATAAAGAGTATTTAATGCCAATTCCAAGGAGATTCCTAAGGAACTTCTCTTTGAGGGAAATTTCAATGACATTGATAAAACACAATCATAGAAAATATCAGCACAGAATTGAAAGGAAAAGAGGTCTTTGTACCCTTAATTTCATAAACTATTTTCAAGCAAAATGTCACCACCACATACATACTATATAAAATGGTGCGCTTACAATTAGGAAGAAAAAAATGCCAGACACTCATGGATTAGTCTTGTTGCTTTTCCAGCATCTAAACATTTAACAGCTTTCCAGTGTGGGGAATCAATACAAGAACGAAATATCCTGTTTTTGGGGTATACTCATTGATTGTTATTTGAAGCTAACAAAAAAAACTAGATGATACACGGCCTACTTAAAAGTTCAGACTTTTTATTTTAAAGTTACCCAAGCCTTGTTTCCGAAAACAATGATCATAATTATTTGGGTGGCAGCACAAGAAGGAGCCTCTTTTTAAGGACTTAGCTGCTCAACAAGAAAGATCAAGTTGTGTTCGATGGTTACCTAATCAATCAAATGAACACTTTCACCCAGAGAGAAATACAGAAAGAGATACAATTGAGGTGTTCCAGCAAATGACTAGAGATGCCTAATCAAAGGTAATCTTTAATCTAGAATCCTGACCCCCATTCCCACTAGCATAGACAAGACATTCACAACTAGAAAAATGCAACAGCATTCAGCAACATTATGACGACTACAGTACATTTTCTCCATTTTTAAAATGTTTGCTCCTTCTCCTTTATTAAGTAGTATATGTGCACAAGAAAAATGCTTAAAATAACCAAAAATATATTTTAATCAATATCAAATGAGGAAACAGGGAAATGTAGCTCTATGAAAATACCCCATTCCCCATTAGTGGCATTTCATTCTATTTATCTTTTTATGCTAGTAAGTTATTTTGTTCTCACTGATTAAGAAAAATAGAAAATAGAAAAATATTCTTGCATAGCTTGTTTATTTAGATATTTTCAATGTTATTCTTTTTTCTGTAAAAACATCACATCTATTTGGTAATAGCAATTTGCCTCTAAGGAGGGATGAACCACTCTAAAGAAACTGATCCTAAATTTCCCTTCACATAGAGCGTCTTGTTGTTCAAATAGGTTTTGGTTTACAATTTTCATTTTTGAAAGTGATGCGTATTTTTCTGCAGAGCACTTAGGCAATATAAATGGAAAGCTTTTACATTTTGCGTACGCAGCAATTCCACTTCTAAGACTTTAGCCTAGGAAATAATCATTAATGTGCACAAAGATTGTTCATCACAACATTGTTTCTAATGGAATACTGGAAATGGCCCAATGTCCAATCATAGACTGGTTAACACGCTGTAAGTACATTCACAGGGTACAATTCCATGCAGTCATTAAATCATGGTGGTGGTGGAAAGGTACTGAATGATCTGGGGGAAATGTATTGTGCACACATCAATAAGTTTATAAAAAGTATGCTTTAATATTCATCTTTAAAAGCATTTATATACACAAAGAAAAAGATTGGAATAATATGCACCAAATATTGTAGACTCCCCTTATCAGTAGTTTCACTTTCTGTGGTTTCAGTTGTCCACAGTCAACTGCAGTCTGAAGATATTAACTGGAAAATTCCAGAAATGAATACTTGATAAGTTTTAAACAGCATGCCATTCTGAGTAGTGTGATGGGATCTTGTTACTGTCCTGCTCCATCCAACCTAGGATGTGAATCATCCCTTCGTCCAGCACATCCACAATGTAGATGCTACTGCCCATCAGTGACTTTGTGGCCACATGCATTATCATAGTTACCATAGTGCTGTCATAGTTATCACCGTGCTTGTGTTCAAGTAACCCTTATTTTATTGCATAATGGCCGCAAAGTGCAAGAATAGTGATGCTGGTAATTTGGATAGGCCAAAGAGAAGATGTAAGGTGCTTCCATTAAACGAAAAGGTGAAACTTCTCAACTTAATAAAAAAAGAAAAAAATCATACACCGAGGCTGCTAAGATCTACAGCAGGAATGAATCATGTGAATTGTGAAGAAGGAAAAGAAATTTGTTAGTTTCACTGTTGTACCTCAAAACTGCAAAAGTTATGGCCACAGTGTGTAGTAAGTAGAATGACAAGAAGGAGGGGCCACATTCACATAACTTTTATGACATATCGTTATAAGTGTTCTATTTATTAGTTATTGTTAACCTCTTACTGTGCCTAATTTATTTATTTATTATTTTATTTATTTATTTTTTGAGACAGAGTCTTGCTCTGTCACCCAGGCTGGAGTACAATGGCACGATCTTGGCTCACTGCAAGCTCTGTCTCCTGGGTTCAAGCAATTCTCCTGCCTCAGCCTCCCGAGTAGCTGAGATTACAGGCAAGCACCACCACGCCTGGCTGATTTTTGTATTTTTAGTAGAGATGGGGTTTCACCATGTTGGTCATGCTGGTCTCGAACTCTGACCTCGTGATCCACCCACCTTGGCCTCCCAAAGTGCTGGGATTACAGGCGCGAGCCACCGCATCCAGCTTACTGTGACCAATTTATAAATTAAACTTCATCATAAGCATATATGTACATGAAAAAATATTGTGTATACAGGGTTCAGTATTCTCCATGGTTTCAGGCATTCACTGGAGGTTTTAGAACATATGCTCTAAGGATAAGGGAGGACTACTCCATTGGTGGTGTTTATTTCTGCATGGCAAGATTATAGGCAATTTTTCCCATTGTTTATCTGTATTTCTAAAGTTTCCTGTCATGTACATGCAAAAACTGTTTTTTTTTTTTTTTTAGCAGATAATGATGCTAGAGGGAAGAATTCTGTTCTATAAATTGCCTGAAGCAAGTTCATGGGCAAATACATTGGTGGAGCTAGATACCAACAGCATAGACAAAAGTAGAATTTATCACATGAGGTGCTGTCAGCCCGGAGATCTATCAGATGTAACTTTCATATACTCTTGTGAAAGTTAGTGTGCTCTATTTAGTGTGCCCGCTATGGTACAGTTACCTTATTAGCCATATTTTAATCTAATAACTGCCTAACATCTAAACCAGTGGCAGGAACTGATGTTTGGTTCACCATTAAGAAGAACCGTATATACTCCCCTCTAGGAGAAATTATTTAGGCTGCCTGCCCCATGAGCACCTCCTCTTTCATTCCCACCTTACCCCACAAAAAAGGGGGAAGCTTGGTTATTGCTACCTATAATTTTTAAACTTAATATTTTGACATAATTATAGGTTTCCAGAAATTTATAAAAATATACAGAGTCCTGTAAATGTTTCACTCAGCTTCTCCCAATGGTAGTATTTTATAAAACTGTAGTATAATATCAAAAAACGAGAAATTGACATTGCTAGAGTACTACTGGGTACACTACAGACCTTGTTCATTTTCACCATTTTTTATATACAATCAAGTGTGCATGTCTATCCAATTTCATCCCATAACTAGATTCATGTAACCACACCAAAATACAGAACTGTTCCATTACCACAGAGGAACTCTCTGGTGCTACCCCTTTATATTTGTACTCTCCATGTCCTTCCTCATACATGTCCCCCGGTGATCACTAATCTGTTCTGTACAGTTCTGTCTGCCTGCTATGACTTCATGCTTTTATCACTACGGAAACGGATAAAATGATAAGATGAATAGAGTGGCTACCAGTAGTGATTGCAATGGTGGCAATAAGAACAAATCATCCGCTTTCCAATATTGCCTGTAATTTATTCAGAAATTTTACTTTGAGTAAGCAACTCAAAATCATTCTAAGTTAGTTTGATTTTGTATGAACACACTGACTCTGCAGTGGCCTTCTGACTTTTGTAAGTGGCATTTAGCTACATTATTACCTCTTACGAATTAGAATCCAAAGAGCAAACAAAAGGAAAGGAAATAATGAGGTATCATATAATTCCATTACTCACTGCAGAAACAAGGAATGCTAAGTAAATGTTTCTCACTTAGGCAAAGCTGAACTGCCAGTATTAATTCTTCTTCCACCTCTTTGCCATCTTATGTTTTGTAGAAATGTTTTTCTGAAAGGAGAAGAAATTTCCCCAAACATCTCAGGCATGCAAAATCAAATTGTCATGAAAGTCTTTCATTAAAAGTTGTAATTCTGAACTTCACACAAATGGAATCAGACTCATTTTTGTACTCATTTTTGTCTGGTTCCTTTCACTTAGCATGTTGTTTTTGAAATTCATCCATGTTGAATCTCAAAACATGGATCAGTCATTCATTCTTTTTCATTGCTAAGTAATATTTCATTGTGTAGATACACCACATGTTTATCTATTCTCTTGCTAAAGGACATTTGAATTGTTTTCCCACTTCGGACTGTTAGGAAAAAAGCTGCTGTGACCATTTTGTGTATGCTTAACAAAACTCATTTCTCAGGGATATGTAACTAAAAATGGGATTGCTGGATCTGAAGATAGATGTCTGTTTAACTTTACTGGAAACTGTTAGACAGTGTTCCAAAGTGATTGCGTGAAGTTTGCAAAAATAATATATTGTGATATAAATAAGGAAAGTGGTTACTGCTGGGCTGGAGGGCAGTTATTGGCTGGAAGGGAGTATGAGGCAATCTTCTGAGATTTCAGAAAGTTCTGTTTCATTCTGGGTAGCAGTCATATGGGTATATATATAAGTGAAAAATCATCCCTCTGTACTTAAGAGTTGTACATGTAATTATATGTAATTTATGCCTCAATTATATACATACATATATATATATATATATATATATTTTTTTTTTTTTTTTTTTTTTTGAGACAGAGTCTCACTCTGTCACCTAGGCTGGAGTGCAGTAGCACAGTCTCCCTCACTACAACCTCTACTTCCCGGGTTCAAGCAATTCTTGTGCCTCAGCCTCCCAAGTAGCTGGAACTATAGGTGCACATGACCACGCCTGACTAATTTTTGTATTTTTAGTAGAGACGGGGTTTCACCATGTTGACCAAGCTGGTCTCGAACTCCTGACCTCAAGTGATCTGCCCACCTTGGCCTCCCAAAATGCTGGGATTACAGGCCTGAGCCACTGCACCCAGCCAATAAGAATTAAAACAAAACAAAACAAAACCTGAAATCTTGTGGTCACCTGAAGATGTCTTATCTTACCAATCTGACCTCCATAACATTTTACTTGCCTTTTATCATTCTGCCTCACTCCATTCTCTCTACAAATCCTTATCTAAAAATCACTTACACCTTCCAAAAGAAAACAGAATCCGATCATTGTTCGTCAATCTTTCAAGCATTAAGATGGTTACAATATCTCTTCTATAGCAATCTTCTCTAGGATAAATACCTCCAGTTCCTCCTCTGGCATATTCTTCAGAACTTCTCATCTATTTTTGTTACCTGGCCACAGGTGATTTCAAAATATGAGAATTAGAAATGAAAACAATCCTCTAAATCCCCCAAACTGAGCAGTAGAGAGCTCAGGGAAACGTGCCATCTGAGGAGCTGCGCCGCTCCACGTCTCTGAATATCAGCTAGAACGCCCTGGTGTTGAGCAGCTGGGACTCTTTGTCTGTTCTTTGATTGTGTGGTCAACAATGCCCCCACCCTCGCCCCCGCAATTCTATTCAAATAGACTTCAGCCGAAGTCAGGTCTTTTCTCCCTTTTATGTAAGCCATGAACATTAAAAACAAACAAACAAACAAACAAACAAACAAAAAAAAAAACCTATAGGCAGGATTTCACATCTGACTCCATTACATTTCAAATCTTAAAATTAAATCTGAGCCATTAAATCTTAAATAATTTCAGCCTCAGCCCATCATTCCAGCCTATTAATCATTTTTCTGATTCAAGCTACCACACACAGTTGTGCTTCCTCCAAATCTTCTTCCCCAAATGATCATTATCATCATCAAAATGACTGCTAACACTTACCAAAGGCTACCTGACAGGCACTGGTGTTAATCAGTTATATACATTATCCTATTTAATTCTCAGAGCAGTCCTATGAGGTAGGACTGTTATCCCTGTTTTATAGGTGGGGTAAATGAAGCATAGAATGGTTAAGAAATATGCCAATATCACAAATCCAGAACAAACCTGAGCACATGACTTTAAACTGTGCTATGTAGTTTCCAAGACCTCATTTTTAGAAATACTGGCCATGGCAATACCAATGACAGAATGTAGGAATAGGATTCTAGAGATCACCCTCAATTTGCAACAGTCTGCAATGGTATGTCTGCAACCACTTATTAATTAGGTATTATATCCATATTGCTCCACGGTACCTGAAAGGACAGCATTTAAAATATTACCAAATGTTTTGTTTAAATAAAGATGTAAACACATTTATGGTGTTCTCCTATTTCAGAAACACGAAGGAAAAGGGTCATTTACACAAATAAGATAAACATTTAAATACTATTGTATAGACTACCAATATTTTCACATCTACTATCTCATCAGTGTTTATTTGACACAATTGTCTTAATAAATCCACGTTAGATCCTCAATTACCTCCTTTTCTCTTGTGGTCAAAAGCCACATAATCATTTCTACAATTTGGTTGGGATTGACTTATTTGACATACTCTTTTAAAAAGTAAAAAGTACTAAAGGGAAATATAAAATAGGAATGAATAATTGTACCTCAGCAATGTATTAATACAATATTTTCTGCTCAAAACGGTACTACCGCAAGATACAGACGAAAAACTGAACAACAGTACAGGACTGCCAAGATCATCCTCCCAAAATCTTTTTCTTTTATAGGTGAGAAATATGGACCCAGCAAAGTTAAATGACTTTCTTAAGAGCCACCCAACAAATGAGTGGCAGAACTGACCACGTCCTTGTCACTATTCCATATTGTTAGTGTGATACTTGCTTTTACTTTCCCTGTCATTCTTCACTGTTTTGTTTGGACAACAGAGTCACACATTAAATCCTGTAATGTGTGAGACTTTTGCTTCCTCTGGTCTTTAGTCACCCTGAAAACCTGCTTACAAGTTTATACCTGATTTGTATATACTTATTTAGCTATTTGTCATTCTGATCTTTTCATACACTTTAATCATTTATGTTTCCTTACACTTTTATCCATTGGGAGTAACTGCAATTTCCACTTTTAGTCTTCCATCCTTCACGAACCATTTTCCAGTTTAAAAAAACTCTCTGTATCTCCTATTCCAAATAGTCTCAGCACAAAGTTATGTTAATTGAAATTCTGTTTGTGGGTTCATATTTATCTTTCCTCTGCATTAAAACAAACAAATAAAAGGCTGGGTGTGGTGGTGGCTCACACCTGTAATCCCAGCACTTTGGGAAGCCAAGGCAAGAGGATCACTTAAGCCCAGGAATTCAAGACCAACCTAGGTGACATAGTGAGACCTCACCTCTAGAAAAAGTTGGCCAGGTGTGGTGGTTCACACCTGTAGTCCCAGCTACTTGGGAGGCTGAGGTGGGAGGATCACTTGAGCGTGGGAAGTTGAGACTGCAGTGAGCTGTGATCATGCCACTGCACTCCAGCCTGGGCGACAGAGCTATACCCTGTCTCAAAACAACAACAACAACAACAACAACAACAACAAAGAGCATGGCTTTTGCTTTTTGTTACTTTTGTTTGTTTCAGATTCAAGGTACACCTGTGCCTAATATTCCTTTTTTTTTTTTTTTAAACTATAGCTACAGGATAACATGGTCCCCTTCTCTTAAGCTTCTTCCTTTTTGGTAAGAATTAAATCCATGGTATTATTCTCATGCTTTGTCTATTTTAGTAGTAACTGAAGTATCGACAAGGCAGGAGTTTTTCAGACGGTTTGCTTTAGCAAGTGAGATTTACACAGGCATTCACATCATGTCCTCTGCTATCTTCAAATTCACAGCCTTTATAGAAAGTACAGCTGGACACGCCACCTGTTCCCCTCTTCCGCATTTTTTCTCCTCATGTCACTGTTACAACTCAGCAGAAGTAGGTGGGCACTGATGGGTGACATGGGTCCTGACAGGCTCTTCACCCTTAGTTACGCTGCCTTGAAAGACTGTCTGTGGGTGATGGTGGTTTTACATAGGGCTCAATGTCCTGTAAAGAGATTACCCGAGAGCAAATGAAATGAAGTGGTTATAGTTTAAAATAAGAAGTTTTCCCACCCAGGAGACAAAAGTTTCTGCACTAGGATTCCCACTTGTTGCTTAAGAAAGAAAAACCAAATTTTAACTCTTACACCAATGCTCAGAAAACCTCACAAATGTCTCCCTCCAGGACAGAATGTGCTCCACTGTAGTGTGGGAGATCACCTCACCACCCTGCTGCAGTGGCACTCCACTCTTCCACACCTGAGTGCTTTCCCACTGTGATCTCTCAAGTACCTCCACTCAAAAGGGGGCACGGTGTGAATGTACTGTGCCACCCACTTCACTCTGGGCTGGACGGAAGCCCTTTCTGAAATTGTCTCCAGGCCTCTCCAGGGCCCATAAAATAAAATGCAAGCTTGGATTTTAATCCAGTCCCTCTACCACCCCACATCCCCGGCTAACTCACCCAAGTCATCTTCTTCCCTTCACTGCATCCCTCTTCATCCCTCTGCTCTAAGGGATACAGACAATTCTCCAAATAAGTCATGCCAGTTGCGCCTCTGCACCTTTCAATATGCTCTCCTTGCCTCAAGCACCTTTCCTGTCTGGTTCAGACACCACCCCCAAGGGGAAGGCTCCCCTCTCTCCTCCTTGCTGCCTGCGGTGCCCCTTCCATCTTGGGCTAAAGTGCATCACAATCTTTACACTTTACAGCAACTGTCTGTTCTCTTATTTCCCTGTCCTACATACGTGGTGTGATTTAGGAGTAAAAGCTAGGCTGCTTCATCACTTTGTACCCACAACAAAAAACAATATCTGAAATATAGCTGGCGCTCAGTGTTTGCTAAATAAAATCCTAAATTAATGTACTAAAATCTCAAATCTCTTGATATTAGCTTCCTTCGACTTGCAAACATTTACATCCAATTTAGCTCCCAGAGGCCAACATTGATGAGTGTTGTACGTTCTAACAGGGAATCAGAAACTTGTTATTTCTCAACACGTGTACTGCATTTATCTTTGCTTACAGAGTTCCAGCAGAGTGTTTGAAATTGTATTGGTGCTCTAATCTCAATGTCTATTTGAAACAGCAGTGGAATGAAATTGTGGGGCAGGATGAAAAAAACAATAAAGTGAAAACTGAATCAAGGTTGAAGAAAAGTAGAAAAAACAAGGAAAGCCACACCTCTTCTGACTCCTTAAGGACCCGTTATTGGAATGATGCTGCTGAAAGAAAAGGTCATCTTAGGGAGAATGACTCTTGAATTTTCAACAGTCATAAGCGGTTCATAACAGCCAAACTTTAATTCAATAATCTTGGAAGAAATGTCTGTAATTATGAGTAAAACTCTCAATCAGATGGGCCTCAGAAAACTTATGTTGCAAAACTTTAGACAGGATAGAACAGTTTTCCATGATAACCTTTTTGATCTGATATCCTTTTGTTCATCTCCCAATAATAACAACCAAGATGTAGTTTCAATGCAGGGTCAGTTCTCATATCTATGAATCTAAAATTTTTTCAAAGGTGGCAGCAAGTAGATATATAAATCCCAAATCATCTCACAAATGAGAACACTATATCGTCGTGGGATCTTATAGATCGAGTCACTCACTGACCACAGATGTTCCCAATGACTACCTTAGTACACAGGGGTTGAGATGAAAGGGGCACAAGCTTGCTCTCAAAGGCTTTCTTTCTCTGCACTCCCCACAGCTTGTTTCAAACAGACTCACTGAGCACTGATTCATCTCGCTTCGCCTCTTTTTTGTATTTTTGTTTTCTCCACTAGACTGAAAACTTCTTGGTGACAGAGAATAGGTTATATTTATCTCTGAATCTAAAGCACCTAAAAGTTAGTACTTCAACATAATAAGGACTTGATAGATCCTTGCTGAAATAATTTGAAAAAAATTAACCTATTTACTCCCTGTTATCCTTTAAAATTATGAAGTACCAAGAATCCCTTTTCTTGGTCAGGCAACAAATTGATATCATTTCTACCAGGTACACTTGAAGCTCCTATAATCCAACATATTTGGCCTTCACAGATGTTCTTGGAAGCATGAACCAACCAAACAAACAAAAATGGAAAACAAATTTAAAAAGCAGTCCATTTCTTCTTCATAAGCTGTTTGTGGACTGTGATGTATTCTTACTGTACCATTATGTGATTAATTTATCAGTTTACTTGTTTATGATATGATGCAAAGAAAACAATAGACATACAGGATTCTGTCCTTAAATTTTTGTTATTGTTGATTCCAGGCAGTATAAGGTCTTTTTGCCCCACCTTCAGAAAGCCAATCTGAGGTCCCCTTCCAACTAAAGGGAAAAATTTCACTGAAGAAATAAAAGGGATTGATATACAAGAATCTCAAAAAGATGTGCCACCTGGGAGTTCAATGATTCAATTAGGAAGTTCTACATGACCTTAGTCATTTGAGGCAGGGGGAAGGACAAGCACTACACATTCAACTACATCCAGAAAAATTCATTGTACGCTACAAAGCCAAACACCAGATGTTATTTGCAACTTTTGGACTGGATTACCCCAGAAGGTCTGTGTCAGAGGGCCCTTCTATGGCTGGTGCCCTGAAGCCAAACACAGCAGTTTCCCTGATGGTAATGGCTGGCTGGGGAGGGATGTTACCTGGGTAAATTATGATAACTGGGCAATAAGGATTACCAAACCCAACACAAATTTGGAGGGTTTGTGCATGTGCCAACTATGTGAATTACAGATGTATGCATTCACCAAAAGTCTTCCATCATCAGAGACAGAAGTTTGTCATGCATATAGTCCTCATTGAAATGACATCTATTGTCACAACTTTTGCTCATTGCAATATATAGTTCATCCCCTAACAGTCTATCATTTGTTCTAAAGTAACCTCAAAGGCCTAGTCCTCTTGGCAGATCTACCTCTTGGTGTCCAAATCTGCAGAGCATCCAGTGCAAAGCTATGTAAGACCACCATTTCTCAGTGACTTGTGCTTACAGGCATGAAGCCACAGCCATTAGTATCAGTGCTGATAATTATTTTCTTCTTTGAAGCACCAATGTGGTTCATTTGCCCGTCTTTTCACAAGGACTCTCTTTAAGCTCTTGCCTGGTATCCGTGATCTTTTCCGTAACAGCCAGCCCAGGGAAAGGAGCTGGACTAGGTTTATAGTCTGACACTAGAAACCAACAGCATACCAAATCTTCTTTCTAATATGCAGCCTAATTTTGTGACGGATATTTTCAGAAGCTGCTTGTGCCTGTGGCATCAAAATTCACATCCATATACTTAACTGAAAAGCACTGTTTTGGAAGTATGGACAGACTGACACTTGAAGTGTTTGACAAATACAGATTTTACTCATTGGACCTCCAGACATCTCACATCCTTCCTATTTTTACTTATTCCTCAAACACAAATGGAAAACAGCCTAACCAAAAGACAGGGTGTCCAGTAACCATTTCAAAGGAACTATGATGATAGTTGAATAACTTGTGCTAGTTATAAGGCCCTGGGCAATAAACAAGGTTTACGAAATTTTTAGTTATAACTACTTGCTGACTCTGCAAAAACAGTATCAACAAAAGGCTTTTTCTCTGAATAGTCTCAACATAGAGTGATTCCCTAATGACTTTCCCTAGAACTTCTGTTTTCAATCTACTAAGATGAAAGTATTTCCTCCAATGTTAGAAACATGTCCTGTTCTAAAAAGTATGCCCTCTGCAAATTACCAGATGGCAGATAATAATGCTAATTTAGGATGGGCTTGATGGCATCAGTAAAAATGATCTTGATATAGTGGTTGCATTTATATAACTTTTGTGATTGTAAGAAAGACCAGCTGTCCCTAGTTCTTTTGAGAAAGAAGGGAAAAACAAGAGAAGATTCTGCCCCAAATTTAGGGCAATCACTAAATGACTTAACGGAGTAAATATCCAAAAGCGCTTAGATCTGTATTTCTACTAGGACAAACTGTTCAGAGGCTGAAGTTGCTATGAACCCAAAGAAGTAATTTTTCCTTTGATCAGGAGTAAAAATCCCTGGCATTTCTTTTTTCGGCTTTCCAAAGCTTTAGATAAAACTAAGAATTTTAGTTCTAATCAAATATCTGTATGTCCTATTAGATCCATAATTAATTTTAATAACAAGTCATAACATTGTCTTTTTGCGGAGCATAAGACTGGGCTCTTATTCCCTCATTGTGACATTTTATATATGGTTTTCCATTTGAACAAGACTAATGAAGAATAGTGGTGAAGTTTAGGAGTGACACTTTCGGCTCCTTATAATAGCAAATAATATTTGAACTCTTACTGTGTGTCCCACACTGTTCTTAACACTTAACACAGATTAAACAACTTTAATCCTCACAACAAATTACCCGCTGTGTGATCTTGGGCAAGTTACTTAGCCTTTCTAAGCCTTGATCTCATATCCAGAGAAAGAAACCAAGGCTTAGATTTCTCAAGCTCCCTCACTTGGTGAAAGGCAGAGCTGGGACCTGATCCACCTCTTCCCCACCACCCATGACTGCCTTCTGGTATCCCCAAGGATCACTAACTAGAGACAGGCAGAACTAGATGCTCCCAAAGGTACCTTATAGTGCTCAGACCTGCGTTCACTTGCTCTATGAGATTCTTCTAAAATTGAAATGCACAAATGACAATGAATAAGAAACACATGAATTCTTTTCCACATTCCCACCCTAATCTTTGGGACTTAAGTTTTCAACCTAGGTGGCCTATAAACTTCTTTGAAAGGCAATCCAAAGCTTGTAACAATTTTTGCAATGGCTTCTAAAAGAAGGTTCTCATGACTTAATGATCTTGAAAACATTGCTGTCTTTATAGCAAATGTATGACTGAAGAAAAAGATAAATCTCAAATTAAATGAACACCTTACATCAAATCCCCTTTGTGATTAAAAAAATTAGATACAAGTTGATTGAAGATGGAAAGTCATATTTTGAAGACAGTTTCAGAAAGACAAGCAAATATAGATACACTCAGTTCTTAAAAAATGATTAGAAAGGAACCTTACAAGACAATGTGGCATCACTGAAATTCTGCATCATGGCTTCAGCCCACCTAAGTCATGCCTTTGTAAGAGGAGTGAGAGAGGCCCAGCACATCACTTTTGGAAGGCTTACATTTATGGAAAACACATGGGATTTAAAGCCAGCTGGATCTGGATTTGAATCCCAGCTCTGCAGTTTTCTAAGAATGTGGGCTTGTAAGTTATTTAATCTCACAAAGCCTCAGTTTCTGCATCTGCTAAAATGGAGTAACTGCCTCCTTGCAGGGTTATTGTGAGGGTAAAGCTAATGCCAAGCTAATAACATGCTTGGCACATGGTAGGTTCTCAATAAATTGTGGCTAATAACAACAACAAGAACAATGGAATTCATAAAAACAACTTAAATAAATACTGCCAACAGCAGAAAGAGTGTAAGTGTGGTGGTTAAAAGCACAGGTCTGGAGTCAGACCACCTCAGTTTTTAATCTTGGCTTTCCTTTCCTTGTAGAATTCACATCATATTTAATGAAGTTGTTCTCAGTCGATCACTTTTCTCTCATAACATCACATCTACATGGCTTTACTTTGATACTATGGGCTCTTCCTGTGAGCAATTACCTTCTTTTTATACCAGTTACCATATCCGCAAAATGGGGCTAACAATAGTATCTACCCAATATGCTTGTGGTTTGAATCATGTCTGATACTGATACATTACAGGAACTCAATAAATGCTAGCTATTGCTGCTGCTATTTTAGTCACTGTGTGAAGAACATGATAGAACCAGGACCAGCCACCTGGAATAAAACTGCCCACCTACAATGTTGATTCACAAATTGAACACACAAGAGTATGACAACGCCTGAGGATAGCAATACAGTATTTTAGACTAACACCTGGAATAATAAAACATTAGAAGTTATTTCAATGGCAAAATCAAAATCAGACTGCAGACTACGATGAGATATGTCCACTCAACTGGCAATCTTTGTGGGGACACAGGAGTATATGATTGTTACTGATTTCCGAACTCAAAGCCAAACTTTTTTTAAGGTGGTGAAGAACAATGAGACTAGGGGAATATATTTTGCCTCCCTTCTTTCCCTCAAAATATGTTCTTCACCACCTTCATCCCTGGTCCCCAGTGCCTTGCCATTTTTCTAAATCTTTTTGCAAAGGTCAGAAAAGCAGAACTAATCCCATTGTGTTCCCAGCATACTACTTAAAAAATTCAGCCACCTAGCAAATGTAATAAAGGATTGCTGTACCCAAAAACAATCCAAAAAATGGCTACCCAACCAGAGCATTCCAATTAGCAAAAAGGACATATAATCCTGCTGCTTTGGGTGTGGCTCTACAGAGAGGGATGAAGGGGCTGGGATTCCAAGTGCTGTCTCCAGCATCTCATGGATTAGACATCTGAACCAGGGTGAAGAACAGGATGCCCTAAGAGCTGTCTGTACTCCAAGACCTCTAAAGCACCCACTTCCTCACCCGGGGCCAGATAAGGAACCAGCAGTTCAGTAGACGTCTCCAGGAAAAGCAGCAAGGATGAACTTGAAAAAACCCATTTCATGATATGGAGTGAGAAACAAGAGGCATGTTTTTCCACAGTCTTCAGTGGCTGCAGCTCAACCCTCAAGAACAGTAACTTCAGCAGCCACTTCATTATATTTCTACTGTAAATGATACAGGCCTGAGCCAAGTCAGCACCAAAACTCCCTTCAGAATTCACTTGGTGTTAGGTCATCTGTACTCTATTGACAACTGCTGAATTCAAAACCCCTAACGAGGCATCTCAGCAACAACATGTGTCCTGCCACTAATGAGGCTCTTTTTCCATGAATAATGAACAAGAACATCATCTCTGTTGCCAGGTACACAACATAAACAAAGCTCAACACAAGGGCCTTGGTATGGTGAGTTTGTCCATGTGCAACAAAAGAATTTTTCAAAGTGTGAGCCAAGTTTCAGTGGAGGGTGGGACGAGCTGTTGTAACAAATAATGCGAACATATGTTATCAGAATCTAATAAATCAGCTTTTGGATGTTGTGGAACAGAGGCTGTGCAATGGGATAGTTAGAGACAATGGGGAGTTCCATTTCTTTATTTTACAATCAGTCTTATAACACAAGGCTGATGATTTCTGTAATGAACGGAGATCTTCATGAAAGGAGCCTTAAGAGGCTTGCCCTCCCAAAGGCTCTGCTGATTAAAGTTTTATTTCTTAAGGCTTGATATATCAGATTGAGTACAGGTCAGCATTAGGGATTGCTATGGCACTGATGGCTACAGAGTGGCATTTGGAAAAGTGCACTGCCACCTGAACCCATGGCCATGGGACTGAATTCCTTTGGTACTAAAAGAATGTCAACGTATGAGGATTTTTGCCTACAAGGCAGCCCAACAGTTTAGACCTCTAAGCTTGGACCACTGTTTAGCTGAACCATGAGTAAGATTTTAGCATATAAATAGAGAATACAAGTGAGCTGACATGAAAGCCGAACAGTCTTTATTTTGTTTAATTTAAGGTGCTCCACAAATACTTTTCTGTTTCTAAAATCAGTTCCATACTAGGTGGCATATATCTTGTTACACAGGGTACTCATGTCTGCACAGGCAAAATGATGCCATCACTGGCTGAAGGCTTTTAGTTTCCATAAATTTGAGCAAGAATTTGAAGAAAATGAAACAAAAACAAAAACAATCTCATAATGCCTGAGTTCCCTCAACTATAGGAGATAACAACTCTCACCCACTTCAGAGATTCTTTATGAAGAAATGTGTCAAAAATAAGACCCAATGGCCAGGGGTGGTGGCTCACGCCTGTACTCCCAGTGCTTTGGGAGGCCAAGGTGAGAAGTTCACTTGAGGCCAGGAGTTTGAGACCAGCCTGGGTAACATAATGATAACCAGTCTCTATAAAAAAAAAAAAAACCCTAAAAATTAGCCAAGAATGATGGCACACTCCTATAGTCCTAGTTACTTGGGAGGCTGAAGCAGGAGGATGGCTGGAGCCCAGGAGTTCAAGGTTATAGTGAACTATGATCACACCACTATACTACTCCATCTGGGGCAACAGAGAGGAAGACCCTATCTCTACAAAAAAAAAAAAAGACCCAAATGGTATAGTTTGCTCTATATGCTTTGTAATCTGAATAATTCTTTAAATGCACTGAAGATGCTTACTAAAGAAAAAATATTTCATAAACCAAAAAATGATTATATAATAAGTAATCATTCCCTATATCCATTTTACAAGCAAACACTTTAGGAATATGGTTGCTGAAATGAGGCAGAATAGTATGAAGCTCTGCAGATATTTTAGTAACTATGTCATGGCAGGTAATTATGTAGACAATTTTTGTCCAATTAATCAAATCATGAATTCATGGATAATGACAATATGAACATTAGAGTTTTAAAATATCTAGGATGTGCCAGCTTATTTTTCTGATTTCTTAGGAACAGGCAAAATGGAATAAGTTCATGAGTGAGTAACCAGAATGGCAAAGGAACTTCAAAGCCTGCCATTTAAAGAAATTGGGATATTCTGCTGCTAATGAGAAGAGCTGGGAGGAAGGGGATCTGATTTCATCTTCCAATATTTACTGAGTTGTCACATGTGCAAGGGATACTAGCTGTTCTACATTGCTCCAAAGGGTAATGTGCCCAGTAGGCAGTGGTCACAGTGAACCGATGTGGAGTTATAGCAAGAGCTCTAACAGTCAGTGCTGCCCCTACAGGATAGGTACTGCCTGTGAGGTTCTGGGGGATTCCTGACCACATAGGTAGTAGAGAGGATTCCTGACCACAGAGGTAGAGCAGAGCAGACATAACTGCCTGATGGGGAGAGCACGAGGGCAGCCTGTAGGGAGGGATGGAGAGGAACTGGACACAAGCCATGTCACATTTCTGGTCCTTGCTAACCATGAAATTCTAAGATTCTACCAAACACCATCATAAAACTGTAGGTGAAAATTCTGTAAGAGTAAGGTTACAAAAGTGCTGTGCTATTTAAAATGACCCTTCCAATCTAATCTAACCAGGGAAAATACATCAAAAGAGGAACAGTCAAGTAAATAAAAATACCCAAGGACTTACCATCATACTTAGCTAAGACTGCCTGAACATCAGCATATGCTTGTAGTTCCAGAAGGGCTTCTAAAAGGTTTTCATGGATATTGAACATGCTCAGAAGGGGGAACTCCTTCATTAACTAGGGCAGAAGAAACCAAGGAATAATTAGTATATTATGTATGTCTTATACTTTTATTGTACATACTTTATTGTACATATTTACTGTATATATGACGTTTATATATATATATATATATACACACACACACAGTAAAATGATTACTAGAGTTAAGCATTTTAAGGAATAAGCATTTCTTATTTATTTATTTATTTGAGACGGAGTCTTGCTCTGTTGCCCAGGCTGTAGTGCAGCGGTGCAATCTCAGTTCACTGTAAGCTCCACCTCCCAGGTTCAAGCGATTCTCCTACCTCAGCCTCCCCAGTAGCTGGGACTACAGGCACGTACCACCATGCCCGGCTAATTTTTTGTATTTTTAGCAGAGACGGGGTTTCACCATGTTAGCCAGGATGGTCTTGATCTCCTGACCTCGTGATCCACCCACCTCGGCCTCCCAAAGTGCTGGGATTACAGCATTTCTTATTTTTAAAGTATAATACTGAATTGTATTTATATAAAAGTATAATTCAATTCTTAATGTATAATTAATATTGGGTTATAAGAGTTCATATCAATTATTATTTTGTAAATCATTAAATGCTTCTTTTTTTCCCGATAAGGTGGGATAAGATTCAAAGAGAGGTTTTCATAAAAGTTGAAGAAAATGCTCAATAAAGATAAAATGCCATAGAGAAACCAAACAAGGTAAAGGATGAAAAATATCTCACAGGCTTTACCAGTTAGGTCACTGGTAACTTTGCCAGCAGCAGTTTGGATGGAAGACAGACTACAGAAGGGTAAACAAGGGGGCCCTACTCTTTCAAGTAGCCTAGTGGCAAAGTTAGGGAGACAAAGTAGAAAAATAGCTAGAAAGTGACATGGGTTAAAAGAAAATTTGTAGGTAGTGATGGGGGTGGTAGTAAAGAGGAAGGTTTACGAGCTCCTGCCTGGTGGCCTCCATAAAACCGGGGCCAAGATCATCTTCTGAGACTAATAGGTGGCAGGGAAGAAGCTTAAAGATGGGGTGAAAGTAAAAAACAGCCACACGGTGGTGAACCGCTCAGGAAAAAAAAAAAAAGAAAGAATTGCTAAGGCTATCTCGAGGGCCTAACAAACTGGAGACCATAAATTTATAGAGGTTATAATTGCATGGTGGTCAAGTTTTACCTAGCAGTGGCCAGCAGCCCAGGTACAGTAGCAAGATGTCAAATGATTAGGTTGAGCCTGGGTGGACTGAATTAGGTTCAATAAAATTCAAGGAGCAAGAGACTGGACTATGGTGGTGAACGAATGATTAAAGGAATGGTCCAAGGGTTCTAGACTGGATGAAGATGAAGAGAGGCCCAAAGGAAGTTAAAATATACAATACTGAACTTCACTGGGAAGCAAAGAGAAAGAAGAAAGACAAAGAATTTCAGAGTAAATTTTTTATCTTCAAGAAAGGTAAAATCTGGCCAGGCATAGTGGCTCATGCCTATAACCCCAGCACTTTTGAGAGGCCGAGGCAAGTGGATCACCTGAGGTCAGGAGTTTGACATCAGCCTGTCCAACATGGCAAAACCCCCTCTCTACTAAAAACACAAAAATTAGCCAGGTGTGGTGGCACACACCTGTAGTCCCAGCTACTTAGGAGGCCGAGGCAGGAGAATTGCTTGAACCTGGGAGGTGGAGGTTGCAGTGAGCTGAGATCATGCCACTGCATTCCAGTCTGGACAACAGAGTGAGACTCCATCTCAAAGAAGAAGAAGATGAAGACGAAGACAAAGAAGAAGAAGAAGGAGGAGAAGAAATCTCATCTTAAAAGAAAGTTAACCAGGTTCAAAAAACAAGGAAAGGTAAAATCTTATCTTAAAACAAAGATAACCAGGTTCAAAAAAAAGAAAAGTAAAATCTTATCTTAAAAGAAAGATAACCAGGTTCTTCACAGAGCAGAATCACAGATATATTCTCCTCTAATCCTCTACCTGGATAACTGCTATCTATTATAACATAATAACCTCCAAAAAAGTGGTAACTGTTTTTGATGTCAACATCTTTAAAGTAATTATGCTGAGAGAAATAATACTCAAAAATAGGCTAATTCACTGCTAAGCAAAAAATCAGTGAATATACTGCATTGACCATCCAGTTCTTCCTTCATTAGTAACATTTACCATATTGTTTTGTTTTTTAAAGCCAAGAATCATTTACCCTATCTTTAAAAATAAATAATTTTCTGCAGCCCAAAAGAGCATCATATTACTAATGAAAAACCCCCATTAAACTGATTACGCGTTCAGTAAGACTGATGGTCCGAACTTCCCTAGAGAGGTCTGCAGTATTTTCACTGTTGATAAAGGAAGTGAATAAGATTATACCACACATTGCTGATGTTCTGTAACCAATAAAAGTACTTCTTGTTCTGGTTCATTTTGATTCTAGTTGACATTACTCTTTGATTTTTTTTTCCTCTTTCTAATTAAAGCTAGTTAGAATTAAAGCGCTCTGTCATTCAGCATTTGGCAACACAATAAAGACATTCTCTAAATTGCAACATTTAAACATTTATTGTTTTCAGCCAATTCTTCAGGTAAGGATCAAACTTCAAGGACACAAATCATATTCTATAATTTAAAAAGTGCAATTCCAAATATTACTTGCTGAAGCTTAAAAACTGAGTCTTATTAAAACTCAATGAGACCGCATATGCAAACACGAAGTCTAACCCGGTTCCAACAGAATTTGAGGTAAGATGCTAGGAGCTTAAACAACAGTGCTTTCATTGGAAGCTCGGACAGGGTATACTGTGTTCAAAAACAAATCACTAATAAAAGGATTTTAAACATGGTAAAAAGCAAATGTTGGAGAGGCAATCAAAGTCATATGACAATTAGTAAATCTAGCTTTACTAATTTAATATACACAGGAAGAAAAAGTGAACCCTCTGCTGCCTCCACTGCCCTCTCCAGCCCCTCAAACAAGCTATCTTAGAGAAAAGCCCACAACTCCCTTGGCTCTGTTTACTCCACACTGCTTCGCTACAATCTGGCTTGCCTCCGCACAACCTGAATCTGCTCGTCCCCATCTACAGGTGACTGAGATTGCTCCTGTGGACACCCTCCGCCCTTTTCTTGCTTGACCTCTGCATCATTTGAAAGTCTGATAGCTTTTTCTTTGTAACGCTTGCCTCTCTTGGCTTCTTCAACAGTATTCTCTTCTGGTTTTCTTCATACTTATCTCACAGCTCCTTTTCTAGTTTCCCCTTGTCTCTGACTTAGGAGCAAGTCTTCTTGCAGGTTATGTCCTGCATCCTCTTATCTTAAACACCCTGATCTCTAGAAACATTGTCATTTCCAGGGTCTCAGCATCAGCAACTCCACGGGGATGACTTCCACAACCTAACATCCTGCCAAATGTCTTCCTGACAGTTTTACCTGAGTGTCCTTAAAGGCAACACACCTAATACTGAGCTGACAATTTCCCTCTTCCCAGGTCAACCCTTCAAACCTGTTCTCTCCTTGGTATTTCCTATCTCAGAGAAAAGAACCATTAACCTCTTGTCACCCTCTTCTCCTTACAGCCACTTTAGAGGCCCTGCAACCCCTGAGTTGATATTTAAAACATGTTGATAGCTTTCATTACATTCACTGAAAGCTCTGTTATGCAAACATATACCTTAAGAATCATTACTATCTCTCTTTTCTCTAACCATGCTGCCAGTAACTTATGCCCTCATACATTACCTAAATTGCTCCAATAGCATCTGCATTTGTCCATTTTCCTCCAGTCAACTTTTCCAATCCACCCTTCCAATGCAGTCATAAAGGCTTTTTTTTTTTTTTTTTTTGAGATGGAGTCTCACTCTGTCACCCAATCTGGAGTGCAGTGGTGCCATCTGGGCTCACTGCAAGCTCCGCCTCCTGGGTTCATGCCATTCTCCTGCCTCAGCCTCCCGAGTAGCTGGGACTATAGGTGCCCGTCACCATGCCTGGCTAATGTTTTGTATCTTTAGTAGAGACGGGGTTTCACCGTGTTAGCCAGGATGGTCTCCATCTCCTGATCGCGTGATCCGCCCGCCTCGGCCTCCCAAAGTGCTGGGATTACAGGCATGAGCCACCGCGCCCAGCCCATAAAGACTCTTATACACAAGTGAGTCCATCACACTCCTGCTTAAAAGGCAACCACTGACATGACGAGATTTATCCCAAGGAAATAATCAGATGTGAATACAAATTTACGAAGCTGTTTATCACATTATTGGTAATAGTAAAAATTTTTTAAATGCAAGCAACTTAAAAATTAACCCATTATGAGATATTTAAGTATAATAAACTACAGTCACCTTGTGGGCTATTATATGTTGTCATTAGAAGTTAAGTTCTCAGAAAACTTTCAACAGCATGGCCTGGGAAATGCTGGCATACAAATTACACTAGAGAAAGCAGGATACAAACTATATTTTGCAGTAAAATCATGCTATTCTTATGAGCCTATGCATAGCAACATACTTGGTTAGAAATACACTAAAATTATACCAATATACTAAATTATACTAATATACTAAAATGTTAACAGCAGTTATTTCTAGTTGATATTAAAGGTGATTTTTATTTCTTCCTTCATATTTTCTATATGTTCTAATTTTTAAAAATTTTGTTCTAACATTCATTCTATGCTGGGGAGGGGGACAGCCATTTTTAGGAATACTGGCTTCTCACTCAATTCCGGATATAATCTAAAATGCTTGGCATGGCGAACACAGTCCCTTGTGACAAGTCCCTGTCTATCATGCCAGCCTCACTTCTAGCCACTTCACACACACCACACACCTGGCATAGAACAGCTTTCAGTTCCTTAAACAAGCCACGTTCACTCATGCATCTATCCAAGCTCCTCCCCCCCAGAGTGCTCTCCTATCTTGGTCAATCTGGTCGCTCCTCAATTTCCAGGAAATCTTTACCTGTTCCCTCACTCCTGACCTCTTACCTTCATCTGCAGGTTAAGTACTCCTGGCCTGAACTACCAGAGTCCTTGTCACAATCATCTACTGGTCCATCTTCTCCATGAGTCTGAGAAGAACGTGAGAGCAGGAACTTTGCCTTATTGCTGTATTCTTGGTGAGTGACCAACCTATCATAGGTGCTCAACACACACTTCATGACTGGAATACTTTTTAAAGGCTTTAAATTTCTATTGCTTTAGAGTATATGTTATAATAATATATGTCTGCTGCCACAGCTCTACTTCAGGTCATTGAATTACATATCCCTAAACATGTTCTTTATCATTTATAATCTTCCATTATCTACACCTTGGACAAGGTATAGGTAGAACCTGTATGTTTTGACTCAATGCTCAGAATTTTCTTATACTTAGAACTGTCTGAAAATGGAATAGATGGTCTAGAGAAGTCTCTGTCACCAGAACTACTTATATACAGAGAAGCCGGTCATGGGACAGGGATACTAAAGAAAGGACCAAGAACCTTTCAAATTCTGCAATTCCAGGGGAACAATTCCCAGCTCTTAAGCATAACTTTTAAGGCCCTCTCTCAGTTCAAGGCCAGATTCCTCCAGCCTCTCCTGTCTTCTGCAGGATTAAATTCTAGTCTTGTCAAACCAGACTATTATGCACCATTCCCAGAATCCTTTCTACTGTTCCTAGCCACCGTGTTTCTGCTCGAACGGTTTTCACCACCTGGAATACCTCTTCCCCTCATTTACAAGGCAGCCTGTCAAAATCACCCCACCCTCCAAAGCCCAGATCAAATGTCACCTCCTAAAGTCACAGCATCATAGAAAGTGAGAGCCAGAAGAGTCCATGGAGATCATCCAAACACCCTCCTCACTTTACAGACGAGCTCCCTCCCATCCCCGCCCCACCAAAAAACAATAAAGGCTGCAAGTTTAAGTGATTCAGCCAAGTTAGTGCTGGGATTATGATCCAAACTCAGTCATCAGCACTGAGTCCAAATTTCAAAACATCAGAACCCTAGTTTCTGGGTTGCCAAGTCCAGAACTAAACCATTTTGCTTACGCTTCTCACATAATACTACTGTATCATCTTTGTATTGTGTTTACATGAATTTAAGAAGATAGATGTATTACAGAAAAAAGAGTCCTAAATTTAAAATTATTCCTGAATTAAAATCCAACCTCTGCCATTTACTACCTGTGTGAATTTGCACAAATTATTTAACCCCTCTGAGCTTTGGTTGCTTCATCTCCTGGGTCTTAGTTCATATGGCATCTTCTCAGACTCTCTCTAGCACCCTACCTAATGTCACCACCCACCCCTCACATCACGACTTTCCGTTGTTTCTGTCACATTCTGAAATCATCTTATTTATGCGACTGAATATTAGATAATTTTAAAAAAACTAAAAATAATAAAATAGAGGGTGAGAGGTGGGGGTCTAGTTTTATTCTTTTGCATATGAATATCCAGTTTCTCCAACACCGTTTATTGAAGAGACTGTCCTTTCTCCAATGAGTGTTCTTGGCACCTTTGTCAAAATCAGTTGGCTATAGATATGTGGATGAATTTCTGGCCTCTTTATTCTGTTCCATCAGTTTGTGTGTCTGTTTTTTTTTTTTTTTTTTCCGAGACGGAGTCTCGCTCTGTTGCCCAGGCTGGAGTGCAGTGGCCGGATCTCAGCTCACTGCAAGCTCCGCCTCCCAGGTTTACGCCATTCTCCTGCCTCAGCCTCCTGAGTAGCTGGGACTACAGGCACCCACCACCATGCCTGGCTAATTTTTTTGTATTTTTTAGTAGAGATGGGGTTTCACCATGTTAGCCAGGATGGTCTTGACCTCCTGACCTCGTGATCCGACCGTCTCGGCCTCCCAAAGTGCTGGGATTACAGGCTTGAGCCACCGCGCCCGGCCTGTGTGTCTGTTTTGATGCCAGTACCATGCAGTTTGGGTTATAATAACTTATAGTATGATGCCGCCAGCTTTGTACTTTTTGCTTGGCTATTTGGGGTCTTTTGTGGTTCCATACAAATTTTAGGATTGCTTTTCTATTTCTACGAAGAATGTCATTGGTATTTTGATAGAGATTGCAGCAAAACTGTAGACTGCTTCCAAAAACCTCACTGTAAGGTCCAAGACTATAAAACTACTAGAAGAAAACAGAGGGCAAATGCTTCAGGACATTGGTCTGGGAAAATATTTTAGAATAAGACCTCAAAAGCACAGGTAACATAAGGAAAAATAAATAGGATTATGTCAAACTACAAAGCTTCTGCACAGCAAAGGAAACAACAGAGTTATAAGACAGACAACCTATAGGAGAAAATATTTGCAAACTACTTCTCTGATGGGATTAATGCCCAGAATATACAAGGAACTCAAACACCTCAATAGCAAAACAACAAACAATCCAATTAAAAAATGGTCAAATTATCTGAACAGATACTTCTCAAAAGAAGACACACAAATGACCAACAAATATATGAAAAAATGCTCAACCTCACAATTACCAGAGAAACGCAAATCAAAAACACAATGTAGTATCATCTCCCTCCAGTTAGAATGGCTATTGTAAAAAAAAGACCAAAAATAAATAAATAAATAAATAAATAAATAATAATAATAACAACAACAAACACTGGCAAGAATGCAGAAAAAGGGAAATTCTTATACACTTTTGGTGGGACTGTAAACTAGTATAGCCACTATGGAGAACAGTATGCAGGTTCTTCAGAAAAACTACAAATAGAATAACCATATGATCCAGCAATCCCACTACGGGGCATTTATCCAAAGGAAAGGAAATTAGTATATTAAAGAGACGTCTGCACCCACATCTCTACTACAGCACTATTCACAATAGCCAAGACATGGAATCAACATAGGTGTCCGACAACAGATGAATGGATAAGTAAAGTGTGGCACATACACAATGAAATATCACCCAGTCATAAAAAATAATAATAAAATAAATAAATAAATAAAAACCTATCATTTGCAGCAAGATGGATGAAACCAGAGGACACTAGTATGTTAAGCGAAATAAGCCAGGAACGGAAAGTTAATCATGCATGTTCTCATTCCTATGCAGAAGAAAAACAAAGTTGAGCTCCTAGAACTAAAAAGTAGAACAGAGGATACTAGAAGCTGGGAAGGATAGAGGATAGAGAGAGATTTGTTAAAAGATACAAAATTATAGCTCAACAGAAGGAATAACTTCTAATGTTCCATACCAGTGTAGGATGACTACAATTAACTTTAATTACAAAAACAGGTAGGAAACCAGATTTGGCCCACAGGCCTTAGTTTGCCAACTCCTGGTTAACAGGAATAAAATGTAAAAGCCAAAATATCTTCATAAAAGAAGTTTCATAATGATATTATATTCTAAAAACATAACATCTCTTATACACAGCTGGTTTGGCAGACTGTAGCAAAATGGAAAAAGCCTACCGTACAACCCAGCACCTCTTCTCCCGGCTACATCCCCTAGAGACTGTTTAGTCCATTATCTGTGTAGTCCACTATTTATGATGGGATTTTCCTCATCCGTAGTAAATATCCCCAGTGTGCGGATATTCACTAGGGATGAGGAAAATCTCATCACAAATAGTGGACTAAACAGATAATGGGGTATACTTATATGACAAAATGCTATTCGGCAGAAAAAAGAAATGGGTTAGAATTTAAGATATGTTAATGTGGACAAAAATCAAGCAGTTTTATTTTTTATTTTTTCCTTATCTAAAAGGAGTATTCATTCAGTAAACATTAATCATTCATTCAGTAAACATTAACAAATATGAAATCCTTGCTATATGCTAGGCATCAGGACACACAGTTCATTACCTATTGCATACAAGATAATCAATAATTTTTTATTTTCACAAAAAGTGGCAAATGATTGTTATTCTTAAACGCAAGTCATAGAAATGAGAGCAAATTATACTTAGACCCCCAGTAGTTAGAAAGATAAGATGAACACATAAGGCTGAGATCAACTGCATATACAAGTCACCAAAATCAAGTAGTTTTCAGTGAATAAGTACACTATATCTGTTCTAAAATCTGATATAATTAAAACCAAAAATGAACACAAAACAATACAATGTATAGTTTATGGGCTATATTATGGAAATGTCAGAAAACAAAATGAGGGCCGGGTGTGGTGGCTCACACCTGTAATCCCAGCAATTTGGGAGGCCAAGGCAGGCAGATACTTGGAGGTCAGGAGTTTGAGACCAGCCTAGCCAACATGGTGAAACCCCGTCTCCACTAAAAATACAAAAATTAGCTGGACATGCTGGTGCATGCCTGTAATCCCAGCTACTTGGGAGTTTGAGGCAGGAGAATCGCTTAAACCCAGGAGACAGAGGCTGCGGTGAGCTAAGATTGTGCCACTGCACTCCAGCCTGGGTAACAGAGCAGGGCTTCATCTTGGAAAAAAGAAAAAGAAAGAAAGAAAGAAAACTGAAAAAACAGACTCGCTGGTGCCTCAGGGAAGGTGAATAGTGTGAGCGGTGGTCAGATGAGGGCCACAGCTTTATCTACATTATTTTATTTCTTATAAAAAAAGGTGAAAAAAGAAAAAAAAAACATAAAAGGAAAGAAGGTGAAGGGAAAAATGCAAAAATTTTAACTAATGAATTTGTTACTATGTATTATTACTTATTTTAAATTCTAAGCAGTGCAGCTATGATTTTTACACAACATGCTGCATACATTTTTATATTTTAAAAGTTTCTTCCTCAAAAATAGGGTGTTTGTGAGATGTACTTTTCATATGTAATTCTTAAAGTCATAAAGAGTTTAATTTTCATCAGACCTTGATTTGTTTTCCTATTTTCTAAGTGCCTTTTGAGGCAAAATTACTTCTTCCTTTCAGGGGTTTGGCTCTATAGCTACTTACGGTGGTGCTGGCATTTAAAACAAAAACAAAAAACAAAAAACAAAAAAACAGAGTGTCTTTGATTGAACAATATTTAGAGAATTTTCCCCAATATTTAGAGAGTTTAATACTCTGTACTTGAATTCTATAATAATATCAAGATAATAACTGCTAATCCCACAGGAAACATAGCTGGAGCCCCGCTTCTTAATTCTCCGTGAGTTTCAGAGAGTAGGTTCACCAACAGATATGGTGTAAGGAACTTTAAGAATTAATATTTTATCCTGAAGAATGCCTAACAGTTACATTAACTATAAGGTAAGTCCCTTCCCTGTCTAACCCTTAGTATTGGGGTTGGGAATAGGCTAGATAAGACTACCTAATAAAATTTTGGGGTCACAAAAATTCCTTCTTGCTTCTTCTCTAAAACCACATTAATGACTCTCTGGCACATTGTTTTCAAAATAAAAGAGAATAAATACATATATGTATATATATGCATGTATATGTATGTATATATATACACATGCACAAACTCATATACGTGGGGGATGTGTATATGGATGGATGGATGGATGGATGGATGGGAGACAGAGAGAGAGAGATGAAATAGATTGTCACGGGAGAGAAGGCACATTATAGAAGTCAAGAGCAGCATCACTTTTGCAATCAGATAGATCTGGGTTGATACCCAGGGAAAGTGAAGTTTCTTAGCACCGGATGAGCTCATTTTCCTCATCAGTAAGATGGGGCTAACACCTAGCTCCCACTACATGTAGAGATCCCACACAGACACATAGGGGGTCATTATCCATAAATAACGTTGACACAGATATAGTACATTTTCAAAGTGCTATTTGATTTGCTACATATGAATAGCTTTCTTTTCTTTTCTTTCTTTTTTTTTTTTTTTTGAGACACAGTTTTACTCTGTCGCCCAGGCTGGAGTGCAGTGGGGCGACGTCGGCTTACTGCAACCTTTGCCTCCTGGGTTCAAGCGATTCTCCTGCCTCAGTCTCCAGAGTAGCTGGGATTACAGCTACTCTGGAGGCTGAGGAATTAAATTTAAATTAGGCACCACACCCGGCTAATTTTTGTATTAGTGGAGACAGGGATTCACCATGCTGGCTAGATAGTCTCGAACTCCTGACCTCAGGTGATCCACCCGCCTCAGTCTCCCAAAGTGCTGGGATTACAGGCAGGAGCTACTGCGCCTGGCTTGCTTTTTTGTTTGTTTTGTTTTTTGAGACACAGTCTCTTGCTTTGTTGCTCAGGCTGGAGTGCAGTGGCATGATCTCCGCTCACTGCAACCTCCACCTTCTAGGTTCCAGCAATTCTCCTACCTCAGCTTCCCGAGTAGCTGGGACTACAGGCATGCGTCACCACGCCTGGCTATGCTATATATGAATAGTTTTCATTTTTAGTTGCACAACAGAACATAACTCAATTTACTTATTTTAAAATAATGTACCAAATAAATACTTGGTAACATAATTAGCCTTTCTATTACAAAAAGACCGCAGTTCCCATATCAAGTTTTGAATGAAAGCATATGATAAATATAAAGGCCTGTTTTCTATCAGCTAAGTCATTCTAAATAAATCTTTAAACGTGCTCAGTATCTAGCATAGTTCTGTTTATTTATTGCCCGCTATCTTCTCCACACTGGTAATTGATTTTTTTCTTGGCAGCAAGAAATTTATATGCCCTCTTTTACCCAAATATTACAGCTCACATAGAATGAAAATGCTAACTCCTCTATGAGTCCTAATACCTATGGGGAAGAACATGGGATGGGCCAAGGATAGAATTTCAGTTTCAATTTTACATCATCTGGCTATTGTCAGTTCAAGTTTATTTCAATGGAAGAATTTGAGGCACTTCTGAGGTTAACATTTATGAGCTCAAATGGGAAAAAAAAGGCAGAGTTAATTCACTGGATTTGAAATACTCTATGGACATAATTTAGAACTATGGTCTGTATACTTTTTCTCAGCTGACTTACAGGATGAAAACAACAGTTTAAACCTTTCACGTTTGATTTGTATCTATTTAAGCATTTTATTAGATTAGCTATGCATGTATTATTGTTCCTTGAGTGAGAAAGGCAATGGGAAAATTCTTACATACTTTAAGGCAGAGGTTAACTAAAAGAGATCCTCAGCCAGATTCCTACTGAGGTCAATACAAACTTGGGCTAATTAAAGTTTATAGAATTTGGCCTGTATTATATTCAAAGAGAGGATACTATTTTGTTATAGTTGCAAGTTTGACATTATTTAATTATAGTTTCAAATAAAGGCATAAATAGAAAATGGAAAAGACACTGTATATTGCATGGTTATTATTTTGTCAGTAATTTTTACTGACACTAAGGGCCGTGAACGGGAAGAATGAATTGTTTGCCAGAGTCCTCAGAGGCCCACGAGAGTTCCATTTATCCAGATCACTATAAAATGCAGTACTGAGTCCTGAGAGGCCTAAACATACACTAGTAGAAAATGTCATTTTCACAACTAATCTAAAGACAAATATTAAGCTGCATCTATTGAAAAGTAATATGGTCAATACATGATCCACATGTTCACTAGTTCACCAGTTAACTAGTTCTTCACTGAACTGAGCGCATTATGTAAATGCATCCATCATTGAGAACTAAAGAGAAGTAACAGTTGCAGGCACGCTGATGATCTTCCAATGAGAGTTTTGTGTCTCCCAAAGACTCAAAGGGCTGGAAGTTTATCTAAATAATTATCTACTTTTTCTGTCAAAACTGTGATCCATTTAGTCCAAAGAGGAAGCTTTTCCTTAAAAATTAAAGTGAATGAGACAAGCTTTGCATTTATGCACAGACCAACAAAAACGTTGCAGTATAAAACTTCCTTTTCCGTTTGTTTCTCAATCAGATAAAAACAACAAGCAAACCTGGTCAAAACTTGGAAATCTTCAAAGATTGTCCTCTACCTCTACCTGCCTCAGTGACAATTCTTTACCTAACTTTAAGACATCTAAGAACTTTCCAAAATCCAACGGTCTGAGAGCACCACTGTTTTATCTTTGTTATTAGGAAGGAAATTTCTGTACTCTAAACTCTATGGCAAACTGCAGTTTCACAAACCCCAGAGTGAGGTTGTTGGAGAGGAGGGCAGGAAAGAAGCTGGTCTCATGCTGTCTTGGGGAGAAGAATGATTTATACCCTCCTCAAAATTGATGGGTAACTCTGAGTAAAACATTTCTTTCTCATCTTAAACAGCTTAAAACAGGGCTGTGTCCTGGCCCAGAGATCATGAACAAATCCGAGCAATTTGATGCATATTTTGAACGGCTTGGAAGCAGGCCCACCGACAGAGGGCGATAAGCATTCCTCCCCCTCTGTGATGACATGGCACTGCTCTCCTGTGCCAAGAGTGGCCTCAACAAGCAGCTAACCACACTGGCCAACAATTACTGTCAGAAAGGACTTTTTATGCCAAAACCACTATCATTGTGTTTGGCAGGCATCCTTCCGCATTCACATGGGTAATAGTAAATAATTCTATTCAGTAGATTAATGCATATGGTTATCTGGAGCACAATTAACAAATATTCATGCTGGCAGGCATCTGATGACAGGGTCATGCTGAAAGTTAACTATTAGGGAACATTCTTCTATAGCAATAGGCAGAACGTTGGTACTCCAACCTCTGACATTCATCTACACACTGCTCTTCACTTTGCCTTCTAACATTCTCTTTGCTCCCCAAAGATTCCACTGAACCCTCCTGGAATCTGAGTCCATGAAACACACATTTCCCAACATGTACACATGCTATTTACAGCACTAGCCTGAGTTCACTGCTTCTTTTGCAGCTGTTGAGTTAGCCCAGAAAACTTTTGTCTACGAGGCAGGATGTAGGGCTGGCTTCTCCGTGTTGCCTGAAGTGCATCCAGATCATTAACGCTCAGCCCTTGGGCAGCAGTTCTTGCCCTTCAGAAGCTCATGCCATCATGTTTCCAGCACCCGCCAGCATTCTCTTACCATGTATTCTACCAGGTAACAGACCCGCATACACTGAAGATTTTGGCGCCTGGCTCCATATTCTCACTCTTGACCTTAAGCTTTAACCTCCACAAAGATAATTTCATTCTATGTGAACATCCCATCTGGTAACCTAGACTCTTAGTATTTCACCTTCTCAAAATAAGAAGACTCCATGGCCAAACTGCAGAGCTTGATGTTATCTAGATATGTTCCTTTAAAATTCAACTGTGCAATGCTATGACCATAACGTACTGCTCTCCGGTTATCTCACACATTTACTCCCACTAAACTTCCTCTTTAATTTCACTGAGACCACCCGTGCCTTGTCCTCTCTACTTTTTTGTGCTTATCTTTCTTGGGCCACTCTCATTCTTGTAAAAATTCTTTTTTCTTTTAGATTCCGTGTTATCACACTCTCCTGGTTTTACTCCTGCCTTTCCAGCTGCTCCTGCTCAGAAGCCACTGGATGCTTCTCCTCTGTCAATGTTGGAGACCACTGGGACTCACTTCTTAAACTTTCCTCTTCTCTCTCTCTCCACATACATGATCCTATTCAACATCAGGGCTTTCAATCCTGTTTATGTTGGTAACTCCCAAACTCCTCACCTCTGAGTTCCAGGCCTCCATCCACAGGCCTCCATCCAATTTCCTTCCTGCAATACCTACCTGGAGCTATAATAGGAATCTGAAACTCTACATGACACAAGCAGAATGCCCACTGTACCATTTAAAACCTGTTCCTCTCCTAGTCATCCTTCTTTCAGTAAATGGTATGACCATCACCTAGTTGATCAGGCTAAAAAGCTGTACACTTTTAACTTTCCTTGATTATACCATTTCTTTTGTTCCACAGCCAATCTATTCAATTCATTTTACAAATAGTTACTGAGTAGTTACTGTGTATAAGGCACTATTGTACTGGGATACAGTAATAGGCATACAAAATTCTTGTCCTCATGAAAATGGCATTCTAGGGAAAGGAAACAGAAAATAAGCAAATAAATAAAATCCACAGATTGTCAGATCAAGATAAATTTTGAGGAGAATAAGTAAAGCAGGGAAATGGGTTCATGAATGTTGGTGCAGCACAGGCAGATGTGACTTTTAAATAGAGCAATCAGGGAAGGCAGGATTGCAAGGTGACATTTAAACAGAAACTGATAACAGAGCAAGTCATGAGAATGTCTGGAAGAGAAGCATGCTGGGGAAAGTTTTCAGCAAAGTTTCTGAGGTGGGAGTGAATCTGGGGTATTCAACAAATTCAAGACGGCCAGCATGGCTAGAGCATAGTGAACACAGCAACCGGGCTATGGACAGCCTTGTAGGCCACTTTGAGAGTTTAAACTCTGAGTGAGATGAGAGGTCCCTGGAAGGTTTGAAGTCAAATGTAACATTACCTTACATATGCCTTCAATGGCTTCATTCTCTGCTATGTGGAGTTAGAATAAAGAGTAGAAGCAGAAAGACCAGTTAAAAGGGAAGGCTGTTAGTACACTCCAAGTGAGAGATGATGGTTGAAACCAAGAGAAGGGCTGTGAACCAAGGGTAGGGTGTTGAGATATATACGTCCACATATATCTCACATCCAACCACTTCTTCACTGCCACTCCCTAATCCAAACCCTCTTCAGCTCTTGCCTGGAATACTATCATGACCTCTTAACTGGCCTCCTGCCTCCATTCCTGCTTTCCATTCTTGACAAGAATGAGCTTAGTAGGATCTCATCCCTCCTCTGCTGTACACACTTCAAAAGCTTCCCATTGTACTTACAAGGAAATCTAAACTCCTTACAAAACTACAAAGCCCTAAATGACTTGGCTGCTCCCTGCCCTTTCAAATTCATCTCATTCTGACCTTCCCTTTAGTCACCTTAGCCTCCTTTTCATTCTTGCTAAAACTCTTCCCAGTTTCAAGACTTCTGCATTAGATCTTCATGTGGCTGGCTCCCTCTCACCCTTTAGATCTCAGCAAAAATATGACCTCTTAGGGAGGCCCTTCCTGAGCACTTATCTAAATTAGGCCCTCCTGTTACCTATCATGGCAGCCTGTTTAGTTTATTTATGGCACCTATCATTATCTGTAACTGTCTTTATCATCCATGTCTCCCCTCCCCATGCTGGTAGGGATGTTGTCTGTCTTGGTGTGAGGCATTCTATAGATGCTTGCTTTTAAAAAAGAATGAATCCATCATCCCTTCTTACCCTCCCTCCCCTTCCTCCCTTCTCCAACCTAGAGCCCACAGCCCATCACCTTTCCTTTCCCTTGCCCAATTCCTCAAGTTCCTGACTTCCTCACATCTTTTCATTCCACTCACACAGCAACACCCTCACCCTAGATCAACCCAGATGTCTATCGTTTCTGCTCCAACATTCAGGCCAAAGGGCACAACTATCTCTGACCTCTATCGAGCCAAAACTGCCCAGTAAACCTCCAGGATTTACCTCTCTGCTGGATTTACCTCTCCAGGATTTACCTCTCTGCTGACTTCTTTCCTGCAAATTCCACCACTCCCTTAATACTCTTAACCCACCTCCTCTCAGTTAACTCTCAGCAGATGACCCTGTCTTCTATCTAATCAAGCAAACACAAGTCAGCACTACCATACCCCTCCACTGCAGGCCCCACCTGCATCCAGATTCATCTTCCTAGCCCTATCAGCCACACAGGGAATCCTCTTTGTCTTAGTCTGCTCAGCCTGCTATCACAGAATGTCACAGACTATGCATCTTAAACAACAGAAATCTATTTCTCACAGTTCTGGAGGCTGGGAGGTCCAAGATCCAGGTCCTGGCAGATTTGGTTTTTGGTGAGGGCTCTCCTCCTGGTTTGCAGAGGACCACCTTCTTGCTTCATCCTTACAGGGCACAGACAGATCCTCTCCTGCCTTTTCTTATAAGGTCACTAATCCTATCTGTAAGGGCTCTACCCTCATGACCTAATTAGCTCCCAAAGGGTACTCTCTTTATATGCCATCACAGTGGGGAAAGGAGCTTTGGCATATGAATTTGGGGAGAATACAAACATTCATTCTTTAGTACTCCTTTAGTTAATCCTCCCCTCCTGTGCTCTGGAATTCATCATGCTGCACTCCTCAGGACTTCATTCTATCAGTGATCCCCTCTCTTTCATATGTATGTTTAATTTCTCCCTTGCTTTTCAGTATGTTCCCATCAACACTGGCACATGCTCAGGTCTTCTACTGCTTACAGGTTCCCTTCTAGGTATCATTACTTCTCTCTTTTCTATCTAAGCCTACTGCAAGAGTTCTACTACTCCAGTAGACATCTTACCTAACATTCAGGAGATAACACAATGGAATCTATTTTATACACTTTACATCCTACTGATCTTGCTTTTGCCAAATTGCCAACCACCTCTTTGAAGTAAAATGTAACAAATAGTTTTCTCCACAACAAATATTTACTGAGTAATTGTGTGACAAGTACTGGACTAAGAATTGTTCAGATCATATATACATTTTTCTCTGTAGCATTTAATACTGTTGACCATTTCCTCCAAGATGTTCTGTTGCTACGGATTTCATAGCAGTGTCCTAAACTTTTTTCCTACTTCTCTGGTCACTTCTTTTAAGTCTCCTTTGTCTGATCCATCCTGTACTTCTTCATCCTCCTCTTTTTTTTACTCTACTCACTTTTTCTCCATAATCTCATCTTCACTATCTAAATCACCTCCCATGCTGATCCTTCCCAGAACCTCCTCTAGCCCATATCTCTCTCATAAGCTCAGGGTCTGTATATCCCACTGCCTTCTAAATATTTCCATTTGGATGACCCATAGGTTTAGCAGGTCTGAAGCTGAAATCATTCCTTCTGCCCACCCATCCATAAATCAGCTACTTAGACTGCAATCTCAATCCCCATGATGCCGATGTTTTCCGCCCAGTTTCCCAGGAAGAAATCCAGACGTTATCTATGACTTATCTTTCTTACTCTCTTCCTCATACAATACCCACCACCCTGAAAGTAAAAGCAAACAAAAACTTACCCAGTCTCCAACTTCTCTCAACTCTACCTCTTAAATCTTGCCAATTGAACCCACAATCCACTCGGGGTTATTCTACCAGGACCCACTAAATTAAACCCAGAATATTTGAACTGTGTCTCTCTATTACTGAAAAATAGAAGGCAAGGTTGAAACAGGAAACTACACAAGACAGGAGTGAGCATTTCTCTCTCTCTCTCTGAGACAGACATGTGTTGTACTCTGAAGCAGCAGCATAAAATGACCTTTGACTCTTCAGCAAAAGATCTAAAAAAATTATCTCCCTAAAATCAGTGATGTATGAGAACACCAGATGGAGTTATTTATTAATGCATAAACTCTGGATCCACTTGTGAAGGCTCTATACAGCCCATATCACAGCAGTAAAAGAACTCAGCAAAAGACTTACAGATGTAGACGGAAGACTGAACAAACCTAGCTACTCCTCTCCCCTGCAACAAAACCTATTGAAATTATCAGAAAATGGTGTCAAAGGAGAGAAGTCTATACCTGTGATGAAAACAGGAAAGCAGGTGGGAGGAATGGCTGGCAGAGTCAAGAGATTTTAACAATTTTCTCCAAGATAAACTATTAAGTGGGACTTGATTAATCCACAGCAGAGGAAGCTATAGCTGTTCTGAGAAAAGCCTCACAGAGGCTCCAAATTTGGAGCTGGCAGAGACAGAAAGCAGGAGTGGGTTATGGGGCAGTAGCCATATGTAATTAAACACTTGACTTCAGAGCAGCTGGGCTGAGCAACCCCTCTCATTGCCCCAAATTTAATGGAACTAAAATGACTGCCTGCTCTATAATCAGAGAGGTGTTCACTAAAAATTTCTTCATTAAACATATATATATATATATATATATATTTTTTTTTTTTTGAGATGGAGTCTTGCTCTGTCACCCAAGCTGGAGTGCAATGGCATGATCTCAGCTCACTGCAACCTCTGCCTCCCGGGTTCAAGAGATTCTCCTGCCTCAGCCTCCCAAGTAGCTGGGACTACAGGTATGTGCCACCACACCGGCTAATTTTTGTATTTTTAGTAGAGACAGGGTTTCACCATGTTGGCCAGACTGGTTTCAAATGCCTGACCTCAAGGGATCCACCTGCCTCGGCCTCCCTAAACGCTGGGATTATAGGCATGAGACACCACGCCCAGCCTGAGGTCATAAATTCTTAGTCAAGTCCTCCTGACTTTTATGAGGATTTGGGGTGGAATATGTACCCCTCTACTTCCCATCCAGGCATTCACCCATCTATCCATTCATTCAACAAAAATTAATTAAGTGCCTATCTATCATGTGCCATGGAAGATGAAGTTCCTGCCCTCGTAGAATTTATTTTCCAATGGAGGTGGGGAATACAGACAATAAATAAGTAAATAAACAAATAAGTAATTTCAAAAGTGAAGGAGCAATTAAAAAAATAAGAAAAATAAATAAGAAAAAAAATAGTGTGTGTGTGCCCATGAGTGTTTGTGCACTATGCTCCTCCAACTGGGGATCATGAAAGGTCCATTCTAAAGTGCTATTCCAGCTCGGCCTAAATGACAAGGAGGAGCCAGCCAAGTGAGGATCTGGATCAGTCCATTCCTGTGCAAAGGTCCTAAGAAAGGATCAAGCAAGCTTGGCACACTCAAAAAGAAATCCAGTGTGAGTCCAGCCTAGTGAGTTAGAAAAAGAGTAGCATGAGCTGAGTTCAGAAGAGTAGGCAGGGACAAGATCATGTGAGGCCTCGCAGATCATGTATAGAGTTTGCATTCTATTCTAAAGGCAATGGTAAATCACTGAAGGCTTTTCAGCAGAAAAGTGACAAATGCTGATCTGAGTTTTAAAAAAGTAGTTTGGGTTACTTTCTTCAGAATGGACTCTATACGGGCAACAGTGGAAGTCTGGAGACCAACTGCATAGCTGAGATGAGAGACAGCGGTAACCTGAATGAGGATTATAGCAGTGCTGTTGGAAGACTAGACTGTGTGCATGCTTTGGCAGTAAAGCCAACGAGGACTTGCACATATTAATTGAATATGGAAGGTGATGCAAAGAGAGGAATCAAGGATAACTCCTAGGTTTTTCACATGAGCAACTAAGTAGATGTAATGTGACTTACCGAGAGCCAAGATAGTGAAGAAACAGATTTGGCATAAATGATTGAAAAGTTCAATTTTTTTGACGTATTGAGTTTGAGGTTCCTATTAGATACCTAAGTAATGATATCAGGTAGGCAAATGAATATAAATCTGGAGTTCAACAGAGAAGAGGGAAATACAACTACAGGAGTCATTACCTTACAGCCTGTATTTAGAGTTGAGGACCAAGTGAGACGGCTGGAAAGGGAGTGTCACAGGGAAGAATGGAGGCCCAGGCAGAGGCTGCAGCCCTCCAGCACTAAGAGGCTGCAGGCAGAAAGAGCCAGGGAAAAGATGGAGAAAGAGCAGATGGAGAGGCAGAAGAGAAATTACACGAGTGAGAGACCACAGAGAGCAGGAAAGAGAGTGTTCCAGGAGGGAAGTAACCGAAAAGAGGTTACAACTGAAATGCCAAACTGGCCACTTGAAGAGCTTAAAAAAGCATAAAACCAGAAACAGAAGAGTCAAGCGAAGAGATGAAACCCTCTGAAGAATTTTGAGGCGATGTAAAGCTTATGGAATATGGATATGCATGAGCAGAGTGGACAACATTACCTTCCAAAATACTTTCAGGGAGAGATCCAAACAAAAAGGAAACAGAATCCCTGAGGGCCTCAGCACTTGAAGGCATGGGGCACAGAAGAAGCCAGAGAACAAGACTGGGTTTAAGTCTATATCCATAGCGACTAGACACTCCAGTTTCTCTTTCCCACCTCAGACAACTGCGAAACCAGGGATATCAGACAGAGTAAGGGACTAAGCAAGGCCTGGTGCTAAAAACTGAATAATTAAGGTGACAGTCTGGATAATGAATGACACAGTTCTGTCTCCTAACCTGATCCCAGAAACACTGGCAGTCAGGTGTATACTCCACAAGCAAAATACCTGACAATCTTTCCATGGAGGAAACGAATCACCATGGGGAAAAAAATCCAGGTACTGACATTTGAGGGGAGTATGTGATTAAATGATAAGCCAGTTACCTGGGCAACCACAGCTATACATCCAAATGAGAATAAAATGTCAATGGGCTCAAAAAACAATGCTTTCAAAAAAAAAAAAAAAAAGTAGAACATGGACAGTCAAGGTGATAAAATGAAATACTTGCATATAGCAAAAATTGAAGGATGAGAATACCTCCACACAATGCAAGAGGAGCCCATCAGAGTAGGAGCAGAGAGCATCTCTCCAGTGAAAACTTGAGAAGGGCCACTCCTGACCCTCCATGGAACAACAAGAAACCATGAATCAAGAGTGGAAAATGGGACAGTGATACATTAAGCTGGAAGGACAGCCCACCTGATTTCAAGAAATGGGTGCTTAGGGGTAGAAAGGTGGGTGGTGGGTAGGAAGGTGGGTGGTAACTATCTTTACTCTGTTTAGGCAGTAAAGATTTTACTGGTGAAAGAGTAAAGATGTCCTACTAGAGCCTAATCTTGTATTTAAATGGCTCAGTGGGAGGTCACAGAAAGTAGGTTTGTGTACCTGAGGATTCCTGAGTCACAAAGGTAGCTTCCCCAGGCCCAAGGAGAGGGGGAAGGCCAACCAGGGTATCTGCTCTTAACAAGTAGTAGAGATAGTGGTCCAGAAAGAAGGATATGATCAGTGCTTTTGCATTGATTATTAAAAAGGGAAAGCCAGGAGACCCAACTCATTGTCTTCCCTGGTCATCACATGCATTGCTGGCTTTGCCTGTTTTATGGTTTCTATTCCTGATAGCCCAGGTCTGCAATATGTCTGTTTCCAGTGATTGCCTCTCTGCTTACCCTAGAAATCAACAACTTCACTGGCTTCGGCTCACAGAAGCAATCCTGCCAGCCCAGCAGAAACTCAGACATCAGTGCTCCCCACACATCTCACAGAAGGAAAAGCTGTTCACAAATGTCCATGGCTGCTGCCTGATTTAGGGTGGAAAGGAAGGCAGCACATGCTAAGTTAATTCTATCATTTGGGAATAATTTATACATATTGAGATAGTGATAGGCTTAGTAACTGATCAAGAAACATAAATATAAGTATGGATCTTAGTGAGCTGGGAATATCAGAAGAATAAAACAGAAATTTAAAATGTTGAATCAGTGGAAGATAATTTCAATGGAAGAGAGAAAGTACGACATAGAAAACGTGAAAGACAGCACACACGCTCAAAAAAAGCAGTAATTATTCTGTTACTCTATAAACACAAATGGGATAAACATAGCAATTAAAAGTATAAAACCCTCAGATTTGAATACAGACAATATTCATCAAAAATTTTACAGATCCAAATGATCCATCAAAAACTTACAGGAAGCTTGATTATAAAATTTAGACAACAATAAACCAGGTAAATATGAATCCCAATAAGTTAGAGTAGGTATTCTTAACACAAGTTAAAAGATTCAAGGAAGATGAATATAAAGGACATTGTATACTCATAATAACATATCAGTAAGTCATAATAATCACCAACATAAATGCACCCAACAACAGAACCTTAGAATATATAAAGGAACAAATAACTGAGCATGAAAAACAGATTAATAAACAGTTGGAGGTGAATATTCTATCACATTCTTCTTAGAAACTGATAGAGCAAAGAGACAAAATAAGCTGATATACAAGATTTGAATAATATGGTTTATAAGCTCAAATTAGTAAATACATATAAATCTTTACACCCATCAGGGATTATATTCCTTTCAAACACAGATATAACATTTATTAAACCTGATGATATACTAGGCCTCATGGGAAGTGTCCATAAATTCTCCCCAAATCAATATCATATGATGTATGTTTTCTAAGCATAATGTAAAGAAAAAAAAAATCAATCAATGACAGGGGGTTAAAACATACTATACAGGGTAAAATGAAATTATAAAGAAATTTAAAAATGCTTACAATCAAATGGTAAAAAGACAACAAACACAGAGGATGGAGGGGGAGAAGGATGAGGAGGAGAAGAAACAATAACACAAATATGGAAAGAAAAAACAGAATAAAAACAAAAAAGGTGAGGAAATAAACGAAACCTAATTGTTTTTAAAAGACTGGCAAAATAGACAACCTCTGCCAAGACTAATCAGGGAAAATAAGAGTAAAAATAGCCAAATAAAATACAAAATGAAAAGGAAGAAAAAAACTATATAGTATTTTTAAATTATGAAATAACATGATGAAAAGCTATATGTAATAAATTTTTTAAATATATAAATATGTATATTAAATATAGACATGCTTGAAGCAGAGCCTAGTACTGGGATACATGGGCATAGTCAGGTATTGCTCGTAAGAATTTAAACATAGGCAGCCATTCTGAAGAGTGAAATGGCAGGACTCACTGGAATCAAGCATGTACATAATCCCACAGTCTAGTGAATGTTTCTCACATGTCTACAAGGATGTTCACTGCAGCACTGCTGGGATGATGGGAAGTTAGAAGAAACCTGGAGGTCCTTCACTAGAGGAAAGGTTAAGTAAAACAGAGTAAGAACACAACATGGAATATGATGCAGCAGTTAGAAACTACAAACTAGATACAAGAGGTACAAAGAGCAAAAACGGACAGACCTGAAAAACAGTGTTGAGTAAAACAGAGAAGAAGAAGAGATCTATAGACATATAAATTAAACACACACATGACACTACACTCTATATTCTGCAAGACTGTTATAGTCACAGTTTCTCTGAAATCAATTAGATTTTATCTTCCTGAAGTTCCTCACCAACTATACTTTAAGAGGGATCTAATCAAATGCCCCAAAATGTCCCAACAAAGTATAAATTTGTTAATAGTCCACAAGAAGATCAAGAAGTCACTACTCAAGATAAAAATGAATAGGTGCTCTCTCAAATGTAACATGTTCAAAACTGAACTCATAATTTTCTCTCAAAAAACCTCTCTCACCCCAGGTTTTCACATCTTAGCTGACACAAACTCCTTCCCTTTCAAGGCAAATACTTAGAATCAACCTTGACTTCTCTTTTTTCTTGTACTGTACATCTGATTAATTAGCAAATTCTGTTAGTCCTGCCTTTAAAGCATATCTAGAATCTGATCACTTCACGCCACCTCCTCTACTACCACTCTGACCTGAGCTGCCATTGTGGCTCGCCAAGATTAATATAACACTCTTCCGCTTCTCCGCTGCTACACAGCAGCCTGTAAAAATTAAGACTGGTCATGTCACTCCTCTGTTCAAAACCTTGCAAAGCTCTCCATTTCACCCAGAGTAAAAGCTGAAATCCTTACTGTGATCCTTAAGCCCTGTATGATCTTTAAGCTCCCTCCCTTCTCTTCCCTGGGCTTATTCTGTTTCATCCACCCAGGATTCCTTTGCTGCTGCTTGAACACTCCAGACATACTGCTGCCTCAGGGCCTTTGAAAATACATCACATGACTAACTTCGTCATCTCCTTCAGTCTTTGGTCACATATACCTGATCATCCCACTGAAAAATGTGACTTCCTGCCCTCCACATTCTCTACCCACTGGCTTTCCTCATCCTCCCTGTACTGCTGTACCTTATGTTTTTTCCCACAGCATTTTTCACTTTCTAATATACTATAAAAACATACTTATTGTGCTTATTATTTTTGGTCTTTCCTCCCTGCTAGAATATAAGCCGTGTAAGAGTAAGATTCTTTATTCTGTTCACCAATTATACCAATCACCTTGAACAGGGGCTGACATGGAGTAGAGAGTCAATACTTTTTTTTTGAATAAACGAATGGATGAATGGTGGGTGGTTTAGGGCAATATGGGTATGTCATGATCAAAATCAATGCTAAAGGGTAAAAAGAATGAGAGAAAATGCGGACCAGAAAAATGGCAGTCCTGACTGGAGCCACTAAGTGGAAACCAGGACTGAATCCTGGGAAGGTGAAAAGCAGAACAGCAGGCATCCGAGGGAAGAATTGGTATAGGTATAGCTGGGAAACAGAAACCCAACATCAGTGCCTGGAAAAGCAGGCCCAAAACAGGAGTTTTGAGGAGGGAAGCTAAATCACTCACTCAGATGGCAGGCATCTAGCCAGCCATATAAATGGAAGGTTCTACTTAGCAGGGTATACTACTCAATACCCTGGAAAATGAGCACCCAGCATATGAGAAATCCTGATAGTGACAGCTTAGGTTATCAGTCATGTAAATAGAAATACCATGGCAAGTAAAATAACACTATTTTCAGCTAAAACTCTCACCTGCATCAGGGGTTGTTTACCACCTGCTTCACTATGCATGGTGAATACAGAGTAGAATTCTCATAAAAAATGATTCATCATTACTGATGTGGTTACCATTAGGTAAATAAACAGTTGGTAAATCTATTATTTGCTCTCATTAGTGTCAGGCCTCTGAGTCCAAGCCTGCACACATACATCCAGATGGCCTGAAGCAACTGAAGAACCACAAAAGAAGTGAAAATAGCCAGTTCCTGCCTTAACTGATGACAGTCCACCGTTGTGACTTATTCCTGCCCCACCTTAACTGATCAATTGACCTTGTGACATTCCTTCTCCTGGACAATGAATCTCAGGAGCTCCCCACCAAGCACCTTGTGACTCAGCCCCCTCCGCCTACAAGAAAACAACTCCTTTTAACTATAATTTTCTACTACCTACCCAAATCCTGTAAAACTGCCCCACCCCTATCTCCCTTTGCTGACTCCTTTTTCGGACTCAGTCCGCCTGCACTCAGGTGATTTAAAAGCTTTATTGCTCACACAAAGCCTGTTTGGTGATCTCTTCACATGGATGCGCGTGACAATTAGTTAAATTCTTTTCCTTTCTCCATGACACACTAATTGTCAATAATTTACTGAATAAGTAAACTTAGTATCAGGCAAGTCCAGAAAAGCAATTCAGATCAAAAATCAAAAAGAAGGCAGGGGTTGATATAAAGAACTTTGAAGATCAGTGTGATTTTGTCTAGCATCTACTTTCAAGACTCACTTTTCCTTTATTTGTAAGTACCGCAAAGAAAATCTAGAAACATGCCAACAATCATTTCAGAAACACTTAGAGGAATTAACATATTTCACTGTATATTTTGTCTTTAGTTCAATGATACACCTGCATATCTTCAAAGCTTTTAAAGTAACTGTTTAGGTGACACTTGATTGCCTGAGGTAAGAAAGGTACTCTTACCACTCCCCATCCCCACATAATGGTACTTTACTTCTTCAACATTCAAGCTCAACAACACTGAGATCGATTCATCAACCAAACAACCAATATGATCCATGACAATTTTAAGAAAAAAAAAAAAAAGAAACACTGTATACAGGGGAAATAATGTGACCTTTGGAATGGAAAGGCAGAGAAGGAAGTAACTAGAAAACTTAAGAATGAGAAAAAGGGGAAACAAATGGCAATAGAAATTACCTCCAAAACATTCATTTTGCATTTTTCCTCCTAAAGAGATCTTTGTACCTTTGCAATAAAAGCAGAATTCATGTTGTAAAATGTTCTCTAAAATACGTTTTACAAACAATTTTGGAAGAGCATAATATTTCTCTTTTACAAATCACTGATTTCATAAAGATTTCCCCTCATGAACATAAGTGGGCACAAATGCAGATCAACAGTACTTAATGTTCTATTGACTTTGATTCGTCTCAGAGGTGTATATTTTGTAAAGTATGCTTTCATTATAAGTGTTCCTTTTCATAAATCATTTAAAGGGCATCCTCACACTATTCATACTATCACACTAATTCCCAAAGGTCAATCATTCACACCCCAGGATACCTCTAATGACTTACAAAAGGTATATACTGAGCATCTGCAATAATTTTCCAAGTAGAACTCATTGTAATTTACATTATTTTTTAAAACAAATACTATCACTTTCAAGGAAGGTAGAAAATCAGAATTAAACCAGTAACAAAGAGGTGTCATAATCAACAAGAAGCTGGGAATCAAAGGTCACAGGTGCAAAGCCTTGACTGGGAATTTGTAAGCCACAGCTCTCTGGCTTACCAATTCAAAGATTTTACTGACTGCCTCTGTCTACATGATACTGCTCTGTGTGTTCAGAGGCACACACAAGAAAAACAGAGCACTCGCATTCAAGAAGCTCAAAATTTAGTGAGCTTCAGTTACCCTTTCACATGCTTTTAAAATGTGGCTGAAGAACCTGTCTCTGTCTGGACATCCAGCCCTAATTTCTCATTAATAAAGGGATCACAAAAGTAACTGATTTGAGATAAAAATTGAGAATAGGGATAAAATAAGTGAGAAAAGACATCAAGGGAAATGGCACTGTATTACCTCGAAACTTGTATGTCTTCTTGAGTGAGGGAGCCCCCAAGGGAGACGCTCAGAAATTGAGGCTCATTCTCTCCGAGAACCTCGGTTAAAATATGAATCAACTCTGCTCAAAATCCCTACATGATCAGATACGTATTTGTATGAGAAAAGGAGCTGGAAAGATACAGGCTAAACTGTATGTGTTGACTTCCTCAGTGCGATGGCACTGTAGAAGTGGAGGTGATATCACAACTCCTTCAATTCTCTGACTTGTCACAATGAGCATAAATTACCTTTGTAATTTTATAGGACATTCACGGTATGTGTGAGTTAAATGACACAGTATTTGTAAATTTCTTAGCAGAATGTATGGCACATAGTAATACTCACTCTGTAGGTTATTGATAAAAACTAAAAAGCCTGTAGTTCTCAGCTGGGAATCCTGTAGATGATGATGAAAATGCAGAAAGGACACAAGCAGCTCCCTCTGACTATTTTTTTAAAGGAGCCAAGTGTAAGAACACAGAGGGATAGTCAGCAGCTATCATCTTTACATACTAGGCTGAGAGTGGGTTTAACATGGTCAGAGGCACGCAAAACATGTTTATAGCTGGGCTGATATAGCAGTGAAGTTTCAGAAGAATGAAAGTTTATACAGGGTATCTATATTTTGTTTTTATATATGACCTGCTATTGTGGGTTAAATTGTGTCCCCCAGAAAGATATGTTGACATCCTAACCCTCAGTACCTATGAATGTGACCTTATCAGAAATAGGGTTTCTGCAGAAACAATCAAGTTAAGATGAGGTCATAAATACAATATGACTTATATCCTTATGACAGGAGGGAAATCTATACACAGAAACACACAAACACACAGGGAGAATGCCATGTGAAGACAGAGGCAGGGACTGGGGTAATGCAGCTACAAGCCAAGGAATGTCAGAGATTGCCAGCAAACACCAGAAGCTGGAAGAGGCAAATAAGGATTCCTCCCTAGAGCTTTCAGAGGGAGGACGGCTCTGCCACTTGCCTTGTTTTTGGACTCCTAGCCTCCAGAATTGTGAGAGAATAAATTTCTGTTGTTTAAACTATCTAGTTTGGGGTATTTTGTTATCCCAGTTCCAGGAAACTAATATGCCTGGGAATAAACTAGTCACAGGTCTGGTTTTAAGCTAAAATTCTAGGTGGATGAAGTTTTTCTTCACTACATCCGTATTTCCCTGTGTCTACCCCATTTTCTACTTTTTTTTTTTTTGAAATGGGGTCTCCCTCTGCTGCCCAGGCTGGAATGCAGTGGCACAATCATGGCTCACTGCAGCCTTAACCTCAGGCCTAAGAGATCTTCCTGCCTCAGCCTCTCAAGCAGCTGGGACCACGAACCACAGGCATGTGCCACCATGCCTGGCTAATTTTTGAATTTTTAGTAGAGATGGGGTTTTACCACGTTTCCCACGCTGGTCTCGAACTCCTGGGCTCAAGCAGTCTGCGCCGCCTCGGCCTCCCAAAGTGCTGGGAATACAGGCGTGAGCCATCATGCCCGGCCATTTTCTACCTTTTTTGCATCCACTACTTCATTCTTTTGAAAGCGGTCTTGATCTTTATTTTTAATTTTTATTTTTATCATCATAAGAAAATACAAATAGCACATATAATATTCAACATTACCTAAATACAAAAAATAGAAAGATGGCTATAATCTTACTGCTATAGACTTCCTCTATAATCAAGGTTTTATAGAAGTGACTCTCAAGGCATGGTCAGGGAACCCCTGGAGGTATGGTTAGGGAAACCCCGGAGTTTTGTTTTGTTTTTGAGACAGGGTCTTACTCTGTCACCCAGGCTGGAGTGCAGTGGTCTGATCACAGTTCACTGCAGCCTTGGCCTCCCAGGCTCAGGTGATCCTCCCACCTCAGCCTCCTGCGTAGCTGGGGATGACAAGCATATACCACCATGCCCAGCTAATTTTTTTTTGGTAGAAATGGGGTTTCATCAGGCTGTCTAGGCTAGTGTCCAACTCCTGAGCTCAAGCAATTTGCCTGTCTTGGCCTCCCAAAGTGCTGGAATTACAAGTATGAGCCACTGAGAGTATTTGACATCTTTTCAGGGGGTCCTTAGATCAAAACTATTTTCATAATAATAAGGTTTTTCTTTGCCTTTTTCACTCTGCCTCTCCCACTCCAAGAGGTCACCTGTTGGGTAATATCACCATAGACTGAATACAGAAGCAGATCTTAGCCTCCAGCTGTCTCCTGTTTATCTGGACACTAGAGAGATTCGTAAAAGTATAAAAGTAATGTCACTCTTCTTACTTTTTTTTGTTTGAACAATATAGTTTTCATAACAATGTTATTTGTGTTAACATATAATGTATTTGTAATTATTATTTTAACATCTTTTCAAATTTCTCAGTTTTAATTTTCTAAAATGGTAAATATCAATAGGTAAACTCACACAAAGGTTTAGGGGTCCTCAATTATTTTAAAGGGGTTCTGAGACGAAAAAGTTTGAGAACTATTAGTCTCTCTTAGGGTATATTTTTAATTGAAAAAATGGAATCAAATTATACCTAATGTTTATACTTTTCCTTTTCACTTAACAATATCTCTTGGACAATAACGGTAAGAACAGCAACACTGAGTACTTATTACTCATGAAGTCTGGTCCCAAGTGCTTTGCTTGAAATATCCTATTTAATCCTGACATCTACCCTGTGAAGTGAGTACTAAACTAGCACCCTGGGCACTTCTGATACAGGTAGTTGTAGACCACACTTTCAGAAATACTACCTTATTACAAGACCTTTTACAAGTACCAAGGGTTGTTAGGAAAATGAGGTTATATTTGTAAAGCACCTAGAACAATACCTAGGACACAGTAAACACTACAGAAATATTTGTCATTGAGATGATATTTTAAAATTCTGAGATTGAATGTAGCCACCCAGAACTGGCCAGGGGACACTTCAAACTTTGGAAGTCACAAAGATGAGGAAAATCTAGCAAAGAGATTATGGGATTTTAGGAAAACTAAGAGTATGGTTTTCTAAAATCAAGTAACTAAAATGTTTCAAGAACAGCATGACGATCTGTGAGAAAGGAGAGGCCAGGATACGGGAAGAGGTAGTGTTGCAGAGAGAGTGAAATAAGAGTGAGGGAGAATGGCTCAGAGGTTGGCAGGAAACTGCAAAAAGGAAGGGGGAAAGGTGATAACGTCAGAGTCTACTTTCAAAGGAACTGTAGATTTACAGAAATGAAGTAAACAATTATCTCAAAGCATGCATGAGGGGCAAGGGAGACCACCACCCCACATCACATTCTCCTCTTTGTCAGCCCTCCCACCAGGACCCCACCACATTGATTTACTCTTCCTACCCTGGGATGGATCTTCAAGGAATCTCATTTGGGCAAAACAGCCCCCAAAACCAGGTTGGTCAAATCTAGGGGTGCTTCAGAGGCTTACACCCACACTAAGGGAAGCCCAGACTCCTAACACACAGAGTGGATAAAAACCCAAAGTCTGGGCTGGACACAGTGGCTCACGCCTGTAATCCCAGCACTTTGGGTGGCCGAGGTGGGTGGATCATGAGGTCAAGAGATGGAGACCATCCTGGCCAACACAGTGAAACCCCATCTCTATTAAAAATACAAAAATTAGGGCCGGGCGCGGTGGCTCAAGCCTGTAATCCCAGCACTTTGGGAGGCTGAGACGGGCGGATCATGAGGTCAGGAGATCGAGACCATCCTGGCTAACACGATGAAACCCCGTCTCTACTAAAAAAATACAAAAAAACTAGCCGGGCAAGGTGGCGGGCGCCTGTAGTCCCAGCTACTCGGGAGGCTGAGGCAGGAGAATGGCGTAAACCCGGAAGGCGGAGCTTGTAGTGAGCTGAGATCCGGCCACTGCACTCCAGCCTGGGCCACAGAGCGAGACTCCATCTCAAAAAAAAAAAAAAAAAAAAAAATTAGCTGGGTGTGGTGGCACATGCCTGTAGTCCCAGGTACTCGGGAGGCTGAGGCAGGAGAATCACTTGAACCTGGGAGACTGCAGTGAGCCAAGATCGTGCCACTGCATTCCAGCCTGGTGACAGAGAGAGACTCCATGTCAAAAATAAATAAATAAACAAAACAAAACAAAACAAACAAACAAAAAACACACCCAATGTTGGCCCTGAAACAGATCTACTCACCTCAAGATGCTCTAGATCAGTGGTTCTTAATGGGGGATGATTTTGCCCCCCAGGGGACATTTAGCAACTTCTGGAGACACCTTTTTTTGTCACAACCGGGGAGGTACAGGGGTTAAGTTGCAATTAGCATCTAGTAGGTGGAAGCTTAGGATGCTGCTAAACATCCTACAATGCACAAGACAGCTCCCCACAGCAAAGATTTATCTGACCCAAAATGTCAATAGTGCTGAGGCTGAGAAATCCTGCCCTAGATCAAATGACCCAGGCACAGGAGCTTTCGGGTTCTTTCATACAGGCAATCTATCCCATCCTTATTAGTTTATCCATGCCAATTCTGACAGTGTATGGCTAAGGGGCCAGACCATAGTCATCAGCCCTATGACATTCATTCCAAATCTACTCAAATAGGGCCAGGAAAAGACAGAAGGAAAACTTGGGGTTAGCTAAATAGTAGATGTCAAAAGGAAAAGAGAAATTGTATTGTATATTAAATGTTAAAGAGGCGAAATTACCAAACATGAGAGCAAGCAGAAAGATCTTTCCTTAAATTTAATAGAGCAGAAAATGCAACCCTTTTTATTTTGAATAATAAATAACACCTTACATTACAGTGATGTTCAAAAGCCAGCATGCAAGGCCAGTAATCCCAGAACTTTGGGAGGCCAAAGTGGGTGGACTGCTGGAGCCGTGGAGGTCAAGATCAGCCTGGGCAACATAACAAAACCCAGTCTCTACAAAAAATACAAAATGTAGCCAGACATGGTGGTGTGCACCGGTAGTCCCAGCTCTTTGGGAGGCTGAGGTGGGGAAACCAGTAGAGCTTGGGATGTCAAGGCTGTAGTGAGCCAAGATCGTGCCACTGCACTCCAGCCTGGGCATCAGAGTGAGACCCTGTTGAAAGAAAGAAAAGAAAAGAAAGAAGGAAAGCAGGAAAGAAAGAAAGCAAGAAAAAGTCGGTATGCTTTCTTAGCTCTGCCTACTGCCAAAATATTCCTTCAGCAGTAAGGTGCGGCTTCCATATTCGTGATTGCAAAAGGAAGCTAATTAAAATGAGTATTTTTGAAAAACATCCTGGGAATTCAAAATAATTAATGTGTTGCTTTAAAAAATGAGAAGTGATGAATCTTGATGTTAAGGAGTCGACATGTTTACCTCATCAATATTTCACAGGTGTATTGCCATGGAAATACAAGAAATTATCTACTGCTGGCCTTCCCAGAATTCCTCTTTATTCTTTTTCAGAATCTCTTATCAATTAACAGTTTCCCCTTCCTTAAGGTGTTTCCAGAGAAATTTCTTTAAATGATTCTGCTTTCTACATGGAAGGCATTCCAACTCTGACATTTCTATTTCTACTTTGAAATCTGCTCTAGGAAAGTTTTAAACTCATGCATATGGGGAGAGGATGGCTGTGTCTTAACGAGAAATTAGATCATCCTGCCTAAGCCTCTATCAGCAGGCTGTCTGGAATCTACTGAGCTGTTTTATCGGAAAAAGTCTTCCAGCAAGATAGTTTATGTGCATGCTGTTAAAGGAGTGAACCTCTTAGTGAAGTCGTAGTTATCTATGACCCCTGACCGGAGAGGAGCCAAACAAATTAGGCCTGGTCAACAACTGTCTCCTGCAAGGCTGGGAACAGTCATAGCTTTAACAAAGAGAAGGGTCCTCAGCCTTCCCTCCTCTGTTTGTGGTGCAAGGATTGATAAAAGGAGTCCCTGAAGGAAGGAGCACTTCAAATATTTCTCTTCAAAACATATCTCTACCATGTCTGATAGTGTTCCTTACAGGACTGCTATACCAGAGGGCCCATGTCTACTGGATGCTCCATAAATCCAGAAAAAGGAGCACATGTATTGGTATTCTAAGAATATGACAGATTTTTTAGAAATGTAATATAAGAAACACACATATATATACAAACATGCATAAATATGTATGTGTATGTATGTATACACATATGTGGAGAGAGGGAGAGAGAAATTAATTGAGTGATCAATTCATTTAAGAAAAATAAATTAGAAATATTGTAAAATGTCCATCAGGAGAACGGTCAAGCAAATGATGGTATATTTATACAATGGAGAAAAATCGGAACAAAAATTGTAAGCATGCCTACCATATGTCAGGTGTTTTCACATTATCTTATTTAATTCTCCCTGTCAATTATCCTTTCAGGTAAGAATTATTATCCCCAATTTACAGAAGACTAAATGAAAAGCACATAAAAGGCATTAATAAGTTGCCTTGGGTCACGAAGCTGGTAAAGAGAAAAGCTGAGATACACATCCAGGTGTTTTGACTTCCTGCCCAGTGTTTCTCCCATTGCATCCGTCTCTCCCTCGAGATCTATAATGTGAACTAGGTCAATCAGTGGAATTGTAAATACAAAATAACAGTAAACAAAAAGCAAATCATAATGTAGGTGCATTGATTTTCATCACATGAAATTTGATATGTACTGAAAACGATGATAACCAGGAGACTGACAGAAAAAAAACCCTGAAATTAAAATCATCAGAATTTGTTCTTCCTATTAAGTTGCTTAAGCACTCAAGAAAATCACCAAAATTAGCTCCTCAATGCATGCCTGTTCCAAGCTAATTAAAGTTAAGAAAACTCTGTTACAGGCTGAATGTGGCTGGGCCAGGTTAAGATAGAGAAATACCTCATCCTTCCTAAAATTCCCAGCCCCTTTAGAGCCAAAGTGACTGGCAGAGGGATGCAGTATATCAAAGGATGGAATTTCTGTAAGTTAAAAAGCTTTGAGAACAAGTTCATATCTTGGCAGAAATCTCCTTTTCTTAAAATTAGCACTTACACCATATAACGTTCTTTGAATTCTTCCTTCAAACAAAATAATTTAATTGAGGGAGATTCTCTTTGCAGTGGCTCTGCCTAGAGAGCATCTATCACCTGCAGTCGAAGAGAAATACTTTAACACCTTCCCTTCTAGTTCCTCACCTCAGATTTGGGGGCTACACTGTTGCCTAATAGAGTGGCCAAAACCAAAGCATGAGTCTCACTTGGGCCTACTCACATCATGCTGCAACTTGCAGAAATAACCCGGAGTGAACGTTGTGTGTTGGTGCTCCCTCCTCCAAAGAGTAACTGGGAATTCACAAGAATAACTGTCTTTCCAGAGACAAACTCTGAAAAGGCTCACCAAGTGTGCAGTCCTCCTGTGCTCAAATCCATGAGCCGAGAATTGAGCTAGATGCCACTTTTATCTTGCCCCTTGGCTCTTTCGTTTTTATAATAGGCAGGTAAGTATGTCTTCTAATTCAGCAAAAGAATGAAATGTTGACAAAGGTTTTCTGAGATTGTTTTTAAAAAGAAAATAGCCTATAAATACAATTCATACCGGTGTCAGTTTCTTTATGAAAAGTATTTCCTACTAACAAAAAACATGGAAATCCAAGTTCCCCAACTGGCTTCCCTTAAAACCTGTTTTGTTTTACAGTTACATAATAATAACCTCCCTTGGTTCTCTTTTAAAACTCCCACCTATTTCCTCTCTTCTTTTGTCTTGACTACTACTAATACAGAATCCTGGTTCAAGAATCTAGGAAAATGCTTGAAACAACTACAATAGGATTAGCACATATTATTAAATTTGAGAGTAGCAATTTGAACCATAATTAATTTGAATCTTCCTAACAACTACACAAAATAAAATCAGTTTGCTAACATGGCTGGTCTCATCATTGGCTTCTGGCTGCAGCCCCAAACGTTTAATAAGGACATCTATCCAGATTTTTAAAATATGCCAGCCACCCTATTAAAAGCTTTGTATGTATTATCTCATGTAGCCCTCACAAAAATTCTAAGAAGTAATTGTGAGAACGGTTACTGTTGTTCCCATTTTAGAGATGAAGAAACTAGGGCAAAGAGAAGTTGAGTAACTTGCCCAGCATACATCATTCATCTAGTAAATTGGGAACTAAAGTCGAACCCCACACAGTCTGGCTCCAGAACCCATGGGACCACCACACCATCACTGGTACAGACTGCTGTGGCCATTCAGCGGGCTCCTGTATCTGTAAGCCACTGATCCCAAACACAAACTCAAACTCACATCTCTCATCATTTTCACTGCTTCCCTGGTCCTCCCGAGTCTTCTGGCACACATTGCTAGCCTTCTTTTGATGTACACCAAGACATTGGTGTCTCGTCCTGAAGAGGGAGATATAAAACACCAACATTTAAAAAAAAAAACATAGAGGCCCATTTGCCTTGCCCCTAAAGGAAATCTTCAGAGCACTGACAACTTGGTTAACAGTAGAATGAATATCGAGTAAAGTAAAAGCATTTAGACTCCCAAAGGTCAAATCATGTGACTGGTTACCTAATCCATGCTTTTGAGTGAGGATGTTGAATATTTGATAATAAATAAAATCATCTGCCACGAAGTGCTGCGAAAATGAACATGCCCACAACGTATACGGTTTACAAGCAGGAATTCCACATTCTTCAAGTGTGCATTCTTTTGGTAAAGATGCAGAGGTGAATCTCAGGTTGCATCCTGATGAACTATTTTTGTTTCATTCTTGACATTAAGTCTGGAGAAGCCTCATCTTGAACTTCTGCTTCATATTATTCTTTCCCTAATACTAGTGACATCATAATCATCTCCAGGTCCCCTAAGCAGTTGATTTTAGATGGCAATATAACACATTCCAGATATGACAATAGAGTATGCAACAAAATGAAAAACTACCCTAGTGTTAGAGAAAGAATTGACAAGCTAAATAGTTGTAACAATAGTCACTAAAATGACTCTTAAAAAGTACATTAACAACTTCTAATCTTAATCTTTTATTTAATTATATGTCTTGTTGGATGTTTTCAGACCAATGAGAACATGCATGTGTTTAATCCTCAATAAAAATTACCATGTTTGAGAAAAATATGACACACCTGTTACAGATTAAGTACATGTATAATATGCAGCTATTAAAAGATGTTAAGACGAAAGTCCTAACATTTCAAGATTGAAACAATGAGAACAAGATGTGTGCTGAAAATTTGCCAAGTACCTACAAATTATTTTAAAAATGTGATTATATTTTTGGATAGATTTAGGCAACAGGTTGAAATGATTTAATTTAGAGAAGAAAAGAAAGAAAATTAATGTATTATAGGTTATGTAATTTTATGTATTGATTTCCATTTAGTTCACAAAATACACATTTACTACATGTCTTCAAAATGCACTGCATTACACTAAAACACTTTTTTATTAAAAAGTGAGACATAGATGGTGATTAGAGATTTTATTAGCATATAGATGCTACAAAATAAAAATAAAAATCTAGGTATTGATGTGGTACATGTGAGGACATACTCACGTATATGCAGGCTGTAATGCAAAGATTTTGCCGACACCTTAGTTATGGGGACTAATGCAGTCAGTTTCTACACCAAATCCAAGTTTAACATTAACATTTAATTTTATAATCTCAAATATGAAGGAGATACATCCCTACTCCCTAAGTTTCAGGAGGGAGAAACTAAGTGAGAAACAAAATAACTTTGTGAATTTTGGTTGGACCATGGAAATACTTACTGTCTTACCACAAAGACTGCAAAATTTCTGCTTAAGCAACAAACAAACTGATGAGACGAGGGGCTCAGGGAATTCCAGAAAAGATTGCGTTGTTTTCTTTCTATATGGTTCCCCCGCAAAGCGTCACTGACTTTCCATTTAGTATATTGAAGTGAAAGGTCTCAGGTTTTAAAGCGTTATCTTAAATTTAAAAAGGCAGTTTTTGTTTGTTTGTTTAAAAAGGTATTATTTTAATAGAAAAAAGATAAATAACTAGGAGCTCATGGCTCTTTCTCTCTGGAAGCCAATACCAATGTTTCTTATGTAACAGAAAATACTGATACAATCACCAAGAACTTATATTCTTAACTGTCCTATTTCAATCCATGTTATAGAAGATCTATAAGATAAAACCTTTGCTAACACTATGGCTAATTTAAATCCTGTTTTCCAACTGGGTTTTAAAGTTATGAGCAAAAGCGACTGATGAACAGAAATATGTAAGAACTCAGGAGGGAAAAAGGTTACCATCAAAGATTACTGCCATTTATTTCTGGGGTTAGGAATCTATGGGCAGGAAAGAGAATGTGACTATAAACAGTAATGAAGCTGTAAGTTAATTATTTACTAACTGCACTTACAGGAAAGAAGAAAATTAATAAAAATAAAGCAAAAGCCAATATTTTCTCTTGTCTAGAATCATATTTTGAACTGGACTAAAAATTTGCTCTGATTAATAATTTTTACAATTCTGATCCCCCAATGCATCAACCTGGAGGAAACCTTACTATGTTGGGCTTCATACTGGGATCCATGATGTTGTAGCTGCTGAGAGCGTCGGTAACAGCCATCTCCAGCCTTCAGGGCCTGCTTAAATAGTTTTTCTGCTTCAGCAATGGTTGTTGCTTCCTCTTCAGCCAAAAGAATATAAGCAGTTGCACACCTGTTCATTCAGATAATAGCCACCATCAATTACAAAGCCAAGGACATGGTAACAGACTTGTAGGAGCTCATGCAGAAAGGCAAGGAGTTACGCCAAAACATGCAGAGTGGCCAACTGGTTCATGCACCCGTTTGTAGTTGCTGACACAAAATAATGGTACAAAAGAAACGTCTATATTTTAGCTTGAGCGGTAGGATGCGTAGTGTTAGGAGCATGGGGCTCACATATGGACTCCACCCTTTATTAGTGTGTCACTTTGGGCAAGTTCTTACTCTGCCTCCCTGATGGAGAACAACATGGAATCTTTGTTCACAGTGTTGTTGTGAAGGTTAAGTAAGATGACGCATGTAAAGTGCTCAGTACAGTAGCCAGCATGTGGTTAAGTGTTCAATAAATGTCAGCTAGTGATGGTGATGATAACAGCTGTTATTAAATAGTTCCTTCCAACACTTAAAGTTAGAGGTGCTATATACAGGTTTACTTCTGTTAACCAAACACAGATTGTCTTCAATCTAAGGATTTCTTCAGAATAAGAAATCTGTTAAATCAAGTTACTCACTGAAAAAAACACAGTGCTTCAACATCTCTTTACAGTTAGCACTGACTTTCTGCTTCAGAGAACATGGGAAGAACCTACAAGTAGTGTTATTTCTGAAGAACTCAAAATCTGACTCAGCTACAGTAGCTAACAAGTTAAATCTCATGCCTTCAACAACAATAGCTACCACTTGTTGCTCAGTATCTATTAAGCACTGTGCCAGGCACTTAACATATATCATCTCATATAATCCTTTCAACAACCCTCTAAGGTGGGAAGACAAAAGGATAATTAATGAACATGGGGAGTTCTTGGGAATTTAAACCTTCCAAAGCATATGAGGAACAACCCACTGCCAAAGACAGGGAATGGAATAGGGCAGTAGTGAGGCTGTAACAGACCACACAGGCCCTGCACCCATCCTTCCACTTTCCTTCCCCGCTGCCTCACTTGTGGCATTTCCCTACTTATTTCCATCAGACCACAAGAGAGAAAATAAACAGAAAGTAAAACCAAATGCTACTTTTACTGTCCACAAACTGCAATAGCCAGCTAGGAAAAGGAGGCTGAACTTCACAGCTAATGTAAGGGTTGGGGCTACTAATTAATCTTAGCCTTAGGAAGGGTCTGTAAGGTCTTCAGCCAATCTCTCTAATTTCAGGCAGGAACCATCAATGGGGCTTTAAACAATGTGGTGAGGTAGGGAGAAAAATGCCCAGAAAAACAGCTATAAAACCAATTTCTACAGATGGCAGCATCCATGACTTGGAAAGAACCATAATGATGCTGAAACTATCCAAGTGATTCACTGGAGAAAATAACTGGGACAGGCATCAGAAGAAATGCTTAAGGCTTCAGATGCCGACATATAAATATGAGGCAAGGGTAATGAAGTGAAAATTGAGATTGTAATACTGAGTGGTAGATACAGTATCAGAGGAATTAACTGTAAGATTGTAGTTGTTGGGCTGGGAACCCAAGAATGGTTGGGGCTAGCTTGCTTGCTTTGCTTATTTAAATTTCAAATGGTATTCTTAGGAGGAGAGGCAGAGTAGCACTACTGGCCAAGAAACATACATCTATGTGGAAACGCATGAGTTTGGGGTAGAAACATGCTAAGAGCTTGTGAGTGAAGGAAAAAGGAGAGAGCAATAGAAGTGCTAATGGTTGGGGAGTACAGAACAGACTGCTCAGCTCGATGGAAGATATAGATGATGCATCCTTGTCACAACACAATACACACACAGAAGCAAGAAAGTGTGGTGATGGGGGTGTCAACCATCCAGATATCCACTAGAAGTCTCATTTGGTTAGAAGTAGGGCACCCAACAGGTTCTTGACTTACTTTGGTAACAATTTTATCTCCCAGATGGTAGAGGAAGCAATTAGGGGAACTTCAACTCTGGACCTAATTCTGACCAAGAAGAAAAAAATAGTTGGTAAAATGAAAATTGATAGGAACATTCAGAGAGAGTCACTATGTCATTTCGGAGTTCAGGGTAATCAAAGAGGGGAAGGTGGACTTCAAAAAATTCAAAGAAAAGAGGCATGATTCAATGGCATGAGACTCAGAAGGAAAAATGGTTTAAGAGGGTTGAGCAGCTTCTAAATGTTCAACTGTAACTGCAATCACAAATGATCCTCTCAGGAAGAAAAGAGGGGTGGCACTTAAGTAACCAATATGGCTTCACAGAGATTTCTCCCAGGTCAGATTTTTAAAGGACGTATTTTAAAAGATGGAAAGAGGGCATGTAATGATGGTCTATAAGAGAGTGGAATGAGTTTATAAGAATAATGTCAGGAGAGCTACAATTCCAAATTAGCTGATGCTTGCAAATAATAATAATAATAATAAAGACAAAATAAAATACTAAAGACAACCATTTATTCCCTATTTTAAAATTATGTTTAAGGCCCTATCACCATCCCCATGTCACAAAAGCAAATAAGCAAAAAAAAAAAAAAAAGACAAACAACATAACAACATAACAACATCAAAACAAGGAAGGTTTATTGTTAACAGCAGTAGATAATAAAGAAAAAGCAAAACTCTCTCCCTCCTATTTTGTTCCTGGCTTCTCTATCAAGGAGAATGACTGTCAGACTGAAAAAGGGAGAAGAAATTAAACTCTAAAATGGGTAAAAAGATGTAAGATAGCAAACAATTGATCCATTCTAAATGAATTACTGGACTGGATGGGCAAATCCCAGGAAACCAAAAGACCTTGTAGGCAGGCCATGGAATTGCTCTCTGTGGATAATCGAGGAATCACAAAGAATGGAGAGGTGCTAGAAGATGAGATGATAAATGTAGCATAAATTTTCAAAAAGGGTAAGAAGGCTGACTTCCCAAACTACAGAACACAGTGATTTGGAAAGATATTCTAATGGATTATTAAAGGGATGGTCTCCAAGCACTTTAAAAAGAAAGTAGTGACCACTAGAAGCCAGCTTAAATTCACTAAGAATAAATAAATCAGATTGTGCTAGCTTAACTTACTCTAATAGATTTACGTGAACAATACAAAAGATGGTGATTCATGAAGACATGAACCTGGAGGGTAGTTTCTACATGTCATGTCACAGGGCTCTATTCCTGGCCCTCATATTTTTCTCAGAAACATGGATGACACACAGAAGGCAGGCATATCGAATTTGTAGATGACAAGAAACTGGAAAATAAATATGTTGCATGACAGAATCAGAAACCATAGATCAACTGGTTACAACGGCAGGATTTCCAACTCTCAAGACAATCTTTTTTTTTTTTTCTTCCCTAAGACCTCTGAAGAAGATTCTGTAAACTTCTTCAGAAAAATCATAAAATAGTTTAGCAATGACCACTTGGCAAGGATAGTGTTGAGGTGATTCAAGCACCAGATGGGTGGTTGAGCTAAGTGACCTTTAAGGTCTCTGCCAACCCTGAGTTTTTATGACTCCAACTTTAAGAATCTTTCTCATTTTCTGAGATCTCCAGAAGAGATTTCCCAGCCTTCCTTGGTAACCCATAGAATGTTTAACAACACTCAAGACAGCATTTCCTCTTATCTTTGTCTTAATCTTGAAATAGTTTCTAAAATTTTTTTTAAACCTTATGTTGTTATCATGTTTTCCCCACTAGCAGAAGTTCTACTAGAAAACGTTCTAGTGCACATGAGCATTCTACATCTGGAAAAATTTCCCTGTCAGAATGTGTTAGATATGTAAATAATTGTTATTTATTTTACATCTTCACAATATCCTAGGGAAAGCCCTTCAAGAAATTAATTTAGGATTACAGCAAAGCCATTGAATTTCTCTCTAAAATGACTAAAACCACCTCCACACGGTGGCTGTCCTTCATTTAAAAAAAATAAAACAGCTTTTTAAAATAGAGTAATAACTCCCCAAATAATCCTCCAGTTCAAATGCAGTTTAATTTAAGTATCTTATCAATGGCAACTGAATATATTCAGCAAAAGATGAGATTTCCTTTTTAACGGCAAGATTTTCCGCCACTTACTCATTTATCTCCAATGCTTCATGAGCTGCAGAAATCCTAGCTTGGGGGTTTCTCTCTCTCCAGGCTTTCTGCATTACTATTTAAGAAAAAGAGAAAAAACCAAGTCAATCAATACATATAATTAGGTAGACTCAGTAGAGGACAAGAGCTAAATTGGGAATGTCAGCTTAAATTACAAGAATATAGTTCATTGCTTAGAGGGTTGGCCAAAATCTCCAAAGTCACATTAATGCGCTATTCCACTGTGTTTCAATTGCTGATAGCAAACCTTTTTTGTGCTCACAAAACTACAGGCTAAGGAAATCAAGGAAAGCACTCTAACAGAGATTTTGCATGTCGTTTGCACATTAATGTCACTTGTTTTTGGAGAACATACATTATTTTACACATTTTGAGATGACATTGCTACTAACCTCTCCATTCACTTAGATGCAACATAATTGGTCATTTTCTGAAGCACTTATTACAGACTCTTGGTGTTAGAACATTTTGAAACCATTTCAGGAATGATGTGTGGGTCAGTAATAAGTGCTTAAGCTTTTGCTTAACATGTGTACTGACATCCCAAATTTACCTGCAAACCTAGCTTTCATATATCAGAGCAGTTTCCGAACATATGGTGGAAAGCTCAATGTTTGGGAATATTTACTGTACCATGATGTTTCTCCCACAGCAAAGAGTACCATTTTACAAAGGAGTAACAATCTCCTTATTTATTTTATAAATTTGTATTTTATAAATTCTTTTAGAGTGTGCAGAGGTTCCCTTTTAAAAACATTTTTTCACCTATTTACTTTGAGTTAGTTTTATAATACAAAAAATTTCGGTTGAATTATTTGAAACTCACGTAATGTAAAATACACACTAAACAAAGTATTTTCTCAGATGGAACACACATCTGGACTCCAATAGCCAAGGCCATGACCCCATTCGATAGTTAACCTATAAACCGGCAAATAAAAGTCACTAAAATATATTCATTAATCATTTTAATCCAGTGAATTCCAATTTCTACTTTGGATATCATAAAGGAGCAAGATCCTTCACGCTAACTCAACCAATAATTTCATTAGCATCATATAAGATTTATATTTCTTTAAAATATATAAAACCAAATTTAATATATTTTTTTAAATCATGATTCAAATTATTATGAGGGGACTCATTTCTACATCAATACTTCATTGTGATAAAGGTTTACATAATTATCAGAGTTCTGGGTTCTTATTAGTCAATCAACAACTTAACATTTTATTCATTGGAGTTTTACAGAGTGGATATTCTAAAAGCAGAAATCTTGATACTTAAGCCAAAAAGCCCTCCCATTCAGAAGGATGTATGGATTTTTCATACTTGCGTCTGCGGGACGCAGATGGTCCGAGTCACAAGTAAAGAACGTCTGGTGGTCCTGAGCAGAGAGATTCATGTCATAATAAGTAAGAGGCTCTCGTCCTGTCACCCAAGTATACCTGCAAAGGAGAAATAAGATGATTAGACACTTTTGAGAGAGAAAAGCAAGACCTATAAAATATTAAGCTGCAGAGGTATTGAAATACAGACCATTAACTGAATACTAAAATAACTTTGCTAATTAATAAAAAAAATTTTTTAAATCATCTTATTCTCCCTTCAGAAATTATATCAATCAAAAGAAATAAACATTTTCCCCTGTATTTTCATCTTAAAATTTACTAGCCATTGCTAATGAAAACCTTCCCTAATTCGTATTATGAATAGACACTTTCCTAAAGCTAAGAAAATTCTAATTTGCCTAATTACTTTGCTAAACTAAATTCCAACATAACTTCTGTGACATCTCTATAACCATATTCCAGGTAAGCTTCAAAATGTTTTGAATATATAGTATATATTGAAAAGAATAACTGTTAATACAAAAACTCTAAAAACTACACATTTTTGTAAATTATCCCAAATCTAGTGCTAAAATATTTATAAAACAGAAAAATCAAAACATTTGAAGATAGTATTAAAAAATGGATGCACTAAATAGACTGTTACAATGACCCCTACATGAACCAGCAAAAACATTTACTGCTGTCTTTGCTCTCTGAACCAGACCCATTTGTTTCCCAAGCTGTCAAAATGCTTACCGATTATATTCAGCACCCCTAAATAAATTTAGTGGATTTCGCCATACTTTGCATTCTGCAACAAAGAGAAATATGAAAATGTTACACGTAAGTTCAGTGACACTAAAAGCTAATTAATTCAGCAAAACACCCTTCCTGGCCATTTGATAAGATAATTCTAGTCTCTATCCTTTACATGGGAAGCAATGTGGAAAAACTCTGGGTGGTTAATCACAAAATGTGGCTCAGGCTCCAGGACTTTGGAAAGTTTTGCCTAATCTCTCTGGGCCTGAGTTTCCTCACTTGCCAAATCAAGATACATGCCAAAATCAGCTAGTTCATAACTCCTAAAATTATTTCAAGCAGTCCAAACTGATTCTATGAATTTACTTCTAAAACCTTACAGATAAAAGTATAGGCAGAAGTAAACCTATTTTCTGTTGGTCTAAAACATATCTCACAATAACGTACATGACAAGACAAACTATAGAATATAATATGCAAAGAGCCTTACAGTCTTAATTTGAGTTCATGCTAACAGTGATTTTATGATAATTTACCAGTTTGCTTTTGCCTCACAGGAAAGGAATAAGAAAATTAATAAGGTTACCATATTGTAGGAAGAAATGCAATTTTAAAAATTTTCTCAAAGCACTTTAATATCATTTACCTGCATAGATACATGTACTAATCATCATACTAATATCATAATGTTAGCATGTCCTAATAGACCGTACCTTTTCATTATACCAGGACCACAGAAATTTAGAACAAAAGGACTTTAACTTAGAAAAGTCAAACATTAGCTTTAAGACTGTGTTACAATGGTAAGCATATGACTAATAAACTACAATTCTTTTAAAACAGTCTATGATTAAGACTTTCTACTGATTCAGAATACTAGATTTTGGATGAATAAGATTTTATTAGGAAAAAAATCAGTTAATAGTATTCAAAACATCTATGTGCATGTGTAACCAGCAAAAAACACATCCAACAACATATGTACAAAAAAGTGAGCAATTATTGCAGAAATCCAAAGGACATTAAAGGCCACATGGTGATTCATTAGGATTCTATCCTCAGTCCTGTACATTCAACGTCCATCCATCCACTGAGCATTAATTTGAGCACCCACTGGAGGAAATAAGTAAACCATCAATTTCAACACAGTATGATAATGGAGAACACAAAACACTCTGGGAACATGTGTGTAATCTCAATAAATATTAGTTAAGATAGTAAAGGATGTACATGTAACAGGAATACATGTTTTCATTTAAAGAAGATGCACTTATTTCTAAATCAGGGCAGGATCTCACTTAAAATTCACGCAATATTTATAAATAATGGCCCTAAATTTTTTGTCACTTAGCTTAACTTGCCATTTAGAAAATGATCTTTGTCCACTTAATTTAGCATCTCTGCATTTTGTTCTTGAGAAACTGAGATTTGATGGCTGTCAAATCATATGGCATTAACTAGAAAATTATGCTTCCTGTAATTACTTTTTCTCCCCTTAGAGGAATCACTAACACCCTGACTCCAGATCATGGCTTGAAACACACTGGTGAGCCAAATCACCATAATCCCTGCCCTTATGGCTATTATAACTACCTGGACCTCACCACTGCCAACCCCTGCTCAGAGAATCTCTTCTAAGATTCAAAGTGCTCTTTTTAAAGCTTCATGAATATTGCAAGATTTGTATCTAGCATAAAATAAACATGAATATAGATTTATGGATAAGGATCCTCGTGGTAGAATTATTTACTATAAAAGAAGGACATTTGGGGAGATGTTTCTCCTCCACTGAATTTCATCTGAAATATTAGTAAAAAGGCTATGGCAAATATTTTGTCTCCAACAAATACATTATTATACTACCTGAAAGGATAAGCACTGTTTAAATATCAATTGACAAATTACAAAGAAAACTGTTTTCAATTAAAATTTCAACTCTATTACATATCAGATGCAATTGAAATGATTTCTAAACAAAAAATAACTCCAAAGAGAAATCTTGTATATACCTAAAGTATTCACTGAGCAGTATCTAAAGATGCTCTTTATTTAGGAAGTGTCACAATATAGCCGGTAGGGGGTGCAGCAAACATTGTGAAATACTGCTTTTATGACTTCCATTAGAGAACTGAGCTTAAAAAGAAATCTGTGTTAACATTGTTGCCATGTATGTGTGCTGAATTAAGTTTAATTATCCCTAAAACTTAGAAAAAAGGATCTAAGTAATTGCATCAGATGTAAACTGTTCTAAGTGAGAATAAAACACATAATGAAGAAGTACCTAAGAAATGTCTTCATTAGTTATGCCCTCTAAATTGAAGGTGCAAGACAGGTATATTTTTCTTTTAAGAAACAAGCAACCTAGAGGTCAAACATGAGCACATGTCAAAGTTTTGCTTTAAAATTAGGCCACAGCTATGTTAATTTCTTCTTTGTCCCTCTGTTCCATAATCTTACCTTGACTGCAAAAACTCAGTCTGGAATCATTCTAGGGAACACACCTCATAAGTATCAGGCTGCCTGATGGTTTAGTGATAGGGACGAAGGACGTAAATGCCAAGCATATTAGAATATGAAGATTTAAGTCAAGAAATACTCAGATCTCCAGAGCGTAAGAGTTTCTTATTTGTTCCTTTAAGGAATAAATTCCTTATTTCAAATCAGATTTAAAATTTTACCTCCAAAAGGAATTTTCCATTCTTCATTAACATCAACAATTTTAATGCCCTCAAGATGCACTAGAAGTTGATTGGGACTTCATCATGAACTTGCTAATATCATTAATAATATAGTTAAAAATATGCCCTTAATACAACAAACATGCTCTCTATAGTTCCATACGCAGCAATTCACAGGGCAGTCTCTACTCACAAGTGCTGACAGAAATGTTCCATCCTCAGCACACATGCAAGAATGAAATTCAAGAAAAAGGGCAGCAGCAAATATTGGAATAACACTTGTTTAGTTCCCAAAGTCTGCGGAAGAGATTCCCTACTTTGTCATAATGAGATAATTACAAGTTTCTGTGTGAGAGACAAAGAACCTAAAGAATAATGCTTACTATCTACAGCTAAGTACTTCTAAAAGCAAGCTCCAATCCTTTTTTTTAGCCCTCCCTCTCACTATTCCCTACTAAACCTTTCATCACAATCATACTTATTTCATGTATTTTCATACTCAACTACTCTTCCACAATGCCCATCCTATCACTCATAAGACTGTGTGGTTTAAACATGTATTGAGTGGCTAATTATGCATTAATCTCTCAATTAGGCCATGGGGGTTACAAAAAAAAGGTAACAGCTTATGTCTTAGAGGAATGTTTAGCCTTGGCAGAAAAGTGAAAAGGGTATTGAACTAACTGGCACCCACCTGAAGAAGCTCTACAGAGGGAATAAATATTCTGAGAGAACCACAGACTTTTCCCTTTGTCACACTATTCAAGGGAAGAGAACTCAATTCTCATAAAACAAAACAAAAGGCTCTATAGTCACAGGGCTTTTAATCACACAGAAAGAAAATATTATTCTACACCCAATTTAACTCTGAAAACTTTTTTCTAAAATTAAAAAAAAAGATAGAACATTCCTAGTCATAGGGACTTCAAAAGTTATAAATTGCTAATTCATGGCCCAGAAAGGTTTCAAAACGTTACCTACTTCTTCCTAGAATCTAAAGTATGGACAAGCATGACAACGTTATTACAAACAGTAGTAGCAGCAACTTTTGTTGTTGCTATGAGCTTTATTTTCATTGATCCTTTCTGTAAAGGGGCCTAAAGCTCAATTTATCTATATTCCTTACATACATTAGTTAGAGGTATATATTACATCCTTTTTACAAAAGTAAAAAGTACAGAAAAGCTAATTTCCCTAAGGTCTATGGTAAATGAGATTAAGGCCTGGTGTCCAGACTGCCCGACTCCTGTCCATTATATGCAACAAACCTGTTAAATCCTGCAACATCATATTTTGGAAATATTGTGAGTCCATCAGTTAGATTTTTCACTAGAGAAACAGTTTTTAAAAACTCCTCTGGAAAAACGTTAGGAACTTTTTAACACTTTTAAACACTTTAGTTCCAAAGTACAATAAAAAAGGGTGCTAGCTAAAGTTTCATTGGCTTGTATTATAAAATTAACCCCAAATGAGTCAATTTCTGACAAGTGATTGTGCATATGTTTATCAGCTTTGATAGCTCAGAAATGAATACCCAATTCTCTACATTATTCAGATCAATTTAAAGCAATCATTATGAGTAAAAATATCCATATTCTTAAATAATTAAGCTTTAACTGTTTCATAACTTTAAAATGTTATTTTGAAACAATGATTAGAAGTAAAGGCACAAAAATATGTAGGTAGCTTTCAATTCAAATATGTTACTATCTCAAATTATTTATGAAATAACAAAAGATATAAGTAAATGTGAATTTTAAGACCATTATTTTGGCCTGTTATTTAAGATAATGTACTACTTTCTTCAAGAATACTGTTGAGATGGTTAAATCTGTAGCAGCTTCTGCCATACACTTCTCATTGGTCATTTTTTACCTAAGTCAACCAATCCTACCAAATAATGTGGAAATTGTGAAATAACTTTACTAAATAAGTATTCCCTAGCTACTAAAACTGTTTTAGGTATTATCATCATTTAACTGGAGATCTAATTTGTACTAGAGCACAAATTTTAGTGGTAAAGGATTTTAAAAAGATGTGAAAAACATTGGCTAAGATAATCACTTTCAACACATCCATTAGATTGTGGTGAGTTTACCCTCATTGAGACTCTTACAGAGCAGCCCGAAAGGTCCTTGACATGTAGCACTTGGCAATTTGCTGAGGAATATACTTGAAAGGCAAGCACTGAATGGCCTGAATATAAAAGAGTCACTCAGCTAGTGAGTACGCCTAGCTGACCACAAAGCCATACCTCCAAGTGACTGCCATGCTCCACAATCATATTTGTAGAGAAATCAGTTCATCTGGGCACACTGCCAAATGGCTGTCCTCTGACTTGACATTTCCACATGACCTCATTTAATGCTCAAGTGACTCTATGCGGTAGACATCACTGCTATTCCCATGTTTGCAGGTTAAGATACTAAGACGTAGGAAAGTTAAACAACTCGCCCAAGGTCACATACAGAAGATTAGGACCACATCCGTCTGAACCCAGAGCCCAAGCTGTCAACCACTGGCAATCCTGCCACTGACCTGTTCCTACAGTAAGTTTAGGTTAATGTCACTTCAGAAATAATGTCATCCACTGTAGTACAGAATTTTACTAAAATTATTATTTTATTTGCTTGATAATTATGTTAATCTTGGTTTATAGACCTCATAGAGGTTCTGGACAAGGTCAATTGAATTTTTTAAAGTGCTTAAGAACTTGGATTGTGAAGTAAGGCGACCCAGGTTATCCGCCATGTGACCCTGGACAGATTACTTCACCTTGCTATACCTCAGTTCCCTTAACTATAAAAGAGAAATAATAATATCTGCTTCCTGGGGCTATTGTGAGGATCACGAGAGATAATATCATACAAAGCTGATAGCAGACACTAAGAGTGTTAGTTATTATCATTGGAATGAAATGGCTTCCTATGGAGAAAATTATTTGTTCTAGTGTTATGAAAATTTGGGATCTACGAAGGTCTTGAATATATTTTTTATTCTACCTGAATTTCTACATTGCCATTGTTTTTCTTTATTATCTGAATTTAATCAGTGCTTAAATTGCTTCTAGCCATGTAGTAAAATTTAACTCAGAATTTAGAATATATACATTTATATAGAATTATTAAAATTATTTAGAATTTGGAATATACATATCTTATGAAGATTAAAAGAGATTAAAAGGAGATGATTTGTGACAGGAAGCCAAGTGACTATCCAGTGTGTTTAAAGATCCAGTTCTATGCAAGAGGCTATTAAAGTATCTCAGATAATTTAAACTTGACTTTGGCAGGGATGTTTTTCATGTGACAGAGCACTCTCCACTTTTCCCATTATCCTGAAGAAGGTAAACACTACAAACCTTTGTCTTTATGGCATCTTATTTGAGAACAAGGCAAATTATCAAACAGATGTTCCCATAAACACAAATTCAGAATGTTACTGAGACCTTTTAAATCCCTATTCATCATCAGCTCATAAACTAAGCTGAATTAAGAAATGGTAGTGAGAAACATAGTGATGTGACAGAATATATAAGCAGAGTTTATCAGAAATTGCATATCTGAGAGAAAAACAGCAGTTTAGCTCCCAAATAAAGCAAAACCAGTGGAATGGACACAAATGCTAACTTCAGCCAAACAACGTGAAGTTTGTCTGAAGTAAGAAACTGTATCATTAACTACATTTCTCCACTGGCCCACAGATAAAGATCACTGCAAATTTTGAGCAAGTCTGCATTCAGGCCACTTTGTACAAATCCAGAAGTTTAAAAATATATGCACAATCTGCCTGTAACCATAACAACCTTTCTCACTCCTCACTCCACCACCCCCATCCCAAATCGTTCTTAGGTAGGCCATGTTTTCAGCTTTTATTCAAAACAAATTATTCCTTAAGGAAAGAGTTACACTGAATTTTCATACAGAACAATGTTTATAACGGATATTTTCCATTTATTCTTAGTTTTTTCAATGATTTTCTCAAATAATCAATAAAATACCATTATACTGCCTTTGCCAACATCCATGAGACTTTGTGAGCCATGTTATATTTCATGTACAATTCAGCAAAGGGCTGTCTTACGATGCTTCAAGAAAATCAATAGATTCACCCTTCTGTTATTAAGGCAATAGTCATTTTATTATTATGAAGGCAATGGGAATTTTTAAACAAGTTTAAGAAAATACACTGATAACCCTCAGCTTTGGACCTTCTTGATACTTAGCATTTAAAATGAGACTATGAGGGGCCGGGCAGCGGTGGCTCAAGCCTGTAATCCCAGCACTTTGGGAGGCCGAGAAGGGCGGATCACGAGGTCAGGAGATCGAGACCATCCTGGCTAACATGGTGAAACCCCGTCTCTACTAAAAAAAAACACAAAAAAACTAGCCGGGCGAGGTGGCAGGCACCTGTAGTCCCAGCTACTCAGGAGGCTGAGGCAGGAGAATGACGTAAACCCGGGAGGCGGAGCTTGCAGTGAACTGAGATCCGGCCACTGCACTCCAGCCTGGGTGGCAGAGCAAGACTCTGTCTCAAAAAATAAAATAAAATAAAATAAAATAAATAAAATAAAATAAAATAAAATAAGACTATGAAATAGAAAGTGATTAAAAGTAGAGATAAATTCAGGCAATGTACCTTTTTATTATTTTTCTTATTCAAAAATCAAAATCACCACAAAAACCCAGAAACAGACAATGGTATTATTCCAGTGGTATCTGGCACTTCCAAACTAGCATACATGTTTGTTTAGCTGAGGCAGCCAAATATCAGAAGCCCGAATGTCAAGAAGTGGGCAGACGGAGACCTAAATATACTTAGACAAGGAAATTTCCATTTTTCTAAGGATAACTATTTGAACACTGTTATGATATCAGATAATAAATGCTGTCTATTATATAATAAATGAATAGAAATATAGAATGCATAGTAGGCACTCAGTAAATACTAGTAGATATTAATATTAAATGAATAGTAGTAGATAATAATATTATCATTGAATTAGTAATAATATCCAAAAGCTCAGTCTTAGCCAAGTAAAAAATACAAACAAACGTGAGAATTTACACAGGTTATCCTCAGTTAATGAATTCATTTCTTCCATGATAATGGCAGAATCTTGTGTCTGACTAGATCTGATCACATCACTCCTCTGCTTAAAAGGTATCATTGGTTCCCATTCCACTGAAGATAAGACCCAGGTTCCGGATTCCTTAGCACAGCATGAGCTGCTAGCCAACTTTGGCTTCTGTCACAATCCAGTCCCTTTCCCATATGTCCTGTTTTCTAGTCACTTGAAGCCAATTTTTATTTCTTGAACATGCCGTGTTTCTCATGACACTCTGCCTACAAGTCTCCCTTTTCCTTTGTTCATCCATCCAAATCACTATCCAAACCAAATGTCACCTCCTGGGAAGCCTTCTCTGATAGTCTGTATACTATCTACTTCCGTTAATCTTTAATATTTTTACCTTCAGCAACACTTATAAAATTGCATTGTAATTTTTAAGGCATGGCTTTATTTCTAGCCTCTCGCAGTGTCCTATTTCTTTGAAACTCAATGAATCAACGCATGAGTACATGCAAGGCCTGTACTTTCTCCTCTTATAAAACAGGTGGGAAGAATTTCCTAGCTCAGTCTCTCTGTCAACTGAGTAAACATTCCTAAGTACTTCTTATGAACCTAGTCTTGTGTAGGTTTTTATGAACATGATTTTTTTAAAGGCAAAGTTCCTATCCCCATGGAAAAGTCTGTCTATCGAAGGAGACAAAGTGATAAGTGCACTGGTTGTATGAGGAAAACATACAAATCTAAGGAAAACAAAGGAGGAGATCCCGACCCAAGCTGGGAAAAGTAATTTGCTCCTTCAAGGAGAGAGCCACCAGTTCTAAAACTTGAAGGATAAAGAAGAAGAAATTTAAAAAGCCACATTAGGTTTTTGCCTTCCTGTCTAGAATAACCGACCCACATTTCGTAACTGTTTAACCAGGTTGTAAGAATCAAGGATCAGTGTATACATAAATTTTGTTCCAGATTTTAAGTCAATACTCTCTTAATAGACTCTGCCAGCCTGCTATGAGTAGTACTGGGCACCTCTTGGTACAATTTATTTTATGACTAAAGGGTACATGTATAAAAGATGGCATTGCCCAGCCAGGTAACAAAATCATCTGAGACTTTGTAAACTCATTCACTTTATGAAAGGAAAAGAGACCTCAGCAAAGCAAAACATTACTTAAACAAGCTACTATAATAAATGCTATTTATTATTCTAACGAAGAATCTTGATCATTCAGTCACCAGGCATGAGCAGTGGTGGATAACTGCTACCACTTTGCATCTCCTGTGTATATCCCACAGATTAATTGTGCTCTTGTCTGACTTGAGTTACTATATAGCCTTTGAATGACAAAGAACATTGTAGAAAATTAACAAATTGAAAACAGAAACCATCCTCATCTGAGACCATTTTTTATAGTGAATACATTTATATTTTCATTGAAGTTTCCCTTCTCTCTCTACTTGATCTAAATCTCTTGACATCATTTCTCAATGCAATGAAGAGTTCATATCCTTCTCATTTTCACTATTATTTTGCTGTCTCTCTTAGTGGATGCCTTGATTAAGCCTTATTCTTTATATGAATGTTGATGCTATTCTTAGTGCTGTAACAGCAGCTTTGTTTCAAAGAAATAGTAGACACTGCAAGATGCTAGAGATACTACAATAAAGCCATACTTTAAAAATCACAGTGTAATTTGATAAGTGTTGCTAAAGGTAAAAATATTAAAGATTAACAGAAGTAGAGAGATAGTATACAGACTATCAGAGAAGGCTTCCCAGGAGGTGACATTTGGTTTGGATAGTGATTTGGATGGATGAATAAGGGAAAAGGGAGACTTGTAGGCAGAGTGTCATGAGAAACACGGCATGTTCAAGAAATAAAAATTGGCTTCAAGTGACTAGAAAACAGGACATATGGGAAAGGGACTGGATTGTGACAGAAGCCAAAGTTGGCTAGCAGCTCATGCTGTGCTAAGGAATCCGGAACCTGGGTCTTATCTTCAGTGGAATGGGAACCAATGATACCTTTTAAGCAGAGGAGTGATGTGATCAGATCTAGTCAGACACAAGATTCTGCCATTATCATGGAAGAAAATGAATATATTCACTGAGGTTTGAGAAACTATGGACAAGGAAGCTATAGCATCAGGTTGGGAACACTGACCTAAATGACCGTTGGTTAAGTCAAATGGGAAAAGCCCGGCACAGTGGCTCATGCCTGTAGTCCCAGCACTTTAGGAGGCCAAGGCGGGCAGATCACTTGAGCCCAGGAGTTTGAGACCAGCCTAGACAACATAGCAAAACCCCATCTATACAAAAGGTACAAAAATTAGCCAGGCATGGTGGTGCACACCTGTGGTCTCAGCTACTTGCTAGGCTGAGAAGTAGGAGGATCACCTGAGCGTAAGAGGTGAAGACTGCAGCAAGCCGAGATCATGCCACTGCACTCCAGCGTGGGTGACAGAGCAAAACTCTCACATGGAAAAAAAAAAGGGGGGGGGGGTAAAATTAATAAGCATTTCCTTTCCCTAGGATGTTTATACCCTCCTTCTCTGATACAGGTTGTCAACTCCATGGGAAAATGAACTGCATTTTTCTCTGAAGCCTAATGTTTAAATAACAGCATTCTTACTCTCTTAGCATGAGTAACAATAATAATTTAGTAAGAGCAAGCAAATAATATTGCAAGCTGAAGGAAATTCCATACCTGAGACACTTTGCCTATTGGAATCGGAGTCCCCGTTACTGGAATTAGAATTGTTGGAAGAGTTGTTGTCAACCCCTCCCAGAAGGGGGCGCAAGTGGCTTACTGAGACTTGTTCAATGAATGAAGTTCCATACTTGCGAAAATACCACCATTCAAATATCTAAAACAGAAAAATAAGTGTGTTTATAGTCCCTGTTATCATTTATAACTTCTGTACACATGCCCATAAAACATGTTACATTTAGTAATTCTATCCACCTTAAGTACTTTTTATTTCAAAAACTGTTTACTCTAAAAATTAGATTTTAGTAAAATTAATAATAACATTTAAAATTCCCAATGTGGCTTTCTCTGCTTAATACTGGTTTCAAAAAACTATAATATCAATCATGGATAAAAGAACACTGTTAAGAACTGCTCAATATAATTTTTCTCCAAATTTATATATAATATTCAAATAACAAAATCACCATAGCTGAAAGACAATTCTACAAATGTATACAAATAACTCAGTTTTTGAAATATGGCTTATGAAATATTCCAGTTCTTTGCACTTTATATTCTGATAAAAACCACACCTGTGTAAAATGCTTAAGAGCAAAATCGGGGAGGGGAGGTGGCGGGGGTGTTTGGTAAGACCTCCTTAAGGAAATATTGGTTTTACAGAACAAAAGAATGAGATGTATCCCATTTCCCACATGGATAGCACCCAGCCACTGAGGTTCAGCATTATCCCACTTGCAGAGAAGCGCTTTATAAACACAAGCATCTGTTGTACACCATTAATGTTTACTAGTTCACGAGCCTACTAATTGTTATGTACTGTGAATTACAAAAGGGAAAAGAAATAACTTTCAGTAATGAAAGAACAATGATGCTTACATGATTAGACTGAAGTCAGGACTTCCTAAGCACTGGAAAAGCAGTGACCTCCCCCAACACTTCTTACCTGGGCTCTCTGCCTTTCTACAGTGAACACTTCCTACCACTGCTCAAAGTAGTTCTCTCCCACATCTTTTTCTCTGCTCCCTGATTGGGGGTTTCCTTAGGCAGTCACAAATCATTCCACAGAAGAAATTTAAGAATCAATCATATCCCAGAGTCTCATAGGATAACTACATTTTTATAACATAAAATGTGCAATTAACATAAAATTACCTTTATCCTTACTTATTCCATAAAAACAAGATTATCTACTCTAGAATGGACTCTGGGCTATAATTTTAAAACTGATGTTTTCTCTCTTTTGTTCTATTAAAGATTTCTAAAAAGATATAAGGAACATTTATGAACGACCAGAGAAGGAAGTATCAATCCAATGAAATGTTTCCAATCCTATAACAGGACACCTTGATTTAATCCCAGGGAGTTATTCTTTCTCACTATAGGTTGAGGAGCCCTTAAATGAAATGCCTGAAACCAGAAATGTTTTGGATTTTGAGTATTTTTAGATTTTGGAATATGTGTATCACACTGGTTGAGCATCCCTAATCCAAAAATCCAAAATCCAAAATGCTCCAATGAGCACTTCCTTTGAGTGTCATGTCAGCACTCAAAAAGTTTCAGATTTTGGAGCACTTAAGATTTTGGATTTTCAGCTTTTAAAGTGCTCAACCTATCGTGAATTATCACATGTTAAAACATCCAAGTATTTTCTCTGGGCAGAGAGGGGAGAATATACTATCAAGTTAAGAAGGGACAAGACTAACCTGTAACATTTGGAATGACTAGGAATGGGATTTTGCATAAAGGAAGAAAGTTCAGGAATGATAAATTTACACACCATGGATATAGAAGGGAGTCTAGAAGAGATCTGGAAGGTGAGTTATTATCTGAATATTGGTTTCTTCAACTGTAAGTGGAAATCATATTTATTGTTTATCTCAAGAGTCTTCAATTTTCATACTAACCCCATGTAAAACACCTAAGTCAGTGCCTGCTGCAGTTGGTTTTCAAAAATAATAGCAAAGCTGCCATTTATTATGTTAACAATGCACATCCCTTCCACGGGCAGCACACCTCACATGCTACCATGAGGCACTCCTCTTTATGCCAGTCTACAATTCAGGTTAGTACAGCATTTTGCCTGTTACTAGACGATTGGTAGAAGGTACTGGAAATCATCATGACAAAGGGTACTGCTCACTGTACAGTCCTGACCACTCAACAAGGCCCCCAATAGATTCATGGCTTTGCCTTTATTAGAAGAGAAGACTCCAAAGGACCCAGAAAATTATTTGCCCCAAGTCATTTTTCTGCTTTCTATATTGTGCTGCTGGAGCACTTGCCAGTCATAAGTTCACTGATTCCATCACACAGCACTACATGTTCCACACCAACCATAAGCAGTGCTCCAGGATTACAGACTTCGCCCCTGCCACTACAAGTCTATGTCACAGATCCATAATACCTCTCACAGGCTCCTGACATGCCCGTACCTGTCACACACACACAAACTCTGGCTTTCTTCAGATTTCTCAGTTCTTCCAGCAGAACCATAAAGTGTCAGTGCTACAAAGGACCCTAAAGGACTACATAGAGTCCACTTACAGATGCAGAATGAGAACTACCCATCAAGGTACAATGACCTGACCAAAGTCTCATAGCTAATTAGTCACTTAGCCAGAAGCCCCTACTCTCTGTCACTATCTTACCAAAGCCCTATAACAAGGCTTTTTATAGCTCTGTTGCTTCATGTAAATGGACAGATGTAGCCTATCATTCCTTTTTTCGAATCTTTACTTCCAAGTGCCCTCTGACACTGTCCCTCTGTGCTTTCCTAGTTATAAAAACCAATCCAGAAGTAGTCTATCAACTGGGACCAGATTACTCATCCTAAGGTAAAAATGACTTGTATTAACTGGACATTTGCTTTGTAATAGGTGATAGACCTTCGACCCAGTATTTCTAATGCAGTAATAACAGACTTCAGTAAAGACTGGGTTATTCATGCAGCTGTTTGGGGAAAAAAAGGAGGGCCTTCTCAGCTCTGTCATATCCCTGCAATAGTACAGCCCCTGCTGTGTACAGAGAACACAAGTACAAAGATGGACCTCTGCTGTGTACCAGGGACACTAGAATAAAAAAGGACCCTGTCCTTCTAATAAATATTGAATGAACAACTAGGAAAGAAAGAAGGGAAGAACTCAAAACCTTCTGAAACTTCAAACACAGTGTCCTCATCTAGGGTCTTAACACAAAAATCTTTCCCTTATTCTGAAACATGTCAGGCTTTGGGCGATTACCTCACAGTATTTTAAAAGAGCTGCACAGATCCAAATGGGCAGATGGTGTTATTTAATGCTCACATATTCGGTGTCACTTTGAATTCTTTTCCCTGGTGCATACCTACAATGTAAACAGCGGAGCTCTCATAAACAAATTTAGATTTTAATAGTACTTCTTGGACATGCTAGTAGCTCAGTGGGCCTGTCACAGTGGAACAAAACAGTTTTTAGTCTGACAGATAACCAAAAAATTAAAATATAAATATGCATTTCATAGTCTTAAAAACCTCTCCTGTGCTTTTTTCCTATTCATGCTCTTCCCCTAAGAGGGTCAGGTAAGATGAGAATAAAAAGTATCAAGCGGGTTTGGGATTGAGGAAGTCAACAGGGACCTTACCATTTAGTTTAAAGGCAAAACCCCTTTAAACTAGATAGCTGGGCTATGTGACCTTGGTTGCTTTTCTTGATTCCTTGGGGATTAGTTTTCTAATGTGTAAAATAAGGTCATTGTAAGCATTCAGTTAATGTTGGACGAAGAGATGGAGAGAGAAAGGGAGGGATGACTAGAAGACTGAATGGAAGGATAGTTGGAAGGTTGACTGGATGGATGATAAGGGCTAGCCTGGTTGACATAATGGGAGATTGTCTAAATAAACAGCAGGATCACTAAAAGATTTTGTGTTCATTTTGTTTTTTACGAAAATGAGAGACTCACACATATTTGTGTTAGGGGAAAAGAATCCAGTGGAGAGAGAGAAACTGATGGTGGGAAAGAGTACAAATTACCCAGAGACATGATGCCAAGTAGGAAGCACATCTATTCTGCCTTTAAAAAGTAACCCACCGGCTGGGCGCAGTGGCTCACGCCTGTAATCCCAACACTCTGGGAGGCTGAGGCGGGCAGATCACCTGAGGTGAGGAGTTCGAGACTAGCCTGGCCAACACGGTGAAACCTCATCTCTACAAAAATACAAAAATTAGCCAGGCATGGTGGTGGGCACCTGTCATCTCAGCTACTCGGGAGGCTGAGGCAGGAGAATTGCTTGAACCCAGGAGGCAGAGGTTGCAATGAGCCGAGATCGCAGCACTGCACTCCAGCCTGGGTAACAGAGCAAGACTCCGTCTCAAAAAACCAAACAAACAAACAAAACAACAACAACAAAAAAAAAACCACTTCTTGCTCTAAGATAGGAAGAAAGAGAAAGAATGAACAGGGGGAGACATTCTGTTTTGGAAAGTAGAGCGTGATATGAGCTGTTTCCCAGGCTAGAAGGCAATAACCGGATAAAAACTGGGTGACACTGATCTCAGTGGAGGTGCAGGTAAGGTTTATCTTCTGGGAATAAGGGAGGTGGAGATGAAATTGGGAATGAGGGCTGAGGAAGAGGTTTGGACCTATATCTTGCAAGGCAGAAGGGCCAGAAGCTATACTCGGGGCCCATATCATATTTAAAACAAAGATACATTTGGCAAGGACCCAGTCTCCAATTCCCAGTGAGTTCCTTCATTATTATTTGACAGAAGCAGAGAGGATAGCCAAGGAGTACTGGGGCTGGGAGATGGGGGCAGAGACCCAGGTTTCCAGCTGCCCTAAGCTTCAAACTTGTCTCATGTTTACCTGCAGGGAACAAAAATCTGACAAAGAAACAATAAACAAGGCCCTTCCATCAATCTTGCAGACCTGAAAGTCTTTGCTCAAGATGCCTAGATTCTTCCTATCCAATAAGTCCTCCTCTTCTTTTGAATTGTATTTTCTATATATAAAACATTTCATGCGTTAGAAATTTCCCTATGCCCCATTATCACACTCAAAAATGCTTCCAGATTTCCACACAGCAAAAGCACAGTAATTCCACACCAATGCCATTAAACCCGTGGGAAATCGAAATATGTCAAAGCTTGAAATTGGCTAAGTGCTTCTTAAGAATTACAATGATGTCACAGGAGGATAGATACAGTGATGGTAGAAGTTGAAGAAAGAATATGAAACTTTATGGCAGTCTACTCCTAGATAGAAAGATTGCCAAACCAACACCTGCTCTAAGTCTTCAAAAATATATCTGGTGGTAAACAGTTTTTTTTTTTTTTTTTTTTTTTTTTGGCAAAAGGGGATTATCTGGGCTTAAGAAGATAAACCTAGGCAATTGGCATGTGTTACAGTAATACCTGTAACATTTTTAGTTTCTTTTTTGATCCTAAAGTATATTCTTTTTACCATATTGACTCTTTCAAAGTCCTTCCTAATTCCTTATGACAGATAATTTTTTTTTTTTTTTTTTTTTTTTTTTTACATTATTGGTTTCTGTATATTTTGTTTAGGAATATGGAATAGCAACTGAGTGGGTCTTGGCCTCCTGCTTCCTAGATCTCAGTCAATCCCTCCTCAGCCACCTGTTCCCCTAAACAGTTGCGGGGGCCATGTAAACTGGCATCCTGCCCTTCCACCTGCCTTTCTGGCCACCTGTTGCCAAGACTTTAAGAAAACACAGGGAAGTAAGGCTCTCTTCAAGGTCAACAGCCAATGGTCCATCCCCACCTCAGTGTCTCTAAGTTCACAGGATGAGATTTTCCACCGCAGCATTAACCACTGTGGCCTAAAAGGGAGGGTAACTCTCCTGAGCAAAGCCATGGAGACCACTGAGAATTGGGAAAAGCCAGCCTGTGTCATTCACCCCAAGCCCTGCCAGCTGTCCTCTAGGTCCCTCCTCTAGAGATTCTAGTTCAGTTTGTCTGGGTGGTGCTCGGAATCTATCATTTTAAACAAGTTCCCAGATAATTCTGATGCAGTCAGTTAATTTATTCATTCCTTGGATCTTATGTGCATTTGACAAATATTTTCTAAGTATTTATGCTGGCATTTTGTGTACAGTAGTATACAAAAACACAGATATGTTTCCTGCCTTCGTGATGCTTCTATTCTAAAGAGAAGGAAAACAATAAATGATCACACAAATAAAATATAAATGTGCTAAGTATTGGTCTATGTTCTAGGCTGGACAAATCTGGACTAACCCATGGCCAATTGGAAAAAGAAAAAAATATTTCCTCCAAAGAAGGTTGCAGTCTTCCTCCTCCCTCTTTCTTTTCCTTTTTCTTTTCTCTTTCCCTCTCCCCACTCTCTCTTTCTTATCTACCTGACCCACTTCTGTGTATCTGTTAAAATGAAAATATCAACCGCTACACCCTGCTGCTATCCACCTTCCCAGGCAAACCTTATGAGAGGCAGAATGATGCTAGGGCAGAGTGTTGGAAATTTAAATTCTAGTCTTCACTCCATCCCTACCTAGCAAACTTTCCTAGGTAAGTCACAAGTTTTCTGAATGCCTAGTCCTTAGGTCTTTACTGATTTACTACAACTACATGACTTTCAAGTCTCTCAATTTGTGCTGAAATGTAAGCTGAAAAAGCCAAAATGGCAGTTTTGTCCCTTTATCCGCCATTAGTTCATTGACCTTCTTCACTTTTGCCATATCTTATCATTAATCTGTTCTACCCAAATGCTCATGTCCACAATCAGTCCACGACAGGTATCAATCTACTTTCTTTGCCTGACACAGGGTCTCCTGCAGAAGATCATTTACTTCTGTGGTGAACACAAGAAGCTGTAATCTCACAAGGTTAAATGAGCCTGTTTCCTCTCATTGTCTGCAGGCTCCCCAGCCATCTGGCCCTCACAGCATCTCTCTCATTCTTTATTCTAGAGTCAAGAGGCAAGGTGCTTCAGAGATGACACAGCTTGACATTTATGTGCTACTTCCCACCCCAAACCCCCAGGAGCCCTTGTAATCAAGTTTCCCTGCGTCTTTTTCCACTCTTTGTTCCAGAATCACCATCATTTTGGGTGATCCATATGCCTATCAATTAAAGTGCTACCTGAAGCGCAGTTCAAGTTCTTGAGATGGATGAAAAAGGGGTGAAAGGAGACACAGCAATCTTCAACTCTGCTTTCTTACTTTTGAATAAGAGGAGATGGAAGGCAAGGTCAGAGAACTGGGTTTGAATCTCATGATTTAACTGCTATATAATCTTGGCCAAATTATTTAAACTTTGTGTCTGTTTATACTTAGCAATATAAAGACACTGGTCATACCTACCACTCAGAATTTCAATCAGAATTAAACGAAATAATATATGCAAAGTGCTTAATATAGTACACCTGGCATGGAGTGATAATTCAATAAACAGATCTTTTGTTATAACTCATTCCTATTCAATCGTCATCTGCTACCACTTTCCCAAAAACACACTTCTTTTACATTTAATCCATGAACAAATTATTTTATTTATCATTCTGATTTTCTCCATTTCCTGTTCTTGATTCCAACTTTTAAAAATTATGCTCTGGATGGCTCTTAAAAATATCTCTGTTTTATACACACACACACACACACACACACACACATACACATACATATATGTACATATATGTATATCTATATACCTATACACACATATACATATCCTGCATCCTATTAAAATGTGTATTGATCCCTGTATCCAATGAAATACATACACACACATTTTAATAGGGATATAGGAATCTATGTATAAATGTCAATACAACATATAGAATTTTATGCATTCTATCACATTTTGAGATAATTAAGGCAAGCATTTTCTGCACATATCCACCTTCCACTCCCAAAAGCGAAGCAAAATCCAGAGATTTTCTCCACTGAAATAAACACTGCCTGCAGAGGCTGGGCATGTCTTTGCTAGCAGATAAAAGACTAACTTGGCAGGTCTAGACTGTGATGACAGGTGCAGTTCTTGTGGATGGAACTGGACTGGGATGGAAAGGCTTGTGCCAAGCAGACACAGGGGTATCTTGAAATTCAGTAAGGGAAAAAGCTGGATGGATGGGTACAGGCACAGGAACTAAAAGGGAAGAGTGAGCTAGATGGTATAACAAAGTCATTGCTAGCTTTCAACTTGTGAACTAAGAAGTATTAGGGATATCTCATAAAATATACACCTGTTTATTTTTAAACACATTGTATATTTTTTCAGTTAACTGACTTTTTCTTTACAGAGGAAATACCAGGGTTTTTGTTTTTAGCTCTCTTTTCCAAAGAAATTCAATTTAATTTGATAATTTCAGTCTCCAGCATAGAAATTGTGAGGCCCCCAAATAATCAATTTCCCCAGGGTCAGCCCTATACTTTAAATGTCCATAGTAGGCTCTTAGAACATTGCTTAGGGGAGATCAGTTAGATAATTGTCTCCCTAGGGCCAGGAAGCAAACTGCTAAGCACTTCCATGCACACAGTTATTTTGCAGGGCACCTGATCCTTTACCTCAGTGCTGCCTCTCCCTGAAATGCACTCAGCAGAAAAGGATAGTGACTGAATAGAAACCTTACCCTGGGTTCATTTCGAGGTCTGGCAAAGCTGAGTCCCTAAACGCTAGGCATGTCAACAAGCTCTAAAGCAGGAGCCTAAAGCTGTACACACTGTAGTTACTTAGCTCTCAGTACAGACCAGCATTTTGAGAGAGACCTGTCAAATTTTTCCTACAGGAGAGGTTTTCTTTTGCTCAAAGTTTCCTTTCAGTTGGAAGTATCCTCTGCTTCCTGAAAATGCTGCAAGGCAAATGTACCATAAGATAGCCCAGCAATGATCATCCGGCTCAGCAGGGGCACAGAAAACCTCACCAGCCCAGATCTGCAAAGGTGGCCATGCTCTAGGGAAATCCCTTTATTGCAGTGGGGCTTCACCATCTCTGAGTTAAAAAAGGAAACAAAGATTAGGCCTAGCTTACCAGAGTGAAAGGAAACAACCCACACTGAGGTAATTAATTTATAGCCTGTGAATCTACACCAAGCTACTGCTAGAATAAAGTCCAGACCTACCATTTGTACAGCAGGCTAGAAAAACAGCTGACCACAGAGGCAGTGAAATGAGCGACAGGGTGCAGGCTGTCTGCACAAGATGGCCTGGGTTCCAAGCCTGCTCCTCCATTGCTAGCTGTGTGACCTAAGGCAGGTTACTAACTGGCCTATTCTACCTACTGAGGCTATGCGTAAGTAAAAAGGAAACAATCAAGCAATGACCTTGTTGTACTGTGGGGAAGAGTAAATGAGTTAGCATGCAAAGTGCTTTAGATCAGTGCCTGACATCATCTAAGTAGGTAACAGTTTTCAGTGACCTTCCCCTGAGGGGAGGAATGTACAAACAAAAGCCTACCTTTCAGCATCAGAGTGAATTACTGGTTTCAGTATGAAATTGTATCCAGAAAAGTTCTTTTTTCCTATCTGTTTATTTAAAAAATATTTCCAAGATGTTTTGAATGAAAATGTTAAAATATTATTGTAAATGTAAATGATAGTTATCCGAGGGAGACTTGTAATGCCTTCTCCTTCTCCCCCCACAAAACATATATGCTAAAAGATTGCCATGTTTTGGGCATATATTTAGTAAGAATTTACCAAGCATTTTCCCAGTCTGAAGTTGCCTCACTCTATTTAGGAATGTTAAGGTAGGTTTTTAATCATAAAGGGATGCCGGATTTTGTCAGATGCTTTTTCTGTATCTACTGAGATGATCATGTGATTTTTGTTTTTAATTCTGTTTACATGGTGTATCACATTTATTTACTTGCATATGTTAAACCATCCCCGCACCCCTGGTATGAAACCCACTTGATCATGGTGAATTATCTTTTTGGACATGCTGTTGGATTCAGTTAGCTAATATTTTACTGAGGATTTTTGTATCTATGTTCATCAGAGATATTGATCTGTAGTTTTATTTTTTTGTTATATTGTTTCCTGGTTTGGGTATTAGGGTGATACTGGCTTCACAGAATAATTTAGGAAAGACTCCTTCTTTATCTTTTGGAATAGGGTCAACAGGATTGGTACCAATTCTTCTTTGAATGTCTGATAGAATTCAGCTGTGAATCTGTCTGGTCCCGGACTTTTTTTTTTGTTGGTAACTTTTTAATTACCATTTCAGTCTCGCTGCTTGTTATTGGTCTATTCAGACTTTCTAATTCTTCCTGGTTTAATTTAGGATGGTTGTATATTTCCAGGAATTTATCCATCTCCTCTAGGTTTTCTAGTTTATGCGTGTAGAGGTGTTCAAAGCAGCCTTGAATTATCTTTTGTATTTCTGTGGTATCGGTTGTAATATCTCCTACTTTGCTTCTAATTGAGCTTATATGGATCTTCTCTCTTCTTTTCTTGCTTAATCTCACTAATGGTCTATCAATTTTATTTATCTCTTCAAAAGAATCGGCATAGAAGGGACATACCTTAAGGTAATAAAAGCCATCTCTGACAAACCCACAGCCAACATTATACTGAATGAGGAAAAGTTGAAAGCATTTCCCCTAAGAACAGGAAAAAGACAAGGATGCCCACTTTCACCACTTCTATTCAACATAGTACTGGAAATCCTAACCACAGCAATCAGACAAGAGAAAGAAATAATGGGCATTCAAATCGGTAAAGAGGAAGTCAAACTGTCACTGTTTGCTGATGACATTATCATATACCTGGAAAATCTTAAAGACTTATCCAAAAAGCTCCCAGGACTGGTAAATGAATTCAGCAAAGTTTTAGGATACAAAATTAATGTACACAAATCAGTAGCCCTGCTATACACCAACAGCAACCAAGCTGAGAATCAAATGAAGAAATCAACCATTTTTACAGTAGCTGTAAAAAAAAAAAAAAAAAAAAAAAAAAAAAAAAAAAAAAAAAAAAAAAACTTAGGAATACACTTAACCAAGGAGGTGAAAAACCTCTACAAGGAAAACTACAAAACACTGCTGAAAGAAATCACAGATGACGCAAACAAATGGAAACACATCCCATCCTCATGGATGGGTAGAATCAACATTGAGAAAATGACCATACTGCCGAAAGCAATCTACAAATTCAATGCAATTCCCATTAAAATATCACCATCATTATTCACAGAATGGGAAAAAAATCCAAAAAATTCATATGGAACCTAAAAAGAGCCTGCATAGCCAAAGCAAAACTAAGCAAAAAGAACAAATCTGGAGATATCACATTACCTGACTTCAAACTATACTGTAAGGCCAAAGTCATCAAAACAGCATGGTACTAGTATAAAAACAGGCATATAGACCTGTGAAACAGAATAAAGAATCCAGGAATAAAGCCAAATAATTACAGTCGACTGATCTTGGACAAAGCACAACAAAAATATAAAGTGTGGAAAAGACACCCTATTCAACAAATGGTGCTGGGATAATTGGCAAGTCACATGTATACATAAGAATGAAACTAGATCCTCATCTCTCACCTTATACAAAAATCAACTCAAGATGGATTAAAGACTTAAATCTAAGACCTGATACCTAAAAGTTCTAGAAGATAACATTGGAAAAACCCTTGTAGACATTGGCTTAGGCAAAGACTTGATGACCAAGAAGCCAAAAGCAAGTGCAACAAAAACAAAGATAAATAGATGGGACTTAATTAAAGTAAAAAGCTTCTGCACAGCAAAAAAACAATCAGCAGAATTAACAGACAATCCACAGAGTAGCAGAAAATCTTCATAATATGCACATCTGACAAAGGACTAATATCCAGAATCTACAAGGAATTCAAATAAATCAGCAAGAAAGAAAAAATCCCTTCAAAAAGTGGGCTAAAGGCTAGATGCAGTGGCTCACATCTACAATCCCAGCACCTTGGGAGGCCGAGGCGGGTGGGTCACCTGAGGTCAGAAGTTGGCCAGACCAGCCTGGCCAACATGGTGAAACCCTGTCTCTAATAAACACAAAAAATTAGCCAGGCATGGTGGCATATGCCTATAATCCCAGCTACTTGGGAGGCAGAAGCAGGAGAATTGCTTGAACCTGGGAGGCAGAGGTTGCAGTGAGCTGAGATTGCGCATTGCACTCCAGCCTGGGCAACAAGAGCGAAAACTCTGTCTCAAAAAAAAAAAAAAGTGGGCTAAAGACATGAATAGATAATTCTCAAAAGAAGATATACAAATGGCCAAAAAAACATGAAAAAAATGCTCAATATCACTAACAATCAGGGAAATGCAAATCAAAACCACATTGCGGTATCACTTTACTTCCTGCAAGAATGATTATAATAAAAAAGTTTAAAAATGGAATACTACTCCACCATAAAAAGGAATGAAATAATGGTATTTGTAGCAATCTGGATGGAATTGGAGATCATTATTCTAAGTGAAGTAACTCAGGAATGGAAAACCAAAAGTACGTTCTCACTCATAAGTGGAAGCTAAGCTATGAGGACGCACAGGCATAAGAATGATACAACGAACTTTGGAGACTCAGAGGAGAAAAGAGTGGGAAGGGAGTGAGGGATAAAAGACTACACGTTGGGTACGGTGTACACTGCTCGGGGGATGGATGCACCAAAATCTCAGAAATCACCACTAAAGAACTTATTCACCAAATACCACCTGTTTCCCAAAAACCTATTGAAATAAAAATTTAAAAATAAAAATAAACAAGCTTTGAAAGAAAAATAAAGAATATTAAGGTAGGAACACGAAGACTTAGGTTCTAGGCCTGGCTTTGCTACAGATGAACCACATGAGCTTAGATAAAACATTTCCTTTTCTTTCTCTGTTAGTCTCGATTTTCTCCTCTGAAAAATGAATGGCTTAGGGATGAATGACCAAAGTCCCATCACATCAACAATCCCTGATTCTCCCCATTGCTTTTTAAAATTGATACATAATATCTGTACATATTTTCAGGGTATAGTTGATAATTTGATACCTTCATGTAATATGTAAAGATCAAATCAGGGTCGCTGGAATATATACTACCTTAAATTTATCTTTCTTTTCTTTGTGCTGGTAACATTCAAATTATTCTCTTCTGACTATTTTGAAGTATACAACAGATTGTTAACTGCAGTCACCCTAGCAATCTGTCAAACACTAGGTCTTATTTATTCTATTTAACTGGTATATTTGTACCTATTAATCAATCTCAATCAGGCATGGTGGCTCACACCTGTAATCCCAGAACTTTGTGAGGCCAAGGGAAGAGTATTGCTTGAGCCCAGGAGTTCAAGACCAGCCTAGGCAATATAGGGAGACCCCATCTCTATAAACAATTTAAAAAATTAGCCAGACATGATGGCACGCACCTGTGGTCCCAGCTACTTGGGAGGCTGAGACAAAGCACTGCCTGAGCCCAGGAGGTCAAGGTTACAATCAGCTGTGTAGCGTGCAGTACACTGCAGCCTGCATGACCTTCCCAGCCTCTGGTAACCACCAATCTACTCTGTATCATTGAGATCTACTTTTTAAACTCCCATATATGAGTGAGAATATGCAATATATGTCTTTCTGTGCTTGGCTTATTTCACTTAACATAAGGACCTCTGGTTCCATCCATGTTGCTGCAAATAACAGAATTCCATTCTTTTTTTATCACTGAAAAACATTCCATTGTGGAATATTCAAATTCCAAAGAGAATTATTTACAAATTAATCTGTTCCCTGATCCAATCATTCTCCCTAGTAATCATGTATTGCTCTCAACAAAATTCCTCTTTCCCCCCTCCCACAACTTGCTTCTCCACCATAACTTGTTTTGCCAGTATCCAAGACCCCAATCTTTCTGTAACCTCAAGATCATATATAAGCTTCATAACTCCACTGAGATATTGGGCAATCACTCTGTAGTTCTCCTGTGTACGTTAATAATAAATTTCTTACGCCTTTTCTCTTATTAATCTGTCATTTGTCAGTTGATTTTTCTGTCAACCTTTCAAGGGTGAAGGGGAAGTTTTCTGTTCATCTCTACAATATATACCACATATTTTTTTCCCATTCATCAATTGATGGGTACTTACATTGATTCTAAATTTTGGCTATTAAGAATAGTGCTGCAATAAACATGGGACTGCAGGTATCTCTTTAATGTACTGATTTCCTTTCTTTTGGATATATATCCAAGTAGTGGAATTGCTGGATCATATGCCATTTCAACTTCTAGCTTTTTTTTTTTTTTTTTTTTTTTTTTTTTTAGAGACGGAGTCTCACTCTGTCACCCGGGCTGGAGTGCAGTGGCCGGATCGCAGCTCACTGCAAGCTCCGCCTCCTGGGTTTACGCCATTCTCCTACCTCAGCCTCCCGAGTAGCTGGGACTACAAGCGGCCGCCACCTCGCCCAGCTACTTTTTTGTATTTTTTAGTAGAGACGGGGTTTCACCATGTTAGCCAGGATGGTCTTGATCTCCTGACCTCATGATCCGCCCGTCTTGCCCTCCCAAAGTGCTGGGATTACAGGCTTGAGCCACCGCGCCTGGCCTCAACTTCTAGCTTTTTGAGAAACATCCATGTTTTCCATAGTGGCTGTACTGATTTACAATCCCACCAACAGTGTACAAGAGTACTGCTTTCTCCACATCCTCACCAGTTTCTGTTATATCTAGTTTTTGTTTTGTTTTGTTTTATGAGATGGAGTCTCACTCTGTTGTCCAGGCTAGAGTGCAGTAGAATCATCTCAGCTCACTGCAACCTCTGCCCCCTGGGTTTAAGTGATTCTGCTGCCTCAGTCTCCTGAGCGCTGGGACTACAGGCGTGTGCCACCACACCTGGCTAATTTTGTATTTTTAGTAGAGACAGGGTTTCACCATGTTAGCCAGGCTGGTCTTGAACTCCTGGCCTCAAGTGATCCTCCTGCCTCTGCCTCCCAAAGTGCTGTGATTGCAAGCGTGAGCCACTGCACCTACCATACCCTGTCTTCTTACAAAAATTGGCTGGGCATGGTGGCACATGCCTGTAGTCCCAGCTACTCTGGAGGTTGAGGCAAGAGAATCACTTGAAGCCATTCTAACTGTATTGAGATGATAGCTCATTGTGGTTTTGGTCTGCATTTCTCTGAGGATTAGCGATACTGAGCATTTTTTCATATACCTGTTGCCCATTTGCATGTCTTCTTTTGAGAAATGTTTATTCATATCTTTGCCCATTTTATAATTAGATTATTTGAGGTTTTGCTATTGAGTTATTTGAGCTCCTTATATAGTCTGGTTATTAATCTCTTATCAGATGAATAGCTTGCAAATATTTTCTCCCATTCTATGAGTTGTCTCTTCAGTTTATTGTTTCCTTTGCTGTGCAGGAGCTTTTTAGCTTGATATAATCCCATTTGTCTATTTCTGCTCTTGGCTGCCTGTGCTTTGAGGTCTTACACAAAAAATCTTTACCCAGACTAATGTCCTGGAGCATTTCCCCAATGTTTTCTTTCACAAGTGTCATGGTTTCAGGTCTTAGATTTAAATATTTAATTCATTTTATTTGATTTTGCATATAGTGAAAGATAGAGGTCCAGCTTCATTCTTAAACATATGGTTATTCAGTTTTTCCAGCACATTTACTGAAGAGACTGTCCATTCTCCAACGTATGTTCTCAGTGCCTTTGTCGAAAATAAGTCGACTGTAAATGTGTGGATTTATGTCTGGGCTCTCTATTCCGTTCCATTGCTACATGTCTGTTTTTATGCCAGTACCATGCTGATTTGGTTACTATAACTTTGTAAAATATTTTGAAGTCAGGTAGTGTGATGCCTCCAGTTGTGTTCTTTTTGCTCAGGATTGCTCTGGTTATTCAGGGTCTTCTGTGGTTCCATAAAAATTTTAGATTTTTTTTTTCTATTTCTGTAAAGAATGTGATTGGTATTTTGATAGGGATTGCATTAAATGTGTAAATTTATTTGCAGAGTATTGTCATTTTGATGATATTAATTCTTCCAGTCCATGAGCAAAAAATCTCTTTCCATTTTTTGTGTGTCCTCTTCAATTTTTTTCCATCAGGGTTTAATAGTTTTCCTTGTATACATCCTTCACTTTTTTTTTTTTTTTTTTTTTTGAGACGGAGTCTCGCTCTGTCGCCCAGGCTGGAGTGCAGTGGCCGGATCTCAGCTCACTGCAAGCTCTGCCTCCCGGGTTTACGCCATTCTCTCGCCTCAGCCTCCCGAGTAGCTGGGACTACAGGCGCCCACCATCTCGCCCGGCTAATTTTTTGTATTTTTTTAGTAGAGAGGGGGTTTCACCGTGTTAGCCAGGATGGTCTCGATCTCCTGACCTCGTGATCCGCCCGTCTCGGCCTCCCAAAGTGCTGGGATTACAGGCTTGAGCCACCGCGCCCGGCCCACTTTTTTTTATTAAATTAACTCCTAGGTATTTTATGCTCTTTGTAGCTATTGTAAATGGGATTGCTTTCTTGATTTCTTTTTCAGATTGTTCACTGTTAGCATATATGTTACTGATTTTTGTAGGCTGATTTTGTATCCTGCAACGTTATTGAATTCGTTTATCAATTCTAACCATTTTTGGTGGAGGCTTTAGGTTTTTCTAAATATAAAATCATGTTGTCTGCAAACAGGGCTCACTTGACTTCTTCCTTTTTCATGGTTTTCTCTTCTATCACCTGTCTCCCCAAAACTGATCTCCCCTTTTCATTACTTTCTCTATTATCTTCTATCTACTCCTTGTCCTCTCTGGATATCATGTAATTCTCAATATATTAATAAAGTTTCTTACCTAGCTCTAAATAGTAAGTATATTGCCTCCTAATGAAAATCTTTTTTAATTAATAAAGTTAGAAACCGTTGGAGTGAGAGATTCATTCCCATACCCTCAGCACTTACCACAATTTTTTCTGTGGTTTTCTAGCAAAACAGTTTCTGCTGGCTTCCCTCCACCAAATCCTCTCTCAGATTTTCCTCTGCCCTCAATCCCCTAGATTGAAGAGATTATCTAAAGCCTTTCTCTTCTCCATTCATTGCACTAGGTCAGACTCAAATAATTTTACTATTTCCCATTTGGACAATTTATGTTGTTCCTCAACAGGTTAAGTAGAAGTAAATTTTTGAGGTGGTTGTTCTCTGAAGCAAAGAGTTCGTGCCCCGCCCCCCGACAAATGTGAAGACCAGTGTGGGGCTGCTATATTCTTCTTTGCAAAGTAATAATAGTAAAATAGCACTACCATACACTATCACCATCATTTCAGAAGAACATTGTAACGTTAAAAAGTAAGAAGGACACAATCTCAGAATAAAATACAGTCCTTACATGGAATAAATTAGTGACCAGCTTTATAGCTTTATGGAGCCACTTTCTACAGGGTCTTTATTTTTCCCATGTCTCTAAAGAACAGGGAAAACTTCAGAGACACATACAGGTGAACTGATTAGTATTTAAGAGGTGACATGGTATAAATTATCACATATACCTTATTTCAACCAATTTGAAGGAGGAAGTTTAATATGCTTCCCCTCAACTTGGGTTGGTCTTTGCAGCCAGCACTGGGCTTTCTATTTCGATTTCCTCTTATCCAAAACAAACTTTTAGTACCAGAAGTAGTTCCAGAGGAACAGAATTTTAAGGATAGATTTCTTTAGTTGGTTTTGGGGTTTCTGGAATTGGCTGCTCAATAGAATTAGATCCAAAAACGCTAAGGACTCTACTTCTAATACTATGGAGAATACTGACCATCCTTGGCATGAACTGTTTAGAGAGTTATGCAAAATAAATGCATTTGATACTCCTGATTCACCACTCTTGAGAGGCAAAGAGTTTAGCAACTCTACACATAATACCTTTGACCATATGTGGAGAAGCAAGGAATATAATGAAGTTGGTTGGTTGCTCCTAAGTTCACTGGACAAGGTCATGAAAGAAAACAATGAACACAGGGATTCTAACTCCTGGCTCCAGAAGCACATACTGAGCCTGGAATCTTCTAAGAGTGCCCTTAGTGAGAGTCTTAGCTCCTGCAGAGAAACAGCTGGAAATTGTGGAAAATCAGACACAAGCTCTTATCATGTGAGTGGCTGATGTGCAATGAAAGGTACATGCTCAGGCTCATCAGGTGTCTACTGTTAAAGTGAGGGCATTAACTGGAAAAGAGTGGGACCCTGCAACTTAGAATGGAGATGTATGGGAGGACGTTTAACATCAACTTTAAACATCTCATGCCACAAGTTTAGCAATCCATATGACACAGCAAAGCAAGATGAACCTGGATGTTTTCTGCACACAAAAAGATCTTCCCCACACTGCCATCATCCCTCTCCTCTGTTTGCAGGTTTCTGTTCCTGCATACATTTCTCCCACCTTTTTACTGTGGCTCCTTACAAGCTCAAGCTTCTGAAATCCACCAATATTCTAGGTCCATTGATGTTCTTTGCTCCACATGTTTGCGCCCTTCTCTAAAGCTTTTCTGTTTTTCTTCTATCATCCATTTTTCTTAACATCAACTCTGTAAAATTTTTCTTATGCTTGTTTCTATAATAATTTAACCACAAGTATATGGGTACAGAGAAAAAAAGCTTTTCTAAAACCTCTTTTGCCTTAGAGGTCACTTAATTCTATTAGAGTAGTACCATTGAGTTTAGATGGTCCCCATTTGAGGCCACTAAAAATAACTACTTCAGGTGTTACGATTTAGCACACCTGCAACTGTTACAAAGATAAGGTAATAGAGCCATACAAATGATAATCATATTGCTTTTTGGCACAGTTTGGGATTTTTTTAAAGGAAGCAATGCATAAATAAATGTAAATTTAGAAAGAAAAGAAGATGAAGGGGGAAAAAACCTTACAATTGTCAAAATCCATGTCAATACATTTTTAAAAAAAAGCTATATTTCTATTGATCTTGATTTTGCACAATATTCTATTTTGATGGTTTTATTTATTTATTTATTTTTGGGACAGAGTCTTGCTCTGTCACCCAGGCTGGAGTGCAATGCCGTGATCTCGGCTACTGCAATCTCTGCCTCCCGGATTCAACCCATTTTCCTGCCTCAGTCTCCGGGTAGCTGGGACTACCGGTATGCGCCACTACACCTGGCTAATTTTTTTGTATTTTTAGTAGAGATGGGTTTCACCATGCTGGCCAGGCTGGTCTCAAACTCCTAACCTCAAGTGATCCACCCGCCTTCACCTCCCAAAGTGCTGGGATTACAGATGTGAGCCACTGCGCCTGGCCCCATTTTGATGATTTTTAGTTGAACTGAGTTACATTTATTTTACAATATCTTAGATAGTAAAATCTGACAGAGAATTATGTCGTCCTTTATTTTCCATTTCATTTACATTTGTTTTTTTGCCTTCAACAAAGTAACATATGATTGCTTAAATTTTTTTCAAATATTTCAGAAATATAATGGGGTAGTAAAAGGCTTCTATGAGTCCACTCCCCAACATATAGACATGTGCAAGATAATCATTGTAACCCGTTAGTATATATTCTTCCAGTTTTTTTATTGTATATACACTAATATACATATTACTAATCAGCATGTTTTTAAATGAGAAAGACTCCACCACTTACCAAAATAAGCCCTGATATTAGTGAAGAAGTGCCTGTTAGGGCCACGTAGAACTTCGGTGTTAATGTGTTCAAAAACATGCTCACTGAAAAAGAAAAGAGAGAGAAAGGGAGAAGAACAAGGAATGTATGAGTATGTCAGTAAAAACAGCTCTTTCATTTTTCTCTCTGGTAAAATTATTTATTTCTGATGATGAGAATTCTTAGAACCATAGTGAGATCCCATTAAAATGATTCACTATTACACAGGCTCAGAATATTAGGTGTCAAGTAACATATCCTGAAAGAAAAAAGCTACATACGAGAAAATAGAGTAGTTGTCATTTCTAACTCCCAAAACAATTGTTGAGAATGGTTTTCATGGATTCATAACCACGGAAGAGTTTAATCAAAGTTGATTACAAACTTCTTAGCCAAAAAGAGAAGGTGCTCTTACACATTTTGTGGGACCTGCACATCAGAGTCCCTGATGCATCAACAAGCAGTATTTCAACCTTAGAATAAATTGAAAATAGCTATATTTAATATATTAGTTATTAAAGATTATTATACTATGGTTACCCCTAATAAGGAAGGACAAATTGTTGGTGCAAAAGTAATTGTGGTTTTGGCCACTGTATGATGAGTAGAAGATTTTTTTCAACTTACTTAAAGGCTGTTAAACTGGTCATCAAAATAAATGGAGTCAATGAAAAAAATGAAAAAGTAAACCTCTAAAAATGAATGTTCACTGCCAGGCACCTTCTTTTCTTTTCTTTTTTTTAGTGAAATCAAGTTTATTAAGAAAGCAAACAAATAAAGAATGGCTATTCCATAGGCAGAGTAGCCCAGGTACCTTCTTGACCAATTCCCACCACTCTGTTCATATCCACTAATCCAGTTAACCTGGTTGCTCACCGATTAGGGTTCGCTTATAAGTATTTTCTACATATATTTTAAGTCATTGTTATTTATATCTGGATACTACACAAAACTTTTATTATTATCAAAACCACCACATACTTACTGGGCTTTTTGTGGGAATAGTCACATTTCTTTACTGAATCTGTTTGTAGAAGGGAATCACATCCAGTCTGGTTTTAGAAGTAGGGCTTTGATGTCATTAGAGGGAAAGGCTTTGGCATCTGTCCTGAGTTCAGCCCAGAAAGCAAAGCAATATACCAAAATGAACAGAGATCCCACGTTCACTCATTCAACAAATATTTTTCTCTGTTTATGAATGAGACAATGGGTAAAAAATGAAAGAATGAATCAGACACAGTTCCTACCCTCTAGAAGACCAAGTGCAGTTGAAACACACAAGCAAATGAGCAACTATTACATAAGTGCATAGATAGGTCCTGGGCATAGGATTTTATGAAAACACATAAGAGGAATGCATCCCAGGCTGGGTGGCAGGGAAGAAGTCCAGCAGATGGACACATCTCAGCTGAATCCTGAAGAATAATTAAAAGCTAACCAGACCAAAGTGGACAGAAGGAGGGAAAGGAGGACAGTCTAAACAGAGGAAAGGACCTGCCTCAAGATGCCAAGGAGACAGCATGGGACTTTCCAAGCAGATGCAAGGGTTGGGGAGGAAAGGAGATTGAGCAACAAAGACATGGATGTAGAGGGGTACACTGGTTGCATTCTTTCGTGCTACCTGAGCATCCTCTCAATAAGCTCGCCTCCCACTGCACCTACTCTTAAATGAATCTGTTTGACCTGTGGTATCTCATTTGCAATCACAAGAGACTGGACTAACACAATGTGTTCAGTCAATATTTACAACTCGAACTAAATGGACCCGGAACTTCCGGGACGGTAGAAGGCAGCACAGAAGTAGTGATCAGCTTAGGGCTGTGAGGTAAGAGGAGGAAGGTACAGTTGAGTTGAGGAGGCTTTCCCTGGCCATCAAAAAAAAAAAAAAAACCCAAAATAAAGTGATATGTCATTTCCCATGCAAAATTTTGTTCATAGAAGGAAGATTTTTAAAAAGGAAAAATATCAAATGTGCACAAAACACCCCTAGAGCTTATAACTGCCAATATGATTCAGAAGTGCTTAAAATTCTCAACATTTCCCTCTACACTATGAGTGACCCCACATTCCCTGTTATTTTTTTAAGTCATCAGAGGCTGGGCGTGGTGACTCACGCCTGTAATCCCAACATTTTGTGAGGCAGAGGTGTGTGGATCACTTGAGATCAGGAGTTTGAGACCAGCCTAGCCAACATGGCAAAACTCCATCTCTACTAAAAATACAAAAAATTAGCCAGGCATGGTGGGTGCTATAATCCCAGCAACTTGGGAGGCTGAGGCAGGAGAATCGCTTGAACCCGGGAGGCAGAGGTTGCAGTGAGCCAAGATCGCACCATTGCACTCCAGCCTGGGCAACAAGAGCAAAACTCCATCACAAGAAAAAAAAAGAAAAAAGAAAAAGCCAACAGAATATTCACTTTATTATTCTGTAATTATAAACATTCATATCTGTACCATATATACCTTTCAGTAGGTTTCTGCAAACAAACTGAAAACCACTGAAATCCATTTCTAAAATAGAGGAAAAGATTTGCCTAAATTAGAAGTGCTTTAGTAGCCCTGCTGTTAACTGCCTAGCAACAAAAGCATAAAGCAATGGAGAAGCAAGATTTTCTGTTGAAAAATCACTGATCCACTGGGGGGCAAAAGACTGAAGATTTAATCAATCAGTGAAAAAAAAATTTTGAGTTTTCTTAAAGGAGATCAAAATAAAGAGTCCATTCATTTGTTTTTATTTAATTATGATTACATATCAATAATAATTAATAATTAAAGTTTATTTCTCTGGTATATCCATGTATAGGAAGGTGGCAGAGTTGAGAGACATAATGGTAGGCATTAAAATAAATGGAGACACAAACAGAAAACAGAGAAGCAGAAACAAACACCTAGACAGTGGGAGATGCCCATTTAATAACCTATTCATCTATAACCTTATTAAACATCTGGCTAAAATCATGCAGACATGGCATGTGGTAATTCTGGACATAATATCAACACTTGGTACTTGCCATTTCAACCTATGTATTTATCTATGTGTTTAAGGATTATAACAAAGCATTTCCACAGATTAGAGAAGTTAATTTTCATTTCAGCTCCCTGAAATCAATATTATTCGCCTTGTCTTGCAGATGGAGGCTGGGCAAAGACCTGAATGCCAGTCAGCCTGCCCCCAAGCTCATGCTTTTAGCATCATGGGGGACACATGGGAATATTACTGAAAAGCCTTCAGCCAAAAAGGACAAAAGGAAACTACAGTAGCCTTTCATTAGAAAAGGAGAGGAAGCTCTAAATGATACTATAAGATAGATTTTTTTTTAACGTTGCACTTATTTTTATCTCTGCCTTTTCTAGATAAGTCCCCTGTGAGCTTGTCATTTGTGTGTGAAGCACTAGAATGGAAAGGCAGGAAGCCACCCTGAGAAGGGGGAGAATCTAGTTAAAAATTCTTCTATTACATTAGGAAGGCTGCAAACCCCAAACTGCCCTAAAACCAAGAAATATCTTGCCTAGTTTCATCAAAGTCATTAGCAATTATTTCTGAAAACATATGAGGGCCTCATAAAGTGCCTAAAAATTGGACCAGAAAACTGTGAGGTATGTGCTTTGAGACACAAAATGGATATTCCCGATATTCTTTTTTTTTGAGGCAGAATCTCACTCTGTTGCCCAGGCTGGAGTGGAGTGGCATGATCTTGGCTCACTGCAACCTCCACCTCCCCGGTTCAAGTGATTCTCCTGCATCAGCCTCCCGAGTAGCTGAGAATGCAAGCACCTGCCACCAAACCTGGCTAATTTTTGAATTTTTAATAGAAACGGGGGTTCACCATGTTGGCCAGGCTGGTCTCAAACTCCTGACCTCAGGTGATCCACCCACCTCGGCCTCCCAAAGTGTTGGGATTACAAGTGTGAGCCACCGCTGCCCGGCCGGATATTCCTGATATTCTATAGATACATCAAGGTCACCTCCATATTTTCTGGGGCTCGGCAAAACAAATGTTAAAAACCAACATGTAACAACTAATCTAGCTTTGTGAAAATAAACTATAATACTTTACTAATGCACTATTTCAATAAATCAGAGGGTTTTTCATCTGACCTGACTGGGCACCTCTAACAGGTCACACTGCTCGAAGAATATGACATCACTTATTGAAGGGCAGCCTCAGGGAATGCACCACGTAGACTTCTGAAGATGCTGCACCTTCACCTGACACAGTCTTCTCATCTAATTAATCAGTAAATGTGAAGGCATTAAGTGTGGCACTGAGAAGAAACTAAGTAGGCGGGGTAGGTACATGGACTGAAAATTAAATGACCTCTATGGATCACAGAAAAGCATAGGTAACAGGATAATACAGCAGGGTCAACTGTGGGAAGTGAAGAATCACCCCAGTGAGCAGGGAATTAATACCAGAAGGCTTACTCAGGAATCATGCGGCATGCCCCTATGAAGCCACATCTGTAAGGAGCCAGCCACGTTCTGGCTCTCATGACAGTAAGAGCCTGCCGCTATTTTCTTCAGAGTATGAGCAACCCCTGTATTACACTCCTGGAAGAGGCCTCTGTGAAGCACAGCAGGCATATAACCCTGTGTGTTTGCCTCCTGACGTATATTCCACCTTGCACAGGGAAGCCTTCGAATGAATGAGGTAAGGCAGCATGGATGCCTTGGAGGTACTGACTAGATAGAACTGAATAAGCAGCACGATGAAGTCCACAGCATCCAAAACTATGAGCGTGCTTTGTGCCATGTTCCTTTTAATGCTTTGCTAAAATATGACATGCAAAATGGAAAAAAAAAATAAAAGTTATAAGATAACAATCAGCAATAATTCAAAGGGTTAAAAAAGAGTCCCTGGGAGAAAAGTTAGAGAAACTAAGTTATTTAGGCTGAAAAAAGAAAACAAACAAACAAAAACAACGGAAGAGACTTTATATAAAAGCATTATGCCTAGGAAAGAAACCAGGAATAGGAGACCCAGTCGCCAAACATGAGACCAACAACTGTCTCATGATGGCCCTGAGAGCTCTTGCAGAGCTTTGGTTTCCTATCTGTTTCCCAGAACTGCTCTGAGGCTGAGATGAAATGTGCATTTTCTCTTAACATCAGTCTATAGTCGCCGAGTGCCTACCCTGAGCCAGATTCTGGGGACACAGCAGCTTACAGAGCACTGCCCCTGACCACAAAAGGCTCACAATCCAATGGGTGAGAGAAGCAAGTAATCAGATAAGCAAATAGGAAAGGACACATGAGGAAATTATAAGGGACAGGGCACCAAAAGGAAAGGAAGATCAAGAAAAATTTCTGCCAAGAAAAAGCATCTCATCTGAGACCTGTAGGCTGAATAGAAAGTTAACCAGGTAAAGTTACTGATGACTGCAGAGACTAGGGAACAGTGATGGGTAGAGCCGTAGGCCATTCCATGCAGAGTACTGCAGCCCTGGGGCCTGAGGGTGAATGCCCAGGGAAGGAAAGCGAAGGGCAGTTGAGGCACTGGTGGGGAATTAGATATGTGAAATTCTATCTAAAGTGCCTGTATACAAATACATGGAATACTGATTGACTAGTAGTGAATGTCCAGTCTCAGTTTCCATTATGATGAGACAAATTAACATGAATCCAAATAGTACTTCTAAAAATTAGGACAGCTGTTTGGTCTTTTCCAAAATTACCAAAATGATTTTTGGAGGACTTCTCTCTAACAAGTTTATGCAGTGCCTGGATGGACAATGCAGCCCAACTAAAAAGATAAAGAATAGGGGCTTTGGTTTACTTCCTTTCTTGGTAAATCAATGTGGGTGAAAATCTCTTCACAAAAAGTATTCACGCACATTTGAGATTGTTTCATTGTCTATAAAATTTAAAAAGTAATACCTATCTTGCATAGTTGTCACAAGAGCTAAATATAATACTGCACATAAAATGTCTAATACAGCAGACCTCATCAAATAATATGTATTATGATGGCTGTTTTTCTTCTTCTGATTTTTTTTTTTTTTTTTTTTTTTTGAGATGGAGTCTCACTCTGCTGCCCAGGCTGGAGTACAGTGGTGCAATCTTGGCTCAACATAACCACCACCTTCCAGGATCAAGTGATTACCCTGCATCAGCCTCCCAAGTAGCTGGGATTACAGGCATGTGCCACCACACCCAGCTAATTTTGAAGTTTTAGTAGAGATGTAAGTTTCACTGTGTTGACCAGGCTAGTCTCAAACTCCTGACCTCACGTGATCCACCTGCATCGGCCTCCCAAAGTGCTGGGATTACAGGCATGAGCTACTGCGCCCGGCCTGATTTGGCATCTTATATTACTACAGCTGTAAAATGCGCAGGGGAGACTGAGCTGAATGTGTAAATGGTAGTAGTAGCTGTCATATTAGCATTAACTGAGCATCTTCTATGTGCCAAGCACTGTGCTACAGTGTATAGCCCAGGAAGCAAAACATCCACATTGTGATCAGTCCTTATGTGAAATATGTATGCCCTACAAAACAAATGAAGAATCATTTAATAGAAGGGTCCTTTTATCTGGATTCCAGTTGCTTGGGGTAGTACTAAACCTGAGGGTTATTTTGAAAGCAGCCATTTTAGAAGGCAAAGAAATGTCCCAAAGTCTTACATGTGCTCCTAAATCTCTGATTACTGCCTTACCAGATACCGTGGGAACAATCAGTTGAGCCACAGGCCATATGGGAACCACCTGTGATCCTGTTTATTCCTTTTCTTCAAGTCTTCTTATGGCTTATGACCTAGGCCATGTTAAAGCCTAAACCACAACCTAAGCATGCTGGTTGGTAATGTTTTCATTGCAAGGGATGAATATTCAAGGCCACAGTACCTTCCAGGCCCTAAGACTGGGCTATCAGGGTGGATTAAGAAATTGTCAATTTCATGCAAAGCAACATTTCTGAGTTAGTTACTGAAAATGTGCTTTTCTATAGAAAGTACATTACAAGACAAGTTAGTCTAGCAGCGACTTCACCTCAGACTGTTTTCTCAGACCTCCAAAGTGAGGTAGGGAACACACTAGAATAGTTTAATACATCATTTGTCTTTTTATTTTTCCATGTGATAACAGAATATTCTCTTCTCTCATTTTATTGTTCTTTCAAACTTACTAACTTCTCTCTTCCTTCCTGTCAGCTTCTATTAAGTAAGGCTGCAACTTTACTTCTGCCCTTCCTCATTTACCAAAGGACAAGGGAATGAAAAATGGAAGCTCTAATGACTTAGTTTACACTCCTGCTAATTTCAAACAGATTTCTAAATTGCACAGCTTTTAAAATGAAAGAACTTTTTCTCAGAATGACCCTGTGACAGACAAATGCTAAAGTGACTCCAACGAACCTTGCTCTGCTGGTATTCATAACTTTTTTTTTTTTTTTTTGGCAGAGTCTCGCTCTGTCGCTCAGTGTGGAGTGCAGTGGTGTGATCTCCGCTCACTGCAAGCTCCGCCTCCTGGGTTCACGCCATTCTCCTGCCTCAGCCTCCCGAGTAGCTGGGATTACAGGCGGCCCCGGTTATTCATAACTTTATGTGACCCCTTTCCCTGGAATGTGGTTGGGACATGGAGTACGGGACTTGCTTCTAACAAACAGCTATATATAAGATTCTATGTTGGTGGCAGGCAGAGAGATCCTCCTTACTGGCTTAATGAAGTAAGTGACCATGTGGACCGCAGGCAGCCTCTACAATAGCCAGTCAGAAACTCAAGCCCTCAGTGCTACAGCAATGATTACTGTCAACAGCCTGAGTGAACCTGGAAGCAGATTCTCCCCTGACTGAACTTGCAGTTGAGACAGCAGCCTGGTCACCACCTTGATTATAGCCTTGTGAGGCCCAGAGCAAAAGACCCATCTAAGCCATGCCTGGACTCCTGACACAGAAATTGAGAGATAAGAAGTGTGTGTTAAGCTGCTGTATTTATGGAAATTTGTTATGCAGCAATATAAAACTGATACCATCACCAACATAATAACTCATGAAAATAAAAATCAACATTGACATCTGATAATGCTGGGCTAACTGCACAATGCCGAGAAAGGGTGCTAAGATAATCCAACTCTATGTGCCCTGAGCGCCTCTTTCCCAATTGTTCATAAATAAAATACAACTCCCTCTGCTACCATGACATGCTATTTCACATGCTGGCATGTAACTGTCTTTGCAAATGTGCTAATACTAAAGTAGATGCTGAGAGGAGCTGTTTTTTTAATATGGAAATAAAATATCTTCATTTCACCCAGTAAGTGGTTTTTTTCTAGTCATATTTTAAACATACAATATTTGCATGTTTTTTAAAAATCAGTTTTACATCAAGGCAGAGCAGCAGTTCAATCAAGGATTAAAAGCACAGCACGAGCACTTCTTTTCCTCACTTGTTGCTTCTGCTGCCCCTCTCCTTGTCCTTGGCACTGGTCTCCTTGGGCTCTGATAAGGTCTCGAGTTTGTATGCATCACAATCCCCTTGATAAATCCTGTGTCATTTATGCTTGAGGAAAAGACATGGAGGTATATTTTTAGACCCATTCCTACGGCAAGAAACCCTCATAAATCATTCTGTCTACTCTTCCCTCCACTCTTGATGTTGCCGTGGCAACTTTACAGGTACACTGTTTCTGCTGTACTGGGCATCTGGCTCTGCTAAGGAGTGGAGCTGAGCACATTCTTTTCTCAGCTGTGATCTGGGAAACTATACTGGAGCAAACTGTATTGGTGGGAACAATGCAGCGTTCAGTCTTCATGGCACCTTCTCCCTTGCTGGAGGGAGGCCATCTGTCAGCCTTCCCCGATATCATGAAGGACCATGCAACACCCAGTCACACACAAATCTTAATAACCCTCAAGGACAAGTGGAGCAAGATCTCAGACGATCTGTTCCCTTTTAATTACAGGAACCTTGATAATGAAGATCTCCACCCTGGTCAAGAACAGGGGAAAGACCTAAATAAGTCTTACTATATTTTTAATTATTTAAAATATGCTTTCATTTATGGTAGAAGACTATTTTATGAGTTTGTCTGTTTCTCATAAGCTATTTAATACCAGGAAGAAAAAATAAATGTCTATTTGTACACAAAGCAAACCTTCCCCATAGTTATGCAGAAGAGAAATAGAAACTTAGCTAAGACAAGGTGTTCCAGGCTCTGGGAACCTCTTACAAGCACATACACTATGTCTCAATCCTCTAGCAGCCAACACAGAACACCCAGCACACAGCCTGGTCCACACAGTACTCAATGTTTGATAAATGCTGAATGACTATCAGGGGCAGAGTTCTAGATAGGAAAGTTATAACAACCATTTCCCAGGACTTCTGATAATAACCTTCTTAAGAAAATATAAATCTGACAAAACTGTAAGTCTTTGGTGGCTGGGACCTTGCCGTGCATGTGCGTGTGTGTGTGTGTGTGTGTGTGTGTTTCTATCCCTAGACTACCTGTACAGTCTGAAGTCCATATTAGGGAGACTCAATGACTACGACATTAATAAATCAAGATGGTCCCAGATATACTTATATTATCCTCATACAGCAAGACCATGGCTATGAAGAACCCTCAGAAATTAGTCATGTGGGATAGTTAAGGTTTTATCCTATTAAACCAAAGACACTTTTTAAAGCAATTTCCCAAGAGAATCTTTCCGAAATGCATTACATACTTGACTTCACCCTTAAAAAGAATGGCTGGAACATATTTTAATCTTTGTTTGGTAACTCTAAGTCATCAAAATGAATGTAAACTACAGTACTGTATTAGCATGCAAGAAAGTTTTTTAAAAAACTGTTGAGGCCGGGTGCGGTGGCTCATGCCTGTAATCCCACCACTTTGGGAAGCCGAGGTGGGCGGATCACAGGGTCAGGAGTTCGGGACCAGCCTGGCCAATATGGTGAAACCCCATCTCTACTAAAAATACAAAAACTAGCCGGGCATGGTGGTGGGTGCCTGTAGTCCCAGCTATTCAGGAGGATGAGGCAGGAGAATCACTTGAACCCAAGAGGCAGAGGTTGCAGTGAGCCGAGATCATGCCATTCATTGTACTGCAGCCTGGGTGACAGAGCAAGATTCCATCTCAAAAAAAAAAAGCCGTTGAAGTACTCTAGGTTATTGCCCTCCAAAAGTAAGTAATCCCGGACAGGGGTTTTGTTTTGTTTTTTTAATGTCTTCTTCATGTTATTTTTGTCACCTGACACACTATCAGATATGAACTATTATTTGTTGTTGTATACCTGCTTCAAACTGCTTTTTCTCCTTAATGTGCTACTCAAAAATCTGTTGTGATTTCAAAGGCACATGACCAGCTTTGGTCATTCAATAGATATTCATATTCAATGTGTGGCCAGGCACTATGTAAAACACTGGTGATACAAAGATACATGATACATACATAGTTCTTATCCTCGAGGAGCTCTGGGTTTTGTGGGAGAAGCAGACATAGAGACAAATTGGCAGGCAATTATAATTCTGGTGTTGCTGAAAATATAGAGCTAGTACTCTTAACTCAAGCCGTGGGCCGGAGGGAGTCAGTGACAGAATGTGCATAAAGGGAAGTTTCCTTGAGAAGGCTGCTAAGTATAGCCCTAAAAGATGTGCATTGGAACTAGGTAAAATAACAGCTGTGTTTGAGAGCCAAAGGTAAGGCCTTCCCTTGGTAATTATTTTATGCTCATCTGTATGTGCTATACATACTGGCCTTTTTTTTTCTTATTTAGCACTTGGTGCTCTGGGGAGTTGAAATGATTGGATCACTGAGTTCTCACAAGGTGCAGTGTCACTGTAGGGAGCTATAATACATGCTCTTATGGGGTGGCTGGAGTGAGTGGTATAAAAGGGCACTCCCATTTGTTCTTGTGTTCACACTGGAGTACTCCAAAAGGCTCTTCACAGCATCAGTCATGCAAAATGTGCTAGGGCTTTTCCATTATCTTGAGGGGAATTTGTTCACTAGCTTCTCATTTACTCCTCCTATAACTGGAAGTTATACTGAAAAATATTACAGAAACTTTAATAGTAAGATTTCAGAAGATTATATGCTATAAAACTGAATACAGCAATTCGTTACTTAATGTGCTGGAACCTAATAAAAGGGTTCAAAATACTCACAATAATCAGCTGACTGAACAGATAACTGTTAAATCTAAAATGCATGGAAATAACCGAGAAATGTAAGAAGAATATTAACAAGTATAATGGAATAACCATCTATATTCTAAAACATCTTTCATATATGCTTTACATTTATTAATATCTAAAATATATTTAGCTTATAAAATGTATCATACACTGAACTAGACACTGGGGACAGAAAATAACATGATAATGAGACTGACCCTACCCTTGGGAAGGGAAAATGAGATGGCTACACAAATAACACAGAATATGAAACATCTCAGAAGAGAAGTACAGATAAAATCTAGAGGAAGTAAACATTACTTCCAGCTAGGAGGGTTAGAGAAGGTTAATGAATGGGATGTCCTTCCTTCTGGGCTTGGAAAGAAGGATAAGCTCTGAACGTGAGATTAAAAAGGAAAGGAGAAAGTATGGACTGTAGGTAGATATCACAGCATACATGAAGGAACTGGGTTGGAAAACAGGGCAGATGAGAAGCAGTAGGAGAGAATGTTGGCTCAAACATAAAGCCAAGAAAAGTGAACTTTATATAGCAGGCAGAGAGAAGATACTCACCATTCATAACCAGAGATGTGACAAAGATGGATGCATCTGGTAGCAATGGGGCAGAGTGTATAAAATGTGCAGCTTCAGGAATTATTTCAGAGGGGAGCGCCTATAATACCACTGGAGAGGGGAGTTGGGCATATCAGATGTTGCACAGTTAAATTCAACAGGATGTGGCTTTCCCAATGTGACATAAAGGGTGAGAGTCTGGGCATGTTGGTGAAGTGGGGCCAAAGTCAAATTTCAAGTGATTAAAGACAGTGAATAGTAAGGAAATTAAGGCAGCCAGCTCAGCTACTTCTACAGGCAGTCTGGCAGTAAAGAGAAGAGCATTTATCATTAAGTGTGACTTAAGTTAAAGATATAAATGGCATTGAATGAGTTAGTTAGTAAATTATGAATAAAACTCAAACCTTTTTTCTGCTGCAAGAACAATCAGCCCTTCTATGAAGTATAATACTGGTTCATTCTTACACCAAACTTTTAAAGATATATGTATGGTGAGTCATTATGAATGTGTCTCCTTTCTCTGAGATTCTCTTTTATATATGCCTTTAAGAAAAATTAAAACACAGAGAACTTTAACTGGCATGATTTTGAACCTGACAACTACACATATGTATATTCCTGTTTTATCAGCTGAGATTACATGACAAAACAAAAATAAAGCTATTTTCTAATCTATTTAGTCTGATTTTTACACTTTCTATTAATTTACTTGCTTTGTTTTGAAACCCTCTACTCACTGAATACTAAATAGTTTGCCTCAAAGGAAGATAATACTTTGGGTCAGAGAAACAGCTACAGGCCATGGGGTAGTAAAAATCAAATCTGATCCTAAGTTAGGTTTTTCTTTTCATTATATTCTCTAACAGTTCAATGACTAATGTACTTCTCTTTCGAGGAAAAGCTGCCCCACAGAAGAAGGCCTGCTGCAAGCTGCATTAAGAAGGCTGCCTTCCTCTGGGCGAGGGTGTGTAACCCACGGAGATAAGAAGCCACAGGGGAAACCACCACACAGGCCACTATTTTAGTATTCAGCTGCTCCAACTGCGTGGTTGTCCAAAATAAGCCCTTGGCTTTATTATTTTCAATTCTAGTAACTATAATTGGTTTTGCATTTGTACCTAAGGACCAGTTATTATTCCAGAAAGCACCTACAATTATCTCCTTAGGTCCTGGGCTGTGAACTCCGGTTAATCACAAATGCACGTAGCTTTACATAATGTCTATGGGTAACAGTCAATGGAAACTGGAGCACTGATATTTCCAAATATTGGCAAGCCAGTTTTTTTTTTTTTTAATCTATTAAAAGATGCATCTAAATTCCAGGTGCTTTTTATTACCACACAAATCTTAAGCTAAATTCATCCCTAATAAAAATGCTCCTAGCCCCTGCAAATGGCATTTCCCCCTCTCAAAAATCTATTCTTATTATTATCTCAAATAGTGTCCAAAATGGTCAGCCCTCATGGTGAATAATCTATTCATCTGTAATGCAGAAGGAAAAAGAAAGAAATTTCATGTTTTTAATTAGCAATTGTCTAATGCCTAGATCCTTAGAACCCAGACAATGTTTCTTGAGGTGGATCAGTAATTGGTTAAAACTCAAGGTTAATGAAGCTACAGTCCTAGGTTTGAATGAGTCAGTCAACCTCACACCAAGAAATCCTGTGCCACAAACTCAGAAGGTACCTCTGGCCCAGGTGTATTACAAATGAGTATTACCACTGGAAGGCCAACCATCACGTTACTATAGAAACAAACCAACCTGTATCCCCAAAATGGATGGAGATTGCTTTTGCTTTTCAAAGTTATTTTCCCAAAACATTTTTTAAAATGCAGAAAATTAAAAAAAAGAAAGAAAGAAAGAAAAAAAGAAAGAAAGAAAGAAACCATTCCTCCCTGCCCCCGCTCAAGAAAGAAAAGAAAAAAAGGAAAAGAAAAGAAGGGGTAGGGAGGAGGTAGGGAGGGGAAAGGGAAGGGGAGGGGAGGGGGAGGGAAGGGGGAAGGGAGGAGGAGGGAAGGGGGAAGGCAGGGTGGGGAAGGGGAGGGGAGAGGGGGAGGGAAGTTTGGTTATTTCTTTGATTACTAGCTAGCTTAAAATTCTATTTTCTCTAGTTTTTAATGCTTTAATTAATTTTTTAAATTTAATTTAATTACTGGTTCGTGTTGTTTGCCTTTTTTTCTACTGGAATGTCACTAATTTATAAAAGCTCTTAGTAAGTACGTTAACCTCTTATCTGTCATAATTGATGCATTTTTTCCCTTTTCTTTTAATTTCCTTTCTGAGTTTAATTTCCAGAATTTTAACAAAACGCTTTCTACATAAAAATCGGAGGAAAACATTACTGGAAGAAAAACCTCTATATACAATTTGCTAGAAAGCAGAATTTACTAGAATGTCCCTTTCTATCCTCCAGCTATCTTTGATGCAAAAAGCAGAAGGAACACTTTGAGAGTACTTGATAGCATGCAGAAAAACAAAAAGAAACCACTCCATTGAATATGTGGAGTTTCACAGTGCTCTAGGCAACTGCATAGCAAATAGTCATCGCACACATACACACAGACACTAACCATAAATACTGTTTGCTAACAGAAGGGAGAATAAGCAGAGAGACATGTCATTACATGAGATGACATGACTACTGGTTTAAATGTCTCAAAACTGGAAAACAGACAGACACAAAACACAGAAACCATTAAAATGAGACATTTTTCAGCTTCATCACAGGCAAAACCAGATACAGAAATGATGGGAATGTAACATGAGACAGACCAACAGCTGCAGAGAAAATAAAATAAGAACTTAGCTGATGAAAAGAAATTTTCAAAAAAAATTCGACTTGCAGTGTATTGGTGAGAGTATGTTTTTAACATAAAGTCTACCTCAGTGTAGTATGAAACATAACCTTTTTCCCTTCTGTCACAGAGCACTAGTGACTTTTGATGTTTTTCCCCCTTCCCTTCTTCTTTTTTTTGTACAGAATCAATATGTATTTGCCTCTTATTTTCCTTTTCTTAGGACCAACCACCAGGACTGACTTAAGCATTACACAGATAGAGATACCAAATTACAGAGAACAGTTATCTACTGTTCTAAAAACCTGGAAACAGAAAAAATGACAACCTAAAATCGATTTGCTCCTACCACTTTTGAGAAAAGTAAAAACATAAAATATAATTTTATTCTCAGATTAGAATAAAAAATAGAATGCTCCCTGGTTCCTGAGAAATTTTTAAAACTTTCATATAATCACAATTTGTAATGGTTGAAAATTATTATTGGTACTTGAACTTTACTTCCTCCCACAAATAATAATAATAATAATAATAATAATAATAATAGTAGCAAACACTCATAGAATCTTCATAAAACAACCGGCAATGGGCTAAATGTTTTACATTGTGTCTTAGTAAATTTTCACAATTTTGTGTTATTATCCTGCCTGTGTCTAGAGATAAGAAAGTGAAGATTAAATCACTTAAGTCACTTGTCCAAAGTCACGCAGATAGACAGTGGCAGACCCAGGATATGAATTCAGGTACAACCAGTGCTGAAGCCTGAGTTCCCAACCATTGTTCTAAGGGCTTCTTACACTGGAAGGATCCGACAGCATTACTCACCCTGGGTTCACATAAAGCATGTACCCAAGCATGTGTTCACAGGTGTTTCCAGTAGGTTCATTTCTTTCCATCTGTGCTGACCTCAGTGGTCCAATCTTCCTTTCTCTTACCTGGATGATCATATCCCCCCAACCTGTCTCCTAGACGCCATCTCTCAGCACTCAATCTAGCCCAAACTCTACACTGCCACCTGAGTCATCTTTCTAATACAAGGGAATTGATCTGCTCCAGCTTAAAGATCACTGACACAAGGCATTACTAAAACAGATGAAGAAACTAATACCTAAAGATGGTAAGTGCTATTCCCTAGGTCATTTTCTAAGAATTGGAAAATCTGCTGATTTCTTAGCCTGTGCCTGAACTATAATTGACTACAGAGTGTTAGAGTAAAAAGTAGCATTTTTGCTACCAAATTCAGAATCTCAAACTCAAGTATTTGGATGTCTATGATATTCTATCAAATGCCTATGTCATCTACATATATGCTCAAATAATTCTTCAGCTTCCTTTTTCTCTGATTATTGTCACTTGTTAATAAGGAGAAGATGGGAGACGGAACCAAAGCCAGGAAGTTGGCAACCACCAGCTTGCCTTACGGTGCTGCCTCCATATGCTCACAAGGAAATCTCTGCACCTGGCCTAGCTTCTGTGCTGAGCCACAAAACAAACATGAATGCTTACTTTTTTTTTTTTTTCTTTCTTGAGAATTGAGAGAATATGCTTCATTACACATATTTAACAGACAAGTCATATGTTACACAATCACATATAAAAATATATAACTCTATATTGTGTGCTAATAATTTTATAAATAATAGCTTTAATCCCCTGATAGATTGAACACAACCCCATTCCTGTACTTATTCTATTCCATGTTCTTATTAAAATAGCAGAGAAATGTGGCCAGGTGCAGTGGCTCACAGCTGTAATCCCAGCACTTTAGGAGGCTGAGGCAGGTGGATTACCAGAGGTCTGGAGTTTTGAGACCAGCCTGGCCAACATGGTGAAACCTCGTCCCTACTAAAAATACAAAAAATTAGCCGGGCATGGTGGCAGGCTCCTGTAATCTCAGCTACTCGGGAAGCTGAGGCAGGAGAATCACTTGAACCAGAGAGGCAGAGGTTGCAGTGAGCCAAGACTGTGACACTGCACTTCAGCCTGGGTGACAAGAGCGAAACTCTGTCTCAAAAATAAAAATAAAAATAAAATATATATATGTGTGTGTGTGTAAATTAGCCAGGTGTGGTTGTGGGTGCCTGTAATCCTTGCTACTGCAGAAGCTGAAGCAAGAGAATCGCCTGAAACTGGGAGGTGGAGGCTACAGTGAGCCAAGATCGTGCCATTGCACTACAGCCTGAGTGACAAGAGTGAAACTCCACCTCAACATAAAATAAAATGAAATAAAATAAAATAGCAGAAAAATGGAAGGTGTTCAATAGTTGACCAGTTCCTAAACCGTGCTGAAATACATCCTGTCACTAGATATGTATGGTATTACAAGCAGAGTGACTATTAAACCAATACACCAGACCTGTCTACATCAGGGATAGGAAAATGCAGCCGGCAGGCAAAATCCAGCCCACTGCCTGTGTTAGTAAATACATTTTATAAACACAGCCATGCTTGTTAGTTCATGTATTGTCTATGACCGCTTTCATGCTACAACAACTGAGTTAAATAGTGTAACAAACTGTGCAGCCTGCAAAGCTGAAAATATTTACTAACTGGCTCTTTACAGAAAACAGTTGGCTGACCCCTGGTTTACCTTAAATAAAAGCAATGCTTCTCTGGTATTTTCTACTAATGGCTGAATAAAATAAGAATATATTTAAGGGGAGTTATGAGCCCGGCTTAAGAAGCAAAGCTTTAAATGACTGTTTGCCCCATTACATCATTTGGGAAGTCATCAGTGTCCCAGTGATGCTCCCATTCCTCAAACCTTTATAAAAGTCCTAAATGTAGCCTAGCATACCTTCTTTTCAATATTCTCAACTCTGGTAAATATTAGTATTTCTAAGGTAGATTTTTACTTTTAGTAACGTGCAAACTGTGTATAGCCCAAACTAGTACCAGCATTAAGTAGTCAGCTGTTGTAGCATGAAAGCAGTCATAGACAATACATGGTTTTTCTCATGGATAAATTATGACTACCTATTAATGAAGTGGGTGTTTCTATATGAGCATTCAACTAGTTCAGATATCAAGAGTGATGGTGAGATTTTGTGTATCAACATGGGTAGACTACAGCCCCTAGCTATTAAATCAAACACTAAGTATTGCTGGGAAGGTATTTGGTAGATGTGATTAAAATACACAATCCATTGACTTTAAGTAAAGATTATCCTAGATAACCTGGGTGGGCCTGGTTCAATCCATTCGAAGGCCTTAATAGCAGAGCTGAGGCTTCTCTGATAAAGAAATTTGACCTGCAGACAGCCGCTTCAGCTTAGACACAAGAGTTCCAGCCTGCCCTGCCTGATTAATGACCCACCCTACCCATTTCAGACTTGGCTAGCCAGCCCCCAAAATCCTGGAAGCCAGCTCGTTGCTTTTCTTTCTTTCTCTCTCTCTCTCCCCTCTCTCTCTCTCTCTCTCTCTCTCTTCTCTCTCTCTCTCTCTGTCTCAGTGTATGTGTGCATAGCCTACTGATTCTGTTTCTCTAGTGGAACCCTGGTATATCAAGTCTAAATAAAAATGCTTCAAAAATAATTTTAGTCATTTTTTACAATTGTCATTTTAGAGAATACCAATTCCTTGGATAAAAATAGCTAGCTAGAAACAAAACTCATTACTGTACAGTCACTCCCTATTACATCTGAATTGCTCATTTCACTCTGGCAAAACATAAATTCTAAAATAAAATCATTTAGACAAAAACTACTTGAAACCATAGAGTACTGGTTTCATTCCAGGTGTCACTGAAGTCAGAAAAATCATTATGTCTCAGACAAACAATGGTAGTAAAAAGATTAATGAAATGATTAAAATTTCTGCTACAGGTCATGCCAAATCACACTTAAAATAATTTCTATAAAAATTGTAAAGAAAATGATTACCACATTGAAAAAATTTAATAAATTGTGGGGAGGCATTCAAAGGTTTCCTGGATCTAAAACATCAAAAAGATGAATAATTGGAGAAGCATTTAAAATTGAAGCATTCAGACCTGCCATGCATATATTATTATCCTGGCCTTAATAAAGATTAGTAAGAATGAAAAGAAGCTCTTGGGGTCATGTTAGGTACCTACTATGAGCTCACTAAACAGTAGCTATTATAGTTTCTACATTTTAAAGTCAAAATTTTATTCTAGTCATCTAACTATTGTTTTAATCAACATTTGAGGTAATACCCTTTTATATTTTAAGTCATATTATTTTATATTTTTTATTTACATTTTAAGTTATTTTATAAGTTATAATTCTTTTGCTTTTATTTGGAAATAAAATAACCAATATAATTTATTTTCTCTTCCTAGAGTGAGGTCAGCCAAAAACAAGAAAGAAATTTAAAGCATCCTGGGAAGTCATCATATCCTTTTTCTCCAAGAAAATCTAGTTTTGCTTGTTTCTGTGTATCCCACAACACCTGTGTTTGACTATGTTTTTCACTTTGGATTTGGATTTTGGTGTGATATACACAGTTCCAAACAATGAATGGATAGAAAACTCAGTGACATAAATAAAGGTGGTATTAAAATATGCACAACAGGCTTCCTCTGCACAAATGTGGTGATTATTAATACATACTCTGCCAAAATATTTAAGTACCTACATGCAGAATGTTTAAGGCTAGAAGATTATCTATTTATATTAAAAGCCTGAAATTTGGAATCTTCAAATTTACTTGCTAAAGTCATTCTAAAAATCTGATGGGATCTTGCTCATCCACTCATCAATCCCATAAGTTCGTACATGTGAATTGAGCATATTTTTGTCGTTCTTTAAAAATCACTACACGTGGGAATTTAACCTAAGGAGATAATAATAGGTATGTACAAGTATTTATCTTCAAGGATATTCAGCAAAAATATATCTATAAATATATTATTTGCAAAAGCAAAAAAAAAAACAAAAAACTAAATATACAACAAGAAAAATGGTTAAATATTAAATCTCTATATGATATAATTGTATGCAGCCATTAAAAATCAAGTTACAAATGACGGGAACACGATCACTCCATTTTAGTTTAAAAAGCAAATTATATAAGTGTGTGTAGTTTGACATCTTTTGTTTAAAGTGTATAGATGATACATTAGCTATCTGTATAGGTACATAAACATAAGTACAGTTTCTGTAACACATATATCACTGAAAAATAGAAGGACAAACATTCCAGTAGTGCTCACCTCTGAATGGTAGAATTATGAGTGATTTTTTTTCTTCACTACAGACTTGAAATGTTCTACTATATGTGCTAGTGGTGTATTTTAATCAGCAGGAGAAAAGGTTTCTAAAGCATGACATAAAACTAGAATCCATTAAGTAGTTATCTTTGGAGGATAGAATTACATGGAACTTTTATTTTACACACTTTTTCCATTCCTTCTAGTCTTAAATATTTTTAAACGCACTTGTTTTATTTTGGTAACAAATAAAAGCATATATAGCTTTAAAAACAACCAATACAGGCTGTTTTTTCTAAAGCAGGAATTTAGGTGAATTTTTTTTTTAATTCAGTTTTACTTTAGTTAAAACAAGATATTTAAGAATAAGTTGACAGAATAATAGCAACAACAACATCAAGAACAAAATCATCCTATCTTAAAAAGTTTTTCTAAAAGAACCAATGAGGAAAAGTATTTATACATGTATATGTAATCTAAATTCTAGTTTTAGAAAGACGGTACATGAACATGAAACCATTTTTATTGTTTACTACAATCACAAAATCCTGTATGAAATTATAGTTGTCCCTCTGTGCCCATGGAGGACTGGTTCTAGGAATCCCCTCACCCTGTGGACCCCAAAAGCAGAGGATGCTCAAGTCCGTTACATAAAATGTCATAGTGTTTGCATATAACTTATGCACATCCTCTTGTATACTTTAAACCATATCTAGATTACTTATAATACCTAAGACAATATAAATGCTACATAAATAGTTGTTTTATTGTATTGTTTAGGGAATAATGAGTAAAAAACAAATGCTGTACATGTTTAGTACAGACGCAACTATGCATTTTTTTCAGAATATTATTTTCAATACGCCATTGACTGAATCCGCAGGTGTGGAACCTGCAGATTCATGGGGCGGACGACATTTGTTTCAGTGCATTTATGACTATATATGAATAACACGTAGACTTATTCAAGAACCTAAAAGACAATGAGAGGCACTTAGGAAGCCAACAAGTCTGATTTAAGATGAGCAGAATGCATCCAAGCACTATGCTCCCCCACCCAAGCACTATCCTCCATCCTTCAGTGTCACAGTGGGCTGGTGTCGTGACTTAATTGCTGAGTTACAGCTAATTATAAGGTAAACGAAACACTAAAAGAGAATTCACCCCAACCAATTAACTAACAGAGTAGTTATTAATTGTACTAGAATGTCCTACATATGCTAATTCAAAGTTTATCACCCATAAAGACATCCATACAACCATGACTCTTTTTGTTCTATTCTTTTTCAAGCTTTGTAACAGTACAAATGACCCTGATGCAAAGCATCTATCTTGCTACCATGTAGCTGACATTCAGCTCTGTCCAACTGGACATAAATTTCTATGCCTCACTCTGGGTTTTAAGCAGTTACTTAAAACTGCATGATTACTGCATGGTAACAAATTGATAATAGCATAATAATTACATTAGAAAGAATGAAAGTAACATGTTAACTTGGATTCACAATGCTTATTGGGTTATATTATAACCCAATAATGCTACTAATCTTTCACCAGAGAGATGGATTAATTAGCAACTAATCAGCAATGCTCCTAAAACTAAGGTTGTAAAAACATAATTCTAGTTTTTGAAATCTTTACTTTTCTATTCTACTGTTAAACTGTTAAAATGCCCAGCTGTACCTTCTCAACATCAAGGAGTTACAAGCTATGCTTTGGATTCGATGCCAGTTGTATAAAACTACTACATGAACATGGCTGCAACTATGAGTTCTTCCCTCTGTCCTTCAGTCCCTTGTAGCCACATGGAACCTTGTTTCCTAGAAAAGATTTAGGGATCAGATTTGCTCTCTCTTGGGCTAACAGCTTAATGTCTCTGGGTCAATTTTTCTTATCTATAGATTGAGAGATTTGGACTACAAGGCTCTTTTCACCTCTAAGACAAATGACAAATCTCTAATGACTACTCTAGCATAGCATTTAAGTGAGGAATCCAAAAACTTTTGCAACTCATATCACAAAGGGCTAATCTCACTAATAAATAGAGTTCTTAGAAATCAATATCACATTCCAGCCTGGGTGACAGAGCAAGACCCTGTCTCAAAAAAAAAAAAAAAAGAAAGAAAGAAAAAAGAAAAAGAAAGAAATCAATACCTCTTTCACAACAGAACTCAAACCCACACTGATTACATTGGCAAAAATCCAAAAATTTGATAATATATGCATTTTTTTCAGGTTTGCTTAAAATGAGGCAAACCCACATGCTGCCTATAATAACTATTATTACTACTACAACATATTATCCATTCTAAATGGTTAAATTTAATGAAATTCTCATCTGGCGCTATTATGGCTTGCATTATAACACCTATTTAACACAATGTCTTCAGTAGCATAAAAGCAGTTACTGGATTCCTAAATGTCACTCTTTCTCTGGTTTGAGGACAGTCCTTTAGGATCTTCAATAAATTTGTATGCTAGCCATACCCTGTCATAGACTTACATGTTATACTTCTACCTTCCTCTAAGTGATGTTATAGAAAATAATAAGACAATATGTATAAATCACTAGGAATTCCTGATGATGAAGACAGGAAGCAGAGAAATTCTAGGCAGAAAAGGGCAGGTCCATGGCAAAGCCCCACCCTCAAGCTGAAAAACCTGAAACCATGGCCCAAAGTTAGAACTTATATCCCTGTTTTCCCACTCAAATGTTCCCTTTTCCTAAACTGCCCATGGTCTGCCCCACCCTGCATCCTGTGCCTATAAAAACTCCCGTCTCAGCCAGCAGAGAGAGGAGAAGCAGCTGGACAGCAGAGACCACAGCTGGACATCGGAGAGAAGTGGCTTGACTTCAGAGACACAGCTTGAGGACGTAACTTTGGAAAAGAATCCGACTGGAGAGAGCCAGACTCCAGGAGAAGATTACCTACTCCCGTGTCCCCTTTTCAGCTCTCCTTTCCACTGAGAGCCACTTTCATCCTCAAGAAAAATTTCCCACATTTACCATCCAATTTGTTCATGTAACCTTGTTTCTCTTGGACGCCAGGCAAGAACTCAGGAGCCATGAGTGCAGATACAAAAGGCTGATACCCCGGCCCTTTGCCCTCACTGGCAGAGAACAGCCACCTCACGTGAAAGGGTGGAGGGCCCTCTGAGCTGTTAACACTCAAGCCATCCATGGACGGCAGAGCTAAAAGGGCTCTGTAAAATGCCTCCTGGGGCTTCAGGAGTCGCAGGGACGCTGCCTGGATGCTGCCGCAGGGACGCTGCCTGGATGCTGCCGCAGGGACGCTGCCTGGATGCTGCCGCAGGGACGCTGCCTGGATGCTGCCGCAGGGACGCTGCCTGGATGCTGCCGCAGGGACCCTGCCTGGATGCTGCCGCAGGGACCCTGCCTGGATGCTGCCGCAGGGCCTGCACAGAGTTCGCTCCTGCCAGTGCCCAAAAGTGCTCGCTCCAGCTCCTGTACCCACTCACCTCCCACAAGGGGTGGAACGCAGTGGGTCTGAGTGGAGTTTGATCCTGCTGGTGCCCAAGTGGCCAGCAGACTCCAGCACTTGTGCACTTCAGTTCCTGCCTCATTTGCTTGCACACTCCCTCCCATGAGGAGTTGAAAGCAGCGGGCTGAGCAAACAAGGCATCCCTGTCCCAAGTCCCAGGAAGGCATCAAGGAAATATCCTGCCTCAGTAGTGAGAAATACTAAGAAGCTTTGGGTGTATGTGTATACATACACATATGGATTGACTAATTTGTAAATTTAAGGTATCCTGATTAGCTAAATCCCAAATTGATAATCTGGAAATGAAAAATCTACTTTCAGTTTCACCAAAGATTTATCAAGATACTTTCTGTACCTTTGTTTTATAATCCATAATCTATTTTTTAAATTGTTACTGAAACACCAGAGGTTTGGTCTAGGTCCTGCTGCGCGCCACACAGAAAGTCAATCACTAACGTGGCAAGTATTGCCAAGGAACAAGGCTTTCATCAGGTGCTGTAGCTCAGGAGATGGGAGCTCACTCTCAAATCCATCTCCCTGACCGACTAAAATCAGCGGTTTATATAGCAGGTAAGCAACGTAACAATGTGTAAAAAACCAGGAAGTTGAGAGGGGCAAAGAAGCAAACATGGTGAATGAGGGGATCTCTTGGCATATGGTGCAGTGATGTGGTTTCAGTTCTTTGATACTTTTTGTGAGAGGCCTAAAGGTTGTTTCCTGAGGAAGGAACTCAGAGAAATCAAATATGTTTCAACATTTTTAATGCCAGAAGGGTCAATTTCTATGTCTATCAAAAAGAACAGCCTATGGGGCAATTGGTTTCAAAATAAGGTATCTTGAAATTCTCTCATTTTTAAGGAAGATCAGGATAAATTACTGAGTTATGGGAATCCCCTGCAATTTATGAAGCAACTGTTCTAGAAAACTCTAAAGGCAGGGAGATGAGAGGATGTATGTTCTCCGGCTGTCTTTTTTCACACTGGTTCAGGCCTCACACGAACAGGCCTGGGAGCAGGAAAAAGTACAATGAGGAGAGCAAAGAAACACATCTTTCCTTCCCTTACTCCTCGACATCCAGAGGAGTAGATGGCAGGGAAACAATGGGCTGTGCTGAGAGGCTGAACTTCTTAATCTTACAATTAGTCCAAATATCTTAATTTGGGAGCAAAGAAACGTATAGCTCTACCTCCCATTCTAATCCTTCTCTACCTACCTCCACTCCTTTATTTCTTTAGATACAACTTCTACCATGAAACAAAGTAAAAATTGTCACTATGTTGAGTTCAGTGGTTATAATATATATTCAAAATAAGAAAAAAATAAACCTTTGAACTATGAGTGCTTATGAACTTAAGTAACATTAAGGATACTGGTCATTAATATAAATTTTCATGAATAGGATATATTTTAATAGATTTTTTGCAGTATGTTTTAGAGTAATTATTTTCATCTTTATTCCTCACAAAAATCCTTAGGAAGGGATAGAAATTATCCTCACCATATTAGCATACCATTGGTATCACCTTTATCAACAAAAGAAAGTTTTTAAATATTTAGTTATTGGATTTAAGCTAGAAAGGATGAATGGCGCCCAAAATTACTGAATTCATCCACTAACCCAAATTGTGATAGCATCACATAGTTCAGCTGCAATACTAATTAATTTGAAATTATTCTATGATTATATTTTTGTACTATATATCTGTACCAAAAAGAGTACAAATACAAAAAGAGCATTATTCACCATAGCACCACTACTTACTAGCAAACAAACATGTCAACTAACTACAGCTCAATGTCTTAGGAGAAGTCAATCACATCTAATTTTGCAGGGGTTCTAAATAGAACACCATTGTTTATGTTGTGGAGTGCTGGTTTCCTTAACTTTACCTGACAGAATTACAAAGATTTAGGAGGTTTAATCTCTCAAAATCTTATTAAAACAAATCCTATTACCCTGCCTCATTATTTGAAGTCACAGTGTATCTAATGACTTTTCTTTTACATGTACTAATCAGGCCTGGCCACCCACAGATATTTGTAAATTGCATTATCTTCTGTCTAACTAGCTCATAGTGTGTGAGGTGAGGGGGGTCACCATAAATAGTTTCGGTGTGATTTACTTTTCCTAACTGCCAAAGCACTCTATGAGGGGGACAAGATCTGCTATCTAAACAAGATAGTAGCTTGTTTTTGAGACAGGGTCTCACTCTATTGCCCAGGCTGGAGTGCAGTGGCACAATCTCAGTTCACCACAACCTCCGCCTCCTGGGTTCAAGCGATTCTCCTGCCCCAACCTCCCAACCAAGTAGCCATCACATCTGGATAATTTTTGTATTTTTAGTAGAGACAGGGTTTCACCATGTTGGCCAATCTCGAACTCCTGGCCTCAAGTGATCCACCCGCCTTGGCCTCCCAAAGTGTTGGGAATACAAGTGTGAGCCACCATGCCCGGCCTAGATTAATTGTATCTAGGAAATCATATAACAATATCTACTTTCTATATCGCTGGAGTACAAACATACAGAATAGCCAGTTTAAAGTAACTAGTGTAATTTTTTTTCTTAATTTCAAAAGGATTGAGGTCAAAAATCCAATTCCATGATCTGCTAACAATTTTAACTATCATTTTTTCCACAGTGCTTAAAACAATACTTTAAGAAATGTATCATGTGGATAATGTTCCATGAGAACAATATCCACATGAGATGCAATGTCTAAGGTTAGTTCCTGATTCCTGGAAGCTGGGAAAGTACGTATTTTATTTGTGTATTTGCTTAACAAACATTTATAGGGCTAATTATAGGCCAGATACTTTTCCACAGATTTTAAAAATATTATTATTACTCAATTCTCGTAACTACCCTCTGAGGTATGTACTACTACTGTCCCCCTTTTACAGATGGGTAACAGGTATAGAGAAGTTAAGGACTTACTCAGAATCATACGAGTAGTCCATAGTAGAAACAAGATTTAAACCCGGGTAGTTGGGATCCAAAGTTTGTGCCCCTAACCACTCACAATGCCCCCTCCACAATAAGCTGCCTCTTTTCAGGAGTACCAGAGACATTTTGCCACTTTAGGCAGTTATTATTCAATAATTGTGGACCTTCCTCAGGATATATGGATGAAAATAAAAGGCAAACAAAGTATATCTGTCCCTATAAAGTATGCCTAAGGTGTTTGTATCATTCATTTGAACAGAGTTCTACATTACCATGTCCCAAAGTTCCTTTCACTAACATATTATGTAATATACTATGATTTGAATTTTCCTTAATATACCATGGATGGTTTTTTATTTCTAAATCTATCTCATTCATTTAATACTCCACAGTACTAGATTGTGTAGAGGCCTACGGATGTGGTTAAATAGTCTACTGATTTCTTCAGTTGTTATTATTCAGTTGTTATTACTGATTTTCTTCTGCCTTTTTTACAGGTCTCATTCCAGTAACTGCTTAATATCCCCTGTCAGTCTTCTTCAAAGGCTGAAGCCAGCCTCTGACTGAAGCCCAGCCTCAATGTTTCCTGTCTGGTGCCAGCACAGCTTGCCTGGACTTCTGAAAATTGCAAGCCCTTGCTCCTTGCTGGTCACCACGCTCCCCCTTTCTTTGTTGCAGACTCCCTCTTGCTGTGGTTTACCAGGTGCCCCTATTGCCCCTCATGCTTGTGTGCCACTTTGGACTTAATCTGGCACACTTAACTCCCTTCATCCACGCCTGAAGCTGGACAAGCTGAAGTGACTGCATCACTTTCTCAATTCTGGCTTCTGCCCACCAGTCTTGCTCTGCTAGGAGGAATTAGCTCTGCCTGGCCAGAACCCAAGAAGTGACAAATCAAACTTGCTCAATAGGTGGTAATTAAACTTCTGGCTCTAAAGCCCAGAGTAGGTTGTCAATGGGATTTCACAGTGGCTCCCTGACACTAAGCAAGGATGTAGTTCTACATCTGGTTTTAAATCTTAAACTCTAATAGGATTCTCAGAGAAGACAGTAAAGACTAAGACCAAAAAAAGTTGTTTTAAGGGAAAAATGACAGTAAGTACAAAAGATAATCTGGGGAAGACCTGGCATGTCTGAAATCAAAACATCTGTTACTAAGTGGATCATGACTGCTTAGTTTCTAGGTGAGCTGAATAAAAATACTAACTGAACAATGATGTAGGCCATTGTCAAATCTAATCAATTTCTTGTTTGTCTGTTTGTTTTTCCATCAGTCTAGAATCTTTAAGTAAGCCATTCAGAAGATGTGACACTATAGAATGATACTAACTGAGGAATAGAGTGGAGAGAAAGGGCTGAATATGACTTCAGAAAAAGGCCTGAACCATAAAAAATGTTGATCTCACTTACTGATCTATGCTATATTTCTTTTAAGAATGTATTAATATAAACATCCTTTTCTCCCCACATCCAATACCTATTACTACACCAAATACTTGTTCCTCTAAAAAATGTGAAGTTGAAAAAAATTTCCCCCATTAAATGAGAATTATTCTGCTTACGATATTAGGATATATGCTCTCGCTTTAAAAATAGGAGGGTGCTGAATTCATCACTTGAGTATATTAAATAGACTGTGGAAGAGTATTATCCTCCTGGAAACCTCTCATCCCTCACTCTCATATCACGAGGGATTGCCAGTTAGGTCTAATGACCAGTAATATCCACAGCCATATGTAATCAGAAGAGTTTCTGGTTCCTCTAAAGTGGAAAATAAATTGCTGCCAAGGCAAACCAAATAGCATAGACTTTTGTATGATCTGCCTCTAATGCTTCTCTGACAGACCAAACATGCTAACTAATGACATCTGGAGAACAAGCTATGTCACGCAGCTTCCTCAGTGATAACTTTTTAAACACCTGGTTACAGATCTTTATCCAAGGGTGTAACTGAGTTATCGTGCTCCTCAGCCCTAAGCCACCTTCTCGGTTTACCCCAGTGTGCCATGCAAATATTACTTTCTATACGTGCCATGATAATGGAAAAGGTTGGGAAGGCCTGAATTAATCTTTATCAAATATCTTACTTTGGCATAGCCCATACGGTGTCTTTGAGGAATAAAAACATGTTTGAACTGGAAAGACCCCAGATAACTTTTTCCCAAATGGGACTCCTTCAAGTGTAAGTTCCATAGAACATTAAGAGATGTTAAATTAATTGGGAGAAGGAATTTGAGAAATACTGGATTAAAGTTTAAAAGTTGTTTGTTTTTTTTTAAGTCCAGGATGTCTAAGACATTTGGATATGTTGAATGCAATGTCATTCTCCAGCAGGAGGGTGTAATACAAATTAATATTTATTTAAAGATGGAGCTTTTAGAATATAGTTTTTAAAATGGTTTTGAAATGCACGTAAAATGCACATAACATAAAATTTACCATCTTAATCATTTTTAAGTGTACAATTTACTACTGCTAAATATGCTCACATCGTTGTGCAACCAATCTCCAGAACTTTCTCATCTTGCAAAACTGAAACTTTATACCCTTTAAATCACAACTCTCCATTTCCCTCTCCTCCTATTTCCCTCTCCTCCTGACAACCACCCTTAGAATACCTTTTGCAAATAATCATTCACAAAACATAATTTAGAAAATGGTGCTTTATATTTTATGGTTCATCACCTCATTGTACAGATGAGAAACAGGCCTGAAGATGTTAATGATGTGTACAACATCACAAATTAATAATGAACCAGGTCTTGAACTCACTGAACTTTAAGTCTGGCCTCTTTTCACAACACTCAGAGTAGAAAGCTGAAACAAGCTGCTAATTAACCAAATTCTATCACCAAATGTCCTGAAAGTTATTTGTATCTATCAGGTCCATTTCAAAGAAAGGACTAAAAGAATTTCCCCTACAGCCACGCTAAGTCCACAATTCTCCAGTGCAGGTACATAAAACATCAAGAAGCCCCAATTTAAACATGCCATGCCTTCCTAGAGCATCAATTTCATTTGGTGATTAGAAAATTAACTGTATTATATTAAAGTAATCATGAATATATTGCAGGGTAAAGTGCAAAATTAACCTAATTTAAAAGGACTTCGCCAGGCGCGGTGGCTCAAGCCTGTAATCCCAGCACTTTGGGAGTCTGAGACGGGTGGATCACGAGGTCAGGAGATCGAGACCATCCTGGCTAACACCGTGAAACCCCGTCTCTACTAAAAAATACAAAAAACTAGCCGGGCGAGGTGGCGGGCGCCTGTAGTCCCAGCTACTCGGGAGGCTGAGGCAGGAGAATGGCGTAAACCCGGGAGGCAGAGCTTGCAGTGAGCTGAGATCCGGCCACCCCACTCCAGCCTGGGCGATAGAGCGAGACTCCGTCTCAAAAAAATAAATAAATAAATAAATAAATAAATAAATAAATAAAAGGACTTCAAGGGTATAGTGTTTCAGCAGTGAGCTGCTTTTGCCTGTGGTCCAGCTGCCAAGGGCATCCATTCCCATCTCTGTCTCTAGGGCTTTTGAGAAGTACCAAAATGAAGTGAAGAGCCTAAAATACACAGTAGGACCTGGGGCAAAGCTCAACAGGGGCACTCTGGTAACCCATAAACCAAACTGTGCTTCTACAGGCACCTGGTGGGTTCATATCAATTACTAAAGCTCTTAAGTACTTGTTTCTTGGTTATCACCCAAAGTCTCCACAGGAAGTAACAAGTTAGGGGGATCTTCCAGTTAACAATCAACCAAAAGAACACAAAAAGGAGTGATATTGTCTCTTGCTAGACATCAAGTTTATGATGTAAGGGGACAATTGACAGTAGAGGGGAAAAAATGAATTACATCTCAAGCTCCTATTTGGAATGTCCATTGGAAAATGGCATTTAAATTCCAGTATTTACTTCCTCTTTCTGCAAAATCTACATCCAGAAAACTTAAAATAGTTATACTGTATGCCCAATTAAATTCATTGTTGCAATGTACTTACTAAATTCCATTATATCTAATCATATTATAATAAAAAGTAAAAAATGTTTTCCCCCTGTCTTCTGAATATTGCCCAAACAGGCAAGCCACAATCTTTTAAAAATAATTCTGCAAAGGGAGGAAGGATATATTTTCCTTTTTGATCATTAAGTTTTAAATTTTTGTCTACAGGCTACTGTCAACATTCTAAGCTTTTGAAATTATCAGCGGATTTTCAAATACACAATATATAGTGAATATTATTTCCTTCATTTGAGCTGTGCTGAAGCAGCTGGCTTGAAGCAGCTGGCAATCCAAGAGCAAAATGCAGCAGAGTGAGGCCAAGCGCCTCCTTGAATAGTATCACGTGCTAGTGCAAGGTCGGCTTTGCTTCCACTTGGCATTTCCTTTTAACCTGCCTCAAAAGATCCCTTCTCAGAATATCTGCATCAGTATGTTAATCCTGGCACTGGGTTCTGGGTATTCATTCTTTCCCCAGCTGCTCGCTGTTTCACACCCTCTAAAATCATGGCTCCCCGCGCCAAAATGAAAGGCAAAATGGCATATTAATTAAATACACAGAGAATGAGTGCCATGTAAGGTAAGAGGCATGTGCCATGAATATTAATGTAACCCAAGCAATTACAATCATTTGAATCTACTTCCTGTGATAAAAGCCTAAACAATCAGAGCTGGCACACCACGTTAGCTGCTCACTGCACAGAAAAGGATGCAGTTAACCTTGGTGAAGGTTAGGAAGCTCTGTTTTAGTCACTAAAAGGAGGCTTTCATTTTTCTAATAGAGTAAGGAACAACTCTGGATTCCCAACTCCCCAAGACAGCCAATTATTTTCAGGAGTGCTGCTCCATTATAAAAATAACTTTGAATTTGCATTAATTGAAGATGTGTAACATTACTGCAGATAGGTGGTGGTAAAGTAGAAAAACGTAGGATGAAACAATTTGTGAGAAAGTTTAAACCATTCTTAGCCATTGCTAGTTCATTTGTAAACAAATTACTCTGTACTTTGGTAAGTGGAATAATATAACAGTAATAAAAACAACGGTGAAACCCCGTCTCTACTAAAAAATACAAAAAACTAGACGGGCGAGGTGGCGGGCGCCTGCAGCCCCAGCTACTCGGGAGGCTGAGGCAGGAAAATGGCTTAAACCCGGGAGGCGGAGCTTGCAGTGCGCTGAGATCCGACCACTGCACTCCAGCCTGGGCGACAGAGCGAGACTCCGTCTCAAAAAAAAAAAAAAAAAAAAAAAAAAAAAAAAAAAAAAAACAACAACAACAACTTAGTGGCCGGGCGCGGTGGCTCAAGCCTGTAATCCCAGCACTTTGGGAGGCCGAGATGGGCGGATCAACGAGGTCAGGAAATCGAGACCATCCTGGCTAACACGGTGAAACCCCGTCTCTACTAAAAAATACAAAAAATTAGCCGGGCGAGGTGGCGGTCGCCTGTAGTCCCAGCTACTCGGGAGGCTGAGGCAGGAGAATGGCGTGAACCCAGGAGGTGGAGCTTTGCAGTGAGCTGAGATCCGGCCACAGCACTCCAGCCTGGGCAGCAGAGCGAGACTCCGTCTCAAAAAAAAAAAAAAAAAAAAAACAACAACTTAGTGCTAGATTGGAGTCACTACCTACCCTAAGACATAAAAATGAAATGCTTCTTATAAAAGAACAGTGAAAAAGAAAAAAAAAGAAGAAAAATATATAATTCATTATTTTTGAAATGTGCATTTATAATAGAAATAGTAACTTACCAAATAAGACCAAGTATCCTAAACTGTGAACCCTACAATAACATATGATCACCCTCAAAATCTTTATAGCATAACTGAGGTTTCCAGAGGCCTAAATTATCAGACCTGCCAAATCTTTCTGTGTAGATCTAAAAAAAAAAAGAAAAAGAAAAAGAAAACCCAACAAAACACTAATACGTAAGCATGAGATAGAAAATAACAGGAGCTTTGCCAGCTTCATGAAATTTCTCCACAGGCTATATCCCAGCTCAGCTAACACCATGTCAACAAATATCCACTGGATGCAGAATGAAATGTCACTGTGCAGAATTTAAGAGAATTTAAGGGAAGCATCCTTGCTAATAAAGTTGAGACAAAGCACTGTAGCTGAATTGTCTGTTTTGGGTATGACAAAGAATGTATGTGTCTTTGACCAGTCAGGCTCCTCAAAATCCTCTTCCCAAGTAGATCTCAACTTTTAAACTTTGTGTCCATCTTTGCAAAAATCTTTAGCCACAATCTCCCACCCTTCTGGTCACCCTCAAAATCTGACCAAATTCCCCAACCATCCCCCAGGAGATAGCTAATCACTCTGGCCCACATTCAGCCAGAATCTTTTAGGTTATTTTATCTTCTCAGTAATTTTCAACCCACTGACACATACCTACCCACCCTGCTTCCCAGCTATAAAAACCCCTACTTTTCCTTGTACTCAGAACCGAGCTCAGTTCTGTACTGGGGTCTCTTTTACCCTCCTGCAATAGTCCTGAATAAAATCTGCTTTTACAGCTTTAAATGTTGTCAAGTTCTGGTTTTCTTAGTCATTGTGCCACTTTGGAAAACAGTTCGGCAGCTCTTCAAAATGTACGTAATAGAGTGATCACATGATATAGCAATTCTGCTACTAGGTATACACTCATGAGGATTGAAAATACATGTCCATGCAACAACTTGTACAAAAATGTTCAGAGAAGTATTGTTCATAAATCCAAAAAGTAGAAACAACCCAAATGTTCACCAAGTGAAGAATGGATAAATAAAATACGGTATATCCATATAATAAAATAATAGTAATAGCAATGGAGCACTGATACATGTTACAAAATGGATGAACCTTGAAAACATTAGGCTAAATGAAAGAAGTCATTCACAAAATGCCAAATGTTGTATACTTCCATTTATATAAAATTTCTAGACTAAGCAAATCCACAGAGACAGAAAGTAGATTGTGGTTTCCAGAGAATGGTGGGAGGAAGTGGAAAGTAACTGCTAATGGGTATAGAGTTTCTTTCTGGGGTGATGAAAATACTCTAAAATTAGATAGTGATGATGGTCGCACAACTCTGTGAACATACTAAAAACCACTGAATCTTACTTTTTTTTTTTTTTTTGAGATGAAGTCAGTCTCACTGTGTTGCACAGGCTGGAGTGCAGTGGCATGATCCCGGTTCACTGCAACCTCTGCCTTCCCAGTTCAAGCAATTCTCCTGCCTCAGCCTCCTGAGTAGCTGGGGCTATGGGTATACGCCACCACGCCCAGCTAATATTTGTATTTTTTTTTAGTAGAGATGGGATTTCACCATATTGGCCAGGCTGGTCTCAGTAACCCCTGACCTCGTGATCCACCCACCTCAGCCTCCCAAGGTGCTGGGATTACAGGCGTGGGCCACCACGCCTGGCTGAATCTAACATTTTTAAAGGGCAGATATTACTGTATGTGAATTACATTTCAATAATGCTATTGTTTAAAACAATTCATTACTACAGGTTCATTTGTTCAATATCTATTTGTTGAGGGCCAACTAAGTACCAGGCACTGGAGCTATAACAATACATAGACACGGTCTATGTCCGAGAGTTTACGGTTTTGTGGAGGAAATCTGGGTTTAAATCCTGGCTCAACACTTGCAGGAATCTGAGAAAGTATTTTACTTCCTCATCTACGAATAAGGTTTAAAGGCAAGTGATTGGCACACTGGAAGGACTTGCTAAATGTTATTACTAAATGAGTATAAAGGCAAATTAAAAATGTCAGGAGAGAGAAAAAACATGAATAAATTAGGAGGACTTAGTTTAGGAAGTAGGAGAAGGTATTTCTTCAGGAAATGACATTTGGGCTGAAATCTGAAGGATTTGTTGGAGGGAGTCAAAGAATTTAAGGAACTTGAAGACCTGCAGACAAAGGAAAGCTTAAGTGCAAAGTTCCTGAGGCAAGGAAGAGTTTAAGGTATTTCAGGAACCATGGTCAGATGATACTGAACAAGTGAGGGAGAGAGAAGCGGGAGCCAGAATGTGCTGGGTCTTGAAGACCAAAATAAGTACTTTGGATTTTTTTCTAAGTACAATGGAAAGTCACAGACGGTTTTTGAACAGAAGGATGGCATGATCCAAATTACATTTCAAAAAGATGACTGGCTGCTGAGAGGTGAAGAGCGTAGTACAGTCAGAAGGCCACTGCTGTGCTCTAAAGGAAATAAAATGATGACTTGGATTATGCTATGGTAGAGATTCTAACAACCTTGACAGATACACAGAAATAAAAAAACAAGGACTTGAGGCAGAATTCCTTCCTATTCTGCTCTATATATGCAGCCTGCACTGGATAGAATACAAAAGGAAGACTGAATTGGTATAAAGTGTACCATAAAAGGCTTCAGGCCAGGCGCGGTGGCTCACGTCTGTAATCCCAGCACTTTCAGAGGCCGAGGCAGGCGGATCAGGAGGTCAGGAGATCGAGACCATCCTGGCTAACACGGTGAAACCCCGTCTCTACTCAAAGTACAAAAAAATTAGCCGGGCGTGGTGGCGGCCGCCTTTAGTCCCATCTACCCTGAAGGCAGAGGCGGGAGAATGGCGTGAACCCGGGAGGCGGAGCTTGCAGTGAGCGGAGGTCGCGCAACTGCATTGCAGCCTGGGCAACAAAGCAAGACTGCGTTTCAAAAAAAAAAAAAAGACTTGAACCAAAAAGCCCTCAAATTTCTAGTTTTATTCCCAACTTGCTATAGAATCTTGGCAAATGCTTCCTCACTGAGACTCAGTTCTTCATCAGTATAATTAGAATAATAGCTTTTCCTCAAAGATTACTCTAAGACTTACTTAACTGTCTTAATATATGTGAACGTGACTGAAGAGCTGCAGGCAGTGTGCTTATAAGTGTTAGTCAGTTTAAGAGATACACCCAAAGGAAAACAAGATACACAATGAGATTAGTCATTTTTCCCCCTTTAAGGTCAAGGTGTGTTTTGTTTTAATGAGGATAAATTAAGCTTTTTCAATATACCATGGCCCGTAGAGAACACAGTGGGGATCCATCAACTCCTGTTCCATGGCACGCACTTGCTGGGAAACTCTTAAAATGTTTGCAGGTGAATCCTCTCCCATAGACTTATCTCTGGGAAGCAAACAGTATTTTAAGAGAAAGCTTTTCCTTAAAGAAGCCCAGACCAGGGAAGGTGAAGACCTGAAGAACAGTGTACATTTGCTATAAAACAGCTTTATGAAGCAACAAATAAGAGAACTAATTTTAGGATATATTTTAGTAAAGTTGGTGACAAAATTATCTGTATTATAGCATTAAAATTTGACCGAAGTAAATAAATTACAGTCAAATTTCACCTGCAAACCCCAACACTTTGGTCCTGCTGCTGGTGAAGACACCACTGTACACATTATAGTCACCACTTTTCTGAAGGATGTTTGTAATAAGGGTACACTTGGGACTTTTCTCAAGTTAATTAAACAGTGCGAAAAAAGCAAAATCTTTTGAGACACTGCTGGAAGCCCCTGACAGAAACCTATAGGGAAGTAGTTTTAATTACCTTGATACTTCATTAATGTTTTTCTGACTTTTCATAATAATTTTCATAATCATATTTATTAAATTTTTTTCATAATTACATATTAAATTTTTAGTTAAGAAAGCATTAACTAAAAGAAAAGCAAAAGAATATATGTTTATTTGCAATATGTTAAGAAGGATAATGTAAGAGAAAAAAACTTTTCCCATGTATATTGTCCCATAAATTTTAATGTTTATCTTCAATAGAAAAAGGCAGTAGTTTTTTCTTGTTGAATAACATACCATATTAAAAAAACCAAAGGTAATAAAATAGAAAATGCCTTTCAATAAATGCTATATTATGTTGTCATAGCTATTGTTTAATTACTGAAGAAATATGAGGAAATCTAATTATTTCCCTAAATAGAAATTTAATGTTCTGAAAATTATTTTGCTTCAAATCTTATACAAGAACACTGATACACATTAGTATAAGTAATGCCTGTTGGGAATTGCTATAAATGGCACATATTGGTATTAAATTTTATCCCCAGGATGTAGTACCAAAGGTATTTTCCAGGTTAGTGTATGTTTTTAAAAATTCAGGCTTCCTTCAAAGAAGCAAGTAAACTATGCTTCTATAGGAAGAGATATAAAACTAAGAAAGCAGCAGATGAAAATTTTATTTTATTTTATCTTTATTATATTATATTGTATTATATTTTATTTTATTTTATTTTATTTGAGACCGGGTCTTGCTATGTTACCCAGGCTGGAGTGCAGTGGCACAATCGCAGCTCACTAAAGCCTCATCCTCCCGGACTCAGATGATCCTCCCACTTCAACCTCTCAGGTAGCTGGGACTACAGGTGCATGCCACACACCCAGCTAATTTTTGTATTTTTTGTAGAGATAGGCTTTCGCCACGTTGCCCAGGCTGGTCTTGAACTCCTGGGTTCAAGTCATCTGCCCATCTCAGCCTCCCAAAGTGCTAGAATTACAGGTGTGAGCCACTGTGCCTGGACCTGAAGTACTCTACACAACCATAAATGCAAATATCTTTCTCCATGTCCTATCAATTGAAAGAAACAAAAATGAACAGAAATGAAAGCTTTATTGTGAAAACATTTAATCTCTGTCCTGGGCTTAAAGCAAAAAAAGAATTGGGACTCTATTTTATAATTCACATAAAATCATCACTCATATTATTTAAAAACTCTTATCACCTAGATTTCTAATTTAATTCTGTCTAGGACCTCAAAAAAGAACACAGTGAAATACAAAAACAAAAGCAAAGAAACAAAAAAGCAAACAAGATTCTATTTCCAGTTTTATCTTTGATTTTGATTATTTTTCTGTCTATAGGACAATATCCCCATGCTTAAATAAAATCAGTTCTTTAAAATATCACTATTGATTAATGAGAGCATCTGCAAAGGTCAAAACCAAGGAATTTCTTAATGTTCTTTTCTTCTACTTGAAAGATGTAAAAAACTAAAGGAAAGTTTCCAGCATCCTGTGGTCCACTGTATCTGACTATGTAGGGTGATTAAGGCGCCAATAATTCTAACTAAAAATGGCAGAACTAACCCATTATTTTGGCACAGAATAGATAAACTGAGTTGGTCACAGGAGTGCTACCAAGTTCAGGATGTATCATTTTTCTATCCAATGTTTTACATACAGAGTAGATGAACATAAATATTCACTGTTTTCCTACGAAGAATCTAAATTTAATTTAACTTACTCGTGATAAACTATTATATTAACTGATTATATCTTTTGAGGAGACCTCATAAATTTATCGTATCTTAGAAAAATTTAACATGTATTAAATATAATGTTCTAGAAAAAGAAAAGGTAAAAAAATAAACACATGAATGGTATTGCTACTGCTGCTTAGCATTCTAACAGACCAGCTCACTGAAATAAATTTCACAGACTACTACGAAAGTATGATTGAATTTCATATCACAGTGAGTAAAAGATTAGTAAGTTATCACCTTTAATCAAACAATACTGACTCTGATCTCCATGAGAGCACATGTACTACAATTAGAATGAGCCCCCTGCTTAGGGGCCAACAAAGTATAAGATAGGGTACCTGTTGGCAAAATATCATCTATTATGGACTGAACTGTGTTCGTCCAAAATGCTTACGTTGAAGCCTTAGCCCCCAATGTGATGGTATTTGGAGATGGGGCCTTTGAGAGGCAATTAGAATTAGATGAGATCATGAGGGAGCAGCCCAAGGGACCCTCATGATGGGATTAGTGCCCTCATAAGAACAGACTCCTGCCTTCCTCTCTTCCCTCTCCCTCTCCCTTTCTCCCTCTCCCACCTTTCCCCCCTCACCCTGTGAAGACACTGCAAGAAAGTGGCCTTCTGCAAACCAATAAGAAAGACCTGGTACCAGGGAACCAAGTCAGCTGGCATCTTAATCTTGAACTTCCCAACTTTCATAACTGTGAGAAAGAAACTCCTATTGAGCCACCCAGTCCATGAAGTTTTGTTATGGCAGCCTGAGCTGCTGACTCATATACCATCAAATCAGTCACACACCAAGTTACCCTTTTGAATCACGACAAACCGAAATATAATCTGAAAACATGCTTAGATTCTTAAGCTTCATCCTACATATTAATGTTCTACGTGACAACCAATATAAATACTGTTCCTTTTCTTTTTCTGGCACAGTAATGGCTATATATTTCCTTTTAATGTCAGTGTCCCTCTCTATTACCCTTTTATATATAATCCTCCATCTTTGCTATGTCTGTGGATTCAGACCTTCCTTTAATTATTAATTCAATTTATATTCTTCCCTTGTGCCTTTACGGATTTTACATTCAGGGCCTTTGACTGGTCTTCTGAAAAGTAGAACATTTACATCTAAGTTTTTCTTATCACTGAGCCTGGGATTCAGATGGCTTATATAAATGTTCTCTGGGTATCTAATTATTTTGCATAATAAATAATTTGCGTCAAATTACTTGTAAAAAGCATCATAAATTATTCCTACTACCCCTCCCCCACCCCAACCAAAAGTGTAGAAAGTAAGGTTCAAATAAGTTTAAGCAGGCTGGCCAGTGAGAAGGGTGAGTCAATGGACTTGAATCTTTCAAGACTTGCTCTTCCTGCTTCCCCATTTAGCGTAGGAATCCTTAGAGCTGAATTTTGTGGTTGAGACTGCAGGAAAAAAAGCCAAATGGACATTCTGATTCCCTATAGCCCACACATCTCAGAGACCTAAAACTCTTTTTAATTGTCTTGAAAATGGCAGGACCTAAAACTCCTTTTAATTGTCTTTAAAAGGGCAGGAATTGGATTTGTTTTCCCATTTATTTAGTGGAAAGGCAATATTATATTTTGGTTTTTTTTTTTTTTTTTGAGACAGTCTCACTCTGTCGCCCAGGCTGGAGTGCAGTGGTGCAATCTCGGCTCACTGCAACCTCCGCCTCCCAGGTTCAAACGATTGTCCTGCCTCAGGAACCTGAATAGCTGGGATTACAGGCACCCACCACCACACCCAGCTAATTTTTGTATTTTTAGTAGAGACCAGGTTTCATCATGTTGGCCAGGCTGGTCTCGAACTCCTGACCTCAGGTGATTCATCCGCCTTGGCCTCCCAAAATGCTGGGATTACAGGTGTGAGCCACCACACCTGGCCAGGCAATATTATATTAAACATTATTTTATTTTGTGGTAATCAAAAGATTGATAAAAAAATTCATATATATGAAAAACATTACTTTAATTCTTTTAAAAACCCTGCAAACTATCATTTTAATAGAATTACTTTATTGACTATTAGCTTTCACACAATTTTATTATCCTTGAAATCACACTGTGGGTTCTATTCTATTTAACATTACACCTTAAATATATTTGTCAAGCATTTAGTCTTCATATGTTTTATTGTAATGACTTGATAAGATTGTGTCATGTTGATGTAGTATCACTTACATACCAGTTCCCTTTCAATGAACACTGAAGTTAAACACTAGGGTCTGTATAAGGGAAATGTTTTTATAATTATGGTTTTGCAGTCATGAGTTACCTGATACTCTGTTTGCCTTCTCCACATTTCCTGTTACAACTGATTCCGTAGCACTCAGTCCTATTTTGATCTCCATTACCCACAGATTCTTATTCTTTGACCAGCCAGTGTCTAGCCCCACCCAAGGTCTGGGTGCCCACCGAAAGGTCCCACTGCACTTGTGTCAATTGGTTATGCTGATCAAACAATGTAAAATCCAGAACAAAATTTTAAAACTTAATCAGACAAATCCTAAAAATGGTGGAGGTGTGAGGTCCAAGGTCAGGAATATATGAAAAGAAAACTAACAATTAGTTGGCATATAAGAATTTGATTGATTTTTTGAGACAGGGTCTTGCTCTCTTGCCCAGGCTGAAGTGGGGTGGTGCAATCTTGGTTCACTGTAGCCTCAACTTCCTGAGATCAAGTGATCCTCCCACCTCAGCCTCCCAAGTAGCTGGGACTACAGGCACACATCACCACACGTAGCTAATTTTTTTTTTTTTTTTTTGCAGAGATGAAGTCTTACCATGTAGCAAAGGCTGGTCTCGAACTCCTGGGCTCAAGTGATTCTGCCACCTTGGCCTTCCAAAGTGCTGGGAGTACAGGCATAAGCCACCATGCCTGGCCAAGAATTTGATTTAATATTAAGATCCACAGCACTTCTGACCAGAAGCAGTACTTCTATGATATATAGTCTTTGGGGGATGACATAATTCTCAACTTCAGAACAAGTTTAGATCTATATCTCTAAAATTAGTAGGAATTTCAAATATATCCACATATATGCCAGAAATTCCATATATATTACATACATGAACACGTTCTCACACATACACAAAAATGAATGAAACTTTGCCATTATTTGTGTCCATTCTAGCATATTAAACAGGCAAAGACATATTTCTTGCCTTGACCACTATTTTCTTTTAAAATAAAACCTATTCAAAAGCAGAAATTATATCTACTATTTCTTTTTATCTTTAATTTTTGTGGGTACCTAGTAGATATATATTTATAAGGTACATTAGATGTTTTGATACAGGCATGAATGTGTAATATCAGGCATCAGGGTACATGAAGTATCCATCACCTCAAGCATTTATCCTTTGTGTTACAAAAAATCCAATTATACTCTTTTAGCTATTTCTAAATGTACAATTAAATTATATCTGACCATGGTCACCCTATTGTGCTGGCAAATACTAGGTCTATTCACTCTTTCTATTTTTCTTTTTTTGGATGCATTAACTATCTCCACATCCCCATGTCCCCACCACTACCTCCCCAACCTCTGGTAACCATCCTTCTATTCTCTATCTCCATTAGTTCAACTGTTTTAATTTTTAAGCTCCTACAAATGAGTGAGAACAGGCGAAGTTTCTCTTTCTGTGCCTGGCTTATTTCACTTAACATAATGACCTGCAGTTCCATCCATGTTGTTGCAAATGACAGGCTCTCATTCTTTTTTTATGGCTGAATCGTACTCCACTGTGTATACGTACCACATTTTTTTTCTTTTTTTTTTTTTTTGAGACGGAGTCTCGCTCTGTCGCCCAGGCTGGAGTGCAGTGGCCGGATCTCAGCCCACTGCAAGCCCCGCCTCCAGGGTTTACGCCATTCTCCTGCCTCAGCCTCCTGAGTAGCTGAGACTACAGGCGCCCGCCATCTCGCCCGGCTAGTTTTTTTTTTTTTTTTTTGTATTTTTTAGTAGAGACGGGGTTTCACCGTGTTAGCCAGGATGGTCTCGATCTCCTGACCTCGTGATCCGCCTGTCTCAGCCTCCCAAAGTGCTGGGATTACAGGCTTGAGCCACCGCGCCCGGCACGTACCACAATTTCTTTATCCATTCATCTGTTGATGGACACTTAGGTTGCTTCCAAATCTTGGCTATTGTGAATAGTGCTGCAAAAAACATGGAAGTGCAGTATATCTGCTATTTCTTTGATACCATCACACAGTAGTTGGTGAAGAAATATGGCCAATCTATTGACTTAAAAGCTGAGTAAAATTTTTCTACATTGTGATTTCTCATAAAATGCAGGATGGATATGAAAATAGGATTTATAATTCTTAAGTATTTCCCTTTTTTTGATAATTGGCTTCCTCTTAAAAATTATGGTGCTTAGTTTTACCATAATGAACTATGAAATCAAAGCAAATTCAGTCTTCAAGTAAAGCAGCACCATGTCCCTTCATGAAAAATAAGTCTCCATAACAACCAATAGAAAAGATATATAGCAGATGGTATTAAATAGAACATATTCGAAGTTTTCCAGATCAACTGCTTTTATGCAAACTGATCATTAATTTCCAAAGACGGATAAAGCTTTAAAAAATCGTGTTTATATTTCACTGGAAAATACAAATAAAAAATACCATCAAGCAAACACCATAAGAAATAACCACTCTTATGCACAAAGAAAAAGTGTTATTGAATTCCCTCTTATTTAGGTAGATAACCTGACTGGCTAAAGAACAATTGAGTTCCAAAAAGCAAAGCACATGTGTTTCCAGCTACTCATTCACACAGGTTAATCAATATCCCTGATTCTCTTGACACCCACTAGCAAATATAACGATAAAGAATTAAAAAATAGAAACCTGTGAAAAATTAGTTTGCTTTCTAATGATAGCATATCTAAATCCTGGCATCTGTGGCCCCCACACAAGAAACAGTCATTATCCTAAGTTAGAGGAGTGGAATCAACTAAGGTTCTGCAAAACACCCCACTCACATAGGATTACTATAACTACCATACTTTACAGGTGGTAACTGAAAAAAATAGAAAGGGATTTTGATTTGTAACCCTTTTATAGTACAAATTGTTAGTCCCAGAAAATTAATATGACAGGCCCATGTTCTTATAGTACATAGTCAAGGAACTCAGGTTCCCTCACTCTTTCGACTACATCACTATCTCTTTTCAAGGGTATTTTGTAAAGAGGAAAAATAAGTCCCAATAAAGAAGCTTCTTGTACTATATTCAAATGGATGATTTAGTATGGGTCTGAAATAGCTTAATATCTAACAATGTTAGACATCTTCAATTGGGCAATTATTTCCTGTGTTTGAGCACTTGGAGTCAACTAATCAAGCATAAACACGTTAGCACATAACTCAATCATACAATCTCTTGTTAGGAGAAGCCCTAACTCACAGCGTGTAAACAAGTACCTTAAAACTTCCTAAGGCTTAGTTCTTAATTTTTAAAAATTCACAACGAATCAACAATATGGAAAGAGTATCAATTATATCTAAAACATAAGGTTGAGCACCATGTGAAAAACAAGGTAACAAAATAAGCAGTCCTTGACCTAACGAATTTTCACATCTAGTTGTAGTTTTATACTGTGTTAGCTATCACCCAAAGATGCAGGCAAAAGAAAGTCACTTTCAGATATATGAAGAATAAATGGAGTTATTCTACTTTAATATGCAAGTACAATAACATAAATTAGGTAGTGAAAAACAGCTCTAAGTATGTATATGAAAATCTTTAAATTGGCCACAATTTAAAATAATTACATTTTAAATAGTCTACCTTTCAAAATCATTGGAGAAAAAATATAAAGACTCAGTGAAAACTAAATCTACAGCTTTAGATCATCCACAAACAGATAACCACCCACTTTACTTTATCTCAGATACTGACACAATATTGAAATGGGCAGGATCAGAGCTAGGACCCTTCAGTACACCAACAGAATCCTCCCTCAGGGTGACCTTGATGTAAAGGAATCTCTTATAAATGTAATCTCTTATAAGTGCAATTGAGCATCACAATTCTTAAGAGGAAGCCAATTATCAAAAAAGGGAAATACTTAAGAATTACAAATCCTATTTTCATATTCATCCTGTGTTTTATGAACAATTACAATGTAGTAAAATTTTACTCAGCTTTTAAGTCAATAGATTGGCCATATTTGTTCAAGATCCTTGTGTATGGATCTTGTGTAAGATCCTTTCTACTTTACACTTTCTCCTATTTTATCTTTTTATTTTTTATTTATTTATTTTATTTATTTTTTTGAGATGGAGTTTCGCTCTTGTTGCCCAGGCTGGAGTGCAATGGTGCAATCTTGGCTCACTGCAGCCTCCACCTCCCGGGTTCAAGTGATTCTCCTGCCTCAGCCTCTCGAGTAGCTGGGATTACAGGCATGCGCCACCACACCCAGCTAATTTTGTATTTTTTTTAGTAGAGATGGGGTTTCTCCATGTTGGTCAGGCTGGTCTCAAACTCCCAACCTCAGGTGATACGCCCGCCTCAGCCTCCCAAAGTGCTGGTTACAGGCGTGAGCCACCGTACGTGGCCTATTTTATCTTCTTTAATCTCATGTAACTCTCACAACTTTGAGCAAGATATATACTCAGCAGCACCGCACAAAAACCCGTTTATCACCTGGCACAGCACTCCCGTCTCACCTAGTGTGATTGTTAATGCTGAGTGTCAACTTGGTTGGATCGAAGGATGCAAAGTATTGATCCTGGTTGTGTCTGTGAGGGTGTTGCCAAAGGAGACTAACATTTGAGTCAGTGGGCTTGAGAAGGCAGGCCCACCCTTAAATCTGATGGGTACAATCTAATTAGCTGCCAATGAATATAAACCAAGCAGAAAAATGTGAAAAGACAAGACCGGCCTAGCCTCCCAGCTGACATCTTTCTCCCATGCTGGATGCTTCCCACCCTCAAATATCGAACTCCAAGTTCTTCAGTTTTGAGACTCAGACTGGCTGTTCTTGCTCAAGCTTGCAGACAGCCTATTGTGGGACCTTGTGATCATGTAAGTTAATACTTAATAAACTTGCCTTTATAAATAAGTCTATCTATCCTATTAGTTCTGTCTCTCTAGGGAATCCTGACTAATACACCTGGTTAATTAAGCCAGAACAAAAAGTCCTATTGCCAGTTTCAATAAAAAGAAGGAATAGTGCCAGAAAGGGGGAGACTTGTAATTTACCCAAATACGAACACCAAAAGCACCTAATATTTTATCAGATAAATAAGTTCCCACTATCCAACTGAGCAAATAAGGACTTACAAAGGTTAGAGTGTAGTGGTAGGAGCATAGGTTATTTGTGATTGATAATGACCTGAGTGCAAATCTTGGGTCCAGCAAAGACAAGCTGTGCAATCTGGGATTATTCACTCAATTTATCTGCACCTAAGTTTCTTCACGTATAAGTTGGGGGATAATCCCAGCACTTTGGGAGGCCAAGGCAGGCGGATCACCTGAGGTCAGGAGTTCAAAAACAGCCTGGCCAACAAGGCGAAACCCTGTCTCTACTAAAAATACAAAAAATTAGCCAGGTGTGGTGTCATACACCTGTAATCCCAGCTACTTGGAAGGCTGTGGGAGAAGAATGGCTTGAACTCGGGAGACTGGAGGTTGCAGTAAGCTGAGATCATGCTACTGCACTACAGCCTGGACAACAATGCAAGACTCCATCTCAAAAAATAAAATTAAAAAATTAAGGAGCAGAAAAAAAATAAATAAATTGGGGGATAACAACAGTACCCACATGTTGCAGAGGACTGAATCAATCAAACTGAATCCTTGGTATAGTGAGTTACTGTTTAGTAATTGAGCAATTACTGGGTGACTATTAATCACTATTATACATAATTCTGATTACTTCAATTAAATTGTCCAAGGCCACATATTTAATAAGAAATGGAGGAAAAATGTTAACTTAGAACCAATGAATGCATGACTGGGGTTCCCTATACCACATTACCACCACACACAATGCCTAATATTCCTAATTCATCTGCTTTTCCTTATATGTAGCCCATATTTCTTCATCTTTGTAAAGAAATATCATGAGATGGATGTATTACTGAAATCCAAATGTATTTGCTGCATTTTCCTGGCATGTCCAGCAGAGAGTTTAGTAACAAACATCTGTCAGATACTGGTCGTTTTTACAAAAACAATGTGCTAGGGAAATGCTCACATAGAACTTAGCAGGTGAAACTGTTCTGTTCTTCACCCATGAAGACATATTTGTCAAATTACCAAATAAACCAAAAACCAAAGCCCACACCTCAAGCATAGCACATTTATAGTATAAAGTGTGATAAAGGAACAGCCCAAAAAAGGCAAAATTCACTTATATTTTGTGTTCATGAGGTCCTTTTAAGAGGAAACCTCAACAATAAATGTCGCCTGTTAAGAAGATTAGCAGCTCAGCTCTACCCACCTCCACCTCCAGGATGCATGTGTGACGCATTGTGTCACAGGCACAGCAGTAAGAAGGAGCAGTTCTTGATCTCCGAAGGATTTTAAGAGACTTGTGTTGCAACACTGGCGGACCAGCTTGACAACTCCAAGCATGGAGGCCACTAGAGAGACACAACCTTACTGAACAATGGCTCCACTTCACTAGCTGTGTCCTTCTGTGTTTATTTTACAGTTTTAACAAAAGCAGATCACACCCAAAGGGGTGTGTACACAGGTTTTAAAATACAGTATGTAGAGAGTGCTCAGAGTGTGGGAAAGTTAGCTGAGGTCAAAAATGTCTAGACAGCCGGGCACGGTGGCTCACGCCTGTAATCCCAGCACTTTGGGAGGCTGAGGCGGGTAAATCACTTGAGATCAGGAGTTTGAGACTAGCCTGGCCAAAATGGTGAAACCCCATCTCTACTAAAAATACAAAAATGGGCTGGGCCTGGTGGCGCATGCCTGTAATCCCAGTTACTCGGGAGGCTGAGACAGGAGAATTGCTTGAACCCAGGAGGCGGAGGTTGCAATGAGCAGAGATCCCACACTCCAGCCTGGTTAACAAAGCAAGACCTCATCTTAAAAAAAAAAAAAAAAACAACTGTCTAGACCTCTCTTTTAGTACATCACTCTCCCACACCATACATAATTCTCTATCTTCCCTCCCACATAATTACTTCCCACCAATCATAAAGAGCATCTGCATCTATCTGATCACTGTATTCCCAACATCTAGCCAGTTTCTGGAATTTGGAAAGCACTCAATCAACAGCTGCTGACTGAAGGGTAGTCAGAAGGAGGTGGTCTGCTGAGACCCAAGGGACTGGCATAGTGGAGGGCTGGGATGAGGATAAAGCAGTACAAATTTGGCAGCTCAAAGCTGTATAGTAAGAGGGCTGTGCCTATCTTTCCCTAGTTCTAGTCACTGTTGCAAGGCAAGATCCAGAGGTACAAGCAACAAATGGAAATGCTGAGAAGCTTCAAAGGATCAGGGCAAAGATCCCCATGAGTAACAGAGCTGACTTCCTTAGCAAGAGTGGTCGGTGTTTAACTTTGGCACCTTACAGAGCATGGAAAAACATTGCAAGAGTTGAGAGCACGGAAATGACTTGCCAGGAGACTAGGGTTTTTAGTGCAATTGTTCTGATGCCCTGATTGATCATTCTTCTAGAGCTGCCTGGAGTAGACAGTGGTTTTTACAAATTATTTTGGCTTGAGTAGAAAATTTAGTCTCTTTTGTTAAAACAATGTGTTCTGTAAAAACTGGCTTTTTTTCCTTAACTTAAAATTTCTCTACGAAGAACAACAAACAACCTAAATGCTCAACAACAGGAAAATGATTAAGTACTCCATCCAATGGAATACCATATAGCCATTCAAAATGTTGTCTTTGAGTAATAGTTGATAAGATATAGAAAATAGTCATAATAGGCCGGGTGCGGTGGCTCACACCTGTAATCCCAGCACTTTGTGAGGCCCAGGCAGGCGGATCATGAGGTCAGGAGATAGAGACCATCCTGGCTAACACGGCGAAACCCTGTCTCTACTTAAAAGTACAAAAAATTAGCCGGGCGTGGTGGTGGGCGCCTGTAGTCCCAGCTACTCAGGAGGCTGAGGCAGGAGAATGGCATGAATCTGGGAGGCAGAGCTGGCAGTGAGCCGAGATTGCGCCACTGCACTCTAGCCTGGGTGACAGAGCGAGACTCTGTCTCAAAAAAAAAAAAAAAGAGTCAGAAAAATGAGGATATAAAATTGCACATAAAGTATGAAGCATCACACTGACTAGATTTTTTAAAGACTGGAAGAGAATGTTACTTCTTGGCCCTGAGATTGTAAGTCGTAGGTGTACAAATTCTCTACTTTCCAATTCGTCTACAGTGAAGATATTTTATTATAACAAAAAAGTTATTTATTATTAAAAGAATGATACCTGATGAGAATAATCACCTTCCTGATACAAGTTAACTAACAGTGTCAGACTGAAAGTTGCAAAGGTATAACTCCAAAATCCTTTCTGGTGGTGCACAGGGAAAAAAAATACCAGCTAAAAGCAAAACTTACCAATCAACCTGTTTAGTCTCCTATAAACAGGGTTCAGGCACTAGCACAACAGATCTTGGAGGAAAGATAATCTTTCTAGTTGAAATACACACCTACAAAAAGGAGAATGATGCTGGGGACAACTTAATTATGGCCCTTTACATTGCACCACAGCAATAAGTGATGGATTATTTTGTTTCTAAATCTTCCCTTTCATATCTGCTCTGTGAAATATTTCTGGGAAACCAGATCAGAATCACAAGGCCTTGGACACTAATGCTTTTACTTGAGAACGCTGCATAAATTATTGATGATACAGAGGCTGCACTGTGTTCAAAGAGTCTGCAGCAGATGAAAAGCTTTTATTTTGGTAAGAAGCAAGAGAATGGGAATAAAAACATGTGGGTGGCTAGACTCTGCTAAGGGTTGCCAACCTTCAAACTTCCTTTGGGCTTTGTTTCGTGTCCTTCTCTATTTCCTTCAGATAATTTATGTCGGCTAATGGTACTCCCATACACCCCATTCCTCAAGTTAGGAACTTGGGACTCATCCTTGATTTCTCTATCTCCCTCACTCCCCACACCCAATCCAACAAGCTCCATCAGTTCTACCATCCAATATAATCTGAACGAACCCTCTCTTTCTCTCCACCTTGACCATCCTAGTCCAGGCCACCATCACTTCTCATCTTACACAAGGACTTCCTAGCGGTCTCCTGCTTCCACTCCTGCTCTATTTTCCATATAATACAAACATTGGACCCTGTTGAGTTTTAAAACTCTTCAGTGTCTTCCCATGCATTCAAAATAAAGCCCAGATTCCATACCATGGATATGAGCCCCTGTGTGACCTGGCCCTTGCCTCTGTTTCTTTCTGAACAGGCAAAGGTCAATCTCTTTCCCTCTCAGGGCTTCTGCGCATGCTGAGCTCCTCTCTGTAACGCTCTTCCTTCACAAGCCTGACTTCCTGGAAGCCTACACCTTGAATCTCAACTCCTCAGAAATGCTTTCTCTGACCATCTTGTCTGTGTTAAGAGAACAATTAGCCTCGATCTCTGCACCCTATTAGGTAAATATATATGTGTTGCCTATTTGTTTGTTGTCTGCTATATCCATTAAACTATAAGTTCCATGACAGAAGGAACCATTTCCATCTTGTTCACTGTTGTATCTCTAGCATCTAAACACAGTATGTTTTAATGAAATGAAGAATACTTGGTTTCATCTGTAATTTGTAGTATTTCTACAAGTACAGTTGACTCTTGAATCACAAATTTGAACTGTGTAGGTCTGTTTATACACAAATTGTCTGCAATAAACATATTGGGAAAAAATTTGGAGATTTACAAAAATTTGAAAAACTCAAACCGCATAGCCTGAAAATATTTTATTTTATTTTTTTTGAGACTCTGTCACCAGGCTGGAGTGCAGTGGCTGGATCTCGGCTCACTGCAACCTCCCGGGTTCGAGTGACTCTCCTGCCTCAGCCTCCCGAGTAGCTGGGACTACAGGCGTGCACCATCACGCCCAGCTAATTTTTATAGTTTTAGTAGAGATAGGGTTTCACCATGTTGGCCAGGGTGGTCCCGATCTCTTGACCTCATGATCCACTCGCCTTGGACTCCCAAAATGCTGGGATTACAGGCGTGAGCCACCGCACCCGGCCTCAAAATTTTTAAGTTAGGTTATGTGTCATGAATGCGTAAAATATATAGAGACGGTAGTCTAAATAAAATATACACAAATCTATTATAAAAATTTATCAAAACCTACACACACAAACACAGACCATACATGGCACCATCTGCAGTCAGGAGAAATGTAAACAATTGTAAAGATGCAGGATGAAATCAGAGCTGTATAAAATTAACTGTAGTACATGCTGTGCTACTGGAATAATTTTGTAGCCACTTCTGTTGCTATTGAGACGAGCTTGTTTGGAGGATTGGCTTAAAACAACATGTGACACTAATCATCTCCATGGGAGCAGTCTGTCTCTCCAGTGAACTGTTCATCACAGCAATAAGTCCTCTCTCACACGTCTGGCATATTTATTTTATTTATTTATTTTTTGAGATGGAGTCTCGCTCTATCGCCTAGACTGGAGTGCAGTGGTACAATCTTGGCTTGCTGCAACCTCTACCTCCTGGCTTCAAGTAATTCTCCTGGCTCAGCCTCCTGAGTAGCTGGGACCTACAGGTGCCCGCCACCACACCCAGCTATATATATATTTTGTATTTTTAGTAGAGACAGGGTTTCACCGTGTCAGCCAGGATGGTCTAAATCTCCTGACCTCATGATCCGCCTGACTTGGCCTCCCAAAGCGCAGGGATTACAGACATTGAGCCACCAGGCCCGGCCAGGTCTGGCATATTTTTCATAACATTTAGTACAACACTGTAAACTTTAATAACACCAGGGAACCTATATGAAGTGTCACCAGTGATGCTGGAAATGACCCCAAGAAGCAGAGGAAAGTCATCACATTACAGGAAAAAGGTGAATTGTTTGATACATGACTGAGGTCTCCAGCTGTGGTTGCCCACCATTTCGAGATACGTGAATCGGGAGTAAGAATCATTGTAAAACAAAGAAAATGAAATTTGTGAAGCTGTCACTACAGCTATGCCAGCAGACACAAAACACATACACTTTTTGCAAAATATCTTTTTATCTCCTATTGAAAATGCAGCTTTTATGTGGGTGCAGGATTGCTATAAGAAAGGCATACCTGTGGACTATAGTATGATTTGAGAAAAAGTAAAGTCGTTACATGACAACTTAAAGCAAAAGGAAGATGAAAGATCTAAAGTTGGGGAATTTAATGCTAGCAAATGATGGTTTGATAATTTTAGAAAGAGGTTTGGCTTAAGAAATGTCAAGATAACAAGAGAAGCAGCTTCTGCCAACCAAGAGGCAGCAGATGAGTTCCTAGGTGTCATTAAGCAAATCACTGAAGAGAAAGGATTCCTACCTGAACAGGTTTTCAATGTAGACAAAAGTGCCCTATTCTGGGGAAAAATATGCCACAAAGGACATTAGTAAGGAAGAGAAGGAATCACCAGGATTTAAGGTAGAGACAGGCGAATTCTACTGTTCTGTGCAAATGCAGTTGGGTTTATGACCTAGACTGCCCTGACCTATAAAGCTGCTGATGTCCAAGCCTTGAAGGGAAAAGATAAACACCAGCTGCCAGTTTTTTAACTTTACAACAAGAAGGCCTGGACAATGACAACCCTTTTTCTGCATTGGTTCCATCAATGCTCTGTTCTTGAAGTCAGGAAGTACCTGTCAATAAAAGACTGCCTTTTAAAAGTTCTTTTGATATAGGACAATGAAGTGGTCTACTTGCCTCCAAACACAGTGTCTCTAATTCGGCCTCTAGATCGTGGGATCATAAAGACCTTTAAGGCTCATTACACACAGTACTCTATGGAAAGGACTGTCAGTGCTATGAGGAAAACCCCAACAAAGAGAACATAAATGAAAGTCTGGAAGGATTATACCATTGAAGATGCTATCACTGTTACAGAAAAAGCAGTGAAAGCCATCACACCTGAAACAATAAATTCCTGCTGGAGAAAACTGTGTTCACATGTTGTGCATGACTTACCAGAATTTACAACAGAGCCTATCAAGGAAACCATGAAAGAGACTGCAGATATGGCAAAAAGGAGCAGGTGGGGTGGGGTGGGTAAAGGGTTTCAAGATACGGATCTTGGAGAAACTCAAAAGCTAATAGACACCACACGAGAGGAATTAAACAGAAGGCAACTGGATAAAGATGAGTGCTTCCAAACCAATGCCAAATGATGACGAGGACATAGAAATGCCAGAAAACAAACTGACATTAAATAATCTACCAGAAGATTCTGATTATTCAAGATTGCTTTGGGCTTCTTTTACGACATAGCCCATTCTATGATCTGGACGCTGAAACTTGCAAATTGGTACCATATACAAACATTTTTAGATAAATGACAAAGCAAAAATTCAGACAGAAATTACGATGTATTTCTGTAAAGTTATAGAGAATGTCCCTGCCTCTCCTGCCTCCCCTTTCACCTCCTCCATTTCTGCCACCCCTGAGACAGCAAGATGAACCCCTCCTTTTCCTCCTCCTTCTCAGCCGATTCAATGTGAAAAAGAAGAAAACCTTTGTAATGATCCACTTCCACTTAATGAACAGTAAATATATTTTCTCTTCCTTATGATTCTCTTCATAACATCTTTTCTCTACCTTATTTTATTATGAGAATATAGTATATAATACTTATACAAATTATGTGTCAATTGACCATTTAGGTTATCAGTAGGGCTTCCAGTCAAGTAGGCTACTAGTAGTTAAGTTTTGTGGGAGCCAAAAGTTATATTCAGATTTTTGACTGCACAGACATTAGCGTCCCTAACCCCTGCATTGTTCAAGGGTCAACTGTATATTAATAGTGCAAGACACAGAAAATAAATCCCTGACTTCCAAGCTGATTTCTGAAGTCATTGTTTACTTCTGCATTGAATTTCTCAACATGCCCTCTCAGGCCAATTTCTAGAATAAAAATTTGGCATGGAGACTTATAACCACAAAAAACATCCCCAGCCTCTAAACACCTGGTATTAAGCTAGCTAACCTAGCCTCAAATGTCACAGACTTCATATTACATCTATTTAATCTAAATCCTTTAATTATTGCCAGGCTAGCAAGCTATCTGACAATGCACAGAGTATAAATGGCCAGACACTAGATTAATGTAAAATTGGATTGCAGCTAGACATGTACATTTGCATGGTTCTAAAATTTCCCTAGAGGACCCTCTAAATATTATTCTATCACATGAATACCCACATCACAGGGCCCTCCAGACAGATTCTGGGCAGGATTCAGTTCTTACAATCAAATGCTCTATTTGGTAAAACAATCCATCTCATAAACAACAAAGTTGTCACTGCCTGTAATTAAGTCGTTCTGATGAAACACAAAATTCCCAGGTTCCAACTGTTTCCTCTGTCGTAATAACAATTTCTAAATCCTCTTTGCTTGAATGTTTAACCTTTTCAACTTACAACTTCAAATGGGGCTTTACCTAGGGAAAAAAAGACAAGTGTAGGAATCATTCTGAAGGATGAACCCATGAGAACATCAAAAACCATGGGCTTCCCTGGTTTTTAATGACCGATGTCCTTAGTTTAGTATTTCGTTCAATGTATCCAATGCAATTTAGATCCAAGACCATGTAGTACAAATACTAACTCCTCTAGAAAACTTTGCTATAATTATATATATTTACTTAATGTTCAATATGTGGCAGGCTCTGTCATTAAATCCTCCTGGCAACACTGTTAGGTGAGTACAATATTATCCTCCATTTCACAGATGAAGAAGAGGCTCAGAGAGGTAAATAATTTAACATTAAACCTGCAGTAAATAGAAGGACTGGGTTTTGAACCCATTAAGTCCATGCACTTAATAACTACTTTATAGCCATGAATATATGAATGAGCGCCTCATCTACAGAGAATTGCTGAGGTGTCATTAGACTTTTATCAGATTATACCTGTCATTCTTCCATGTTTAAATTCTAAATCCCTAGGTGTTTCCATTACCCATTATTGCACAAATCACCATTACGTCACAAAATAAACATTTACTTAGTATATGGTATAGTCTAGGCCCTGTCCTAGGCACTGGTAAAACAAAGAATAGAAGAAAGCCCCATTTGTGGTAGACTAACTAGAACATAGTACAGGAATCACAGGTGGTCCTGTGTAGGAGCAGCATGCAGTGACCCACTATGTCCCTGAGAGAAGCTAAAAAAGGCTTCATGGAAGTAACACTTGAGCTGGAATGCCAAGGACAAAGCATAGATTCTCCAAGCAGAAAAGGGATGAAAAGGCATTTCAGTTAGAGGGAAAACACTTTGCAGAGGTGTGAAACTGCAAGCATATGGTCTTTTAGATGAAAAGCAAGACTTCATAGAGAAGTTGGAGTTGGCAGTGTCCCAGAGGAGACAGAAAAACGAAGTCTTGCCCGACAGGCTGAATACAGACAGGGAAGGGTCTTATATGCTGCAGGAAGGGAACAGGGCTCACCCTACAAGTGATGGGGGAGCTGTTAGAAAAGCAACATGACAGAGTGAAAAGAAACACCACCAACAAGCGGATATGAGTCTGACTCTTCCTTATACCACTTACAGGGAAGCTGGTTTTCAGCAAGGTACATAATTTCCCTAAACCACAGTTTCCTCATCTGCAAAACACAGATAGAGAACATATTCCTCATGGGATTGTTGTAAGGTGTGAATGAATACATTATCGCTCCATATGAAACAGCTGGTATAAAACAACTGCTCAACACATGCTGGTTGTTCTCACCACTGGGGGTTACAACCTCTCTAGAACTTGATTTCCCTTTAACTGAAAGGTAGAAATCCTAAAAAGGTAGAATCCACTAAAACCTTGAAAGCCAGAGATGGTCCCTGTATGCCTCAATCTTAGCACAGAGTTTAATACTTTGTGAGTAAATTTATTCATTCCACAGGTTTTATTGGTCAGCAACAATGTGCCAGGTCTTGACCTAATGCCAGGCATACAATGGGCTAAGCAGACAAAAACCCTTGTCCTTGTGGAGCTTTCATTTGGCTAGAAGGTAGGGAAGATAGATAATATGCATTAATAGGTAAATTGTGTGATCTATTAGAGGGTGATAAGTGCAATGGGGGCCAATTAAATAGGGTAAGAGAGATAAGGAGTGCTAGCAAGTAGGATGGTCAGGGCAGGCCTCATTGAGAAGGTACCGTTTGCTCAAAGACTTAAAGAAATATACTGTTTGCTCAAAGACTTAAAGAAATAAGGGAATGAGCCATGCAGATATGGAGAAAGAACATTCCAGAAAGAGGGATCATGAAGCGCAAAGACCCTAAGGCAGCAGTGTACCTGGTATATCCAAGGATAGCAGGCAGGCCTATGTGACTAGAGCTAATTAGGAAGAGGGAATTATTATGGAAGGTAACATCAGAGAGGTATCATGGCCAGATCTGCTAGGGCTCTAATTCTGAGGGTGATGGAAAGCTACTGTAAGGTTTAAGCAGAAGAGTGACAAGGTCTGACTGGAGTTAGAAAAAGCTCTGCCTGATGGGAAGCAAAGGTGAAGACAGTGTCACCAATAATAAGACCTCTGTAGTAATCCAGGCAGAAGATGGTGTCTTGGACCAAGGTAGTAATGGTGGAGGCAATGGTGATACATTTGAAGGGAAAGCCAACAACACTTACTGGCAGTGCATGCGGAGTGTCAGAAATAAAGGAGTCATGGATAACCTCAAAATATTTGGTCTCAATAACTAGAAGGATGGAGCAGCCACAACCTGAGAAGGTGATGACTGGGTGAGTAGTAGTGGGGAGACGCATTAGAAATCAGTTTTGGAAAACATCTCACATACAGTATTTGTGGGACATCCAGCTGAAGATGTTGACTAGGCAACTGGGTGAGCAGGTATGAGCTCAGAGAGGTTTAGCTAGAGATATGAATTTGGGAGATGTCTGCAATTATATGGTGTTTAGGGAGGTAAGACTAAATGAACGAACAAGCATTAACTTTGAAGTCACAGGACCCTGGGTTTGACTCTTGGCACTGACAACAGTGTCAGTGTGTGACCTTATACAAGCATCTCTAAATTTTTTCTGAATTCCTTTTCCCCTTAATTAAATGGTATGATAAAACCTCTACTTTAGGGGCCAAGGTGGGCTGATCACTTGTGGTCAAGAGTTCGAGACCAGCCTGGACAACATGGTGAAACCCCATCTCTACTAAAAATATTTTTAGGCCAGGCGTGGTGGCTCATGCCTGTAATCCCAGCACTTTGGGAGGCCGAGGCAGGTGGATCACAAGGTCAGGAGATTGAGACCATCCTAGCTAACAAGGTGAAATCCCGTTTCTACTAAAAATACAAAAAAAGTAGCCAGGTGTGGTGGCGGGTGCCTATAGTCCCAGCTACTTGGGAGGCTGAGGCAGGAGAATGGCATGAACCCAGGAGGTGGAGCTTGCAGTCCGCCGAGATCGTGCCACTGCACTCCAGCCTGGGCAACAGAACGAGTCTCTGTCTCAAAAAAAAAAAAAAAAAAATTAAAAAATCAGCTAGACGTGGTGGTGCACACCTGTAATCCCAGGTACTCGAGAGGCTGAGGCACAAGAATCACTTGAACCCAGGAGGTAGAGGTTGCAGTGAGCCAAGCTCATGCCACTGCACTCTGTCTCGAAGAAAACACCTACCGTAGGGATTTACATGAATACACAAAGCACCTAGAAGGTATCTAGTACATGATGAGCTTTCAAATGATGCTGACTTTATCAGACTTTTAAGCAAATGAGTGATGTTAACAAATTTGTTTTGTTAGAGATACCCTCATGCAAGCCAATCCCTGCCACTAAAATGAAACATTCCATCAAATATGTAAATCAAAACTGCCAACAATCCCCTTTCTTATCTTTATGAAGACAAAGAAAAAAGACATCTAAGAGAGAAAGAAAGGGAAAAGATAAGTGTTTAAGAATCAATCCCAGGGATGTGTACTGAGAAAGAACAATGTAAGTTGAAAACTAACAAGAGGCAGAGTGGTTCAAGATGCAGAGTAAGTCCTGGCCTTAGTAGTCCCTAATAAGAGTGTGTCCCCTCAAAAACTCTCTGACCCCAAAAAATGCAAATGTAATGAAGGAAAATTGGCTAAAAAGTTAAGAAATACAGATCATCATCTTCATCCTCAGCCAAAACAGGTATTAATACTCAACTAGAATCTCTGCAACTGAGAATGGAAATAACACTTGCTATCTCACAGGGGTGTGGTGATGTTATTTTGCAAGTTTGGACTTAAGAATTAATAGCACTAACAATAAAATCTGAGGAGTTGAAGTAACATTTATGAAATAATCTGAGGGAATGCAATGAATAGCAATAGCTTTGTCTTATGATGGTGTAGACAATCACTTCTTCACTTGGGAGATGAGGTCAGGCTCCCTTTAGATCCCATTCATGACAAGCTTTCATTGGTTAAAGTCAATTAAACAACACAGGAAACTCCCTGACCTCTTCTGAGAAGGCTTGTTGACTTGGGAATATGAGGCAGTTATCACAAAAGTAATGTATGCTTAATCAAGTAAATATTTCTTGACCTGAAAATTTAATTTGTCTCAAACATATGACTTCTTCAAATAGCAGATAGAATTTTCTTAGGCCACAATGGAAAAACTGAAAAGGAATAGTCTCAAAGGTCCCAGCAACACATACCAATGCTTGCTTCATTAGTCATTATTTTCATCAACACCAATTTCTAACAACAACTCTAAGACTATAAAGCATAAATAATTCATCTTTATTCCTCCACTGGGAGGCTTTAAGTCAAAATAAAAAATTACTAAGACTGAATACATTTTCCTCCTCCAAATTGCTGTAATCAGACATGAGGAAGTAGAGAACTAGAAAATATCATGATATTCCAAAGATTATTAATAGCATGTGTTTTGTGATGATTCAATGAAAACTCATTATTACATGTCTATTTAATCCTTTGTGGATTACTACATTAGTTCTAAAACAAAAAGGTGAATTGTTTTATGTGTTGCAATAAGGTTCAAAACATTACTTAATCCATTCCTAAGCAATTATATTGAAAACTTCAAGTAAAAAAATTATGTATGAATTACAATCACGATGAAAGAATACATACAGAGTGGAACTGCTGTGCTAAAATATATTATATAGTTCACATAAAGGACCTAGAGATTATGTCAAATCTCATTTTAATATTTAATTGCATGAATTTTTCCTTAAAAAAAGGAAAAAAACCTCTAACTGGATCAAAGATTCAAAAGTAAAAAAGGAAAGCACAAAAGTACTGGAAAGAAATACGGGAGGTCTATATATTTTTTTAAAATCTTGGAGAAGGCAAGTCACAAAACAAAAGCCATAAATGAAAAATTTATAAATCTGACTACATGAAAATTTAAAATGTCTACAAGAGTGAAGAATGCCATAAAGAAAAAGACAAATTGAAGAACTCTACTGGCAATCATGCCACCGTGTTTGGAATTATATTTAACAGGGAATAAAGACAGAGTGACGCCCCGTCTAATCTCTGTCTTTTAATATCTTACACTTCCCACTTCATTATAATTAATAATCAAGGTACACTCTAGCCCAGAAAGAGGCTATAAAACAGTATAAATTGGATGACTCTTTTGGAGAATAATTTAGCAATTTTACCTTTAAATTTATTTTAGGGAATTTCTGCTGCAAATATATTTGTGTATATTCACAAAGACCTGTAATAGCCCAAACTGAAAAAAGCCTAGTAGTTCCATCAATAGAGAATTATTTAAATAAACTGTAGTATGGTCATACAAAAGACTACTAGAAGCTGTTTTTAAAAAGAAAGTAATTGATCTAAACATAATCTCTACACCTTTTTTAAACACTTGATTAAAAAAGAAAAAACTCCAACAATATAAAAGTGTGGACTGTAAACTCTTGTTTGTGTAAAATAAAGAGGAGAAAATACATATGTGTATATATTATGCAGAATATTTCTGAAAGGTTATGTAAGGTCATCCACATTCCTTGGCTTGTGGCCCTCTCTCTCCATCTTCAAACCCAGCAAAGGCAGGTTGAGTTCTTCTCATATCGCATTACTCTGACCTCTTCTTCTGCCTTCCTCTTCGACATTTAAGGACCCTTGTGATTATACTGAGCCTACCTGGATAATTCAGCATAATGTCCATATTTTAAAATCAGTCTATTATCAACCTTAATTCTGCCTGGTTTAAACCCTAATTTCCCTTTGCCATTTAATGTAATATATCCACAGGTTCCAGAGATTAGGACATGGACATAGAGATCTTTTGGGGCCATTACTGTGTTTACCACAGGTATGGGTACACAATTCAAGGAAAGGGGCTTTCTCATTTTTCTTTAAGGTAAAATATGCTTATTGAAATACCCTATACAGCTATTTTAGGAAAAGAGGAACACATCTATGCAGAGAGAAGGGGCATTTATATGTGAAAAGTGATCTTATATATGGATATATAAGATAGATGTCAAAAGTAATATAGTAAGTGGGAAACAATTAATAGGAAAACATGAAAAAGAAGAAAACATTCCAGTTAGCACCAAGCATTAATCAAATAATTTCTCCCAGTAGCAACCACTTTGCAGACCTTCATTCTTTGCTAATATTAATTCTTTAAAAGTATCCATACCACTGTCTTATAGCTCTGGCTAATTTAGTGATTGTAACATGATTTTTTGGCACTAAACATCTCTAGGCTTCACTGGAAGAGAAAAGCAGAACACTCCAGTATAGCAGAATTTGCAATGAATAACCAATCAATCTGCTTGCTCATCTACTAGAATTACATTCATTCTCAGTGTAGAAAAATGAACATGTGGTAAAGATTCAATTCTACATTGCCAGATGACACATCTCTAAACTCCTTAAATGAAAATCAGCTGATACTCTTGCACAACCATTACTCAGACTTTCTTGTTCATGTTCAGGGTCCTCACACCACAAGGCTGATACAGCCCTGAAGGGGCTGTTCCCCAGAGAAATCCTTAAACATTCTAGAAAGCACCATCTACTAATTGTAACTTTTACTCAATCCAGAGAAAATGAAAGCAAAGGGGTAGATGGTGAAGGACACAGGGAAGAGAGGCAAAAAGAAAGGTGAATAATAAGGTTTGATAGGACGTGTATGTGTGTAGTTCCATGGAATAAGTTCTGCAGAATGAAATTAGTAAAGAATATTCTTCAAGACAATAGATTAATTCAGAGTTATCTGTAGACCCTTTTGGCAATGGCATTATTGCATAGATTATTCTAAATGCAAATATGGAAGCCTAATATATCAGCAACTTGTCCTCCCAGTAATGGTTTTTCCCAAGAGGAACTGGACCAATCAGCCCTTCCTAGTGACAAACAAGTACAACTAGACCCAGTGGTAAAGAAATGAATTGGATCACTAGATAAATCTTTAAAAAGTTTTACCTATGACCATCCCCTAAAGAATTACTATGAAGCAACCTGCTCAGTTGAAATGTGCTGCCCAGAGAGGGTATTTACTATGCGAACAGTAAATATATACTGACCCACTAAACATGTACTGAGCACTTGGAAGGCAGCATATTAGGGGATTTACACTATACGTAGATATACAGGTATTTGTAAAAGGGTGTGCGTGTGTGTGTGTATAATTTAGTGAATATTTCTAGTACTTTTTTTTTGGACGTAGTTTCACTCTTTCGCCCACATTGGAGTGCAGAGGCTGCGATATCGGCTCACTGCAACCTCTGCCTTTCAGTTTCAAGCGATTCCCCTGCCTTAGCCTCCCGAGTAGCTGGGATTACAGGCGTCCACCACCACGCCTGGCTAACTTTTGTATTTTTAGTAGACGGGGGTTTCACCATGTTGGCCAGGCTGGTCTCAAACTCCTGACATCGTGATCTGCCTGCCTCCGCCTCCCAAAGTGCTGGGATTACAGGCATGAGCCACAGCACCCAGCCTCTAGCTCTGTCTTTAAAGCAGAGTGCCCTGCTCAAGAAATGGAAGACTTTATGATGATTAATAACATCCAAATTCTACCTGACTGAATTTCTTGCAATGAACTGTTTTCATGTGCAAGCATGATGGCTCTTCTTGGGCTCTTCTAGCTTCCATAACAGATTATTTCCCTTGGGACACCTGTCCAAGATTTGCAAGATACTTGGCCAGGCAAGACAGTCTGGTTTGTGGGATAACTTCTACAGAAGAGGTGGGATAACTGGCCCAGAATGAGTTCAAGTCAGACTTACCAAGATCACAGTCTAAGCAAGGGTGCTACACACCCTACTGTGAAGTACTGAGGTGCAGTGTAGGGAGGAGGGATTTGTTTTCAGCCACCTTAACATAAAAAACACAAATTTTTAAAAATAAAATGAAAACATATATTTTTCCTACATAATAGGCAGAAAGCAAATGATATTATTGCATTCTTCCATGTCCTTACAAATTCAGAGTTTGCATAATTTTTTTTTATTTTTTCGCTTTTGCAGACAGGGTCTCACTCTGACGCCCAGGCTGGAGTTCAGTGATGCCATCAGGGCTCACTATAGCCTTGACCTTTCAGGCTCAAGTGATCCTCCCACCTCAGCCTCCTGAGTGGCTGGGACCACAGGTACATGAGACCATGTTCAGCTATTTTTTTTTATTTTTAGGTAGAGACAGGGTTTCCCTATGTTGCCCAGGCTGGTCTTGAATTCCTGGCCTCAAGCAATCCTCCTGCCTTGGCCTTTCAAAGTGCTGGGATTACAAGCATAAGCCATCATACCCAGCCAATATTTTAAAATATATAGCAAAGAAGTACAAATTTCCAACATAACCTGGTAATAGGAACCAGGTATCTTAAAGTTTGGCAAGCCTTTTGGCCTCCTATTCTAGTTCCAGGAATGTATCCTAAGGACAAAAGCATGGCTATGTGCAAAAATTTAACCTTAAGAATGTTTGCCACATCTATTTATAGAAAAAAAGTGCAAAAAAGAAAACCTAAGTAACCACTCAAAGGATTAGCTAAAAAAATATGTTTCAAACTACAACCAAGTATTCTGTGGCTGTTAAATTCAGTATTACGATAAAGTATTTATTAAACATTATTAAATGAAAAAAGGCAGATTGCAAGTAATATATACAAAATAGTATCATTTTACACAAATCACTCAAAAACTGTAAGACATATTAACAGAAGATATCATTGAGCAGAAGGATTTGTATGTTATTAATCATAAAATCTTCCATGTCTTGAGCAGGGCACTCTGCTTTAAAGATAGAACTAGAAACACTTACTAATTTTATACACACACTCCCCCCTTTACATATATCTGTATGTTTACCTATAGTATAAATCCCCTAATACACTGCCTCCCAAGTGCTTGACACATGTTTACCCACATTTATACTTATATGACTATGCACTCAACACTTACTGTATGGGGAGCACTGTACTAAGCATATATTTACATATGCTATCTCATTTACCTTTACAGCAAGTTTATCAGCAGAATATTGTCCTCAATTGAAAGATTATAAAATTGCCCAAGATCACTAGCCCAGTCAAGGGCAGAACCAAAATCAATCCCAATCTGTCTGACTTCATAGCTCAGACCCTTCTTTTTCTTCTTCCTTCCTTTTTTATTGGTATTGTTTAAGACATCTACAATGAAAATGAACTCCGACATGTTTTAAAGAAACATTATTTTAGACACTGGAAAGATTAAAATGGTATTGTGTTCTAAAAAATAGCTCTTACCCTAGCCGTAAGAAATGAAAGCATCACTAGGTGTTAATCAATACTCAACACAGAAAAAGTAGTATTAACAAGGTAGACTAAAACTGCACTGCATAGGTTAAGGCAGGAACCAAGAGTGAACAAGCCTTTCCCAGCAGTAGGAACTGTCACAAACCCTACCATTTGCTGTGGTTATTTAGTGTACTGGGAGTTTTTGCCATTAGCTTGGGAATGATCCTTAGTAATGAAGATGACTCCAGGAAAATTACAGAAAATTATTCTTTAAAAAGTTATCACATTGGATCTATCTTTTTAGTGTCAAACATCTACCGTCAGATATTTTTCAGTTAAGGCTATAGCAATAGGAAGTCCAGGCCCTTCTCCTAAGCAGTCCCCTTTAAAGAACACAGGTTATATCAAGATATCACTCATCAACATCTCCACACACTGAGCACAATTATCTAGACCAATTATTTCACCACAGATTTAAATTATTTCCCAAAGAATTCATTTGCCATTGAGAAGAGAGCTTACAGGTTGGGAAGCATTTAGCTAAACCATAATGTCAGATACTAGATTTAATTCTATCCAGAAATAATTTCACAAAATTCAAGATGATGCTATTCGCCATATAATCAGAAGTCTCATTTGATCCCTCACACATTCAGAAGCATAGGCTAGCAGTAAAAGACCTTGGGGAACACGAGAACAATAGAAAAAAAAATCATTATGTGCAACACAATGTGCCGAACATATAATGGATCATTTTAATCATTTCATGAAAACTGAATAAAACATATTCCCACCAGCCCCAATAGGACAATGTGAAAAGATCACAGCGCTCCCGTATCTTGATTCTGAACGAAAACGTCTGTTTGTAACTCAGGTTACAAGGTGATGTTAGATGCTATGGCCAACATTTTTGGATCAGTCTTTTGCCATTAGCTTGTCTGTTTTGTACCTCATTCTAATTTATTGCATTTGACTGCCTTCTTTGTTGAAATGGCATTATAACATCCTTTCCTCATCACCCTGAAATTGTCTCTCCTTGGGAAGCTTTTGTGGTAGGACTGTGCATTAAGGGCATAACATAGAAATGTAATGCTGCATATTTTCATACAGAATACAAGGTCACAGGACCTTCCTCCCAAAGGCTAAATTCTCCTAATCACCAGTATAAAACACCAACGTTTAGGGGGAAGGTTGCCTCACAAAACGTGGCTCAGGCAATTGTTCCGGCTGCCCATGTAACTTCCATGGCAGCTCTTCAGGGCAGAGCTGCTTTCTCCGCTTGTATGGCCAGCATTCCTAGAGCCACAATGCTGGGTCCAACCTGTGACTTTTTACTTGTGTTAGAGAAGGAGGAAGGTTATTGTGAAGCGCACCTGCTGAATTCTGTAAGAGGCCTTTAGGCTGAAGTGCTGAAAGGAAAAAAAGTCTGAAACTGTTATCATACCTACTCATACCCCTAGGAAAGGATTTGAAACTGAGTTTAGGTTGAGAGATTCAGGCAACTGGGGCTTTCTACCAAATGCAGGGCATTTATTGTTATGCAAATATCTCATAATACCAAGTGGGCAGCCAAATCCAAAAGTATATGATATCACATCATACCACATGTATATGATATATCATACCATGCGAATATGATATATGGCTACCCCAGTGAAAGACAACTGCCACCTAAATGCCCTGGTCCCTGCTTCCTTTCTCCTTTTAACATGGTTCTCCCAAAAGGGACCTTAAATTATCATATCTCATTTGCACAGTGGCTGGATAGAAAACAAAGTACAGAGCCTAGCACTGCTGTTTACCCAGGCTTATTCCTACTGTCAATTCTCAAAGGCAAATAAACAAAATCAAAGCCCAGTCAGCTAAATGGGTAAAATATTCAGTCGTTTCCTGACCAGATTAACCAATTCCACTGATCATGATAAACGTCATGTTATCCCTTATTCCAGACATTATGTTTTTGAGGGCCACACACATTACAAATGATAAAATATTCTGCATCATTTGGGCTGACAGCCAATCACTTGTAGCTGTGACCTGATTGCCTGCAGAGGACTGGTCACCGTTAGGGAGGTGGCTCAACTGCATGAAAGACAAAATAGAAATGTTAGTGCTTCAGGAGCAAGGAGTTCTAATAAAACTCAAGAAAGTCAAATCTTAGTAATGTGGAGTAAGCTTGCCAAATAGTACCAAACAATTCTCAGGGAAATTTATTAAGCAGCAAATAACTATTTCATTTGTCAGCCTCAGACTCCACAAATGCACCCAGGTCAGAAAAAGAAAAACCAGTTACCTCAGGCTTATAATGCTAACATCCTAAGAAACCTCCAGAATCATTTGTGAAATAGTAATAAAGCTATAAACTTCTTGTATGATTCTCAAGAATTCCCAATCATCTGGTTGTTCATACTATCAGCAAAAAATTATCGATTCATATTAGATCCTGAACTAATGTATTCTTTAAGAACCATCTATTCTACAAAAAAAATTGTATTCACTCAGGAAAAAAAAGACTAACTCTAATTTTTTAAGCTACAAATTAGAGTACATTCAATGCCAAAGAAAAGGAGAAATTAACTCTATAAACCTAATTCAGTTTTATCTACCTAAAAATGTGAGGTGGAGAAAATTCTAAAAATATTCATGAAAACTAATGTCCTCCTGCTGGCAGCAGTGGTTACAATAGAGATATTTTCCTTATTAAAAATGAAAAAGCCTTAAAAAAAAACTTTAATCAAATTGCTGTGATGAGAACGGTTCCGACAGCCATGAAATTGACTCAGTTAAAAATTCTACTATATATGTATGTTTTACTTTAAGAGAAATTCGATGTACCAAATAGAATTTGAATTTGCAGATGAATTATTTGCTTTTGAAAGAAGTCTGCCACCCCTCAAAAAAATTAAAAATAGAAAATGTTTCTTCCATTCATTTGAAAGTCTACTGACAAAAGAAATCAATGCACAATTTCAGGAAACAAAGGCGAGCCATATTCTGCATCCCTGAATTATTGTTCCAGCCTGACACCACACACAGCTGGTGTTACTCAGACTCCACTTCCTCAACAAGAGAGGCTGGAAAAGGTCAATTTAATATTAAAAACAAACAGACTATAGTCAGGTGTGCAGCTGGTAATTCCAGAGCATATGAAGACTCAAGCAGTCAGGGACATAGGTATTTTATATCTTTAAAAAAAAAAAAAAAAAACTGCCCAGCTTGCCAGTCCTCTGCTTGGAATCAAATGTAAACATGGTCTTGGCCTCATGAAAGTCTGAAGGAAAATTATTCATGTTGCAACACCACAGTAAAAGTTTTTCATTCTAAGCATAAGTACTGGAGGGTAGCAATGCTGTTTCCTGATCTCCCTTACACAACTAAACAAAACATCTTGGATGCATGCTAGTATAAATCCTAAAAGAAACAAACCAGAAAGTAAACTCTTAGGTGTATTATTTCCCTTCTTATATAGTGATAACTCTGTCCATCCCAATAAAAAGTCAAAAAGGGTTTATCAAATTCCTCAGTGAAGAAAATGTCACTTAATCCATCTAAATGGAGATTAAACAATGCAAAGCATGCTATGACATCTACATCAAAATATCATAAAGCTTTTTTAAAAAAGAACTTATATGCATGACTTAAAAAAATTCTAACAAAGCTAGACATTTAAATTAGATAAACCAATGAGTGATTATTAGTAGTTAGAGTCTCCTTAAATATTAAGTTAAAATATGATGCCATTACAAAAGTATAAATTCCATTCACATTTCAGACATTTTCATGAATAAAGAAAAGGTTATTGACCTTATTGTGTTGAATAAGCAAGACACTCTGAGAGATGAGACTAAGTATTAGGTGAGGTGAGCATAAAACCCAGAACCACTGATGTTCTGTCTTTACATAACTTTTCACGCCTCATACATCATAGACTTTCATACAGCAAATGTTTAAATGGGCATATTGAATGCAATTGGAAGAATAAGGCAATAACATAAATGACTAATATAACAATACCTAATAACAGTAGGTAGCATTCATTGAGCCTTACTAGGTGATAAGTATTTTAAGGCATTTAAAACTCACAACAGGCCAGGCACAGTGGCTCACACCTGTAATCTCAGCACTTTAGGAGGCCGAGGCAGGAGGATTGCTTGAGCCCAGGAGTTCAAGACCAGCCTGGGCAACAGAGCAAGATCGCCTCTACAAAAAATAAAATATTAGCAGGGCATAGTGGTATGCACCTGTGGTCCTACCTACTTGAGAGGCTGAGGGAGGTAGGAGGATCGCCAAGAGCCCAGAGGTTGAGGCTGCAATGAGCTATGATTGTGTCACTGCTCTCAAGCCTGGGTGTAGAGTGAGGCCCTGTCTCTAAACAAAAAAAGCAAAAACGACAACAACAAAAACCACCTCCCAGCAGCCCCATGACACAGTACTATTTGTAAGCCTACTTTACAGGGTAAGAAACCGAAGCCAGAGAAGTTAATCTACTGAAGGTCATGCAGCCAACAGAATGAGGATTTCAGTCTATTTACTGACTCCAGAGCATGTAAACCAGAAGAGACGCTCCCTCCATTATAAAGTACAATAGAACATTAAAAAATGCAGGATGAGGCTGGGCACGGTGGCTCACGCCTGTAATCCCAGCACTTTGGGAGGCTGAGGCAGGTGGATCAACTGAGGTCAGAAGTTCGAGACCAGCCTGGCCAACATAGTAAAACTCAGTCCCTGCTAAAAATACAAAAATTAGCCAGGCGTGGTAGCGGGCACCTGTAATCCCAGCTATTTGGGAGGCTGAGGCAGGAGAATTACTTGAACCCAGGAGGCGGAGGTTGCAGTGAGCCCAGATCACACTACTGCACTCCAGACTAGGCAACAGAGCAAGGCTCTATCTCCAAAAAACAAAACAAAACAAAAAAACAAAGCATGTATACAAACAGTAACACAAATCAATATAAAGCAGACATGCATGAATTATAATTTCATTCATCTTATCCCCTTAGAATGGAAACTGCCAGACGACAGGAACCAAACTTAATAAGTTTTTCCATTTAAAACAGTTTTTTCTTTCTTTGCCATTTGTACATTCAATGTTGCCATTTTCTATTCTGGCCTATACTTTATTTTATATCATATATATATACACAGCATGTTGATGCCACTATGTAATGTGTTCCTGGTATGGAAAGCTTCAAAAATAATTAACATATCAGCTGCTTATCATGTGCCATTAAAGGCTTGCCATTTTACTTATTTCAATTAAGCATTACACCAATCCCATGAAGTTAATATTATCCCCATTTTACAGATGAACAAACTGAAGCTGAGAGCTAAGATGCCCAAAGCAACATAGTAAAATTAGACCCCCTTATCTTCCTGAACCAAAGCCCAGGTTCTTAAGCGCTGTGCTATATATTTACAATAAAAATAACTAACAGAGTAGGCCTGCCTGGAACTAACTTAGAAAAAGGGTGAGAAAGTCAGCATAGATTAATCTACAAGCCACTAAGTAAATTCACCCTTGCAGCTTTCAGGAGACTACACTAATTACCTAGAGAGTATTAGAGGATTACTGCTTTATACACTGCCTAAAACAAAGGTGGATGAATGCAATATTAATTGTTTTGGGGATGAAATATGTTTATAGATTCATATTTATTATGCATATACATAATACGCTGTTTCAGGTCAATTCAATCTCTATCAAGTTTAAGGACTTTGAAAATCACTGCAAGTAATGCCAAATAGAAAAAGTTCTTTAAAAATAAATTTAAATTCAATTTAATTTTTAAAGGTGACAAATGTCATCCTGAATCTATTTTTAGAGAAAGGTTGGTTTCAGATCTCTTGATCATAAGGATCCATAGATTTATTAGAGCCTCAAAAACGTCGATAGCCCAACAGGACCACAGAACCAGCTTAATAAAAACGGAGGACCCTGTTTTTGAATATAAAAACTCATCAATCCAGACCTTTCTAATTAAAGAAATGTGAACATTTGGCAAGAACTGGAGTAAAACATATGTAAATATAATAAAGTGATTTCCCAAGATATGACAAACAAGAGGAAGAACAAATGTTCTAAGGGCCATAAAAATAGCATTTACATAAAACATAATTTTTAAATGTTCTAAGTACAAAACCATTCTTTTTTTATTTTTAAAAATATTTTAACTAGGCCAGGCGCGGTGGCTCATTCGTGTAATCCCAGCACTTTGGGAGGCCAAGGAGGGCAGATCACTTGAGGTCAGGAATTCGAGACCAGCCTGGTCAATATGGCGAAACCTCATCTCTACTAAAAATACAAAAATTAGCCACACATGGTGGCATGTGCCTGTAATCCCAGCTACTCAGAAGGCTAAGGCAGGAGAATTGCTTGAACCTGGGAAGCAGAAGTTGCAGTGAGCCGAAATCACACCACTGCACTCCAGCCTGGGTGAAAAAGCGAGACTCCATTGCCAAAAATACATATATATATATATATATATGTATACACACACACATATATATATATATGTATACACACACACACACATATATATATGTATACACACACACATATATATATATGTATACACACACACATATATATATATATGTATACACACATATATATATACACACACACACATTTATTTTAGGTTCAGGGGTACATGTGCAGTTTTGTTATACAGGTAAACTCGTGACTCAGGGTTTACGAGTCACGTAATGTACAGATTATTTTGTCACCTCGGTACTAAGCATAGTACCCAACGGTTTTTTTTTTTTTTTGAACCTCTCCCTTCTCCCACCCTCCTCCTTCAAGTAGGCCCCAGTGTTTGTTATTACCCTCTTTCTGTCCATGTGTTCTCATTATTTAGCTCCCACTTAAAAGTGATAACATGAAGTATTTGGTTTTCTTTTCCTGTGTTAGTTTGCTAAGGATAATGGCCTCCAGTTCCATCCATGTTGCTGAAAAGGACATGATCTTATTCTTTTTTATGGCTGTATAGTATTTCATGGTGCATATGGACCACATTTTCTTTATCCAGTCTACCTCTGATGCACATTTAGGTTGATTCCATGTCTTTGATATCATGAATACTACTGTAGTGAACATACGCATACATGTGTCTTTATGGTAGAACAACTTGTATTCCTTTGAGTATATATCCAGTCGTGGGGTTGCTGGGTTGAATGCTAATCCTGTTTTTGGTACTACGAGGAGCTGCCACACTGCTTTCCACAATGGCTGAACTAATTTACATTTCCATTAGCAGTGTAAGCGTTCCCTTTTCTCTGCAACCTCACCAGCATCTGTTATTCTTTGACTTTTTAATAATGGCCATTCTGACTGGTATGAGATGGTATGTCATTTTGGCTTTAATTTGCATTTCTCTAATGAGTAGTGATGTTGGCCATTTTTTAATATGCTTGTTGGTTGCATGTATGTCTTCTTTCGAAAAGTGTCTGTTCATGTCCTTTGCCCACTTCTTAATGGGGTTGTTTTTTGCCTGTATGTATAAACAATTCTAATCTATCTGTTAAAACATACCATCAAAAGACCTTCATGACAACATTTGCTTAGTGAAATCTCACTTTCCAGGTTATTTAAGATTTTTACAAGTGCAAATAATTCCTCCAAATTAATGATGCTTTACTAATACCACCACTTTTACATTTACTACATGTTCCCTACAAACATATATTCAGTGGGTAATATAAGTTACTCCATTCCAAATAAGTGTTCTTCTATCAGTGAAAAATATCCTGACTATTCTTTTAATTTCATAACTAGTTTCACCATTGCAGAGAGAAATTAAAGACCTAAATTAAAGGACAAATATATCATGTTCATGAATTGCAAAACTTAATATTGTTAAAATGTTAAAACTCCCCAAGTTACTTTATAGATTAAATATACTCCAATCAAAATCTCAGGTATTTTTGTAGAAATTGACAAGCAAATTTAAAAATGCATGAAGATATGAAAGGATCAAGTCTAGCCAAAAGAATTTTGAAAAAGAACAGACTTGGAGGGCCTTCACTACCTGATCATAAAGCTATACAGTATCACAATTATGGTATTGGCCTAAGGATAAATATACAGATCCCTAGGATAAAATAGAATAGAAATAGAGGGTGAACTGACTTCTGATAAAGTTGCCAATTCAATGGAGAAATGACAGTCTTCTCAAGAAACGGTGCTGGAACAAGTGAATATTCATTTCACTAAAAAAAAATGAACATTTATCATTACCTCATACTACAAACAAAAATGTACTAAAGATGGATCATAGCACACAAAGAAGCAAAACACAAAACACCTGGAAGAAAATACAGGAGAAAAATATTCATGACAATAACATAGGCAAAATATTTTTACATAGGACAGAACATATTGATAAACTAGACTTCAAAATTAAAAACTTAACATTATTAAGAAAACAAAAAGGAAAGCTGCAGACTATAAGAATATTGTCAATACATACACCTGACAAAGGATTTGTATCAAAATATATGAAGAACCTTCAAAACTCGATAAGAAGACAACCTCATTTTTAAAGCGGGCAAAGGATTTGAACAGACACTTAACCAAAGAAGATATACAAACAGCCAAAAAGAACACGAAAAAATGTTCAATATGATAAGAATGAAAGACATGCAAACTAAAATCACAATATACCACTACACACCCATGAAATTAGCAAAAATTAAAAAGGCTGACAATACTAAATGTTGGCAAGAATGTGAAGCAAGTGAACTCCCATCCATTGCTAGTGGGAATGGAAAATGGTATAACCATTTTGGAAAATGGTTTGGCAGTTTCTCAACAATGACATGCCTAGGTATTTACCTAAGAGAAATGAAAACATATGTCCACATAAAGAAATATACATGAACGTTTATACATGCAGCATATATATTTATAGCTATATATTTAACATACAAAATATGTGTTAATTATCCATGTTATAATTATTTACAGTCAAGAGTAGGCTATTAGTAGTTACGTTTTTAGTGGTAAAAAGTCATGTGGATTTTCAACTGTGCAGGGATCAGAGCCTCTAACCCCTAAGTTGTTCCAGGGTCAACTGTATAGGCATTCCTGCCCATAACCACAGCTGAGCCCTAAGCCAACAGCTAACCTCAACTGATGGCATATGCCAGAGCTATCCTGGAGATCCACTTCAGGTGAGCCTTTAGACGACTACAGCACTGACAGAAATCTAACTGCATGAGACCCTTCATGAGAACCACCAATGGAGTCCAGTTAACCCACAAAACTGTGAAAGATAATAATACATAATTGTTTTAAACCAGTATGTTTTGAGGGAGTTTGTTGTGTAGCAATAGGTAACTGAAACATCATTATACCAACACAAGACTAGGAAAGTTTCAGATGAGAAATTCAGACTTCTGATACAAGTCCAGGCTTGGATCATCCATGTGTATCACCAGGCCAGACCCTACCAAAGCCTTCCCCTGAAAACTAGGTGTTCTAGAAGAAGCCAGAGGTAGAGGAAGTAGTGAAGAATACTCCACTGGAGTCACTGTGATTTCCTAATCTATATGCATTCCAGTCGGGCTTGCTACTGCCCAAAATATGCCAAAAAGCCTCAATCTTAACAGTCTGAAATGCTCACAAAAAAATGTAAAATAATTTTTCTAGTTCCTGAAATTATATCAGTATAGCAAGCAAACAATTCTCAATTTTCATGCTGTACATAAACTGATGATTATGAGTAACTCATTATTTTTACTTAACCTTTAAGAATGGTGAGCCAACTTAGATAAGACGTAGTCAACTTATCAGTATATGGCAAATTATCAGTATATGGTAGTTTACCCACTGACAAATTTGGGCTTAGTAATAAGCTATTATTCTGTTTGTGTCATTTGTTCCTGCTCTGAAGGATGACAAGGGCTGATTACTGGCATGTTTCTGACATGTACCCATTATGTGTGATAAACTCCTTAGCCTGGAAAATTTTGTTAAACTCAATATTAACACCCTACAAGCCCACGCACCATATTTTCAATGATATTACCTTAATTCACAGCAGATTCAAATTTTAAAGAACATGAGCACTTGATATATGCTAGGTACCCTGCTACACTCTGGGGATTTGTCGTCAACTGATAAATATTTCATTCAGAAGAGCCCAGTGGTGGGTCTAAATCATTAACACACTGACATTACTGAGAACCATAATGTGACACAGACTGGTGTGTTTATTTCATATCATTCATTCATTTTAGAGACAGGGTCTCATTTTGTTACCCAGGCTTGTCTTCAACTCCTGGGCTCAAGCAATCCTCCTGCCTCAGCCTCCCAAAGTGCTGAGATTACAGGCGTGGGCCACCATGTCCAGCCCAAAATCTAAAGAGATATTTCTGGAACACTTAAGATTCTTACCTTTATTTTTTAATTATTATTATTATTTTTTTGAGACGGAGTCTCACTCTGTTGCCGAGGCTGGAGAGCAGTGGCGTGATCTCAGGTCACCACAACCTCTGCCTCCTGGGTTCAAGCAATTCTCCTTCCTCAGCCTCCTGAGTAGCTGGGACTACAGGCGTGTGCCACCATGCCCAGCTAATTTTTGTATTTTCAGTAGAGGCAGGGTTTCACCACATTGGCCAGGCTGGCCTCAAACTCCTGACCTTGTCATCTACCTGCCTTAGCCTCCCAAAGTGCTGGGATTACAGGCGTGAGCCAGCATGCCCGCCCCTTTATTCTTAATTTGGTAAGTATTTGTATGTTTATTTAAATATTTATGTGTCTATTACTCATACTAACATGGAAAACACTTGCACTGATGAAGTCTTCTGAGTGGACAACATCCCAACCTTTAGTGGCTGAAGCTAATCCTGCAAGAGAGCGATGACCAATCAATGATGCTTGCCACTGGGCATCTGGCATTTGCCAACCCTGACCCATTTCATTTCATCAGTTTCATACAGTCTCCTCCCCTCAAACCTCCTATTGGATCCCTTAAAATATTCCCATGATGGAACTTCTAGTCTTCACCCAGCCTTAAGTGACATCTCTCTTCAGTCAGTATTTTCCACTGCTGAACTCTCTCTCCACAAATGTCCCTTGATAAGCCCTACCGTGGCAGATATCCAGGACCCCAAAGGCCAATTCCCCTAAAACAGAGAGTTCATTGGATAAGTCACACCGTAAGCTTAGACAGTAGATGGTTAAACGCTGGTAGCACATGGTAGAGCCATGGTATGAATCCAGGCAAGTGAAAGTCAGAGTCTCTGCAATTAGTTGCTTCATCTGGCATGTGGTTGCTGCCATTTCTAAACATGCATTAAATTGCATATTTGTTTTTTTGTTCGTAAGTATCTGAATTAATTACTAATACAAATAAAATACATTGAAAATCTTACTATTTACTATTCTAGCATGGTAAATGGGACCTTTTAAATAATATAGCATTTGTGCATTTTCTTGTTAAAAACATTAATAAGTGTGTTAACTCGTGCTTTATACTGACTAGGAAAAAATGGAAGGATATCAATACTCTTCAAAAAAAGGAACAAAAAAATGACTATACAATTAACAGTCTATAAATGACTATTCAATTTATAGTGTCCATATAGTCTCACATTGAAAATTTAACATGTATATGAACATAAATTAATGCAGTGACTATTATTAATGCTTAAAAAAATACACATGATCAGTGACTTTTCCAGCTCAGAATCCATAACAACAATGAATCCTATTCACATCCTGTGTAACTCCATGGGGATGCCATGGGGAAAGTTTCCATATATGGTAATTTTCCCCATAGACTCCCCACAGTTTATACAGGATATGAATCTGGTCCATTGTGACAATGAAAACAACAAATCACTGAAGACTCACATGTAATTTTTTTCTGAACAAACTACAGGCTAACAAATAGACCAATACTGAAGTGAAAATAAGAAATCTGAGGATTTAAAAATAATCATTGCATATTTTTATTCCATTTCTGCACTGGTAAAGTATATAAATATCCAGAAGAAAAAAATTTCCTTATTTACTTTAAAATATTATCTTGATACTAAAAATACAATGTCAACTACTAACAGCCAAGGAACTCAAAAGGAAATTTCACATCAGAATGTGTATTCTCAGAAAAAAAGAAAAAAATGATACAGTAAGATGAATCAAATACATTATATGAGCTTTAGTTTTTCAAGCTCCTGTATGACTATGTTCCAATATAATGCCTAAAATCTACAATTATTTTTCCATGTTTGTGACTTCAGCAGTCTGTGGTTTTCTACTTATCTAAGTCATGCAATATTTTTCTATTACATTCAATGCTCTAAGTGCAGACTTAGAGGTGGGTTTTTGTGCATATACTTAAGTATTTCTATTTTTGTTTTAAGATGAAAGCATCTAAAATCCGATGTAGCTAAATCTAATAACCAGATTAATGTTGTGGGAAAGGAAAATGGTTCATGTTCCTAAATTACCTAGTTTCGTATGATAAATAATAAAAAGGAAAACCAAACAGACTACTAAAATGCCAAACATACTAACAGCAAAAACAGCAGTCTCTGACATAATGATTTAATAATAATTAGATGTTTATTTTGAAAAATGGTCCAGATGTGAACAGCCATTTTTGAATGACCATAGTTACTATTCAAATCTCAGCCAATTCACAGAAATTACACACCAAAACAATAGGCCCAAGTTTAATCTCACATGTGACCAGTTACCAAGAATGGCCTGAGATGTACATAAAAGAGTACAACTCACTTGTTTCTTTATCAAAGAGATGTCTGTTGAACTACAGTATCTTGGTGATTTAATATTGCTAGAGTATTATTCATTTGACTACCTCTCACACAATGGCTCAAAATTTGAGAAAATTATCTAGTTCTTGGTAACATGGTACCACACTCCCTATTAAAACTGAGAAGCTGTCATTTTCAACTTAATGCACTCATCAGTAATGAAAACGAAAAGCAACAACTGAACTTTTGGTGCCCATCAAAGACAAATCACATGGGGTATCAAACTGTATCCCAAATCCTGTCCAACATCTGGCTGCCTACCCCAGGTGATGTAGATATCCAAGGAATGGCAGGGAATATGTGTGGACCAGCCACACCAGAGCTAAAAAGGACTCCTGACCCCCCTGACACACCCATCCACTAGTTTCTCATCTCCACTAAGCTCAGGTGGGGGGATCCTATTAAAGCTTTGTTGTTTCTTTGGTGATTTATTTTCTCCATCCACAGATGGTCTTTTTAATTATTGTAACTATACAAAAAATTTTGGAAGAGGATAAAATAATGCTATTTGCTCCAGGGGCACTCTGTTTCTCAGGAGGTAAGGTGTTGCTCTCTTCACTGGACTAATAAGGTAGGTGCTTTGGAAGACACATTAATGTGTTAGACTAGGGCACAATTCCCACCACAGTACATCTTAAGTGGTACCCTTGAGAACTGAAAAAGCAAAACATGGGAGGGGAGACAAGAGGAGGACTGAGCCCAATAAATGCTAATTAAATAATTCATCATACTTAAAGTACCCACTCTTTGAAGAATAATAACTGGCTTTATCAAGGAGGATGTAACCAAATGTCAGCAGTGCAAAATCAGTTTTCCTCAAAACCATTTACTCCACAAAAAGAAAGGATGAAACTTTTTCTCCCTCTCTCCCTAAAAATATTTTCTCCTCTTATAAAATTTTAAGAGAAAATAATAAATTTATTTTAAAATATATCATTAAATCGGCCAGGTGCAGTGGCTCACGCCTGTAATCCCAGCATTCTGGGAGGCTGAGATGGGCGGATCACTTGCGGTCAAGGGTTCGGGACCAGCCTGGCCAACATGGTGAAACCGCATCTCTACTAAACAAAAATACAAAAATTAGCCGGGCATGGTGGCACATGCCTGTAGTCCCAGCTACTCAGGAGGCTGAGGCAGGAAAATCGCTTGAACCCAGGAGGTGGAGGTTGCAGTGAGCCAAGAATGTGCCACTGCACTCCAGCCTGGGCAACAAAGCAACAGAGTGAGACTTCGTCACACACACACACTATATATATATAAAAGTGTATATATAAATATATATATAAATATATATATATATATAAAATTAAATCAAGAACCCTAAATATACATTTTAATTATCACCCTCCTCAACAAAACTTGATAGTACTTTCTTCTTACACCTAAATTATTCTGACCACAGAAACTAAGATTGTATTTCTTCAAAGCAGTTAAAGAGGAGACATACTATTCCCATTGTTAGACATGGGAAATTTTAGTAAAGGAAAAGCTCAGCGAAATACATCAAGATGGTAATAAACGGAGTTACAGAAGCTATACTTCCTGCTTTGTGATGATCAGTCTACACATACTATAGAACATCCATTTCAAAGTGAGCCCAGAATAGATTGACTGTGACCAATCTACACAACCGTGGGAGATTCAGATTCACTAAGTCAAAGAGATGAGACTAGTATCTTTGGAGATATTGAACTAAAGCAGTATCAGGCATAAAACATTTATTAATTCTATTGTCATAGTTGTGTAAGTCTTTAACTTTGAAGAACTAGGGTTTACTCTTCAACATAAATTTTTTGGTATTTTTAAAGGCTTTTTTGTGTGTCTGTTTTTTTGGTTAGGGAGGGTGCAAGTATTTAAAACAATATTATTTCAGTAAGACAGAATGCGTTATAATGTGACATCCAGGCTACTGCAAATTCCTGCACTCAAAGATCTGAAACATAAAATCAACTTAATCAATACAATATTTGAAAATGAAGACATTTCCTTCTCTTATGGCAAAGAGCAAGGGGGAGATAAAGAAAGTTTAAAAGAGGCACTTACAACATGAATCTATGGCATCAGAAGTCAGAATAGTGGTTACCTTTTCATGAAGAGGGGAAATAACATTGACTGGGAAAGACCACAAGAGAACTTCCAGGGGAAATGGAAATGTTCTGTATTTTGATCTGAGTAGCATTCTATGGGTATAAACATGGGCAAAAATTCACTGAGCTGCACACTTAGACTTAAGCATTTTACTGCATGTAAATCATACCTCAATTTAAAAAGTAAAAGCATCCTATATAAGCAAGGCACTGCAACCATAATCAAGGATAAGAATCATGAAAATCAGAATAAGTTAGAAAAAAATTAACTCTTTCCAGGATCTACCACAGCACTGTATACAGAATAGATAGTTAAACAAGTATTTCTTATGATAACTTAGTAAGAATACCCTAGATGGTTTGGGAGAACCCTTTTGAACTAACTGGAATTTCAAATGTGACTATTTTCCTGAATATGCTAAATATAGTTTCAAACCTAAAAAATAGCCTCCAAAAGGTTGAAATCAAAGGCCTAGAAAGCTATGTCTCAGAACACAAAGAAAATACACTTGTCCTAACACTGAATGCAGACTTAGGGTATCTTCTCCTTTTTATTATTATACTTTAAGTTCTACATGTGCAGAACGTGCAGGTTTGTTACATAGGTATACACGTGCCAAAGAAGGCAATGCATTTTCAACACAATATCCACTGACAGTATGAATCTACCTATGGTCCTCAAATTATAAGCAAGAAACAGAGCTTAACACTCACAAAAGACAAAAAATGCTAAAAACCTGCATGATAGTATTCTGTCTTCTGAACGATATTTTATTCTCTTCAGTAATCTGGTAGCTATGGAGATCACAAGCAACCAGCAGCTTTCACACATACCATATGGCACATAGGTGATATTATCAAAAGATGAGGTTTGGTGATGGGGAAAGGCTATGTGTCTGCTTGGTAACAGTGAGCAGACAATGTTAGAGTCCCTAGTCCAAGAACCAAAGACTTCTGCACTGAGTTTTAACTTCCATTTTTGGCTAAACCAAGTAACAGGTCTAATTTTCCTTTAGTATATAAATATTTCTGCCCATACCTAGGCTCCCACATAAACAAAATTCCATGACTGAAATGAAACCGGACGGTCTTTGACACTTTGTGATCTATTTCTATTTTTTAGATAACCAATTGTAAATGTACCATTAAGCGAATTAAAAAAATTATGCCTACATTATTAGGGAATCATACTATCACAGGCTGAATGGGATATTACGTGTCACTATTATTCTAACATGACTTTGATTAGGCAATGTGGTAGTCTGAGATGAGAAGCTTCTACAGTGAAACAAAAGTAACCCTTTTAAAAAGCCAATGAAGAAACAAAAGAACTGAGGACTATTAGCTCTCTTGAAACACTACTATTCTGCAATAATCAGCTATGCACAAATAGTCACACTGATCACCTGTGATAAGAAAACAAAGGTCAAACTACAAGTTCGTAAGAAATCGGTTTCCTAAATTCCTGCCCTAAACCCCTTCTCCCTGGCAAAGATAGTGCCTTGCCAATATTTAATGCTCTAGCCAGCAGGTTGAAAGTCTCTTTAGAAATTCTTATCTCTTTTAGAAATTCTTAACTGTCATCTTTGCTAATAGACGATGACAAAATATTCTGCAGAGCCTGTACAACTGAATTGATGTTATATTTCTATGCCCAACATTAAATATTCCTCACATAGGTTGGTTATAATTTTTAAAATATCAATTGTAGCCATCTACAACTGCTGTCCTGCCTAGCCCACTGTGCAGGGCCTTCTCTGCACAAAAGCAATTTCATTGTATAAGTTTTTAAAAAGATATGATCCTGCTGGGCTGTGATGCTAGCCAGCATATCAAAATTGAAGCCACTGTGGGAAAAAAAAAAAAAAAATCCATCCTTAAAAATAAAGCTATTTCTTATTCATTTTGAATCTACATATAACGTCTATATGTTTTTGTAAAAATATGGAAGAAGAGTATATAATGATACTATTTATCTCTTTAGATGAAAAATGTAAGCCTTTCTTTCCTTTCTAATAAACACTATCATCTCAGATCCTCCCAGTATCTATTTTAAGGTTTAAGCACCATTATGGAGCCTGCAACAATAGATCAGTGACAGGCCTGATCCCATCAATTAACACATTCTAAGGTGGCTGTATGGATTCTGGTCTTCCTACCTCCCTCTTAAGAGGCCTGGTTTTGACACATTGACATCTCTGGCCTTAAGGATGAATAACCCAGTTAAGGGGAGTTCCTTCCCTGAGACCAATTCCTTTATAATTAGAGCCAAAATACAAAGGTTGTTAATGACCTAAGGCGAAGTGATATGAACTCTAAGCCAATGAAACCATGACAGCAAGCAGATTTCTAAATAGCAGAGAAGTGGGATCCATTTACTTACATGAAGATTCAGTGCCAAACATGGCTGGCTCCAGAGGCTGCTTTTTAAAAATTAGAAGAAGAAAGAAAAGGGGGGAAAAAAGAAAGAAAAGCGAGGAGAGTGTACATGTGAGAGTGAAGAGATGAGCCGGCTACACAGCAGGGGTCATGAAGCCAGACAATGCAGTCCAAGCTGTGTCCAGCTGCCAGATTCTCCTCTTACGAGCTTCAGTTTTCTCCCGTGTGATTGAAATGCAAGGTCTCTTAACAGCACCAAAAACCGAAGAGCTGCTTTTGAAAATCCACTAGGCAAATGAAGGCCGACGTGGCTCTTCTGGGATGCAGTGAGGCTGGACTAGGTAGCAGCAGAGGCAAGGACTGGGAGCAGCAGCAACAGCGGATACTGCAATCCCCAGCCCTGCTGTAGCAGTAAGACAATAGCAGGGCTTATGCATACGCTAGATGACGTCAGGGACACTGCACAGACTGACTGCGCCGCTTGAGCCAGAGGCTCCAGGGGCTCCAGGAGAGCAGCGTGATTGAAAGGGGAATTCCTTTGTCACAAAATGCACAAGACCGAGAGCCACGTATATATTCCCCTCCTGCGCAGCTCTTCATCCCAAGATACCAGGCAGTAAAAGAGGACTCAAAGAAATTTAAATATTGGCTTTAGCGCAATTAACCACAAAGACATCATGCATATCAGGCTTCTTGGTTTTACACAGCATATAGAAAGAACTTTTCAAGGGAATTAAGAATATCAGAAGTGAGAAAAATTATCTGCCTTTAGAAGTAATTACAGAAGAGTTCATTGTTATTTTCTCGAAGCTTATGGTAGATTGACAGATCAAGGATTGTATACTCAATCACAAGTATGTGAAAATATGTATACTATTACACATATATTCTAGCCACATAAATACAAATGTAACAGTAAAATAGTAATCTTAAGTACTTAGAACACTGCTTGGCACACAGTGAGTACTCAAATGTAGGCAATTCCATTACTAGCTATTTTGCAACTATTATTCAAATGTGAAAAACGCTGCTCTAGGAATATATTTACATACATGTATTTTTCCTATTTCTTCATCGTGACTTACATGAATTTCTGTCATTTTCCAGAGCAACTCAGTCATTTTAAGGCTGTGTGCACACACCTGTGTGTACCTCTGTATGAGTAAGCATTTGTGACCAACACATTTCTTTTTGATCTACCCACACAAAGAAATAATTGAAAATATTTTTTCTCTTGACTCACTGGAACAAAAAAATGTCTTCCTTCTTTACCATATTCTTATAAATCTGTTTTTAAAGAAAAAGTACTAGAACCATATGAACTTTCATTAGCTATCCAATACAAGCCAAAAAAAAAGTTCTCTTATGTTTTTAAAATACTGAAATGCACAAAAAATAAATATATATACATATATACATAACCCCATAATCCCACACTTTTAAAATCATATATAGTAGAAAGTTCAATAGTTCAAGTCTCCTCTCCACCCATTCATCCAAGGTATATACCTTTTCCAATTAATTTCTTGTGTTCACAAAGACATGTCTTCATCTCAATACAGTTTTTAAATATATTCTGCTATGAAAGTGGAACCACATATTACTTTAATATCTAAAAATATCATTAGTACTTTTTCTGGTCAGTATATGTAGGATCTACCTCATCCTTTTAATGACTGCATAAGATTCCATTGCATGAATGTACCACAGTTTATTCAAGGTGACTTGATCTTTAGCTTACTAAAAATGCTGAGCCATTAAGAACAACATTTGATGATGCTACATTAGATAAAGAACAAATCGTCTGTTGCAGGAAAGAATAACAATTAGCTAATACTGAGTGTTTACTATGTGCCAGGCACTATCCTGGGTCCTTTACATGTATAATCTTCATAATAACCCTACAAGGTAGATACCACTTTTATCCACATTTGACAGATGGTTGATTACTTTGTCGAGGTCACACAGGTAGTGAATGATATACTGGGCTTCAAACTCAGGAGTCTGGATCCAATGCTCTTAACTGCACTACGATAATGCCTCTTGAACAATGAATACATAATTGGCAAAATTATATTTAAGGATTTAACTGAAATGAAGGGAAAACAGAAACCAACTCAAAATGTGAAGGAAAAAAAATCCTTAAAAGTGAAAGGTCATCAGAGAAGAAAAAAAAAAATCACAGAAAATTGCAGGAATTAATAAAAATGTATACCTTCAAAAATAGTCATGTCAACAACCAAGAGGGAATATCAATAATGGTGTTGAAATGTAACTGTAGGAAGTGGGAAAGGGTAATACAGTTCAAAAGGGTGGAACCTTAAATACAGATGTCTTACATAAGGTCAATTTTAAATTGCATATGAGATGTTGTCACATAAATAGTCACTCAAATAGTAGATGGATGTGGCCATCAGAAAGGCAAGAGGGAAAAGAGAATGAGAAAATGGCCCCTGGGTTAGAGATATTTTCAAACAGAGGCCATAGTCTACATTTAATAACTGCTTTGCCGACTCATTTATGTTGCTCCCTTTGTTGGTTCATACAAGGGAGGGTGTATAAATATGTGTATGAAAATGCATTTTTCTGAGGGCCTATATTTACTTCTTGGCACAGGCTTCTAAGAGTTAAAGACTGTAATTGTTTTAAGTCTACTTTTTAGACAACTATAACAGGATCAGTATGCTAAAAACATTAGGCATCTCACTTGCCAGGAAAACCGGACACAAATCACACCCTCTGACTCCTATGAAGATTTCTGTTACGTGGAGGCCCGAGGCATTTCTAAACACTTTAGAAGGTTTGGATCCACATTGCTGAAGATCCATCTTTAACCAAAATGATTCCAAAAGTTTAGTTCATTCCAGTTCTCTTCTCTAGTCACCTCAGAGAAGGAACACAAAGTTAAATGTGTTGCCTAAAGAAAACATAATGAAGAAAAAGGAAGGATGAATAAAACTGATCTGATGTCCCTCACTATCCTTCCCTCTCCAAAAAGAAACTCATATAATACAATCCAAACCCAAAGTGATCTTTGGCTTATCCGTTCTGTCTGAATATCCCTGCCTGCAACCTTGTTCTTCCTTCACAGTAAAGACAGTGCTGTTAATTTCTAGATAAAGTTAGCAATGAAAGGAAGGATAACATTCAAAATAGTTTAGTGGTCAAAATAATAATCATTAAATGAGAATGCTATTGACAAAGAACAATTATAGCGAAAATCTTAAAGTCAGTCAATAGTCACTTTTAAAGGAAAGCCTATCATGCATTCACTCAACAACTGTTTTCTGGGAGCTTACTGTTCTACACTCTAGGCATCAGCCATGAACAAAGTCCCTCCCCTATGAAGCTTATATCTTAGTGAGTGAGACAGAGAAACACGTGACATGTCAAGTGATAGCATGTGTGATGAACAAAGATAAAGAGGAATTACAGGATAAGGAGTAATTGAATGAGAAGGTTATTTTAGGTGGCCTGTTAGGAGAGGCCATTCTAGAAAGGTGACATTTCAACAAGACCTGAAAAAACCACATGGTTAGCATGAAAACCACATGGAAGGAAGAGTGTTTCATGCAAAGGCCTTGAATAGAAGTGTTTTTGGGCCCTTTAAAATTTTTTAATAATAAATCTATTCTTGAATCATCAAATATCAGTTTTGAAAGATATCCCCTTCAGTGTTATGATGATGCCGTTAGTACAAAAGTGATTGTGCTGAAAGCAAAATAAATTCTCTTTTCTAATACAAAAAAAAAAAATCACTCTGCCATGAACTGAAAACATGAGTTGTTTTCTTCAAAGTTTAATAGACTAAATATAGCTATCTTTGCAATAAATGTGTAAATGTTTATAAAAATCACTATGAAAGACAACATTCAAAAGAGCTTCCCACCACATCAGACAGGTAATTTAATTAATGTATTTATTAATGTGGTGAGAACTTAAACCATAATTTTTTCTCTACAGTACACACAACTAAATTTGAAAGTGTCATATCTGTGAATTTCTTTAAAACCACCTTTGTTTGTTCACACTAAAGTTCTTAGTTTCTTAGTATTCTCTTGATGTCTATGTAGAATGTTAAAGCTATATGTCTTAAACTATCAATTATACATATACAGAGTATTACTTAAGAACAACAAAGAAATGTTTTAATGGCAATATACAAACTATAGAAAACGAAAGAATTCATCAGTGATGGTGTTCTTTGTGGGAAGAGGAACAAATTTATAACTAAAAGCATACTCATAGTAAAGCTCTGTGGTAGGATTTTACAAATTTGATTTCTTTGCATATGGCTAAAATGTGTTCCTTCCTGCTTCAATGTAGTACCACACATAAAGTGAACCTTCTAAAAAGGTAGGTGCATTTTACTTCAGAGCCCTGGAACACAAATTCTAGAATGCTAATCTAACAAGGAAAAGAAAATCAAAATGCACCCACAAGACACAGATACAGGTATACTTGCTTTAGAGAAGCCCTAAAACAGAATACTAAAGATTTATAAAACAAATCTTTTGGTGCAATTAATTGCTTTAAAATGTTTTATCTTCAAAAAGTATCTACCACAGAAGTCCTTTAAATAGCAAGCTCCTAAAAGCTATATTTTAAGTGATCAATTTCACAAAACTTTTATTTGCACACTGTAATTAACTGTCTTGCCAAAGATCCACCTACAGGTATAATTTATAGATACTGTGTATGTACAGTTCAATCTGGATGCAAACAGGAATTTGTATTACACTGGGTATGAAAAGTGGCCTCTCTCTGCCCTAGAAAAAAAATCTTCCAATTCTTCGTTCTTTAGTTTAAAAGCAATCTGTCAGCAAACAATGTCACCATTACCCAAAAGTTAAAATTTAGGGTAATATAATTCTTAATTTGTTACACAAATTTTGGGCAAAGACTCATGTCCTTACCTGATCACTGCTTCACCTCCCACCCACACTTTTACCGTACCAGATGTAAGGGAACCGCCCACTTACTCATCAAGCAACCACTACCCATGGTTAATCTAACCTTATTTCTAAATATGTACCAATTTACCATTCAGTGAAACTAGAAAGTGAGAAACAAGGCTATGCAATTTAAAAAAGGAAAAGGTTAGAAAGGTCAGAAAAGGTCAGAAAAATCTGGGCACATTTATACTCAGAAAATTTAGGAGAAAAACTGAAATCCTCCAGTTCACTTCATTACATTAACATCATCTAATAGAGCCATACACAAGCACAAAACCACCACCACAATAACAGAAACTCTGTACACTGTGTACATATTTTATTCCCTGTGTGAAATAATCTGAACTCAGATGTTTGTACTTTAAATCCTCTGGTCTAAGAAATGTGGGTTAATTATGGGTTGGAGTTTATTTTAAGTCCATTTAAGTACGATCCAACTGAAATGGAAGAAACAACAAAGGTATGTCTCAGAAATCCCCTTAAGCTCTTATCCTAAATTAATCACAATTTGGATAAAACAAATTCATACAATACTCAGGAATAAACTGATGCACAATATTTTTTAAAGTACTCACACAATCAATGTAATTTTTAAAATATAAATTCAAAATATTAAAGAAATTCTACATAACTGAAAAAATTTAACATTTAATTTTACCTGTATAATCCATAATGAAGCAGTAAGCAGGAAATTGAGTATTTTCCAAGTACAACTCTATCAGCCAGAAAATGAAACAGCTCCCTGGACTGACGAACCGTTGTGGGGAAGCCTCCTGCCATGTGACATTAAGCACACCCACACTTCTGCTTATCTCTCTCAAGCGGCAACGGCTGGGCTCTGCTCTCCTTTGCCTGGTCTTTTAAAGTCTTCCTTAGAAATGTGCACACCAACATGGCACAAGTATACTTATGTAACAAACCTGCACGTTATGCACATGTACCCTAGAACTTAAAGTATGATAATAATAAAATAAAATTTTAAAAAAAGTCTCTCAGAAAATAACTGTTATTTACTCCCATTTCACTCCTGTATTAATTATTAGGTTAAAACTAAATTTTGGTTTTAGGTTAAAACTGTATTTGAGAAAAAATAAATTATTGTATTCCTGTAAGTGAAAAGGACACAAGATATTCATATTTCTTCCTAGTACTCAATGAAGTCTAGTACTCAATATGAAGCCACATAACCTGAAAGGAATCAGTGTCCCAATGTTTGTCACAATTTTGTCATTACATCCATTCATTTGATAGTACATATGCACATTTTATCCATTTGTCCATTTGAAATACATTTGACTAATTGGAAAACAAACCTAATAAAGGTGATGCAAGAACAATCCTTTATAGCATATCTAAGACTTCCAACTCATTTATCCAAGTCCTAAAATAGACATCAGCTGGAAAGGACATATGGTCATTATTGAGACACTCTCTATCTGATGTAATCTTTAATGTCACATTGCCACATACCCTGAGCCATCTTTTCCTCCATTGCCAATTGTTTCAATCTTGAGTATATCCTAGCTAACACTTTAAATAAAATTTAACAATGGCTACTTCATCTTGATACAATTCTTTACCTTGCCAAAAGACAAAACATAAATTTTTACATTTTTTAATCTTTTTTTTAAGCAACCTGAATGGTTGGACAATTTCCAATTTAGAGTTATATCAAATACCAACCCCCACCCTCCACTACCACCAAATTACAACCACTTTGAAGAAGATGGGGTACTAATTGTTTAGAATGGTTTTGCTGGAGTTGTGGGGTGTTTGATTTTGCTTTTGTTACTTTCCTTTCCACTGAACAGGTTTCTCCATAAAAAATTATAAAGTTGACAATGCTATAAAATGTGATTTTGAATTTTCAATATAATATCAAAAGTCTGTAACACAAATTCTACAAATTCTAGGATTACTATTATCAATTAACAGTCTCTCCAATAATTTTATTTATTTACTTATTTTTATTTATTTTTGAGATGGAGTCTCAACTCTGTCGCCCAGGCTGGAGTGCAGTGGCGCAATCTTGGCTCACTGCAACCTCCACCTCCCAGGTTCAAGCAATTCTCCTGCCTCAGCCTCGTGAATAGAGTAGCTGGGACTACAGGTGTGCACCACCACACCCAGCTAATTTTTGTATTTTTAGTAGAGACGGGGTTTCGCCGCATTGGCTAGGCTGATCTGGAACTCCTAACCTACCATCCGCGCCTCAGTCTCTCAAAGTGTTGGGATTACAGGCGTGAGCCACCTCGCCCAGCCATCTCCAGTAATTTTATAAAATAAATAAGAAAGTACCATTTCACTCAGTCGTCTAATCAGTGCTTCCTTACCATAAGCAGAGCCTATTATGCCACCAATCTGCTACAGTCAGAAGCTGTTAATTCTCATCAACCTCACCTGTCCCTGTTGCTAAATGAGCCTATCTCATTTCTTGGGCCTTAATTCTCTTTATCTTAACCTAGGGTACAGACTGGGAAGCTTTCCACAAGTTGTAACAATTTGATAGAATTTCTTCCTGGTAATTAAGATGTACAAATGGTTAGAACATTAATGCCATGATTGTTTTAAAATAGTAAACTCAAAATACCTGATAATAACTACCTACATTTACACAAAACTTACAAGTGTGTGGAAACACTGATTGCCATTACCGAGTATCACATGAAATAACACTTTATTTTTTTTCACAATTTAGTAGTTAGCATGCATTTTTAAAGTACTTATCTAATTATTTGAGAACCACTATTTTAAGACATTTTATTTTTATGCTGTATATTTTATAATTCTTAAGAGACAGATATTTCAAGGAAATGAATTTTATTAACAGAATGAGAACATAATGAAATATCTAAATTAGAAAGTATAAGACCGATGGACAGATGAGTAGATAAATATAAAACCTACAACCTACTTATAGTTAAGTGATTTGCCATACCTCAGAAATCCAGCAGAGGGGTTAAGAGCCAGGCTTAACAGACAGAAAAGCCAAGTTTAGTCAGAGAAGATTTAACTCACACCTTAGCAGATTATTAGATAGATTATCTTAAGCCGGTTTTTAAACCTCTCTGAGCCTTGGTTTACTCATAAATTGACAAAAGGCCTAGATCAATGCTTGGAATGTATTAACAGCTAATATGTAAATAGCACTTTGTGTATACCAGGCATTGTTCTAATTCATGTATTAACCTATTTAACCCTTAAAATGACCCTGGGAGGTATTATCCCCATTTTATAGATGAAGAACTGAGGCATGGAGGATAAATAACTTTTCGACGATCAGAGCCAGGATTCAACTGGAGTAGCCTCTAGCTCAGAATCCTTGTGCTTTAACCAGTATACAATACTGCCTGTGTACAGTAGGTGATCATATATATGGAAGCCAAAAAAAAAAAAAAAAATCACTTCAAAATACTAGGTTGATTCTTTCCAATAAAACCAAATCTACAGTGGGCCAAACATTTCAGTTTCGAATTCATAAAAATTCTTTTTATATTCTATGTTCAATTCCAACATATGAAAAAATTAAACAGAGAATCAGAATGAAAGGGATGATGTTTAGTCATTGTGATAGCTTAAAATGAGAGTGGCATTTGCCAGTAAAGCAGAAATAAGAACTCAAGTGCAGAAAGCTGCAACCATAAAAGGACCTGTCCTACCAAGGCACACTCAGTAACCACTAAATCCCACTCTACTTTTCGGTTCTCCAAATGTCACAGTAGATATTATTTGCCTGGATTATAAACACTGACTGTAACTTCAAAGCTCAACAGGAGAGCCTTCAGCTAGATCCCTCCACCTACCTCTTGAAGAATTTTCTCGATCTCCATCTCACTCTCAGCAAGTGAGACTTGCTGATACGCCTAGATGCCCCCTTCCCAAACAATCAGATCATAGTCCTCTCCAAAACGTGTAACATTCACCTAAGTAAGAAGTTCTTCTTGGGTCACCTGTTCTAGGGACCACTATCCTAACCACAACTTCCTGAGACAGCAGTGGGTTGTATTTACTGCACTCTGCACCTCTGAATCCCATCCCAGAGTCCTACTACAATCTAACCCTTCATGATCCAGGTTGGAGAAAGAATCATTACTGAATCAAGAGACTTGGAATCTAGCCAACACTGCCACTCATTACCTCTCTGATCTAAGATAAATTCTAGAACCCCTGTATGTATCTGTTCCTTCACTGGTAAAATAAGGAAGTTGAACTGGAAAATCCCTAAGATCTAGTCCAACTTTAATAATCTTGGACTCTAAACCAATCACAGCCAGATGAGAAAACTCAAGTAACTCCTGCTGATACCTACTCCTTTTCTAGCCCCCACCATCCCCTCTTCTATCCTGCCAGGGCCTTGGGAACAGCCCCTCCTCAAAGGAGCCAGGATGTGTTGTCCTGACCCAGCGTGTTTATGCTGGATGCTGATGTTCTGGGGAGCCTCCTCCTGTTTACAGGGACACTGTTCCTTTCTAGACAGACCCCCAGTAACTCAGCCTGGTGATAAGTAGACAAATACACACACACATACACACACACACACACACACACACACAAACATACTTAAACTGTTGGGGGACCTGCCTACTAGAGGGTTCATGGCTCATGGCATGGTGTGTCACACCTCTTAGGACAATGTGGCCTGGGTGCCAGCAATAAAGCTTCTGAAGGAGACCCTTCTTCCAGGACTTGATTGAGACAGCTGGACACAGAGTGTGAAGCTTTCCATTGATGGCAGCTCAGGGGCTGAGACACAGCTCTCCTCTCTTTCTCTTTCATGGTTTTCCTCCCTGGACTAGTGCCTGCCACGTGAGTCCACAGTCCTCTACCCTCCTCAGAGGAGGAGAATGAGCATGGCTCCCACTTCACTTTTCCCTCTTAAATCAGAAAATCACCACTTTATCATAATATCTTACATCACATTTCCAACTTATATAATAACTGACTTTGTTATTACACATGTTTTAAAACACCAGGGTTGGATTACAAATGTTCACTCTACTTTTCTGCATTTCAGAAATGAAAATAGGGGGTTTTCCCTCTAGTCTCAATTCTCACCAACATGTGAGAGCTAAGTCAAAATGCCTTAAGGTTATGTCACATCCCAACTTCCCCTTATTATTAAGTCAGAACAAACATTATCTAAGATATCTCATCTTGCTGCTCTCCCAGGCTTCTTACCACCCACTCCAGCCTGCATCTGCATCAGCATTTCCTTTTCATGTTTTGTAATCCTCACTGGCTTTGCTTACTGAGCACCAAGTCTACCTCATGGCCTATCCCAAAATGTGAGAATATTCCATTGAAAAAAAGGATTCTCTGGATGCAGAAGGTTCCTAGAGAGTATGCCCAGCTCCTCCCATTACTGGGCTCTACTCCCAAGACCTCAAAATTTAAGTCAGCTAAGACAGATGAGCATCTAGCACTAACCAGATAAAAGAACTACCCTGTGAAATGAGGAGGGAATCCAGCTGCTCAACTCAATATCATGACCCAGACCAATGCTCCAGATTCTCCATGGCACTAACCAAACTAGTTACTAGCTGAACCAAGGCAATGGTTCTGAGAAATCGTCAACTACCTTCACAGATAACAATCATCCTCATTGGGCACAAAAGCATAATTATGACCAAAGGCATGAGTAAAACATAATAAAAGACCTGCTTAACCAAACTCCAAACCTTCAGGTAAGGGCTCTTTCTGGATACGCAACACCTGTTTGCTGTTATGCTTTAAAAGGATAGTGGCAATGGTGGCAGGATCCCTGGTTCTCAGTGGCTGCAAAGCACAGATCTCTTACACGGTTGTAGGGTGACTCCCTTCTTACAGGGGCTTCAAGTGAACTAAAATCAAGTAATCACAGCTGGAAAAAGGAGGTAAATAAGTTTTATAAGACATGCTGTTTGGTCTCCTAATCACTGATGTTTTAATTCTACCAGAAGATGACAATAAAAAAGGACATTGGGTTTGCGTGTTTAAGGTTAACCAATAAAAAAAAATATAGCAATTAATCTTGATGTATAATTAGGAGTTATGAGAAACAGTACTAAAGTTACTAAAATGCCTGATAAAAATAAGAAATATTAAGATTTTCTTCCTACAAATACGAATCCAACAATAAATATGCTTATTCATTTTACATCCTGACAGTGATGGTCATTTTATATACATCTGAATCAAAGCTTTAGTGTAATGATCAGAATCAAACTATAGGTTTGTACAACAAACAGGGAGGTACCCAAGTCAGACATATCCCTCTGTAGCAAAGCTTCTTTAGGCAAACCACAGACTTTCCTGTGTGGTTTTGGTCTGTTCACATGATTGGCAAAAGGAACCACTGGAAAATAAGCAAAGAAAGTCATAAAAAATAGTCATGAATGGACTAGTGTGGGTTGTCCCAGAGGCAAAAACAAAACAAAACAAAAAACAGTGGAGAAATTCTTTAAGGAATTTCTTAGCTGTAGTATACAGCTGCAGTTCTAGGTAAGCAAAGAAGATCACAAATTTCCATGGTACTCCAAAACAAATCATTCTCAATGTTTTCTAGCAGGAGCTGGTAAATTCTTTTTATAAAGGGCCAAATAGTAAACAGTTTAGATTTTGTGGTACCATCTGGTCTCTGTCACAACTACTCTACTGTACTGTTTTAGTGCAAAAATAGCCATAAACAATAAACAAATTAGTGTAGCCATATTCCAATAAAACTTTATTTATAAACTTTGAAATTAAATTCCTTCTAATGTTCACATATCATGACCAATTCTTTTGAAAATTTTTCAGCGATTTAAAAATGCTTAAAAAAAATGTTAGCTTATAAGTCTCACAGAAACAGGCAGCCCATGGGCTACAGTTTGCCAACCCTGTTCAACAATATTTACTGCGGTTGATTTGACCTTTCCCTGCAAGAGCTCTATTTTTCAATTAGGTCTCTGCCATTGACAAGACTCAAGAAGAAAACGGAATTCATCAACAACTGCCTGACTGCATCAGGGTCAGAAATTCAAGAAAAGTTTCATCCCAATTCCTTTCATTTCTGATGATACTATGAACAATACCCCTTCCCCTATCACATTAGAACTGGTGATAAATGCTCAATTTCTGAGAAATCGTCAACTACTTTCCCAGATAAGGAAAACCACATACCTCCAATTCACATACATCTCTAGTCCTTGAAGATTTATAAAAATGGAAATCGTGGGCTAAGATTTCCAAGTCTCTTCAATTATATTATAAGCCAGGAAAACTTTCTATAATACACACTCATAGTGTAGAACACAAGTAATAACTAGTTTGTATGAGAAAATCTGACCCTGTTCACCAACAATTGCTGAAAGGGAATTCTTGAGAAACAAGAAATAGACTGCAATCCTAACTGCACAGTTAATTAATTTGGTTAGACATTTTACAACAGTATCGCTTCATTTATGAAATGAAGAAGTTAAAATTATTTCTGTGTTTTTTTTCTAGCTCTAAAATACAATAATTCTCTAATGAGCTACGCTGATCATGATACCTACCTCATTAAGGGTTTCGGCATATTTCTATTAAAGTGCACACGGATGACTTTTTTTGTCATTAGCCTTCAGGTAAGAAGCAGGTAATTTCCACTCTGCTCTTTTGTCTCTGGTTTTTTGAAAGGCTATTGAAAATATATTTATAATCAAGACAACTGCTACATTCTTACAATTTTGACACAGATTCTTACAGTTTTAACACAGATACAGGTGATTCTAAGAGAAAATGTAGTGAAGTGTATTACTCAGAAAATGTTTCTAGAGACAGACATTTGTGCCTGTGCAACCACAGACTTCAAATTCACAGAGACAGAAAGTAGAATGGCGACTGCCAGAGGCAGGAGGAAGAAGAAAATGGGGAGTTGTTTAATGGGTACAGAACTTCAGTTTCATAAAATGAAAAGAATTCTGAAGATTGGTTGCATGTCAATGTGAGCACGAGCTCCTAAGAAGACAGTCAGCCTGTCCTGTTAAGCTTTGAAGACAGGCATTGACTTCTCTCCAGCTATGAAAGGCCTAGACGGCATCTTCCTCCAATATAACACTGTTTCATCTACACTGAAAATCTGTTGTTAAGTGTAGCCACCTTCATCAAGTATCTCAGCTAGACCTTCTTGATAATTTGCTGCAGCTTCTACATTAACACTTGTACTTTACCTTGCACTTTTATGGTATGCAGATGGCTTCTTTCATTAAACCAAATAAACCAACCTCTGCTAGCTTCAAAGTGTTCCTCTGCAGCTTCCTCACCTCTCTCAGTCTTCACAGAACTGAAGAAATTAAAGAGAGTTAGGTCTTTGCTCTAAATTAGGCTTCAGCTTAAGGGAATGTTATGGCTGGTTTGACTTTCTATCAGACCACTCTAACTTTCTCCATATAAGCAATAAAGCTGTTTCATTCTGTTATCATTTGTGTGTTCATTGGAGTAGCACTTTACATTTCCTTCAAGAATTTTCCCCTCGCATTCATATCTTGGCTAACTGGCACAAGAGGCCTAGCTTCTGGCTTATGTCAGCTTTCAACATGCCTTCGTCATTAAGCTTAATCATTTCTAGCTTTTGATTTAAAGTGAGAGGCATATGACTCTTCCTTTCATTTGAACACTTACAAGTCACTATAGGGTTATTAATTGGCCTAATTTCAATATTGTGTCTCAGGGAACAGGAAGGCCGAAAGAGAGGGAGAGAAACCAGAGAAGGGTAGGTCAGTGGAGCAGCCAGAACACACACACTTATCAATTACGTTCTCCGTCTTATATGGATGTGGTTTGTGGCACCCCAAAATAACTATAATAGTAATATCAAAGATCACTGATCACAGCTCACCATAACAGATATAATAATAAAAAGGTTTGAAATATTGCAAGAATTACCAAAATGTGAGTCAGAGACATGAAGTGAACATGTGCCATTGGAAAAATGGCGCAACAGACGCTCAATGCAGGGTTGCCACAAACCTTTAATTTATAAGGAGTGCAGTATCTGCAAGGCAGAATAAAGCAAGGTGCACCAAAACAAGGTATGCCTCTATATGGCTAGGGTCAGAATAACTGACTAAAATAATTATAAAAGTTTGGTAAGAATTAGGTATATTTCTGTTCTTACATTTGTTGAAAAAATTAACTTTAAATGGCAATTATGCAAAACTTATACAAATTTTAATTGTGAATAAAAAGACATAAAAATATAAAGAAAGAATAAACATTGTGCTGTTAAATCTAATGCCTAGCAATGCTTGTTGAGTTAACAACTGAACTAGCTTGAGTAGAAAGCAACTCCTGAAGTCTAAGAAAGGATACAAACCATTCAGAATAGGCAGTCATGTTACACTGCGACTGCCTGGTGATAGCATTCTGAAAACACAAGGATGGTAAGAAGGAAAGAGTGAACTGTTGAAACTTTAAAGATGGAAGTAAGAGGATGACAGATTCATAACAACTGCTCTCTTTTGAAAGCTTTACTATTTCCAATAAGATATGGACACTTCTTTCAAAAGGCACACTGACTCTACTATAAATCAACCATGAAAAAGGTATCAGGTGGAAAAAGTAATGGAATTAAAGCAAAATCCACTTTGGAGCCTTCTTTAGGCAACTCTCTGCCTCAGTTTTCACAGACATGAGCTATGAGTTGCTATGAGGTTCATGTGAGATACTGGTGAAAGCACCCTGTCAATGGTAAAGTGTCAGGAGCAAGCAGTATGTATTACTATTAATTTAATTACTATTGTTGACTCTTAAATAAAATGTCTCTGAAACATTTCTTTTTATGATCTGCGTATTTATTTATGTCTAACAAACAAAATGCATTAGCTTTTTGAATGTTAAAATGCCTAATTAGAGATAAAAAATAAATACCTCCTATAACTTGGCCACTCTTTTATATGGTACTCTAGCTTCTGAATTCAATTTAGACTTTTTCCCAGGACATTCTTTTAAGCAGAAACACGCCCTGCATACTTTTCATGAGCAGAATTTATTTTTAAGCTTATGTCTGGGAATTCAGCATACTACATCTTCAAACAGTGCTCCATGGTAGTCATTGTTTCCACAGTCCATCAGCACTTGAGCAGGAAGTGTGACAGGCGAAGAAGAAACTGAATCTCTTGGGGTCTATTAGTAACATCCTTTAGCATTTCATTAAAACCTGACACACATAACTATTTGTAAAAATTGGAAATATTTTTACATTAGTAATAACCAATATGAAGGCAGAGAGGAAAACAGGGGACATTTGTGGCTTACCATCACAGGAGATGGCTGTAAGTGAAGTGGACTGCAACTGGGGCTAGCCTTAGGAACAACAGCCTTTAGATTTTCCTGCTCTGAACAATGTTAATATTAGATTTTAAACTTACATAATGTGACTTGTTAACATCAAATATTTGTTCCCATAAGTCACAAGAAGTGATAAATAAAATTAAGAAAAAATTTTAAGTTATTTTTGTCCGTACTATAAAATATTGACAAATACATTCCACTTCTGTAAAATTAGATTTGACAGACCTGTCTTGGCATTTCATTGGGAATGTAAAAGATTCTAGGAATGTGTATATGTTTCTTTAAAAAAAAAAAAAAAAGTAGTGCATTGAGAACAGATGATATCATAAGGAACAAAATGCAGAGGCCAGTGGGCTTCTAGGCATTATGCAGTAGCAATATATTTAAACATAGCCGTATTTTTAAAATAGCCAAGAAAACGAAAACATAAAACATGATAAGTTCCCACACTATTTACCTAAAGTACTCCTAATTCCAGTTGAATCAAATCTTCTTCATACAAACACAGATTCAAGCATCATAAATGTTTTGTTCTATCCAAAATATTCCATGGAAGATAAGTTACCTTTGTCTTCATTTCTGTAACCTATAATTTTAGAAATTAGGTACTCTTTTAAAATTATTCTAAAGCATTTATCTCTAAAGTGTTACAAGAGAAAAATGAGAGTTCATGGTCATTTTATTTTTATTTTTATTTTATTTATTTATTTATTTGGAGACAGGGTGTTGCTCTGTCATCCAGGCTGGAGTACAGTGGCATGATCTAGGCTCACTGCAACCTCTGCCTCCCACGTTCAAGCAATTCTCCTGTCTCAGCCTCCCAAGCAGCTGCGTCTACAGGCGTCTGCCACCACACCTGACTAATTTTTGTATTTTCAGTAGAGACGGGATTTCGCCATGTTAACCAGGCTGGTCTCGAACTCCTGACCACAGATGATCCACCCACCTCATTTCTTTTCAACATATACAGCATATTTCTGAATTGTTACGAGATTAAACAAGCTGAACATTTCATGGTTTCTCTCCAGAGACTTGCCCATGATGAAATGGTACAATTCTGAGCCAAGTGGGTAACACGAAAGCAAGGTCAAAGAACTCTGTAGCTATCAGCTTACATCTCTGATTATCAATGTTCAAGAAATCATTTTCGGAACATGGGGTTTCTTCTCCATAATTTAACAATTTTACTGTTATATATCCAAAAGACAATCATTTTCCATCTGGATCAAGTCAACATATTTTTCTGTCAAAAATATGTTATCCATACTAACTGGCATTCATCCATATCAATGTAAAAAAAACTTTCCAAAAAAGAAGAAACTTAAATAGGATTTTTAATGGGATACCATAAAATTTATTCTTTTCAATTTAAAAGGTAGACAATAGACAACGGCAGTCTCATTCTCATTTTGAGAAATTCTGAACTCAGAGTTGTAGAGACAATGAAAAACGAAGGACAGAACTCTGAAGAGACTGTAGTCACTCGGCAAAGACACCCTCCATGTGACATGAATCAAATCAGCAACAATTGCAGCCTTCAGACAACTCATTCAAAAGTTGTCCTTTGAACAACTCAAAACCCCTTACTATGAAACATTTTCTTAAAAGCCCTTCAGCACACCATAGGGAAAAGATACACATTCGTCAGCTATGGTGGCTCACACTCTAATGCCAGCACTTTGGGAGGCTGAGGCAGGAGGATCACTTGAGCCCAGGAGGTCAAGACCAGCCTGGGCAATATGGCGAAAGGCCCATCTCTCCCAAAGATATACAACAATTAGCCAGGCATGGCCAGGCGCGGTGGCTCACGCTTGTAATCCCAGCACTTTGGGAGGCCAAGGGAGGTGGATCATCTGAAGTCAGGAGTTCAAGACCAGTCTGTTCAACATGGTGAAACCCCATCTTTACTAAAACTACAAAAATTAGCCAGGTGTGGTGGTGCCCACCTGTAGTCCCAGCTACTCAGGAGGCTGAGACAGGAGAATTGCTTGAACCCAGGAGGCAGAGGTTGCAGTGTGCGAAGATCGTGCCACTGCACTCCGGCCTGGGTGACAAAGTGAGACTATGTCTCAAAAAAAAAAAAAAAAATTAGCCAGGTGTGGTGGCGCACACTTAATAGTCTTAGCTACTTGGGAGGCTGAGGTGGAAAGATCACCTGGGCCTGGGTGGGGCTCATGACACTGCACTCTAGCCTGGGCGACAGAGTAAAACCTTGCCTCAAAAAAAAAAAAAAAAAAAATACATTCTAAAAAACTAATTCAGGCCTGGCGTGGTGGCTCATGCCTGCAATCCCAGCACTTTGGGAGACCGAGGCGGATGGATCACCTGAGGTTAGGAGTTGGAGACCATCCTGGCCAACATGGTGAAACCCTGCCTCTACTAAAAATGCAAAAATTTAGCCGGGTATGGTGGTGGGTGCCTGTAATCCCAGCTACTCAGTAGGCTGAAGCAGGAGAATTGCTTGAACCTGGGAGGCAGAGTTTGCAGTGAGCAGAGATTGGCCCTTGCACTCCAGCCTGGGCAACAGGAATGAAAGTCCATCTCAAGAAAAGAAAAAAAAAATCAGTAGATGCATTTAATTTTATGTTGTTTTAATCATATAAAATCATAAGCAGATTTTGTTATTATTAATTTGCATAATTTCTTCAATGGTTCATAATGAAGAGATTCTGCCTTTAACACACAAACACATATACACATACACACTCTCAACTGCAATCCTTAGGAGGTTACCAGAAATTCTGTATACCTGATCAATTTGAAACAGATTGCATTGAAAATATATCATGCTATTAACTGAAGATAATTAATGAAGCTTGTAAACACAGTAAATGCTGTGTAAAAACAATAATATTGTATTAGAACCTTGAAATTCGAAAATAATAGGTCTTAGTTCATCTCCAGCTAAAATTACTTAGACAAACTTTAGTGTTTAAGAGTGTATATTCATAAGGCTGGGTATGGTGTTGCGTTCTCATAGTCCCCACTACTCAAGAGGCTGAGGTAGGAGGATCACTTAAGCCTAGGAGATCAAGACCCACCTGGACAGTACAAAGAGACCTGTCTCTAAAAAACATATAAAATAAATAAATAAAGCATTTTATTTTATTTATTGTTTTGGAGACAGAGTCTCACTCTGTCACCCAGGCTGGAATGTAGTGGTGTGACCTCAGCTCACTGCAACCTCCGCCTCCCAGGTTCAAGAAATTCTCCTGCCTCAGCCTCTCGAGTAGCTGGGATTACAGGCACGCATCACCACACCCAGCTAAATTTTTTTGTATTTTTAGTAGAGACCATGTTGGCCAGGATAGTCTTGATCCCTTGACCTCGTGATCCATCTGCCTCGGACTCCCAAAGTGCTGGGATTACAGGCGTGAGCCACCATGCCTGGCCAATAAAACATTTTAATAAGAAAGTACATTCATAAAACGTAACGTCTTGTCCATGTACTTTCCCATGTACTTTTATTATACTTTTATTATATTTTGTCTTTAGACAAAATAGACATCAGATTATATTTGTTGAACAACATAAGGATCCTGCTATTATTATGGTACTGGAGGGAAGAATAAGAAAAATCGGCCACTTTTTTTTTTAAATATACCTCCTGTCCTGATATTAATGCAATTATCAATCTATCACCCATAATTACAAAAAAAAGGATAAGAGCACTAAACTGTATCAAAAGTGTTCTCTGGTTACAATGACAACTATATAAGATATACCTTCTTCCAAGGTTGGCCAAGGAATAACCTCAAAGGTTTGTAGGCTCTGTTGACAGTCTGCAGTGATTGCTTCTGAAAGTATCACTGCCTGATCCTGCAATTTTATCATCTTACTAACTACTAGTCCTTTCTGCAACTCACACAGACATAAACTCCCGTTTTCCAGCTCATTTATCAAGTGAAAAGGTTCCTTCCCATGAAAATGGACACCTGAGCTCCAGGGACTGTAACAGAAAACAGCAGGAAAACCTCTCAACTGTACTTAGTATTGGTAGTTTTCTTTTCTATGTTCTTTCAGGCAAAAGGTAGACTTTAAATTTGGAAATATATTATACAAATACATACATTCTTCTACATAATACTACAAGTAGTTTAATTTGTCTTTTAAAGTGGAGACAGGCGAATACTACTTAGGTGAGGTTTCAGTTGACGATGATTAGACCTCCTGCTTTCTTCCCTTCATTTGCAGCACAGCAGTTTTTAAATCATCCACATGGATTTTTGTGCACATGAGATAAGGTGCCAGTTTCACTGCTGCTGCTCAAAACAAATGTCAATAGCTTCTTCAGTGTTATCCAACAGCAACATTAAAATGTTCTACTAATTGGTGCTGAAAAGGCATCTTAGATTCACAATGCCATAGACTGCAATATAGAAAAACATCCAGAAGCTGCAGAGAATGTCTACCAGATGTCTGGGTTTTTTAGAGAAGAAATAATTCTTTGAGTTCTGGAATTTTTAAATTTTAACATAACTCTTACCATCAAAAAGATCCAATAATACTTCTCAATGAGGGTGCTATTGGTATTTTGGGCAGGATAATATTACAGTCAATATCCCCGGCCTCCCAGGTATTATGGCCAGTAGCACTAACAAGTCATGGTGACAACACAAAGCCCATACTCACATTTCCACATGGCAGTACTGCCTCCCAACCTTCAAATGTATTTCCCTGAGATCTTAAGTCACACAAAGCTCTGAAAAGCTTCTCCTAATAATGCAATTACTTTTATAGACTACAGAAGTAACTGGAGATGCAAATAAAGATGATGTGGGATATAGGCCTAACCTCTAAAAAGGTTCTTGAACAAGCTGCTTCAACGTCTCAAAAATCACTTTGCTTTTTGGTCACTTGTTTCTCCCCTTGTAAAGGTATTAAAGTTATCTCAAAGCCTGTGCTATTCAATATGGTAGCCACTACCTATAAAGGGCTATTTAAATTTAAATTAATTAAAATTAAAAATTCACTTCCCCAGTCACACTAGCCACATGAGCTCAACAGACACTGTATTACAGGACATTTCCATTATTGTAGAAAGTTCTATTGGACAACGCTGCTCTAAAAGCTTCCTAAGCATATGACCTGCCACCACCTCATTGCCATCTTGAGGGTAGTTTGCAGCAAAGATAGAATTCTTCAGTGGCAGTAACAGAAAGTACTTACACAGTCCACAGTTCATGTCCAGACTCTTTTTGACATTTGGCTTTGAAAGAAAATTCTAGGCACAAGCAAAATTAAAAACAGAAATGTCAATCTTGGAAATAGTTATTTAGTATCTACAGGATGGATCAGTTCTCTTACAGTATCTTCTAAACAAAGTGTCCTAAAAGATAATGTTGATAAGTGAAATGATGCTAAGAACATATCTATCCTTTCTTTCTCTTCTAGATATCACCTTCTAAAATGCTCTGCATGGCCTTTGGGGGCCACAGAGGTATGATGTCTATTTGCTCCTCTCAAATTCAGAGCTGTTCCATTTTCTCTTCTGTTACTGGACACTTTTCCTCATAGGGTTTGTTATTTGCACCCTTACTAAACCTTGGAATTGTGCCCAAGAAGGAGCCCTGAAGGCTGAACTCCAAGTATCTAAGATGCTTAGAATATAAGTTCCTGAAAAAATATTTAATAAAGCTGTAAAAGTATTTCTCTACCTCTCTACTATTTGAAACTCTAAGATGATGGTAGTAATTCTAATTCTGTTATAATTCCTTGTATGCCAGATTTCTCCAATTTCGTGTACCTAAGCTTATTAGGAGGCCTACTATTGAAAAAAAGAAAGAAGGGAGGATATTTCAATCTAAAGCAATTTGGAAGGCAGTATAGCACGAGCATGTCTGAGTTCCATCCACATTCCACCACAAGTTGACATGCTCTAAGACCTTAGGCCAGTTGCATGGTAAGCCAAGATTCTCAACTGAAAAATGAACTGATAAAAGATTATCAGGCAAAATGTCTAGCACATAGTAGGGACACAAAGTATTTTGCTAATGTTACTTTTGCCCTTGCTGTTCCTTTTGCCTGAAACATTCTTCCTCTGATAGTTCAGAAAGATAGCTTGTTCTCATTCTTTAAGTCTCAGTTACCTCCTTAGAGAGGCCTTTCCTGACCACTTATGTTCAATATATGCCCGTTATTCTCTATCACATCTCCCTGTTTAGTTTCTTCCCACTATTTACTCATGATGTATAAGGAATTTACATATTCGCTTAGTTCTCCGTTATCAGTTTTTCTCACCAGAACATAAGTTCCATGAAGAAAATATGTCCTGGAAGAAAAGCAAAGTCTCTGGCACATAGTAAATGCTCAATAAATAGTTGGTATATAAATGAATGACTCAGTTTCTGGATTAAACAAAGTTAACTGTTTCCTTACTACAGGACTCCTCATTCTTTTCCAAGCAAATCTGCCTTATGACCCTTCTAGAGGGTCATAGGGTATGGAATATTTCTCCTACCAGCTATCAAATCATTTTCTTATAGAAGACCTTCATGTCTCCAGAACTAATATTTTATGGACACAGATTTGAAAAACACCAGCTATATATGTCAATTCAGTTGTATACTAGAAAGTGTAAATAGTATGCAAATGTCATCTAGGCACTTTTATCACCTTCTTTGGCAAAAGGGAGTTATTCATTTGCACCATGAGAAAACGCTAAAATATTTAAATCAAACCAGGTAACTTTCTAGTCTCTGCAGATTAATAAAGAAGAATGCACCTATTCAGAAAATGACAACTAACGGACTGGAAGAGGGAACGTAACAGATTTCTATACTGCCTGGTTAAGAAGAGACTGTAGCCACCTAAGCAAGCCTGATATGATGAAGCAGCACTAAGAAGTTCATATCATGTATCAGCAGATCAGCTTCTATAAGAATTGGCAGAGGTATTAGTTCAATTTCCTAGACAGTATTTCCCAGAGTGCATTCCCACACATTTGGATATGACAAGTGTTAAACATAAAGAACTGGGAATTGGCCGGGCGCGGTGGCTCAAGCCTGTAATCCCAGCACTTTGGGAGGCCAAGGCGGGTGGATCACAAGGTCAGAAGATCGAGACCATCCTGGCTAACACAGCGAAACTCTATCTCTACTAAAAATACAAAAAATGAGCCAAGCATTGTGGCATGTGCCTGCAGTCCCAGCTACTCTGGAGGCTGAGGACAGGAGAATCACTTGAACCCAGGAGGTGGAGGTTGCAGTGAGCCGAGACTGCGCCACTGAACTCCAGGCTGGGCAACAGAGCAACACTTCGTCTCAAAAGAAAAAACAAAACTGGGAATCTGCAGAGTTAACACCAGAAACCAAAAAGTGGAAGACACATCAGTATGTTACGGAGGTAAGAAGGGGTAGGAACTCTAGTCTAATCCTATAAAGTCACTAGGAAATCCAAGATGGCCATATAGCAGAGATCAAAAGTTGGCAGCCCACAGGTCATATCTAGCTCAAACGTGTGTCTTTTCAGCCCAAACACAATTTTTAAAATTTTAATTAGTTGCTAACATTTGTAAATTGGGAAACTTCACATAAAAATTGACATTTTCAACTTTCCTTGAAAAGTTAGAAGATGTGACCCACATTCCCTCACAGAAACAACTGACTGGAACAAATAACTCACACCTACTGTAGGCATCTGAGTTTGCAACTCCTGGACATACTCAAAGTTATGATCCATATCAGGAGCTGAATAGCAGGAAAGAGGAAGGGGAAAGCACAGTCAAACTAAAAGAAACCAGACATTACAGTCTGCAGCATCATTCAACCCATTCTCTAAAACAGCTTCCTTGTTACTCAGGACTGCTTCCCATGGGCTCCCAATAAGTGCCAGCCCTGGCCATTTATGGCTTTTATGTTACCTCTAGCCCATCATATCACCTCACCAGGAAGGGTTTATTCTCCTCACTTGGCATTTCACACTGGTGATGAGTGTAACAATAATGCCTTTCATTGGTGGTAGTCTGTTTTAAAAAGCTTTCAGGTAAACTTAGATATGTATATATGTACATTACCACAAAACCACCCTAGGATGGGGATGGTTACTATTCCTCATTTGTCAAAGGGCAAAGGCACAGAGATTATTTTGTCTCTTACGAACAACCGCAAAGACAAGTCTAATATCCAGATCTCTTGGGTTGGTGATTCTTTCCTCTCTTCCAACTATTTATTAGATTTGGTTATGTGTATTACTTAGGTCATAGCAGAAAGCAGATACCATACTCCGAAGATTTTGAGGAGAATTTAATAAAGATGTAGAAAGGGTACAGGCTTTGGTGGAGGAGCACAGCCAGAGAAGTCACTCTCCTTAAGTCTCCCAATCTCCTACTAGGCTTCCTCCAGTGGGCTAAACCCAACCAGAAAACAGAGGTATGCAAGACATCTGACTGCAAAAGTCCATCCTGATTACCTCCCAGGATAGAAGGAGATGGTAAAAAAGAGTGAAAAGTAAGTATGAAAGAGTAAACAGAACAGGATTGGTACATCATGTAATCCCTAGTCATTTATTTTAAATTACACATATTCCCAGCATCAATTTCCCAACAGAAAAAACCACTGTTAGCACTTCATGTTCCACAACTAAATATTTACTTCTCTTTTTTATTATGGTCTCTAAGAGAGAACTCCTCCAATGTCAAAGTATCCCTCTAATGGTTAACGAATGCATTTTTAATAGTCTTGAGTATAAAAATATCACTAAAGATTTTCTTTTAATCTAAAAATATTTTGTCCATTGGTTTATCGCTGTTTGGAGGTAAATATACCCTCCCAGACACGTCTAGTAGATTCTATCATAAAAATCAGGCTTTCTTTCACCAAAGAGTTATAGTTGTTTCCTTAGTCAATGATTCTGTTATTTATTGTGCATAAAAATGTTAAACATTATATATTTTTGCAAATAATTAATTATGCCTTTAAGTGTCCTTGATACTTTTGGAAAGATGTCTTTGAATCTCAGACAGTTAAGTATTTTTTATTAATCAACCCCAAATCATCCTCCACTCTATTTGCTTCAATAGAAAATTTTAGAATCTTGAAGACATTATACTAAGTGAAATAAGTTAGTCGTGAAAGGATAAATATTACATGATTCCTCTTAAATTAGGCTCCTACTGTAGCCAAATTCACAGAGACAGAAAGTAGAATGGTGATCACCAAGGGTTAGCAGGAAGGTGGAATGAGGAGTTTACAGAGCTTCATTAGGTGAAGGTGAAAAAGTTCTAGAGATGAACAGTGGTGATGACTGCATAACAATGTGAATGTACTTAATGCCACAGAACTGTATCCTTTTAAAATAGTCAAAATGGTAAATGTCACTATATATATTTTAGCATAATTTAAAAAAGAAAATTAAGAAATTAGGCATCTACCTCTCATTATCTACTTTACACTAAGGCAAAAAATTATTTTAGTATTTCTGCTACCTGCTTTTCTATCTGAAAATACCTCATACAATACAATCAAAGTACACTACTGATTCCTTAGCCACATTTCTGTCTTCAATGTATTTAGAACCCCTCTTATTGCTGATTTTGAAGTTTCTACATGGTGAGTCTCAATTTCATCCCTGATCTTTCTAAATAAACTCTGTTTCCCCTAGCTCTGGTATCTACTCTGAGAATAAAAGCTGATGTGATCCCTCAGAAATGGTCTTTAGATTATTATGCTATTGGTCCATGCCAAACACTAAAGTTTCCAAGATGATTAAGTCAAGATTTCTGTTCTCAAGAAGAACAGAGAATGCGAATATGGCTTGATATGGTTTGGCTCTGTGTCCCCACCCAAATCTCATCTTGAACTGTACTCCTATAATTCCCACGTGTTGTGGGAGGGAGCCGGTGGGAGGTAAATGGAATCATGGGGGCCATTTCCCCCATACTGTTCTCATGGTAGTGAACAAGTCTCATGAGATACGATGGTTCTATCAGGGGTTTCCATTTTTGCATCTTCCTCATTTTCTCTTTCTGCTGCCATGTAAGGAGTGCCTTTTCCTTCCCGCCATGATTCTGAGGCCTCCCCAGCCATATGGAATTGTAAGTCCAATTAAACCTCTTTTTCTTCCCAGTCTCAGGTTATATCTTTATCAGCAGTGTGAAAACAAACTAACACAGTAAATTGTTACCAGTAGAGTGGAGTGTTGCTGAAAAGATATCTGAAATTGTGGAAGCAACTTCGGAACTGGGTAACAGGCAGAGGCTGAAACAGTCTGGAAGGTTCAGAAAAAGACAGGAAAATGTGGGAAAGTTTGGAACTTCCTAGAGACTTGTTGAACGGCTTTGCCCAAAATGCTGAGAGCAATATGGACAATAAAGTCCAGACTGAGGTCGTCTGGATGGAAATGAGGAACTTGGGAACTAGAGCAAAGGCTACTTTTATTATGTTTTACCAAAGAGACTGGTGGCACTTTGCCCCTGCCTGAGAGATCTGTGGAACTTTGAACTTGAGGGAGATGATTTAGGGTATCTAGCAGAAGAAATTTCTAAGCAGCAAAGCATTCAAGGGTGACTTGGGTGCTGTTAAAAGCATTGTTTTAAAAGGGAAGCAGAGCATAAAACTTCAGAAAATTTGCAACCTGACAATGCAATAGAAAATCCCATTTTCTGAGGAGAAATTCAAGCCAACTGCAGACATTTGCATAAGTAACAAGGAGCCGAATGTTAATCTCCAAGACAATGGGGAAAATGTCTCCAGGACATGTGAGAGACCTTTGTGGCAGCCTCTCTCATCACAGACCTGGAGGTCTGGGAGGAAAAAATGGTTTCATGGGCAGGGCCCCATGCTGTGTGCAGTCTAGGGACTTGGTGCCCTGCATCACAGCTGTTCCAGCCGTGGCTGAAAGGGGCCAACAAAAATCTCAGGCCATGGTTTCAGAGGATGCAAGCCCAAGCCTTGGAAGCTTCCACGTGGTGTTGAGCCTGTGGGTGCACAGAAGTCAAGATCTGGGGTTTGGGAAACTCCACCTAGATTTCAGAAGATGTATGGAGATGCCTGGATGCCCAGGCAGAAGTTCACTGCAGGTGCAGGGCTCTCATGGAGAACTTCTGCTAGGGCAGTGCAGAAGGGAAATGTAGGGTCAGAGCCCTAACATAGAGTCCCTACTGGTGCACTGCCTAGTGGAGCTGTGAAAAGAGGGCCACTGTTCTCCAGACCCCAGAATAGTAGATCCACCTACAGCTTGCATCATGCGCCTGGAAAAGCCACAGACACTCAACGCCAGCCCATGAAAGCAGCAGGAGAGAGGCAGTACCCTGCAAACAAAGCCATGGAGGGAGAGCTGCCCAAGGCCATGGGAACCACCCTCTTGCATCAGCGTGACCTGGATGTGAGACCTGGAGTCAAAGGAGATCATTTTCAAGCTTTAAAGTTTGACTGCCCCGCTAAATTTCAGACTTGCCTGGGCCCTGTAACCCCTGTGTTTTGGCCAATTTCTCCCACTGGAATGGCTGTACTTACCCAATACCCATACTAGGAAGTAACTCGCTTGCTTTTGACTTTACACATTCATAGGCAGAAGGGACTTACCTTGTCTCAGATGTGACTTTGGACTGTGGACTTTTGGGTTAACGCTGAAATGAGTTAAGACTTTGGGGGACTGTTGGGAAGGCATGATTGGTTTTGAAATGTGAGGACATGAAATTTGGAAGGACCAGAGGTGAAATGATATGGTTTGGCTCTGTGTCCCCACCCAAATCTCATCTTGAACTGTACTCCCATAATTCCTATGTGTTGTGGGAGGGAGCCGGTGGGTGGTAATTTGAATCATGGGGGCCATTTCCCCCATACTGTTCTCACGGTAGTGAACAAGTCTAACGAGATACAATGGTTCTATTAGGGGTTTCCATTTTTGCATCTTCCTCATTTTCTCTTGCCGCCACCACGTAAGAAGTGCCCCATGATTCTGAGGCCTCCCCTGCCATGAGGAACTATAAGTCCAATTAAACCTCTTTTTCTTCCAAGTCTTGGGTATATCTTTATCAGCAGCATGAAAACGGACTAGTACATGGCTGGATAACATTTCCACCTCCCCAAATTCAAGCAGAGAGCCGTACTTAATGCCTCAAAGGAGGCGTATGTCAGCGTGGATAAAGTAGTAGCCTAGGAACCTTTCAGGCTTTTTCAAAACAAAATACTAACTATTCATAATAGGTCCAACTGGCAACCAACCAAATATACATAAAAAGTATAATAGATAAATAAAATGTGAACATACAATGGAGAACTATGCAAACCAATGCAACAAGAACCAACAAACTTTTGAGGAGGGGTTTAGGTCAGGGTTAGTGATAGGAAGGGGCATATGGAAGGCCTCTCAGTACTGGTAATGCTCTGTTTCTTGATAATTTTAAAGTCTACTTCTTAAATTTTCCATTCTCATTTTGGGGAGAGAAAGACATTAGTAAAGTATATACTGTGTCAGATGATGGTAAGTGCAACTAAAAAAATAATAAAAATAATAAAGCAAGAAAAGGGAACAGTCAGTGCCGGGGTATATAGATGAGTATGGAAGGGGATTTACAATTTTAAAGGGTCATGGAAGTCTGAACTTAGAAGGTGACATTTAATTAGAAACCTGAAAAGAGTGTGGGTATGCAGCTTTCTAAAGGAAAGTACACAGAATAGATAGTTCAACCTATGCTTGTGTACTGCAATTTATATCACAAAGCGAAAGTAATCCACCTATCTTCTACCTTTTTTTTTCAGTGGAATTATAACAACCTAGACCATTCCAACATTTTTTAAAATGTTGTTTCCCCTCTGTGCATACAACAGAACAAAACAAAATAACACTAACCCCTTAGAGGAAGGGGACTGATTCCTAGGCACAAGCAGAGCTAGTCTGCTGAGCAAAAGTAAAAAGAATGAGTTTACCCAAAATAGAAAAAAATGGTCCGAACAGGATAAAGAGGAAAGGTGAAAGAGAAATTACTCATGTTTACTCATTCACTTACTCACTCACTCTACAGAGAAATCAAAGGTTCATCACCGGCTGGGCATGGTGGCTCACGCCTATAATCCCAGCACTTTGGGAGGCCGAGGCGGGTAGATCACGAGGTCAGGAGATCGAGACCATCCTGGGTAACATGGTGAAACCCCGCCTCTACTAAAAATACAAAAAATTAGCCGGGTGTGGTGGTGGGCGTCTGTAGTCCCAGTTACTCGGGAGGCTGAGGCAGGAGAATCACTTGAATCCAGGAGGCGGAAGTTGCAGTGAGCCGAGATCGTGCCACTGCACTCCAGCCTGAGCAACAGAGCGAGACTCCATCTCAAAAACAAACAAACAACAACAAAAATGGTTAATCACCAATCTATGCCACATAACACACACACACACACACACACACACACACACACACACATACATATGGTTTTCTGTCAATCAAGGATCACCAGACAAAAGGAAAAAAAAATTTTTTTCTTGGAGAAAGGGTATCACTCTGTCACCTAGGCTAGAGTGCACTGGCACAGTCAAACTTCACTGTAACCTTGAACTCCTGGGTTCAAATGATCCTCCCACCTCAGCCTCCTGAGCAGCTAGGACTACAGGTACATGTCACCATGCCCAGCTAATTTAAAAAAAAATTTTTTTTTTTTTAGAGATGGGGGGTCTCACTATGTTGCCCAGGTTGGTCTCAAACTCCTGACCTCAAGCGATCCTCCTACCTCAGCCTCCCAAAGTGCTGAGATTACAGCCTCATTTGAGGAAAATTTCTAACAAAATACTGACAAAAACAACCAACAAAACACTTAAAAAAAAAAAAAAAAAGCTCAGCGAGACAAGATGTTACATCTTTGGAATAAGAACAGATGCTGTTTAAAAGAGAACAGGTAACAGAATTGCACACTACAATGGATGAATTTCTTGGTATATAAGTGATACCTCAACAAAGATTGAGAGGTTATTACCTAAATCTCCAGGATGCAGCCTAGTGAAAATGCTGAGCTCCACAGCTATGCAGGGCCCCAGAGCTGCACTGTCCAAAAGGATAGGCACGAGCTACATGTGGATACTGAGCACTTGAAATGTGGCCACTGCAAGGGAAGGTGTGCTAGAAATGGAAAGTACACATTGGATTTCAGACTCTTAATACCAAAAACAACCTGTAAATATCTCATTAATCATTTTTATATTTAATACACTTTGAAATGATAGTATCTTGAATATATGGAGCTATATAAAAGATATTATTAAAAATAATTTCATCTGTTTCTCTTTACTTTGTTAATGTATCTTCTAGAAGATGTGAAATTTCATATGTGGCTCATGTGTGGCTTGAATATCATATTTCTACTGGATACCACTATGCTAGATCACACATTCGCTGTGGACAAGGGTTGTATCTAAATCATTTTTGTGTCCTCTAGGGAGCCTAGACCATCATAAACCCTCAGTAGGTATTTGCTATTTGCTGAATTTTAAAAATATATGTATGTTTCACAGCATTAGTGCCCAAGTGTGTCATGTTAAAAGTGTACATTTTGGAAGTTCAGCCTGAGACAAGTTGGATAGTCAATTCAAGTAACGACATCTGCATTCCTGTATTTGGTTGATTATTTAAAGTATTTTTGGTATCCTTATAGATTATGATTTATGTTTCTCATATTTAATCAGAACACAACAATCATTTTAATCACTACCTTCGTTTCAATAGCTATGATCATACAGATTTCAAAAATCGAGAAATGAAAAAAATCTGCTTTATCTTTTAAAGAGTGCCCTCTAGTGATCATAATATTATTAAAATACATTGGTCTGCAAAGACGAATTAGTTTTATAATAAACTTTAAAAATAAATTTGACTATGAAATCTGTATATAACAATGTTAAAGGACTCTCTGAAAAATACAGTAAAAACTAAATGCAGCAGATAGCTAAAATATTGGTTTCAAGTGAACCAGTTTAACCAAAGAAAGCAGAAGAGAAAATATCCCTCAGTGCTATTTTTAAAATATCAATAAACATTCCATTTTACAAAAGTGGGTAAACTCACAACCTAATTTTCTACCAATATTACTCCAAAGAGATCCACATAAACACTCTGACCACCAAGTTCATCAAAGCAATTAACGTAGCTGAGATATGGGCTGATACAGGAAAACAGGAGGCCTCCTATAGAATTATATAAATGTTTCAAGCAGTTTGGATTTTTACAAGTCATAATAGGGGTTAATTTAACTAGTTCAGCCAGTACTTCTGAACTAGCAAAGGAGAAAAATGATTCATTATATTAGAACTAGCTAGAAAATTAGAAAATTTTTGGAAAATAAGAAAAGGTGGGCTGGACGCGGTGGCTCATGCCTATAATTCCAGCACATTGGAAGGCCAATGCAGATGGATCACTTGAGGTCAGGTGTTTGAGACCAGCCTGGCCAACATGGCAAAACCCTGTCTCTACCAAAAATATAAAAATTAGTAGTCAGGCGTGGTGGTAGGCCTCTGTAATCCCAGCTACTTGGGAGGCTGAGGCAGGAGAATTGCTTGAACCTGGGAAGCAGAGGTTGCAGAGAGCCAAGATTGCCCCATCGCACTCCAGCCTGGGCGACAGAGTGAGACTCTGTGTCAAAAGGAGAAAAAAGATTTCACAGTGGGTGATGTCTGGTACCAAAGAGAGACTGATGCCAGATGTGAACAAGAGAACACCCTGGTAACAGGTTTCCTTTGAGGTATCTGAGCCAATAATAAGGTCAGAAATTATTCTGTAGAAATGTGGCCAATATAAGTGAAGGGATTGGTGCCGAGAGCAATCTCACGGAAAATCAATATGCCTGAAGTTCAGGGTGTGATGCAGAGTCAGGAACCAAATCAGAAGCCAATTTTTAGTGACAAGAATCTGGGACTAGGCAAAGAACATCAAAAGAGGAGCAGTTTTCTTGCTGCAGCCTTGAACAGCCAAGCCAGTGATGCTATAGCAGGCCCAAAGGCCCAGGAGGTTGCATAATAGGATGTACACACCCAGTAAGTCTATTCCTGTGCCCCAAACATATACCAGTTCATGGGGACTCACCCAGAACCCTGTTAGATACTTAAAGATGAAAAACACCCAGCCCATTTTGATGGCTCTATATGGCATGATAGTACTCATTTACTGCTGATAGCCCTACTTTGGGGTAACTGAGAATAATGAAGAAGGGAGAGAGTCTTCAAATAACACATCTTCTTACTTTGTCTGCCAGAAGAAAAGCCATAGGATCAGAATCTATATAAATTCCTGAGCAATGGCTAATGTCCTGCTGAAAAAGCTGGACTGAAGGATTTCTAGCTCAAAGGTTGGAGATTAAGAATGTGGATAGGCAGACTACATGAAAGGGCTCAGAGAATTTGAATACACACATGAATTCTCACTTAAAGGTGCAGCAGCAGCAGTTCTTAATCATCCTTCTCAGTCTCCTTTGCCGGTTCTTCTTCCTCCCATTCTCTTTGGGTTGGAAAGCCTCAGCATACAATTTAAGGATTCTCATGTATACTCACTTCTTTAGTAACCATATCTAATCCCATGACTTTAAATACCACCTATCCAAAATCTCTTTCTCTACCTCCAGACTCATATATCCAACTACCTACCCAATATCTCAATTTGAATATTTAAAACTGTTCTACTGACATCCAAAACTAGTCTTTCCATGAAAACCTGCTCCTCTTTTCCCTCACACTAGCCTTCCCCATTTCATCTGATGTCAACTGGGATTGGTACTTATGCTCTCTCCAAAGAATATAGTATTTATCAGTAATGTTTTTACATAATAAAAGAAAGAAACTGAAGCAGCCAGAATTCATTTATTCTTACAGTGGCATCCTGAGAAAATGATTTATTTCCTGCTACCTAAATCCCTGAAAATGCTCTTGATTTTGTCCTTTCTGAAACTGAATCCTTTAACTTTCTATTAGATTCTGAAAATGTTTCACTTTTCCTTTAGAGTCTGTTTCCATTGCTTACAAATAAAACCCCTTACCCTACATGACACCACCTCTCAACTCATTGACTCTGCTTCAGTACCCCTCAACTCTCAATTCACCACCAGCCCGTCTCCTCCCCTCCTTCCCACTTACAGTTAGAATGAAACAGCAGAATCATCCCACTTTCAACTAAAATAGACTACTCACACAACCCAGAACTGCTCTTAGTGTTGAGAAATTTTGAAAATTAAAATTATCACGCTGGGCGTGGTAGCTCACGGCTGGAGTCGCAGCACTTTGGGAGGCCAAGGTGGGTAGATCGCTGGAGGTCAGGAGTTTGAGACCAGCCTGGCCAACATGGCAAAACCCCATCTGTACTACAAATACAAAAATTAGCCAGACATGGTGGTATATGCCTGTAATCCCAGCTACTTGGGAGGCTGAGACATAAGAATCGCTTGAACCTGAGAGGCAGAGGTTGCAGTGAGCCAAGATCATGCTACTGCACTCCAGCCTCAGCAACAGAGTGAGACTCTGTCTCACAAGGAAATAAAGTAAAATAAAATAAATCACCAAAGTATTTATTTCCAAACTGGTTATGTCAGCTATTTGTGGAAAGCACAGAGTAGGAAATCTCTAGCAGGGATTTCCTTGCAGTTCATCTAAAATAGTTGTGTAACACAAATTCTGATCACCTTTTCCTCTGATCCCACACAATCTCTATTATACCAGCTAACCCCAGTCAAACAAAATTAATTATTCCTAACTTCATGAAAGAAGGGACTATATCTCATCTCTGTATCCCCACGTGAGGCATGTTGAATTTGCTTTTTGAATTTGTTCAGAAAGCAAAACAAAAATTGCTTTATATTTTTTGCTGTCACCAAACTTCAAATAATGCGTACTCTGAGTTGTACGTGATGTTGACTATCCACTACTAGTACATTGGAGTGTGAAATGTCTGCTAAGCTTTTCTGTTCATATTGAAAAATCAAGTGGAAATTATGTGGGCCTACAAATTGCTTAATTATCTTGATACTTCTAACAAATTCACGAACTAGCCTAGGTCCAATTTCGCACACATTTCAAAAATACGAATACCATATTACCCACATTAATTCTCCCCATCTCCTCCTTTTTTTAGTAAATATCTTAAACTTAGGAGTTGGGAATTATATGGGTAAACAAAGTGATCCCAAACTTTTAAATTCTCATCAAATCCTTCCCTAAATTTTACCCTTAAAAACATCTCATCAACGAGGTGAACATGAGTATCAATATCACTATACAATTCTCAAAGGTCAACAAGATGTGTTTTACCCCAAATTATGTAACTTTATATAGGAGAGCCTCACAAATATATGGACAAGCACCATCTAGTGGTAAAAAGAATTACTCTGGATAAACAGTTACCATTGATGGTACAGCTACCTAAATTATCTGCCAAAATCCAAATCACGGGCAGTTCTTATTCAGGACTCAATTTTATTAACAAATTTAATGATCACATCATGACTAAATCAAGGATAATGCCAGTTTTAGGGTAAATATTAAATCTGAATGGTCATGAGAACAGTCCAGATTGAGCTGTTCTAACATCCTTGCATGAATCTTAAACCTGCAGTAGAGGGAAGTGAATGCCTATATTGAGCACTGACTCTGCACATATGTTGGGCATATTTACATATGTTGTATCTCATTTAATCCTCATAGCAACAGGGTAAGAAAGTTATTAAAATCCCCACTGTACAAATGAGAAAACTGACCCTCACATATTAAATAATGTATCCTAAGTCATACAGACACTAAGTGATAGAGTCACCTCCGCATCTAACTATTACTGGGTCCTTGGGGAAAAAAATTAAGTAATACAATAGGAGAAGTGCACACAAATTCACTGAGCACTTAGTTTAGGGCACATGTAACTGACCCCAACATGGAAAAGAGAGATGCGCTGTTGTATAATAGATAATCCCACAGACTCTGGGATTAACCCAACTCCTGCCATCTTAAAAGAAAACAGAGCCTGTATTAGTCTATTTTTTTGTTGCTCATAATAAAATACCTGAAACTAGGTAATTTATAAAGAAAAGGAATTTATTTCTTATAGTTATGGAGGCTGAGAAGTCTCAGATTGACAGGCCGAATCTGGGGATGTTTAAAGACTATCACAACAAGAGAGTCCTTTATAAATTATTCAGCCCAATTTCAAAAGTTTCTCTTCTTTCTCAGACAGACAGACAGACACATACACACACACACACACACACACACACAGAGCTGACATAAATATGTGCAAACTGGAGCTTGCATTCAAACTGCTGCTTTCCAACAGACATGCTCTTTGTGGCAAGGTTTGCAAGGTTTCTTCAAGGCCTTACATCTTCACATAATTTGATCGATTCCACCTTGAGAACCGAAGAATATGACAAATAGATGAGAGCTTAGCGTTATGAAAGAGGACATGACTTTGGAACCAAGAATGAGATCAAAAACTTTAAGTATATAGCAACTAATTAATACGTTATTTGGAGTTTCTTTAAGGTAGCAAGAAAGAGAAAGGGGTGGGAGAAGAATCAATCAAAAAGTGGGCCCACCTCTTCTTTCTCTTCTCCTTCCTACATAGTTCTAAAGGCATAGGTGGGGCCAAGCGAGGTAGGTATCTATGCTTGGGTGAAGACAGACAGTGGGGGTTGGCGGCAGCACTGAGACTCAGCAAGGTGAGGAGAGTATCGATGCATCGGGCAGCCCTGCTTAGGGTGTCATGGCCCAAGCAGAGAAAGGAGGATATAAGAGCAGAGGGCAGGCTGCACATGGTGTCAAGAGCCCAGTGTGTATAGGAGGCATCCCCTAGGGAAGGGGGTTGGATGTAGAGGATATTGGGTGCTGGAGCCCAAACAACTGAGCAAGGCCTCTGAGAAGGATGTTTAGCATGTGGTTTCAAAGCCCAAGCATGTGATATCAGAGCCAGAATGAGGTGAGAGGGGATATTAAGAGATACTGGTTGCATACAGATGGGTTAAGCAAATAGGTAAATATATTAAGGATAATGGGACCTACGTTTCTGATTTTTGGGAGATAAACAAATATGAAAAGAAGGAAACTGGACACATTAGATGAGGATCTGAGATATCAATATGAACTTATAATTTCAAGATAGATAGGTAAGAACTAGATATAAAAACAATACATGTGGCTGGGCGCGGTGGCTCATGTCTGTAATCTCAGCACTTTGGGAGGCCAAGGTGGGCAGATCACCTGAGGTCAGGAGTTCAAGACCAGCTTGGCCAATATGGTGAAACCCCATCTCTACCCAAAACACAAAATTAGCCAGGCATGGTGGCATGTGCCTGTAATCCCAGCTACTTAGGAGGCTCAGGCAGTAGAATCGCTTGAACCTGGGAGGTGGAGGTTGCAGTGAGCTGAGACTGTGCCATTGTACTCCAGTCTGGGCAACAAGAGTGAAACTCCGTCTCAAAAACAAACAAACAAAAAACATATATGTGTAAAAGTGCATAGATCTATATATGTATATATACATATATTCCCTTACTCTCCCCTGACAGGACTGGGAACAGCAACTCCTCAATGGCAACAAGCATACCTTGTGCCCAGATCTTGGCTTCTAAATATTTTTCTCCACTAAAAGGAAAAAGGTATCCTCAAAGAAACTGCTGATTCCAAGACTGGAAGAGGAAAACTACAAGATGAGACTGGGACATCTTAGAAAGTAATCAAGTCCTCAAAGAATAACAGGGACATGTCAAAAGGATACAGAAGTTAGCTTGAAGGGGTTTCCATGGGCCAAATCTAGGACAATTTGAGTATTGAAATAACAATAGTAAAAATAGGCTATATCCCAGTGAATACAACAGAAAAACAGGATTCCACACTGGTTTAAAGAAGTAAATGGGGAGGCTGAGGCAGGTGGATCACCTGAGGTCGGGAGTTCGAGACCAGCCTGACCAACATGGAGAAACCCAATCCCTACTAAAAATACAAAATTAGCCAGGCGTGATGGTGCATGCCTGTAATCTAGCTACTTGGGAGGCTGAGGCAGAAGAATCACTTGAACCTGGGAGGCGGAGGTTGCAGTGAGTCAAGATTGTACCATTGCACTCCAGCCTGGGCAACAAGAGCAAAACTCTATCTCAAAAAAAAAAAGGAAGAGGAAGAGGAAGAGGAAGAAGAAGGGGGAGGAGGAGAAAGAAAGAAGAAAAAAAAGAAGGCGGAGGAAGAAGAAAGAAGGAAGAAGCAGCAGCAGTAAATGAATACAGTCATGCATCACATAACAACATATCTGTCAATGACAGACCACATTAAACAACAGTACAAGATTATATATCAAAAGATGAAAACGAAACTGAAAGGTTCCTATCACCTAATGATGTCGCAACCATTGTAACATTGTAGCACAACTTATTACTCACTTTGTAACTTACTGCCAAGATTATAAAACAAAAGATTAAAATGGAACTGAAAGATTCCTATCACCTTATGATTTTGCAGCCATTGTAACACTGTAGCACAAATAATTACTCACTTTTGTAATGTAACCCACTGCGCTGCCAATTAAATAAAGCATAGCACATATAATTATGTATAGTACATTATACTTGAAAATGATAATAAATGACTCTATTCCTGGTTTATGAATTCACTACAGTTTTGTCATTATTTTAGAGCATACTCCTACTTAGTTCACTGTAAAACAGCCTCAAGCAGGTCCTTCAGGAGGTATTCCAGAAAGGAGGGATTGTCATTAAGCAACACATGACTGTACATTAAGCGTCTGATAAAGAATTTACAGTTTCAAAGTGTCTCTCCAAAAATACTTGTTATCTACAAAAGAGAATAGAATAACTTTATAATAGAGAATCCTCAGAGACACCATCAATCAAGTAATCACAATGAGAATAATCAATAACGGGACCCAGAAAAAATCATTTGCCACCTGATAGGATTCTATGAGAAAAACATAGCATCATCACAGCCAAGGATACCTACATAACCTGAATTCAATCATGAGGAACCATTGAGGCCAGGTGCAGTGGTTCATACGTATAATCCTGGCATTTTGGGAGGCCGAGGTGGGAGCATCGCTAAATCCCAGGAGTTTGAGACCAGCCTGGGCAAAACAGTGAGAACCCATCTCTGCAAAACTTACACAAAAATTAGCTGGGTGTGGTGGCATGCACCTGTGGACCCAGCTATTTGGGAGGCTGAGGGGGAGGATCACTTGAGCCTGGGAGGTCCAGGCTGCAGTGAGCCATGATCGCACCACTGCACTCCAGCCTGGGTGACGGAGCAAGATTGTCTAAAGAAAAAACAAAAAAAACTACTGAACAGATTCAAATTGAATGGTATTCTACAAAATAACTAGAATGTATTCATCAAAACTATCAAGGTCAAGGTCATCAAAGTCAAGGAAAAATTTAGGAACTTTTCCAAAAAAAGGGAGTCTGGAGAGACATGGCAACTAAATGGAAGGCATGATTGTGAACTGAATTATTTTGCTATAAAGCACATTATTGTAATAATTGACGAAACGCATAGAATCGAGAGAATTAGATGGTGTCACTGTACCAATTTCTGATTAATAAATCTCATTAATTTCTTATTTTGATGAGTATACTATGGTTATTTTGAAGAACACCTTTGTTTGTATGAAATATACACTGAAGTATTTCAGAGTGATAAAGTCCCACATCAGCATCTAATGGTTCTAGAAGAAAAAACTGTAATGTACTTTCAACTTTTCTACAAATTTGAAATTATTTTAAAATAATGATTTTAACTTAAAGGTGGGTGAGGAATGCTAGAGACGCCTCCATATAGACTGCCAGCTGTTTCTTGTGACGACAGCAGCTGGAAGAGCTCAGCTTGTAGACAAACATGCACTGAGGGGAAAAGACCCAGAGCATGTCAAAGTTCAGGGGCTTTCAAGCCAGGATGCACCATCAAGCATCAAGTAAAACTCTGGAGGGAAAAGTGAAATCCTGTGGAGGAACCACAGGACAAGGAGACTAAGGAGCCAATGGGGTATATTGGTTATGTGGGACATTTCGAATGTGGGGTATTTGGAAGTGTTCAGACTCAGATAAACTATAGGTGTCTAACTTGCAGATGACTCATCTGGCCTCCATGACAACAAAAGTGAAGAATTTTTTAAGGTGATCATGAATATGAGTGCTGGGCGCGGTGGCTCACAGCTGTAATCCCAGCACTTTGGGAGGTGAGCCAGGCATATCATTTGAGGCCAGGAATTGGAGACGAGCCTGGCCAACATGGCGAAACCTCGTCTCTACTAAAAATGCAAAAATTAGCTAGGCGTTGTGACGGGCGCCTGTAATCCCAGTTACTCAGGAGGCTGAGGCAGGAGAACTGTTTGAATCCAGGAGGCGGAGGTTGCAGTGAGCCGAGATCACAGCACTGCACTCGAGCCCATGCAACAGAGTCAGACTCTGTCTCAAAAACAAAACAAAACAAAACAAAAGAAAAAAGGAATATGAGCATGATAAATATGATAAAGTTACATTTTATAAAGCATACTTTGAATGGAGCATGGTGTATGAAGAAAAGCAGTTAGTATCAAGCCAAAAACATGCAGTGGCCTCACGGCACAAGGCCTAGGATATTAGGTTTAGGGGTCTTTATTTTATTTGCTAGGCAACAGAAACACATTAAAGAATTTGCAAGCAACATCCCAGTATATAGGATAGATTAGGAGAGATTAGAGGCAGGAAGACCAGTTGGGAGATTACTGTAATAAGATTATAAGTGTTGAAATAACGGCAGAAGTAGGAAGCAAGGAGAGATTAAGGCAATACAAAGTTAATGGGATTTAGGAACTTAACGTATATAAAGGAAAGACCAGATGAAGACTATTAAGAGCCTTGAAGAGAAATTGCACTCTGTTAGAAGGAAGAGATGGAGTAGTAATCTATGCCTCACTGAAAATATACAACAGGCAATTGAAAATGAAAACCTGGAAGTTGAGAGAGGACAGAAAGGAGAAAGATCTCACTTTCATTTACACAAGCTTATTGAAAGATACAGCATAAGAAGACTCCTGTAAATGGAATCTTGAGAAATGCCTCGTTAGGAAAAGAGACAGTGAAACAAAAAAATATTTCAATGAGTCAGAGAAAATGTCTTCTGCTAGTTATTTTCCATTTGTCCCTCCCCTTCCACTTTCCCTGCTGCTTGCCCTAGGCTTCTGGTTGGGTTCAGCCAATGAAAGACTCCAATAGGGGATCAATAGGGATCAATAGGCACATAGCATTTTCCCCAGGCTCCCAGTGCACAGACTGGCTGTGTCTCTCCACTGAAGGCCACAACCTTTCCACATGGCTGCCTCCCCAGGTTTTAGAGCTGTGCCCAAGAATGGTCATGGCTCCCTTCTGCAGCTTGCTCCAGGGTACTGTGCTATCCTTTGTTACCAATGAAACATTCTTTATTATTATCCTGCCAATACCTTTGTAAATAGCCTTTTATTAATTATCTTCAGTTGCCAATTTGAATGCATGATTTGGGCCAGGCGCAGTGGCTCACGCCTGTAATCTTAGCACTTTGGGAGGCCAAGGCAGGCGGATCACCTGAGCTCAGGAGTTTGAGACCAGCCTAGGCAACATAGCAAAACTCTGTCTCTACTAAAAATACAAAAATTAGTTGGACCTGGTGGTGTACGCCTTTAGTCCCAGCTACTCAGAGGCTGAGGCACGAGAATCGCTTGAACCTGGGAGCTGTAAGTTTGCAGTGAGCCAAGATCATGCCACTGCACTCCAGCCTGGGCAACAGAATGAGACTGTCAATTGATCGATGGATCGATCAACAGATAGACAGACAGATAGAAGATAGATAGATAGATAGATAGATAGATAGATAGATAGATAGATAGATAGATAGAATGTATGATCTGTTTCCTGCTAGGACCATCATTTGAATACAGTGCCCTATCTTTGTCAGTCATAATAATCTCCATAATATATACTGAAGCATTTAATTTTTCCCACTATCCCTAAACAAAGTTCTAGTCAACAGCATTTTCTAGAATGTAATTGGTTCATACTATCTTTGATCTTCTCTGTTGTCCATCAAGATGCTGGATTCTAAGATGTCAGAAGTGGGATACATCCTCACCAAATCCTGTGGAAGCTGGTGACTCCTGGGAAAAGGAAATCGGGGGACATCAGAAAACTTTACACCTGCAGGTCAGGAAGCAACTTCTTTCTTATCTGGTAAGAGAGACGTTGTTCCACCTACACTGGCCTGGCCTTCCTCAACTATGGTTCTTCTCTGAAAATGTCACATAAGTCTCCATGTTTTACCAAAGGATATGAGGCTGGCCCATGGAATGATTCAGCTAAGCTCAGCTGAGCAGATGAGAGTGAGAACGGTAAAAGCTCTGCTGACCAGCCACAGGAGAGAGAACTGAGGGGAGAAGTGAGAAATGAGAGGTAGAAGCCAAAGGAGGGCTCTGGAAATGTTACTGGGGTTATTAATTGTATCTCCTTTAAGAAATAACAGTATAGAAAGAAATTCCTTTTCAACTTTTATTGTTTTTGCAGGTATGGCCTGTGCTTCTTTAAAAATACCACCACTCGGCCAGGCGCGGTGGTTCACGCCTGTAATCCCAACACTTTGGGAGGCCAAGGCCGGACAAATCATGAGGTCAAGAGATCGAGACAATCCTGGCCACCATGGTGAAATCCTGTCTCTACTAAAAATACAAAAAAATTAGCTGTGCATGGTGGCACGTGCCTGGAGTCCCAGCTACTTGGGAGGCTAAGGCAGGAGAATCGCTTTAACCTGAGAGGTGGAGGTTACAATGAGCCGAGATCGTGCCATTGCACTCCAGCCTGGCAAAAGAGCGAGACTTTGTCTCAAAATAAACAAATATATTTAAAAAATAGGCCAGGTACAGTGGCTCACGCCTGTAATCCCAGCACTTTGGGAGGCCGAGGCAGGCAGATCATGAGGTCAGGAGATCGAGACCATCCTGGCTAACACGGTGAAACCCCATCTCTACTAAAAATACAAAAAATTAGCTGGGTGTGTGGTGGGCCCCCGTAATTCCAGATGCTCAGGAGGCTGAGGCGGGAGAATGGCATGAACCCAGGAGGCAGAGCTTGCAGTGAGCTGAGATTGAGCCACTGCACTCCAGTCTGGACAACAGAGCGAGACTCCGTCTCAAAAAAATAAAAATAAAAAAAATACTACCACTCTTAGACTGATCTGTCTGATCCCAGCACAAATGAGATTATATTTACAAGGCAGAAGCTCTGTGGGTGCCTTTCTTCCTTCCCACCCCTCTCTCACCTGAATGCAGCTCTCCAGCAAGACCTGCCTCCACATCAGAGGAGTGCCAATAAACAGGAAGCATTCTTCCCAGAGAAACGTACCAGAAATCCATTTATTGAAACCCACAACATCTGCATTTTTGCAGTACAGTCACACTTTTGCAAGAGTAGTTTGCAATATAATGCCTACACCTTACTTACTTAGTGGGGTCAATAAAATTAGATTATTACATGGAAATAAAATTACGAATGCATCACGTACACAGAATCAGAACATTAGAACAGGGCTCTTGGAAAACACAGTCTAGACATTTTAATGGTCCTCAGAATATCTGACATTACATAAGCAAAGGAAAAACAAATTAGTTGGTAGCCAAAGCGAGTAATTAATTGTAACTATCATAATCTCAGATTCCAAATTTTTTATTTTCATCACAAAAACCTCCTTATTCTAACGAACTTTAGAGTGGAGGCTAAAACTAATCTTTTAAAATGAATAGATAGTATTTTAAAAGACCTATATAATTGGAAACAAAAATTAAAATAACAATGTCATTTAACACTCAAACTAGCAAGAATGTGAAGTTGGGTAACATCAAGACTAGTGAAGATGTTCAGAAACAGTAGTTTGCATCTATTACTGGTGAGGTATATAATGGTACAACCATGTGGTAAACTGCATCATTATTCATAATTCTTCACACCCTCCCTGTACTAGAATTCTAATCCACATCGTTGCCACATAACTTTGCAGTACCATTCACTAGAATAAACAGAATATATTGCCCTACCTCATGGATGTTAGGCTTGTGACAAGCTAAGGTCCAGGAAATGTTAGCAAAAATGACAGTGAGTCAGTTCTATGCATGGCCCACATGAGGTTTCACATATTTCCACTTGGCTTCTTTTGCTTCTGCCACTTTCCATGAGAACAACATGCCCTAGGTAGCTGTTAGTCCAAGAGAATGAGAGACTTGGAGTAGACCTGAACTCAACCTCAATCTGACCTGCAGACTGGAGCCCAGAGCCTGAAGTCCAGAATCCTGCCCAGCTAATTTTTGTTGCAACCTACTCACAGGTTGACAGGGAAAAATAAATCCTTACTATATTAAGCCACTGAGTTTTGAACTTGGGGTCTTTTGGGGTTTGTTGCTGTTGTTGTTGTTGTTATTGTTGGAGACAGAGTCTTGCTCTGTCACCCATGCTGGAATGCAGCTGTGTGATCTCAGCTCACTGCAACCTCCGCCTCCTGGGTTCAGGCGATTCTCTCCCTCAGCCTCCCAAGTAGCTGAGATTGCAGGCTCCCACCACCACGCCCAGCTAAATTTTTTTGTATGTTTTAGTAAAGAAGGGGTTTCACCATGTTGGCCACGCTGGTCTCGAGCTCCTGACCTCAGGTGATCTGCTCACCTCGGCCTCCCAAAGTGCTGGGATTACAGGCGTGACCCACCGTGCCCGGCCTTCTTTCTTTTAATGTAGCATCACTACAGCAATCTCTGACTGAGACAACCATTCTGTAAAGGAATCTGGCGACACCCAATAAAGTTGAAGATGCTCATATGGTCCAACAAAGGGCACTTCCAAGTTTGTGTCCTAAAGCAGTGGTTCTCAGACCAATCAGATCTAATATTTCCTTTTAAAGGAAATTATTTGAAACACTCTTTTTCTATTCTATAACAAACATAATAGATAATCTACCTAACACACATAAATTAAAAAAAAAAAAAAAAAGAAGCCTGGGCATGGTGGCTCATGCCTGTAATCCCAGCACTTTAGAAGGCCAAGGCAGGCAAATCACTTGAGGTCAGGAGTTCGAGACCAACCTGGCCAACATGATGAAACCCTGTCTCTACTAAAAATACAAAAATTAGCCAGGTGTGGAGCCAGGCACCTGTAATCCCAGCTACTCGGGAGGAAGGAGAATCACTTGAACCCGGGAGGTGGAGGCTGCAGTGAGCCAAGATCATGCCACTGCACTCCAACCTGGGAGACAAAGTAAGACTCCATCTCAAAAAAAAAAAAAATTGTTTTCAAAAAACCCCCATAATATCTGATATGGTTTGGCTGTGTCCCCATCCAAATCTCATCTTTTATTATAGCTCCCATAATCCTCACGTGTCATGGGAGGGACTTGAATCATGGGGGTGGGTTTTTCCCATGCTGTTGTGATAATGAGTAAGTTTCACGAGATCTGATGGTTTTATAAAGGGCAGTTCCCCTGCACACCTTCTCTTGCCTGCCACCATGTAAGACATGACTTTGCTCCTCCGCTTTCTGCCATGACTATGAAGCCTCCTCAGCCATGTGGAACTGTGAGTGCATGAAACCTCTTTTTCTTTATAAATTACCCAGTCTCGGGTATTTCTTCATAGCGTATGAAAATGGACTAATGCAATAGCCTAACTAAAATATGAAAAAAATACATAAAATATTACTTATAATCAGGGCAGAATGGAGATGAGGCAAGCAAGGTGCTTAGCATGCAAAATTTAAGGAGGCAAAGTAGGGAAAGTGCTGAACCTGCACTTGCAGGACACTTGCATCTGTATCTCCTCAAATTTTGCACCTAAGCAACCTCACTTGCCTCACCTTAGTCCTGGCCCTATTTAGAATAATATAATTATATTAAAAATGCAAAATTTTTCATGACTTTGGTAGAGGATTTAATGAAGCAAATAGACATTTGCACCCCTATATATACTGTCATCATGAATGCAAAACCTACAAATGCAGGATGATACAAGTGTGTTATTTTATTCACAACTTGGTAAAAGTTCTGAACCAAGTAAACTCTTCCCTCAATGTGCATGGTAGTTTCAATTAAAAAAAAAAAAAAAAGCATATACTAAAACCATGCCAAAAATACTTTGGTTGTACATGCAAAATGGAGGTTCTAGAGTCAGATCATCATACAAAGAATTTTTAAGTACAAGAAGACCTGAGGGGGATATTTAAAAATCATATGGGAGAAAGGCAGACACACACATCACAGGTCATCACACATCCTTTGTCCTCACCCTCTCTCAATGTCAGTAAGGCTCTCCCAATCAATAATTGAAAATATCCCTCCTGCTGGCATTTCCTGAAGAAAAAATAAATACGTAAAAATTTAAAAAATAAAATGTCCCCCACAAATTTCCAAACTTTCCCTAGTTTGATCCATTACTATTGACAACACTGTCCCTTGATAAATCAAATACATGTGTAAAGAGGTCCATGTAGAGTTAATTTATCTACTTATGGTAAAATTGATACGCCATGGTATACTCATGCAATGAAATACTATATAATATCTAAATTAACTATATCTACAACATGGGAAGATCTCATAAACATAATGTTTGATAACAGAAACAAGCTGCAGAAGGGTATGGGCAGTAGTCCTCCATGTACATTTTTAAAACTCACAAAATAACTATATATTGTTGATGAATACATTAAATACACAGGAACAATACCAACTTCAGGACAATGGTTACCAACAAAGAAAAAATGAGGGGAAAGGGATGTAGGAGTAGCTTTACCTGTCTGGGTAATAGTTTATTTTTAAAAGCAGAGAGGCGAGGAGCAGTGCTCACACCTGTAATCCCAGCACTTTGGGAGGCCAAGGGAGTAGCATCGCTTGAGCCCAGAAGTTTGAGATCAGCCTGGGCAACATGGGGAGATCCCAGCTCTACAAAAAATTAAAAAGTAGTCTGACATGGTGGCATACACCTGTGGTCCCAGCTACTCGGGAGGTTGAGATGGAAGGATTGCTTGAGCCTGGGAGGTCAAGGCTACAATAAGCCATGATTGTGCCACTGCACTCCAGCCTGGGTGATAGTGCAAGAACTTGTCTCAATTAATCAATCAATCAATAAAGAGAGAGAGAGAGAGAGAGAGAGAGGTGGGACGAGAAATAAACAAGATGAGCCTAGAACATCTTGTAGTGCTAGAAAGTAAGGAAATCCTCAAAAGAAAAACCCACTATCATGGGAGCATGTCAAAGAAACACAGAAGCCAACCAGCAGAGCTCTCAATGAGCCAAAACTGGAAAAATCTGACCAATGAAATAAAGCAGTATTGGATTATAACCTGTATAAAATAAATATCCATGAGTCCATACTGATATAAACAAATGAATGAATAAGTGAATAAATAAATGGGGGAGGGAGAGGAGGCTGCAACACCAAGCAGAGGAGGCAGGAACCAGAGCGTGAGCAGTAGCTGAGTGGGCACCATGGCTGGGATCACCACTATTGAGGCAGTTAAGGGCAATATCCAGGTTCTGCAGCAGCAGGCAGATGATGCAGAGGAACGAGCCGAGCGCCTCCAGTGAGAAGTTGAGGGGGAAAGGCGGGCTGGAACAGGTTGAGGCTGAGGTGGCCACAAGCTGAGCACCTCCAGTGAGAAGTTCAGGGAGAAAGGCAAGCCTGGGAACAGGCTGAGGCTGAGGTGGCCTCCTTGAACTGCAGGATCCAGCTGGTTGATGAGAAGCTGGACCATGCTCAGGAGCGCCTGGCCACTGCCCTGCAAAAGCTGGAAGAAGCGGAAAAAGCTGCTGCTAAGAGTGAGAGAGGTATGAAGGTTATTGAAAACCAGCCTTAAAAAATGAAGAAAAGATGGAACTCCAGGAAATCCAACTTAAAGAAGCTAAGCACATTGCAAAAGAGGCAGATAGGAAGTATAAAAAGGTGGCTCATAAGTTGGTGATCATTGAAAGACACTTGAAACACACAGAGGAACAAGCTGAGCTGGCAGAGTCCCGCTGCCGAGAGATGGATGAGCATATCAGACGGAGGGACCAGAATCTGAAGTGTCTGAGTGCTGCTGAAGAAACGTACTCTCAAAAAGAAGACAAGTATGAGAAAGAGATCAAGATTCTTACTGATAAACTCAAGGAGGCAGAGACCTGTGCTGGGTTTGCTGAGACATCGGTAGCCAAGCTGGAAAAGACAATTGATGACTTGGAAGATAAACTGAAATGCACCAAAGAAGAGCACCTCTGTACACAAAAGATGCTGGACCAGACTCTGCTTGACTGAATGAGATGTAGAATGCCCCAGTCCCACCCTGCTGCTGCTCCTCCCTCTGACCCTGACTCTTCCTGAGGCCAGCCTGCCTGAAGCTGACCTTTAACTGAGGGCTGATCTTTAACTGCAAGGCTGCTTTCCCCTTTTGCCTCCTGCTCCTCCCCTGTGTCTTTTTTGCCAAACTGTCTCTATCGATTCCCGGAGATTCCAGCTGGGCTAGAGGCTGAGCACCTTTGGAAACAACATTTGAGGGAATGTGAGCACAATGCATAATGTCTTTAAAAAGCATGTGGTGATGTACACATTTTGTAATTACTGTTTTTGTTGTTTTGTAGCAACCATTTTTAAACATTGCAAATAATTCCACAGCCCTGAAGCAGCAACCTCATCCCTCTCTCACTTTTGGAAGGTGACTTTTCAGCTTACTGCATATTGCGCTCTCCATAGAGGAGAGGAAAAGGTATAGGCCTGCCTTACTGAGAGCCAAACAGAGCCCAGGGAAAGACTCCACTAGGGGAGACCTCATTGCTCTGTACAAAGTACCAGCTAAACCAGAAAGGTGATTCCAGGAGGAGTCAGTCAAATGACAACAACAACAACAACAAAAAAAGTGTGCTGTTCAAGTTCTCACTTTAAGATACCTTTGGACAATATTACTTCTTTTTTCTTTTTTTCATTAGAAGTGCCCAAATTAAGATGGTAAGACCTCTGAGACCAAATTTTTGTCCCATCTCTACCCCTCCCAACTGCTTACAGAATAGATCATGTGACCCTTACGTTGCGGTGACCACTTAATTGCTTTCCTGCCTCCTTGAAAGAAAGATTATGTTTTTGCCACTGATGTAGCCATGCGAAGCTCATCTCATTACCCTTTCCTGGGTTTGAAACTGCTGTCTCTAAAAGTGCTGTCTCATTGTGCTTTGTATCAGTCAGTGCTGGAGAAATCTTGAACAGCTTATGTACAAAACTTTAAATTTTATATTATTTTGAAACTTTGCTTCTTTGGGTTTGTGGCACCCTGGCCATCCCATCTGGCTGTGACAGCCTCTGCAGTCCGTGGGCTGGAAGTTTAGTGATCTTTTAAAGCTTGTTTCCCCATTTCCTGGTAAGGTTTCTAGGTGGTCTGTTAGATGGACGTCCTGCAGCTTACTGGCTTAAAATGTACTCTCCTTTGATGTGGTCTCTTTGGGTCCAACTGGGAGAAATAGAAATGAATAGTGCAACTGTTTTGATACTGAATATTGACAAATGTCTTTTTGAAATAAAGAACCAGTCCCTCCAAAAAATAAAAAATAAATAGATGGGAAAGAAGAGACAAATCTCCCATGCAGAAGAATTCAAAATAATTGATATAGAACACTACCTTTGAGGTGGGTGAAAGAGTGAATACACAAATAGGTAATGACCAGACCATATATAAAAATAGAACTCTGACTCACAACCTGCAACAACCAGTCCAGAAAGCCAAACCACAATGCTATGGACTGAATATTTGTGTCACCCCAAAATTCATACATTGAAGCCTAATCCCCAATGTGATGGCACCTGGAGGTGGGGTTTTGGGGAGGTAATTAGGTCATGATGATGGAGTGCTCTATAAATGAGATTAGTTCCCTTATAAGAAGACACACGAGAAAGCTTGCTTCCTCTCTCTGCTCTCTTCCATGTGAGGACACAAGGAGAAGAAGGCCATCTGCAAACCAGGAAGCAAGACCTCCAGACACAGGATCTTCCAGCCCCTTAATCTTGCACTTCCCAGCCTCCAGAACTGTAAGTAATGAATGTTTGTTGTTGAAGCCACCGAACCCTATGGTTTGTCAGAGGAGCCTAAACTGACTAAGCACAAAACTTATATAACAATTAGCCCAACAGTCAGGACTTGACCAGTAACTAACAACTTCCCTAATTTCTGTACCAACTTTTAAGTTAAGACTTGCTGGAGAAAGCAAAATATATACCACTAATCAATAATACAGGATGTCCCACCCTTTCCATGTCAGCAGTCTCCAAACAGGGCCTATCTGGAACTTTCCCTTTCTTCTACAATATAGCTTTCCTTTTTTTTATTGTTTTCTGTTTTGTTTTGTTTTTTGAGATGAAGTTTTGCTCTTGTTGCCCAGGCTGGAGTGCAATGGCACGATCTCAGCTCACCGCAACCTCCACCTTCCAGGTTCAAATGATTCTCCTGCCTCAGCCTCCCAGATAGCTAGGATTACAGACATGCGCCACATACCCAGCTAATTTTGTGTTTTTAGTAGACACATGTTGGTCATGGCTGGTCTCGAACTCCTGACCTCAGGTGATCCGCCTGCCTCAACCTCCCAAAGTGCTGGGATTATAGGCGTGAGCCACCACGCCCAGCCGCTTTGCCTTTTTTCTACAATAAAGTTTTCCTACTCCTCTAACTGCCAAACACAAGTGATGATGGCTGACTCCTTTGTTATGGGAGGCTTTGAATAGATAGCCTTTACTTGTTCTCATTTAGATGGTCCTCATTTATTTCCATAAGAAGAAATAAAGCTTCATTTCTTAAGTGTGGGCTGTGCAAAGCGAACTCCTTCCCAACAGCACAGTATGAGGAAGTAAAGGGTAACTTTACAGTGAAGAAACCTGATCAGCACTATCTCTGCCAGGGGATCAAGGTCAATATCAACAGTGACAAGTCAAGTTGAACTATGTCGTGACAAAAATGGCACTTGACCTCTGTGGTCTTCCTCCCAAAAACTCATAATCCCAGAAAATCATTAGAAGAATATCAAACAAATCTCAATTAAGCAATAGTCTAAAAAATTATTGACCGGTACTCCTCAAAACTGTTAAGGTTATCAAAAACAAGGAAAGTCTGAGAAACTGCCACATCCAAAAGGATTGTAGAGAGATACGATACTCCTCAAAATTGTAAAGGTTATCAAAAACAAGGAAAGTCTGAAAAACTGCCACATCTAAAAGGTTCTAAAAAATAGTTTATTTGAAAAAGAGAGAGAAAGCAGTACGAGCAGTTGTGGCAAAATGTTAACAAACATTAAATATGGATGATGGGTCACCCCACTATTACTCTTTCTCATATTATTCCCTGTCCCTTTTTATACAGGTAAAATATATCAGAATTTCAATTATTTTTAATCCTTCAAAACGAACTCCAATTTAACCCCAACAGATTCTAGCTTTTCTCTTTTTCACCCTCCCATCTGTCACACTGGCAGTTTTCTGAAGGGACCAAGCAGATGCCCATTCTCACATTCTCCAAGCAGCCTGGGAATTCCTACAATTATTCCAGTAACTACCACTATGATTTGAAAGCTTTCTCTCATCCCCTTGTTTTGGTATTTACTTCTCCTTTGTGCTCTACACATTTTACTTTGGATTAGAGTTAGTTTTGTGCCTGTTTTTCTTTCCCTGAGTGCTCAATATCTCAAGATACTGAAGACAGGCACCATGTCTTGGTCATCATTCCATTCCTCTACCCCCGCACCAAGCACTGTGACTTGCTAATAGTATGACTCAATGAATTTATTATTTGATTGTAAGAGAAAAGAGGTTCAACATAAAGTCCTTTTCTAAGCCAGGCATGCTGGTGCACACCTGTAGTCTAACTACTCAGAAGGTTGAGGCAGAAGGATTGCTCGAGCCCAGGAGTTCGAGTCCAGCACAGGCAACTTAGTAAGACCCTGTCTCAAGAAGAAGCAAAAAGAAGGAAGAAGGAGGAAGAAGGAGGGAGGGAGGAAGGGTAGGAAGGAAGGAAGGAAGGAAGGAGGAGGGGAGGGGAGAATTTGTAAAACAAAACAAAAAAGTGAATATTAGAAAAAAAAATGTAAGTCCTTTTCTGTAGTGCAACATAACAGTAAGAACAAAATCTGAGAAATGATGAATGAAATTTGGCTTTGAAATTACCAATGAGGTTTAAGAAGTTCCAGAAAAATTATGAAAGCAGGTAACAGAATACAAAGAGTTAAGGAGTAAAGTTAAGAAACAGATAATATAAGCTTATTCGCTTACACCAAGAGTGGAGCTCCTCATGCTGCTATCATATTTCACCCCAAAACTGAATGGAAACAGAAAACATACAGAGGACATACATGTCACTAAGAAAACGAAGAACAGATGCATTTAAAAAGAACTATCAGTCTAGAAACTGACTTAAGAGAAAAAGCTGATTGAGTGAGACACCAAGAATCACCAAACAAAGTCGATATTATAGTAGGAGCCACAACAGTAACTACAACTAAATATCTAAAATGTATTGAGCACTAGAAAGTGCCGGCACTGGTTAAGGCTTTTTTCATAGTATCTCATTTAATCCTCCCAACAGTCCTATGAGGTACTCACCATTATTGTGCTCAGTTATAAACAAAGGAACTAGTTTTAAGATCACAGAACTGATAAATGACTGCTGACCTTTTTGGTAGAATGTGGTAAGGGCGCCATCATTTCTTATTGCAGGTCAGTAATTCAAGAATGGAAAGGCTGGACACAATTAGCAGAAAGGTCCACTGGGACTGGACCCGATAGAGCTGTAGACCTGCCTCTGGGACGCTGACTTGCACAGGCTGCCTGACCAAATTCACTCCTTAATGTCCACAACAATAGGAACTGGTAAGACAGGGAGAGGGGACAGTGGTCCTAAGCACCAGGAACCAGAAGTGAGAGTAGTGCAACTGGAGCACTCACAGGCAGAAGTGGTCATTAATGGCCACCACTGCGGGTATGTGAGCCCTAGTGAACTCTGCAGAGGAATGGGGTCTTCCAGAACAGGCTCAGAATTACTACCTATTCATACCAATATATCCTTTGTCCTACACATCCAGGAGAACATTGCTTGAGAAACCCAGGTTTATATGAGTTACTTTGTAATTAGCTGGGGGGGGGGGGAATATAGCAAAGTGAATCATTTGATATTTTGTGTAACATACATCAAGGGGTTGATTTCCTAACCTCCATTTTATTTCTGAAAGTAACAAGTGATACATTAATTTTTTATTGATTTGCAAATTTTACATCCTATTTTGGATAATTTGCTACATTCTGTGGTAAGTAAACTAGGACAGAGAATCACAGGCATACAACATTGTGCTGCAAGAAGCAATAGTTACTTGTTCTCCAGTGCCTCTAAGAAGGGTAAAAGCAATGTTCCAGGACTAGAAGGGAGCTGCTTGCAATTAAATGCAAGGTGAAAATAATGTCATTTCACAAACACAGCTGGGCTTCCTGCCTAGGAGGGTATGCTCTGCTTAAACTACTTAAAATCTCCAGTAAGTAAATTGATTTGAAAGGACTGACATTGCCTGTCTAGCTGCCACGTTTTAATCTTCCGGATGAGTAGTCAACACTAAAAAGAGATTTCCATAAAGCCAAGGATCAATAGCATTCACTTATGAACACCATGTTTTTAATGAAATGCAACATATATTATGGGCTGGGCGCAGTGGCTCACGCCTGTAATCCCAGCACTTTGGGAGGACAAGGTAGACAGATCACCTGAGGTCAGGAGTTCAAGATCAGCCTGGCCAACATAGTGAAACCTCGTCTCTACTAAAAAGACAAAAATTAGCCGGGTATGATGGTGGGTGCCCGTAATCCCAACTACTCAGGAGGCTGAGGCCTGAGAATCACTTCAACCTGGGAGGCAAAGGTTGCAGTGAGCCAAGATCATGCCACTGCACTGCAGCCCTGGCGACAGAGTAAGACGCCTATCTTTAAAAAAAAAAAAAAAAAAAAAAAAAAAAAAAAAAACCAACATATATTATGGAAATAAATGACTGCAATAAATAAGTGTAATCCACTAAAAAAGATACTGTCTTAATGTCTACATATTTTTGTATTTTTTGTTTTTGCAGGTGATACAAACAGAAGAAAACATGTTAAAATGGACCTTATATTTTATTTCTAGGTCATGTTTATTTCTAGAAAGTGAGCTGGGTATGAACAAATGGCTAGGTGGGCATGAACCAATGAACCACATTCAAGACATCATAGGGGAAAATCTCTTGCTTGTGACACTACACAACTACATTTCCCGAGCTAGATCCAACCTGCTCATCACTACACTTATAAATATCATTTAAGTTTTCTCTTTGGACTGAACAATGATAAATCTTTATTTTATCTTAGCAGCTGACGATATTTCATGCAAACGTTGAATTTCGGTCCTCTTTAGCCCCTACAGTAACATGCTGTTTGTCTTATCTTTTCCAAATATCTTATTACTTTTCTTCATCACATTTATTCTCATGGGTAAAACTGAAAACATTCATTCAAGAATCATAGTTCCTTTAACTGTCCTTTAAAAGCTACCAGAATTGTTACATTATTTTCTATAGATAAGCAATAAAAAAAACAGCGTACAAAACATTTATAGGAATGCTTTTAAAAAAAATTTTTATTATACTTTAAGTTCTGGGATACATGTGCAGAACGTGCAGGTTTGTTACACAGGCATACATGTGTCCTGGTGGTTTGCTGCACCCATCAATATGTCATCTAGGTTTTAAGCCTCACATGCATTAGGTATTTGTCCTAACGCTCTCCCTCCCCTTGCCCCCAATCCCCCGACAGGCTCCAGTGTGTGAGGTTCCCCTCCCTGTGTCCATGAAATACTTTTATAGCCTAAACTAAGTCTGCGTATCTTTGCTCTAACTTAATTGATGTTATATTGCCATCACTTCTGTGCTTTCCCTCCAAAAACAGAATTTGTTTATTCAAATAATGTAAGAGAAAGAAAAAGTTTCTCTTAGGATAATAACTTTAATTGATTAGATTTGCTATAAGATTTTTAAGATTCCATTTCAGAGTTTTAGTGAATGATAATGCATATACAGTTTCCAGTTTGGGGAAAGAATGATTGGGCAGCAAATTTCCAATATTTCAGAATTGTAGTTTAGCCTCTCATGCTTCATCTCTCAAATGTAAGGGTACAATTTAAAATACTTTCTTAAAAAGTCTTATGAGAACAGTCAAATATTATATTTCTGCAACATAAATAAGCTAAGACAAAAATTCCTCTCTAAACGATGCCAACTCTGAGCCTGAACTGAGAAAAGTATAATTTGTTTTATTTTGCTTTAAATAAAAGATACGAATGATAGAGGATAGGAATTCTACACAAACAACATAATACACACGCTCCCCAACCCAAGACCCAGGGAAAAGTGCAAACTAGATCACACTAGTTCTTATTATGTAGCACTCTACAAATCTAAACACATGTCACAGAAAGAGAATCAATTGAGTGGAGCAGGTGTAATAAATTGCAAAACACCACAAGAGCATTATTTTATTAGCACTATTAGGAATGTTCAATAAACAGGGTCTATCAAATAAATGAAAAGACCCAATTTGTAGGGAAGTAAATTTCATTCTCATTCCCAAGACAGAGTCCAGAAACTGGAAAAGCTTAACAGAGAGAACTATAAGCATTCTACCATTACCTATCACTAATAAAATAATACTTCAGAATGGTATTAACAACTGACCAAAACAAGACAAAACTCTAAATCTAGGTCACACAATAACTCCAGATATGAGCTGCTTACGTGTCAAAACTACTTCCTTTTTTAAGACAATTTTATACCTCAGAGTGTTTCCACTGTTTGTGGTTTTTAAATGTTAATTTTTTAAAATAATAAAACAAATAGTCCTTCCTCACTGACCTGAGAGATTCCTTTAAGGTCCTTTTACGCTCTACAACCTTGCTTAAAATTTCTGAAAGACTGATATTTAAACACAATCTTTTATTAGATGTGGAGGTCAACTTAAGAACCAAAGTCCCAGCACTTTAGGAGGCCGAGGCGGGCAGATCACGAGGTCAGGAGTTTGAGACCAGCCTGGCCAATATGGTGAAACCCCGTCTCTACTAAAAATACAAAAATTAACCAGGTGTGGTGGCGCACACCTGTAGTCCCAGCTACTTAGGAGGCTGAGGCAGAAAAATCGCTTGAACCCGGGAGACGGAGGTTACAGTGAGCCAAGATCGCACCACTGCACTCCAGGTTGGGAGACAGAGTGAGACTCCATCTCAAAAAAAAAAAAAAAAACAGAACCAAAGTTAGGGTTCTCCACTGAGTATAAGTGTAACCAGTACACTTTCAGTTTGCTAAAATTCAGAAGGAAAAAAAATACTTTCTCAGATAAATGTTGCCTTACTTTGTTGAGAAATTTGGTAACTGCAATTAAACGGTGACACCACAGCCACAGCAACATAAGATACTGCTACAGCTAACTAACTGGGCCTGTCAGTTCCTTATTTTAGCACAGTAGGTAGTACAGGAATGCCTGCTACTTTTAAATGATGGGTAATAGTAACACATCAGCAACTGTCTTGCTCCACTGTAACAAGAAAAATGAGTTTCATTACAAGTTCTCTCTTCTGGAAAATACAAAGCCCTTTATAGATATATTTACAACAACATCTCAAATACAATAGTGATGTTGAGAGATATTATTCCACATTTACAACAAACAGACACTCAGTAGTGTGGTTTCAAACAACCCAATAACCCATTATCTTGCTTGGTGCAGTTTTAGAAAGAATATTCAAGGATAAAAAAGATTATATTATATAGTTTAACCTGTCATTTCACTGTGAGAACCAAGCCTATAGAATATAGAATATAGCCTTCTGAGGAAAAAACCTACTACAATGCCTCGGATTTAAATAGTATTTTACAGTCTACAAAGCACTTTCTTATTCATTTTACAATCTCATATGAAGATTGCATTCTAGTAAAGGGACCAAGTCTATCATGAAGCTGGAAGGCAAAACTCAGTAACTATCTCAACCACACAAATATTCATAGAACGCCCAGGCTTCCAAATAGGGAGAGAGGAAGTCAATTATCCCTGTTTGCAGACGACGTGATCCTATATCTACAAAACCCTAGAGTCACCTAATTAAAGAGCTTCTGCACAGTAAAAGAAACTATCATTGGAATGAACAGGCAAACTACAGAATGGGAGAAAATTTTTGCAATCTACCCATTTGACAAAGTCTAATATCCAGAATCTACAAGGAACTTAAACAAATTTACAAGAAAAAAATCAAACAGCCCCATTAAAAAGTAGGCAAAGGGCTGGGCGCAGTGGCTCAAGCCTGTAATCCCAGCACTTTGGGAGGCCGAGACGGGCGGATCATGAGGTCAGGAGATCGAAACCATCCTGGCTAACACAGTGAAACCCCGTCTCTACTAAAAAATACAAAAAACTAGCCGGGCGAGGTGGCGGGCGCCTGTAGTCCCAGCTACTCGGGAAGGCTGAGGCAGGAGAATGGCGTAAACCCGGGAGGCGGAGCTTGCAGTGAGCTGAGATCCGGCCACTGCACTCCAGCCTGGGCGACAGAGCGAGACTCTGTCTCAAAAAAAAAAAAAAAAAAAAAAAAAAAGTCAGGAAACCACAGATGCTGATGAGGCTGTGGAGAAATAGGAATGCCTTTGCACTGTTGGTGGGATGTAAATTAGTTCAACCTTTGTGGAAGACAGTGTGGCAATTCCTCAAGGATCTAGAACCAGAAATAATACCATTTAACCCAGCAATCCCATTACTAGGTGTATACCCAAATAATATAAGTCATTCTACTATAAAGACACACTTACATGTATGTTTATTGCAGCACTATTTACAATAGCAAAGACATGGAACCAACTCAAATGTCCATCAATGATAGACTGGATAAAGAAAATGTGGTACACATACACCATGGAATACTATGCAGCCATAAAAAAAGGAATGAGATCATCTCCTTTGCAGGGACATGGATGAAGCTGTAAGCCACCATCCTCAGCAAACTAACACAGGAACAGAAAACCAAACACTGCATGTTCTCACTCATAAGTGGGAGTTGAACAATGAGAACACATGAACACAGGCAGAGGAAAAACACACAGCAGGAGCAGTCAGGGGGTGGGGGGTGAGGGGAGGGAGAGCATCAGGACAAACAGCTAATGCATGCAGGGGTTAAAGCCTAGATGACGGGTTGATAGGTGCAGCAAACCACCATGACACACGTACACCTACGTAACAAACCTACACATTCTGCACTTGCATCCCAGAACTTAAAGTAAAATTAAAAAGAAAGAAAGAAAGAAAATTCCATAGTCTCAGCCCAAAAGCTCCTTAAGCTAATAAACAACTTTAGCAAAGTCTCAGGATATAAAATCAATGTGCAAAAATCACTAACATTCCTACACATCAACAACAGTCAGACCAAGAGCCAATCAAGAATGCAAACATGGCCGGGCGCGGTGGCTCAAGCCTGTAATCCCAGCACTTTGGGAGGCCGAGGCGGGCGGATCACGAGGTCAGGAGATCGAGACCATCCTGGCTAACACGGTGAAACCCCGTCTCTACTAAAAAAATACAAAAAACTAGCCGGGCGAGGTGGCGGGCGCCTGTAGTCCCAGCTACTCGGGAGGCTGAGGCAGGAGAATGGCGTAAACCCGGGAGGCGGAGTTTGCAGTGAGCTGAGATCTGGCCACTGCACTCCAGCCTGGGTGACAGAGCGAGACTCCTTCTCAAAAAAAAAAAAAAAAAAAAAAAAAAAAAAAAAAAAAAAGAATGCAAACATATTCACAATTGCCCACCCCCCCCCCCCCGCCCCGGCACATACATACACAAAAACGTAGGAATACAGCTAACCATGGAGGTGAAAGATCACTACATGAAGAACTACAAAACACTGCTCAAAGAGATCAGAGATGACACAAGCAAATGGAAAAACATTCCATGCTCATGGATAGGAAGAGTCAGTATCATTAAAATGCCCATACTGTCCAAAGCAATTTACAGATTCAATGATATTCCTATTAAACTACCATTGACATTCATCACAGAACTAGAAAAAACTGTTTCAAAATTCATATGGAACCAAAAAAGAGCCCAAACAGTCAAGACAATCCTAAGCAAAAAGAACAAAGCTGGAGGCATCATGCTACTTGCTACTCATCTTCAAACTATACTACAGGGCTACAGTAACCAGAACAGCATGATACTGGTACAAAACCAGACACATAGACCAATGGAATAGAATAAAGAACCCAGAAATAATGCTGCACACCTACAACTATCTGATCTTTGACAAATCTGACAAAACAAGCAATGGGAGAAGGATTGCCTATTCAATCAATGGTGCTGGGATATATGACTAGCCATATGCAAAAGATTGAACGTGGACCCCTTCTTTACACCATATACAAGTTAACTCAAGATGGATTAGAGACTTAAGTGTAAAATCAAAAACTATAAAAACCCTGAAAGACAACCTACACAATACCATTCAGGACATAGGAACGGGTAAGGATTTCATTATGAAGACACCAAAAGCAACTGCAATAAAAGCAAAAATTGACAAATAAAATCTAAATTAAAGAGCCTCTGCACAGCAACAGAAACTATCAACAGAGTGAACAGAAAACCTACAGAACAGAGACAATTTTTGGAAACTACGCATCTGACAAAGGTCTAATATCCAGCATCAATAAGGAACTTAAAACAAATGTACAAGTACCTCATATTGTCTGTATGAATGGAGTTCAGGGTTCTACCAACGTGGAAAAAAATTGTCTGTGAGCAATGATATAGTAGTACAAGAAAGACTTGGTTGGGAAATTTTTCAGAATAATATCGGCAGGCAAAATGAAACTTAACAGACAGAATTGTAACTCAAAGTGATTAGAAATACTTCAGCACAACTTTATGTGTTTGCAGTGGCTCACGCCTACAATTCCAGTACTTTGGGAGGCCGAGGGGGGCAGATCACCAGAGGCCAGAAGTTTGAGACCAGTCTGGATAAGATGGTGAACCCTGTCTCTACAAAAAATACAAAAAATTAGCTGGGCATGATGGCGTGCACCTGTAATCCCAGTTACTTGGGAGGGTGAGGCATTAGAATCACTTGAACCCGGGAGGTGGAGGTTGCAGTCAGCTGAGATCTCATCCCTGCACTCCAGCCTGGGTGACACAGCGAGATTCTGTCTTAAAAAAAAAAAAAAGAATCCCAGCATATTTGGAGGGTGGTGATGTAGAAAAAGAGAGGTGGAAGTTCAGATTTGAGGGGTAAGAAAGAGTCATAGCATCAGACTTTGTAAATGAAGGTAATATACTTAGATTGTATTTTCAGTGCAATGGAAGCCACTGCAGAAAGTCATACGAAATCTGGACTTGTATTCACTAAGAATTGAGTCCAAACTGTAAAAAACATGTATACTCATTAAGTCCATGTATTTTCTTGATAATATGCTTTGCACTCGATTAATTCATCGTAAGACACAGAATCCCAGAGCTAGAAGGAAACTTAATGAATGTAAAACCATTATTTTACATATACAAAAACTCAAGGCCAGAGAAACATGCATCATTCGGATTGCTTTATTAATGGCTGAGAAAAATATCTCCAAAAATAATTAAGGGCAACTAAGATGTCTGGGATACATTCTAAACTCAAAGCTGACATTAATCAAAAAATTGCCCTTTTATATATTCATAAACTGAACCACCATGCTTTAGATGCATATGACCCATCATAGAACACAGAAGATTTTGTAACAGTCTCTGACCACAATCTAAAGCTGCAAACTTAGATGGGGCATATACTCAGCAATGCATTTGATCAATTGTACTGTTCCAATCCCAGCTCACTAAATACACCATAACTTGGATATTCATTCATCCAGTGAATAAGGATCTACTCTGTACAAGGAATTACACTGGAAGATGAAGAACTAGAATCTAGAAGAAGTGATAAAACATACACACACACAAAAAAGATGCATATATACACAAACACTGACCCACATATATTACACACATATACCATAATTCATGTAAGGTAAAGTAACTGCAGATATGGCATAAACAGCAAAATAACTAGAATTAGAACTGAAGCTTTAAGATGTGACTGAATTGTTGGAATTCCTTGTAAAACTTGAACAGATAAAAGAGTTGTTTCTTTTGATGAGCAAAGAAAGTGTTTTGAGATGGAATCTACTCCCGGTGAAGATGCTGTGAACATTGCTGAAATGACAACAAAGGATTTAGAATACTACATAAACTTTGCTGATTAAGCAGTGGCAGGGTGGCAAAATTGACTCCAATTCTGAAAGAAGTTCTATCGTGGGTAAAATGCTATCAAACGGCATCACATGGTACAGAGAAATCTGTCTCTGGAAAGGAAAGCCAATCCATGCGGCAAACTTTATGGTTGTCTTATTTGAAGAAACTGCCACAGCTACCCCAACCTTTAGCAACCACCACCCTGATCAGTCAGCAGCCATAAACATCAAGACTCTCTACCAGCAAAAAGATTATGACTTCCTGAGGCTCAGATAGCACTTTTTTTTTTTTTTTTTAGCAAGAAAGTATTTTTAAATTAAGATATAAACATTGGTCTTTTAGATATAATGCTACTGCACTCTTAATAGAATACAATATAGTGTAACTATAACTTTTATATGCACTAGGAAACCAAAAATTTCATGGGACTCACTTTATTGCAGTGGCCTGGAACCAAACTCGCAGTGTCTCCAAAGTAAGCCTGTCTTTTCTGCAGCTGAAAGGATCAGAAGGCAGCATGCCAGCTGGTCCTTGGTAGACTGGTGGGATTTACAGATAGGGAAGAACATTTTAGACAACAGGCACAACAGGGGCAAAAGACCTATGTAAACTGCAACCAGACCTTCTAGAAGGAAAATCCAATTTTATGTAAGTTTTAAGTAAATTAAAATCTAAATGTTAAGTAAATTTAGAGCAAACATTCTCAACATGAAAAAATGCCAAAACTGAGCTGCAGCCTAAGTTATATATCATGTCAACAATGTAAGAGTTTTACATCTGTATTTATAAGCTTAATTAACACAAAAAAATGTCTTCTAAATAACTGGACGAGGCACGGTGGCTCACACCTGCAATCCCAGAACTTTGGGAGGTGGAGGCAGGAGGACTTCTTGAGCCCAGGAGTTCAAGAACATAGGGGACCCTGTCTCTACAAAAAAAAAAATTAGCCATGCATTGTGGTGTGCACCTGTAGTCTCAGCTACTAAGAGTGAGGTGGCAGGCTGAGACAGGAGGATTGCTTGACCCTGGAAGTTGAGGCTGCAGTGAGCTGTGATTGCACCACTGCACTCCAGCCTGGGTGACAGAGTGAAACCTTGTCTCAAACATAAGTAAATAAATAACTTTAAGCCTAGGTCAGGCTATTACATTTGTTTTCCAAAAAGAATGAAAACGGATTTCAAAGAGATTTGAAAACTTGCTTTTCAGCAAATAGAAAAAGAATTGGAAAATCACTTATGATGCTTTTTGCAAAAATGGCAAAGTTGTCCATTTTAGGAAAAAGTGTTTAAATTCAACAGCAAAAACCTTTATAACATAAGGTAGATGAGAAAGTGCCATCAACATCACTGTTTAAAGTAAGTTATGGTGCTATTTTTTAAGACTCACCTATTTTAATAATATCCTGCATGACCGCTCCAATCTACAATTAATTTTCTGCCCTTTGGAAAAGTATTGCTTTATGATATTAATTCACTTGAAAACTGACAAGTAATATTATTTGGGGTCTTTTAAAAACCTTGTTAAAAGTTCATTCTATTTTCAGTAAATCATAAAACTATTTTAATACTCTTGTATCCAAATCAAGAGCAGAGCCTCAAAAATCAGTTATCAGCAGCTGGGCATGGTGGCACACACCTGTAATACTAGCTATCAGGGAGGCTGAGGTGGGAGGATCCCTTAAGCCCAGGAGTTCAAGCCCAACCTAGGTAACATACTAAGACTCTCTTAAAAAACAAACAAAAATAAAACTATTATCAAAGCTAACCATTATGTACTATTCCTATTATGTTCATTTCTCTCCTTTCTTTTTTAAATTTCATTTTCATTACAAGATGTGGTTGCCTATGTGAATGTTTCTCTGTATGGTCTAAGAGAATACTGTGGAATTCTTTGAACTATATCCCTACCCTAAATGGCACTGGCTCAATGCAACCAAGATCACACAAGCCAAGCTGGTGGGAGTAGGGAAGTAGTATACCTCAAAAATAGCATTCAAACCATTTTTACTTGGAAAACTACACGATATAAGAGCTAGAAACAGTATGGTTGTTCATCAAAGTCCTTTTCTTTTATTATTTTAAATTAAATTCCACATGATTCACAGTTCTCTGAATCTGACCTGCACTTTCACAGCTTTGTGCCTTTGTTTGGGAGGTCCGCCTCCGAGTCCTCAATCATGGAATTCTCCTCATCCTCTCACGCTCAATTCAAGGGAAGCTCTCACAGTCTTGCCCAGCCCCATCTTGCATATGCCAAGTTGTATTCTTATTGCAAACTTTATTTACCCTGGGTGTTACAAACTCGTTCATCTTTCTTATAGCACCTGTTATAGTACATTAGGAGGGATCTAAATTAAAAAAAAAAAAATAGAGTTAAGCTCATTTACCATAAAATATGATCAAATGAGGATTAAAATTATCATAGATGGTCAAGATACTGAGAAGATACTGAGTAGATATCCAAGGACGACTCCAGAATACTTTTACCAGATTCCTTACCCCTACAAGTGCACAGTTGGGCCTTTGGAAGCCCTGGCTCCTGGCTGCCTGATTGTGATGGTGTCTTCGGCTTCCTTGAGGAGGGAGGGAGGCCTGCACCATCTGCAACTCCCTAAAAGCAGCTCCGGATTCAGTAACCTCTCCAGGAACACACTTGCCTTCATCACCGGAAGAGTAAGCACCACAGGGATGAAGAACAGCCAAATTAGTCCCATTAGAACTCTTTTAGACCTCCCTCCAAGGACAAGTTAGACCAGGCTAGCTCCTGCCTCCCCGCTCAGGGGTGCTGGCTAATGACTTCTTTCTCCCTAGGCCTTCCTTGCCAATAACTTCAGTACAGAAACTTTTTCCCAAAGGGGAGGGGAATTGGCAAGGAAAGGAGGGAATTAAGTTGACAACAACCTTTTGGCAGTTTTCCTACTATAACTTCTCACTGTTACTTAAAAGGGAAGAAAACAGGCCTCTAATGTCTGCAATTGTCTTTTGAAAAACCTAAACTGTTCTGGGGTGGTTTGTTGCTGTAATTTCATGTCTCAAAATTAATGCCAAAGTCCTCCTCCCACCCCAGATCCTGTTACATTCTCATAAAAACAGCAAAGAGGTGAGTGCTCCCTGTGTGCTTCCCCTTTTATCTTCCTTTATGACTGAAATGAGCATGAAACCAAACTGAAAAGTCCAGCATCACCAGGTCCTCTATCATGTATCCAGCAAGGTACAGCCTGGATGGCACGTTCATCTTCATATTTTCTCTATCTCTTAGAACTGTCCCTACACAAATTAACAAAGACATCTCTGAGAAATGCTAGATTTAAATTGCTAGGAGAAGACCTAACAATGCCCTTCCTTAACAAGTACACATTTTCCCAGTAGGTATTTTGCTTCTTGCCTGATCTGCACAGAGCACTGGATGTGACACTTACACATATATACATGCATAATTATTTAACCCAACTGATGAAAATGTGATATACAAATGCATATTATGAAATAAAATTTTAAGTGTGTAATACGGAGAAACACTAATATTTTTAAAACTAGTGTGTTTGAAACTTAATCCGAAGTGCAAAAGTGTTCAAAAGTGGGACCTGTGAGTGGTAACAAGGTCATGAGGGCTCTGCCTTCAAGAATGAATTACTTGGCCGGGCGCGGTGGCTCAAGCCTGTAATCCCAGCACTTTGGGAGGCCGAGACGGGCGGATCACGAGGTCAGGAGATCGAGACCATCCTGGCTAACCCGGTGAAACCCCGTCTCTACTAAAAAATACTAAAAAACTAGCCGGGCGAGGTGGCGGGCGCCTGTAGTCCCAGCTACTCTGGAGGCTGAGGCAGGAGAATGGCGTAAACCCGGGAGGCGGAGCTTGCAGTGAGCTGAGATCCGGCCACTTCACTCCAGCCTGGGCGACAGAGCAAGACTCCGTCTCAAAAAAAAAAAAAAAATGAATTAATTTTGTTATTGAAGGAGTAGGTTTGTTATAAAAGTGAAATTGGGCCCCCTCTTGTTTTCTCATGTTCTCTTGCCCTTTCACCTTCCACCAAGGGATGACAGCAAGAAGGACCTCCCCGGATGCCAGTCCCTTGATCTCAGACTTCCCTGACTCCTGAACTACAAGAAATAAAATCTATTCTTTAAAAATTACCCAATCTGTGGTATTGTTACAGCGGCACAAAACAGACTGAGACTGTTACCAACAAATACATAATTCCTTTACAACATATATTCAAACAACTTCTTAAAGGTATAGAACTTTGGGACCAGAAGGTATCCTGGAGAAATATTTGTCTAAAGCGAAGAAGACAATATTGTGACAAGCAGCCATCCAAAAAGATGAAAAGCCAGAAAGCCATGGTCTTTCCGATGACAGATTCCAAAGGGCTGAGCAGCACCTATTCAAATAGTGAGACAATTCTAGAGTGCTGAATCCTATCCGCCTCCCAGGGACACTATCCCGAGGGATATTACAAAACAAATGTAAATACGAACATGAGTTCAAGTTAGTAATCAAAATACTTAAGTTAGTATCTGAAAGGTACAAGTTTCCTAACAAAATGAGTACATTATCTCAAGCGTTTTAAAAAGCGTTTCAACGCAGCTAAACACCTGAGGAAAATGCATTTCCAGACCGGCACTCCCAGAGTATGGAGATTAACAACGGAAAATATATATGTGTACATATGTATCTACATTCAGGACTGTAAGAATTTCCCAGTATTGTGAAATCGAAATTTAAAACAAAAACAAAAACACTCTACCTTGAAATTTCCAGATTTCAAGAATTGTAACCCTTAGCTCAAAATATACTTTGTGTTTCGGAACTCTCTGTAGTGTTAGGGCTCGTGTGCTTTCTTTGCGGGTGTTTTTTTAACGACTCAGTGGGCTGGCTCCAAGTTTGTTAAGATCCTGTTCTAATTACCTCCTGCATTTACCACCGACCAAGGATGGGAGGCACGCGGCACTTGCTTAGCCTATGTAGCTTTACAGGGAAAGGAGACGAGCAAAGATCACTGAAAACTGCAACAGAAACCCTCAGAAATTCCAGCTTTCCCCTCTTCCCTCCGGTCCCTTCGACAATCCATTTGGTGACCTGACACGTCATCCATACACTGCCAAGAGTGCCTTCGGGAACCCCCCTCCCCACTACCCAACCAGAGAGACAGCCCCACGCCCGGCGAGGCGCAACTCCGGGCCGCGGAGGGCACCGCCAGGACAGCCCGGCTGGGTCGGGGGGCTTCGCCGCAGAGCACCCAACAGCAGCCACCCAACGGCAGCCGCCCTCGGGCCTCCGCGGCCGGCCGGGAGGGCGCCTCCCCGACTACACTTCGGTCGCTCGGCACCCACAGCCGGGAGGGCGTGAGGAAGGACTCGGTCTAACTCCGGGGAACCCTCGGAGTTCCGGCGCAGACACCCGAGGGGGTATCCCGGGAACTCCCTCGCCCGCTACATCCGTCCTTCTTCGTCTCCCAACCACCAGCGACGCGGCAGGGCGGCTGCCAGCCGGGCCCGCCTTGCGGTCTGTGCGCGTCGCAGCGCTTCCTCCGCGGGGCCGTAAAGGCCGCCGGCCGACCCCGCGCCCGCAGCCGCCCGGCCCCGCCGCCTAAGCCGCCGCGTCGCTGACGGGTGGCCGCGGGAGTCCGGTGCGCGGGCCCTGGCGCGTCCCCGAGCGCGCGCCCAGCCGACCGCGCGCCCAGCCGACCGCGGCCCCGCGCGAGTTACACTAACTTTCAGGGGCGGGGGAGGGGCGGGCGCCGCGGGCCCGGCTCCCCGGCCTTACCTGTGCTCAAATTGTCGTTGATTTTCAAAGGCACCCGCAGGATGTAGACCAGGAATAGCACGATGAAGAACCACACGGTCCACAGATACGTCCAAGACCAAACTATGCAGGACTTGAGCTGCTCCAGAAAGCCCGTGGCCGCTTCAGCCATGTTTCAGCGCTGCTCTCTGCTGCCGCGGCTCTCGGTGTCTGCCGGGATGATTCACCGGCCCGGAGGCGCAGCTCGCGCCGCCGCCGCCGCCGCCGCCGCCGCCGCGGCCCGGGCGCCCCCGGAGCCCGCCCGCCGCCGGGGACGCGGGAGCGGCGGGAAATCGCGCGGACCGCGGGCGCGTCGGCTTTTCCTTCTCCAGCCTTATTGCTAACAAGTGGCTTTCGTGGAGCGATCACGTGGCCCCTGCCCCCTCGCGTTCTGGGTCCATTTATATTTATTATGCTAATATTTAGAAAGACAAGGCCAAGTGGCGCGTCGAAGGAAACTCCTCAGGCAGTTACAACCCGCATAAGTTGAACGTTTACCACACGCCAGGCACTGCTCCACGCTCCGTACAATCTCATTTAACCCCTGCAACAATCCCCACTACGATCCTCTTTCTATAGGTAGGGAAACTGAGGCTCACAGCAGCTGCGTAGTTTACCTTAAGGTGGAACCAAAATTCAATTGTAGTGGTGTATTCTGGGGCCCGAGGTCTTAAACCCTACATTCTGCTCCCTTATCAGGATTCAGGCTCAGGGAATGAATAAACCCGGGACAGCTAGGAGAAGGGAGGAGGTACGCTCCTGTCGCCGGCTAGCAGGCCTGAAGATAAATCACTCTATTCAGCAAGATTTGGGTGGCAGATGCTATTTACCTTTGTTCTGTCTCTTTGAAGCAGCGCAGCGATTTTCCAGAGATATCTTGACAAGATGAATGTTTATCCTCTAGGTTTTTTGGTGATCAGAGGTCAAACTATTCTCAGCCTGTTTTTAACATAAACAGTCTCTGGGGTAATTTTGACTGTGAAACGGCTACCTTTAACAAAAAGTCCATTTTAAATATTTTTTTGTTTTGTTTTGTTTTGTCTGTGCTGAAAAAAATGTTTATTTTATTATAAAATGTTTTCTCAGCTGAAATTTTCAAGTCTGTTTCTGTCCGTAAGTGATTTGACTTTCTATGTATTCGATGGTAACGAGGCAATTGCAGGTTTTCCAGTCTACAGCTATTTTTTAAATTCTGAGCATAAAGAATATTTTATTATAAATTGTTTTTGCTTGCTTGTATAATAGTTTCCTCCATAATTAAATAAGCTCCTTTAACTTTTCACATATAGGGCCTATTATGGCATACATAATGGATGGAATTACTCTTAAATTTTTACTAATTCCAGCCTCTCTCTGCTACTGTTTCTTCCTCACATTTTATCTACTACGGTGAGATCCAGGCCAGGATAAGTGAAATTGGCACACATAGACTTTCTTTGTAGTAATTTATGGCAGCACATGACCAAATGATTTTTGTGTTTAACACTGATACATGGAATCTCAGTAAAATAAAACGATATTGTCACCAGTAGCGGATCGTGACTGCAAGTTGTCCAGGTTCTCGGCGTTTTGAACAGAGAATTGAACAAAACCCCAGCGAAGCAACAAAAGAACGAAAGCAGGGATTTATTGAAAACGATAGTACACCCCACATTACGGCAGCGGGCGGGGGAGCGGGCGGAGGAGCGGCTCAAGGGCCCAGATACAGAATCCTCTTGGGTCCAAATACCCCCAAGAAGTTTCCCACTGGCAACTTTATGCTCACCTCAGGTAAATGAAGTGGTAGCCCGCAATCAGTCTGATTGGTTGCAGAAAGCAGCCAACCAGAGGCTGAAAAGAAGATATAAAGGTAACACTTCTGTGCAAACATCTGATTGGTTGCAAAAAGCAACCAATCAGAGGTTGGGATGAAGTTACAAAGTTATACTTCTATGCAAACGAAGACTTGCCCACAGTTTGATTAGTTGTGGACAACAACCATTCAGAGGCTGGAGTGAAGTTACAAAGTTGCAAATGAAGACTGGACCCGCAATCAGTCTGATCTGTTGCAGACAGCCAATTTCCCATCTGCTAGGCTGAAAAGGTCAAAGGTAGCCTCTGGTCCTTTTGTTACTTAGGCGTGGAAAGTTAGGGTTTTCCTTTCAATTTAGTTCAAGGAAGTCCTTAGTTTCCCTGCCTCCAGACCCTGTTCTCCTGCCTCAACATGAGTGAATGAACCACCTATTTTATGTGATGATTAAATAACCCACCAGATCCTCTGCGAGTCACTAAATTAGGATATTGACTACTTAATTTAAATGAACATCCAGAGGCCTGGCTTTTTGCTGTCAATGAACCTCAATGAATGGACATGAGTATGACTCTGCTGAGTCACAATCTTCTAATTCTCTACTAGGCGCTACTGGGAAGTCAGCCCTATATTACTCATCATTGTCTCTCCTGGTGTGCATCCTGGCATGTGGTGAGGACTGTACACATGTCTTTGTGCTTCAAAACAGAAGTAAGCATAATCTCTTGCAAACTGTGGCTGCTTCAGTATAGCTGGAGTGCAGGCTCTGCAGAGTGGTGTGGCTAGAGACAAAGCTAAAGATACAGGCCTGAGTCTGATTTTGAAGGGCCTAGTACCAACACTAAGGTGTTCATAGCTATGGGGCGGGGCATTGCACACACCAATCCAAATGACCAACTCAAAGATTTATTTAAGTGGAGATTTAAGAAACATTAAGGAAGTAGATGACTCATGCCTGTAATCCCAAAACTTTGAGAGGCCGAGGTGGGAGAATCACTTGAGTCTAGGAGTTTGAGAACAGCACAGGCAACATAGAGAGATCTTGTCTGTACAAAAAAAAATTTTTAATTAGCTGGGTGTGGTAGTGTGCACCTGTAGTACCAGCTACTCAGGAGGCTGAGGTTGGAGGATCACTAGAGCCTGAGAGGTTGAGGCTTTAGTGAGCTGTGATTGTGCCAGTCACTCCAGGGTGAGACCTTGTCGAAAGAGAGAGAAAGGAAGGGAGGCAGGGAGGGAGGAAGGAAGGAAGGAAAGGGGGAAGGGAAGGGGAGAGAAAGAAAGGAAGGATAGAGAAAGAAAGGAAAGAAAGAGAGAGAGAGAAAGAAAGAAGAAAAGAAAGAGAGAAAGAAAGAAAAAGGAAAGAAAGGAAGAAAGAAAAGGAAAAGGGGAAGGGAAGGGGAGAGAAAGAGGAAGGATAAAGAAAGAAAGAGAGAAAGAAAAAGGAAGGAAGAGAGAGAGAGAAAGAGGGGGAGAGGGAGGGAGGGAAAGAGGGAGAGGGGGGGAGAAGGGGAAGAAGGGAAGAGAGAGACAAGCAGAGAGAGAAAAATAAAGGGAAGGAAGGAGAGAAGGAAGGAAGAAAAGGAAACAAGGAAGGAAGGAAGGGAGGGAGGGAGGGGGAGAGAGAGGGAGGGGAGGCAGAAGTGACAGGTCTTGGTGACTGATAAGACAGCAGGGCAGGCCTGGCGTGATGACTTATGCCTGTAATCCCAGCACTTTGGGAGGCCAAGGCAGGCGGATCACTTGAGGTCAGGAGTTTGAGACCAGCCTGGCCAATATGCTGAAACCCTGTCTCTACTAAAAATACAAAAATCAGCCAGGCGTGGTGGCACACACGAGTAGTCCCAGCTACTTGGGTGGCTGGGGTAGGAGAACCGCTTGAACCTAGGAGGCAGAGGTTGCAGTGAGTCGATATCACGCCATTGCACTCCAGCCTGGGTGTGGCAGTGAGACTCTACCTCAAAAAAAAAAAAAAAAAAAAAAAAAGGCAGAGCAAAGATAAAGGGGGGGTTCTTGAGTGGGACTGTTAATGAAATAATGACACCCCAGATATGCCTAACTACTTCATGACAATCTCCCAATGGAATGGCACACAGTCACCAAGCTCATCACATGCAGAATGGAATGCATTACCTCTTCACCCTCACCTGTTCCTTTTAGAGTTCCATCAAGGAATGGGCACCATCCTTCCAGTTCCCTAATTCAGAAATCTGAGCATCATGTACCTCCTTTCCTCTCTACATTCAACTGTGCATTAAGACTCAGACCGCCACTTCTCTCAGCCTTTGGTGATAGCCTGATTATCATTCATGGAGAACAAGGCAGTGGGCTCCCTGCCTCTAGTTGCACCACGGCCAGCACCACCACTGCCTCCTTCCGTCCACTTTCCACACTTCTCTACCAGTTACCTTTTAAAGCACAAATCCGATAACTCGCTCCTTGCTTAAAATTATTTAAGGCCCCACCCCTACTGCACTCCTACTTTTATCCCAGTGTCTAACGAAAGGATGAAATTTAGATGGCATCCAGGCCTTCTGCAAGGGCACTTCTGCCTACCTTCACAGCACCAGCATTTTGGCAAACTTACTACTCTCTGTCACACTTTTGGACCTGCTCCACACAACCTGCCTATAATACACTTCTCTGTGCTCCACTTCCCTGACCAACATTCTTTCCTGCTTCAACTGCCTGATAACAGGGTATTTAGAGAACCACTTGAAATACCAACTCCTTGGTGACACCAGCTCCCTCCATTGAGCTCACTGTCTCTTCCCTGTGAGATGCAGCACCAAGAAGGTCATTAAAAACCAGGTTTAGAGTAGACAGTGCTGGACCGTATTTCTGATCCTGCCTTTCACTAACTGAGTGCTCTTTGGCAAGTTATTACGTTACTTCATCTGTACAATGGGTTACACTTATACCTTTTACATATGGTTGTTGTGAAGATTGAGTGATATGCATACCAAAAATGCTGAGTAGAACACCTTGTCCATATCTTTCCTCTCTGTTATTAAATGGAGGCCTTTAATGTTAAGTAATTTGTTATTGTTGTGGTTAATTTTAGTCCTCTGAATTTTAATCTAGTACAAATTGTGCTGTGTTTGGCACATAGTACATGCTCATGAATATTGAGTGTTGTATAAAGGAATGAAAAATCAGTTACATGAAAAGAAAATTCCAAATCTTACATTTTACAAACACAGACACAAAGAAGGCTAAGATTTAACTCAGGGGCAAGAGTTAAGATTTGGCCACCACCACGTGATGAGCTTCCTTGAAAGTTTGTTTCTGGCTGGGGGCGTGGTGGTTCACGCCTATAATCCCAGCACTTTGGGAAGCCAAGGCGGACGGATCACGAGGTCAAGAGATCAAGACTATCCTGGCTCACACGGTGAAACCCCGTCTCTACTAAATCACGAGGTCAAGAGATCAAGACTATCCTGGCTCACACGGTGAAACCCCATCTCTACTAAAAATACAAAAAATTAGCCGGGTGTGGTGGCACGCGCCTTGTAGTCCCAGCTACTCAGGAGGCTGAAGCAGGAGAATTGCTTGAACCTGACAGGCGGAGGTTGCAGCGAGCCGAGATTGCGACACTGCACTCCAGCCTGAGTGACAGAGCAAGACTCCGTTTCAAAAAAAAAAGAAAGTTTGTTTCTAAAGGTGTATCCACCTTTGGAATGGATAATAGTAGTGAAATGGCCATTAACTTATAATAACTATGTCAAAAGCAATATGCTCCTAAATTCCTCTTAAATTGGTTTATACATTTGGTTAAAGTATATATCTTAGTCTGATAAAATATCTGAGCTGAATAAGAAACCAGTATATCAGTAAAGAACTTTAAAATTTCTTTAAAAGTATTTATTTTTGTTTCTTGTTTGTGATATTTGGAAGGGATATATGTTTATATTGGCTGTCATAGTCTTTAGTTTTATAGTTTGTTATACATTTAAGAATCTACTTTTGTAAACAATTTTCAGAGTTCATCTGAAATTTAAACACAAGAAATAACTGTTCTGACTGGTTGGTTTTTATTTTAAAAATCTCATCCACGTTCACTGGTTGGGTTTTTGAATTGGTCAATATCCTATAGTCATGAATAACATCCTACAAAACTGGTTATCCTTATTTAGTGACTTACCTAGTCCCGAATAAGTGCAAATCCAATGTGTTTAGTTTAGAGATATAGTAAGAGCAGAAAACCAGGTTTGGAAGGGAATTTGCCATTTCTAACTTCTTCAAGTCAACGCACTCTCTCATAAAATATTGAAGAGATGGAATTTCAACTACCTGTATATAGTTGAAAAGATGATTTGGTTAGCAAAAATCTTGGGGAGAAGTTCTCTAAGATATAATTCTGCATGTATAAGGCAGAATGCATTTCCATAATTAACATATACTGCACATACATCCTAACCTGACAGAGATTCACAATGACTAAGTTCAGACATTATGATACATTATTATCACATTTACCTTTTGTTTCCCCATTCCTAGCAAAGATATCTTAGTTTCTATATAAAGGCTTTCACAGACATGTCAACATTCAGTGATGTTCCTTAGCATCACTGATTTGTTTAAAATATCAAAATTACTGTAATAAGACCAGCTGTGTTGATATATGGAATAATTCTAATAGCAAGAATACAAAATAAAACAATCAGGTGGGGCGTGGTGGCTCACTCCTGTAATCCCAGCACTTTGGGTGGCTAAGGCAGATGGATCACCTGAAGTCAAGAATAGGAGACCACCCTGGCCAACATGGTGAAACCCTGTCTCTACTAAAAATACAAAAATTAGTCAGGCATGATGGCACATGCTTGTAAGCCCAGCAACTCCAGAGGCTGAGGCAGGAGAATCACTTAAATCCGGAGGCGGAGGTTGCAGTGAGCCAAGATCATGCCACTGCACTCCAGTCTGGGTGACAGAGCGAGACTCTGTCTCCAAAATAATAATAATAATATAAAAAATCTGAAAGCAACCTAATGCTATCTCCACCCTAAAAACCTGACCCAGCCAATGAAAGATGTTTTCTTATTTTCAAAGAAAAAGAAGAAAGAAAATTTCTTTGGAAAGAAGTAGAGAAGTGAACATAGCATCTCCTCTACACTGCTAAAATATAATCAGGAGACAAGACCAGAGGAAGATGGATGAGATTTAAAAAAAAAAAAAAAAAAAAAAAAAAAAATCTTAGTGACAACAGAGAGATCCAGATGTGTTCAACAAAAAGACCAGAAATTTATTTTAAGGAACCTTCTAAAGTTCGGCCAGGTCTCTTGCTTCTTAGGCTAACTAATCCTGAAAAGTAACAATATTACCCACTTCCTTTAATTACTCTATTTATTCTTTACTCTGGTACTCACCCTCTTTACTCTTGGGAAGATACTCTAAGATGGGGCAGTTTGTCAGTTGCACTTTAAATAGTGTGGAAATGTAATGGTACGCATTTTTTAATTTCTTGACACTCAAACCCAAGAGGTTTTATTCTTATTTTTTATATCTATAGCACTTTTAATCAAAATAAAAATCCATTGTCTAAAATATTCTGTACATGTAAAATATCAGCTGGTTGCAGTGGCTCACACCTGTAATCCCAAAACTTTGAGAGGCCGAGGCGGGCAGATCATGAGGTCAGGAGATCAAGACCAACCTGGCTAACACTGTGAAACCTCGTCTCTACTACAAATACAAAAAATTAGCCGGGCATGGTGGCAGGTGCCTGTAGTCCCAGCTACTTGGGAGACTGAGGCAGGAGAATAGCTTGAACCTGGGAGGCAAAGCTTGCAGTGAGCCGAGATTGCGCCACTGCACTCCAGCCTGGGGGACAGAGCGAAACTCCATCTCAAAAAAAAAAAAAAACCAAGAAAAACTATGCCAATTTTATGACTTTATTTAAAAACTGCATTTTTTGGTCCATAACTGGCTAAGATTTCATGAACAAGAGCCACATCTAGATATCACTTTGAAAAATTACATGATATCAAAAATACCTGGCACTAGTGATAACCATCACTTTAAATGCTTCCAAGCCAAATTCATAAATTATATGCTATCTATTTACTTCCCATGTGCATAGCATGCTGTTTTCTGGTTTTGGCTTTTAATTTCAAGTTCATGCATATGAACCTCCAAAATACCTGACAGATTTAGACAAGTCAATTAAACAACCTTTTGCATTAAAAAAGTCAGAAAGCAGGTTAAACTTATGTTATAGAATTATCAGTAGAAATTTTCAAAATCTGCTGGCCATGATGATGTAAGCTTAAATTTGTTTCTATTGACACAGAGCATTTACTCCTAGATTTCCGAAAATTGATTCTATTCTCTTAATCAGGATGTATTCCCTTACACTTGATCAGTTACATTTCATTTTTTCTCATTTCTAATACCCAAGACTATACTTAGGCATGCAAATTAAAGTGAACATTTCACAGTCATCTGGTATATTTGGCCTCTGCAGAAACCTAATCCAAAAAAAGGAAAGAAAGGAGAGTCAGATTATTTTTATCTTAAAGTACATTTCAGGCTAATACTAAGTAAACCGATTGCCCACTCCAACCTAAATTAATTGTATTTTTAATATTAATTGTAGTCTCTCTTCTTTACTTTGCATTGCAAAAATCACTCCAGGTTTCTGTTTTATTCTACATTGCAATGTCATTGCACACCTGCTAAATTTAGCACCTTAAGCACATTTAACCATAATTGGTTTTATATCCTTGTTAGTAATGATAGTGAATATGGATTATAATTGTAATGGTAGCTGTGGCTTCCCTTGAGTTTTTCCTTCCTCCCCCTCAATATTATGTTTTTTTTTTTCTTTATTGAGACAGAATCTCACTCCTATCACCGAGGCTGGAGTACAGTGCCGTGATCATGGCTCACTGCAGCCTTGACTTCCCAGGTGCCAGTGATTCTCTCACCTCAACCTCCCACATAGCTGGGACCACAGGTGCATGCCATCATGCCTGGCTAATTTTTCGTATTTTTAGTGGAGAGAGGGTTTCGCTATGTTGCCCAGACTGGTCTTGAACTCCTGGGCTCAAGGGATCCACCCACCTCAGCCTCCCAAAGTGCTGGGATTACAGGTGAAAGCCACCATGTCCGATCTTCAAAACTATCGTTGTAATACTATTTTTACAGTACAATTTTGTCTCTTTGAATAAATTTGTCATTTACCCTTCGAGCTGAAGATGTCCACATAATCAAGCCAATTTGAATTAACTTGTCAAGTATGACTGATGGACAAATTACAGCAGACTATAGCAAATAGCTTGCTACAGTCTGGATTTAGTTATCCATACCTCTATTTCTTGTATGCATTGCATATTACACTTTCATTCCCGAAGAGGCACTATTTTGGGCTACCATGTTTAGACACATTTATCAAATAGTCTTTCTAGATTTGTTCATTTGTCCATGCTCTTTTTCAGATCCCTTCCTGGGCCTAGCACAAGTACTGTGTGCTGGGCTAAACTGAAATGAATATGAAGTCTATGGCCATGTCACCCTGAACACACCCGATCTTATCTGATCTTGGAAACTCAACAGGGTCAGGCCTGGTTAGTACTTGGATGGGAAACGAATATACTTGAGTTGGAGGGAAGAAGGGGTATGGTTGTTGTTTGATTGATTGATTGATTGATTGATTGATTTTTTGGACCTCTCAGCAAGTTGATTTTCTAGAATTACCAAATAGAAGTCCTATGTGATTTTCATATAAAAAGGACCAATGCATGTAAATGAGAGGTAAAAATAGTTCATTTTGAGGCAGAAGCATCTAGTAGAACCACTATCTACGCTATCTAGTTTTCCATCACTGAGAATACTCTAACAGAGGCTTGGCTGACCACCCAACCTCATCTGTAAATTGGGAACAATAATAGCATATGTGATCATGTCAAAAGCTATGCTTGCAGAAGTTAGGAGGCATGACCAACTCATCCTGGCTTGCTGGGCCTTTCCCGGCTTTAATACTGTAAGTCCCACGTTTTCAGAATCCCTTCAGTCACAGTGGGGCTAAATGACTGCTGAGTTTTCTTCCAACTCTTAAGACTCTCAGTTGCAGGGTCTGCCTCCGGCAAAATTGGGAGGTAGGAGGAAGTTTATTTTCTGTACCTTTTAATGGACTTTCTCACTTCTTTAGCTGTCTCAGGCCTTTACTTCCTTCCCTTATCTACTCTCAGAATCTGCTTTTACAACTATCAGTTTGTTTGTGCATAAATAATTTGTTATTCTTCCAAGTGCTATTAACAGATACCAGATAACAGAGCCATAAAACAAAATAATCTTCACAAGTTTTTCCAGGCATCAGCATATCTTGGGGGTCAGAGTGACCTTACCAAACCTTTACCTGATAAATGTAATTCCATCAAAAAAGGTAAGAATAAATATATTATAATAAATATATTATACATCTGCAATAAAAAAATCACAAGAGCATGTATCTGTAAAAAAAAAAAAGCAGACAAGCTATTAAAAAAACTATACCTTGATGTTTCTTTTATTACTAATTATCTACTTATTCATCTGTTTTATTGTAACTAACATACTAGAAAACAAATAATAGCAATAAGCAAAGGTTTAATAAAAATGTATGGGAAATAACTTTGAAAAAACTATTTTAGGAGCACGTATCTATAAAAAAAAGCAGACAAGCTATAGAAAAAAACTATAACGATGTTTATTTTATTACTAATTCTCTACTTATTCATCTGTTTTATTGTTACTAACGCACTATAAAACAAATAATAACAATAATCAAAGATTTAATAAAAATTTATGGGAAATACTTTGGGAGGCCAAGGCGGGCGGATCACGAGGTCAGGAGATCGAGACCATCCTGGCTAACACAGTGAAACCCCGTCTCTACTAAAAAATACAAAAAAACTAGCCGGACGAGGTGGCGGGCGCCTGTAGTCCCAGCTACTCGGGAGGCTGAGGCAGGAGAATGGCGTGAACCCGGGAGGCGGAGCTTGCAGTGAGCCGAGATCCGGCCACCGCACTCCAGGCTGGGCGACAGAGCGAGACTCCGTCTCAAAAAAAAAAAAAAAAAAAAAAAAAAAAAATTTATGGGAAATAACTTTGAGAAAACTATTTTATTGTCTGCAAATGACATTGCCATTTTAGCCTAGTTCACAAAACAGCTGAGTGCCGAGGATTTATAGATGAAGAAAACTGAGGAAACAAATGCAACTCCAAATTCAGATATTAAACAAGTGTGGTAAGATTTTATTCATGATTTAGTAGATGCAACATGGAATTTAGTAAATAAATATGTAGGTTTAGGAAAAAATGATCTAGGGGCCGGGCGCAGTGGCTCACGCCTGTAATCCCAGCACTTTGGGAGGCCGAGTCGGGCGGATCACGAGGTCAGCAGATCGAGACCATCCTGGCTAACACGGTGAAACCCCGTCTCTACTAAAAACACAAAAAATTAGCCGGTCGTAGTGACGGGCACCTGTAATCCTAGCTACTCGGGAGGCTGAGGCAGGAGAATGGCGTGAACCCGGGAGGCGGAGCTTGCGGTGAGAGGAGATCATTCCTCTGCACTCCAGCCTGGAGGACAGAGCGAGACTCCGCCTCAAAAAAAAAAAAAAAAAGTTTCCAAACTTTGGCCAGCAATTAAAAAAAAATTTAAACTTACTTCCAAAAGATGTATATCTATTTATTTGTAAGTTAATATATTCTACAATACCAACATACTAAGTACATGGTGTAAAATAAATATAAAGGCATTTCAAACATGAGTTAAACATAAACATAAGTTTTAGCATTTCCTCCCTAAAACCTAGGAGAATATCTACATACTCTGGTCTGCCTGAACCCTACTTTAAGGATCAGTGATTTGGAGAAATTATAGATTAACTGTTATTTCATTTATTGCCAAGTTCCCTTAAATTACATAACAACATTGCTGCCTATGGTAGCTAAATCCCAAGTTTGGAAGCAGACCTCATTTGGTGGCTCATCTATGCACTCTGAGGATGTCATGTAACCCTCACAGCTTCCTTGCAATGGCTTCAGTTCATCAGTATGTGACTGCTTGGGTCTGAACCTCCACAGTGGCTGTAGGCATTTAGGAGCCTCCTTAGCTCCTAGCTAAGGAGTAGCAAGATTGTTACCCCACAAAAGTACACATATGTTGTCTCAGCTCACCTCAGCAAGAACTTTCTAAAAATGTAATACTGTTATAATGGTAATGTACATTGGCTTCAGAATTTCAACTTCATTCTTTTTTAGATTTCAGTTCTTTAAAGGGTAGGAAATTCTCCATCTTTTTATCTGCTATCCCTTTTTATTTATTTATTTATTTATTTATTTATTTATTTATATTTTTTTGAGACAGAGTCTTACTATGTTGCCAGGCTGGAGTGCAGTGGCGGGATCTCGGCTTATTGCAATCTCCGCCTCCCAGGTTCAAGTGATTCTCCTGCCTCAGCGTCTGGAGTAGCTGAGATTACAGGCGAGCACCACCACACCCAGCTAATTTTTGTATTTTTAGTAGAGATGGGGTTTCACAGTGTTAGCCAGGATGGTCTTGATCTCCTGACCTCGTGATCCACCTGCCTGGGCCTCCCAAAGTGCTGGGATTACAGGCATGAGCCACCGCACCTTGCCTATTTATTTTTATTAATCATAGTTACTTTAAACCACATTATCTGTTAACTTCAACATCTCGATCACCTGTGGACCTATTGCTATTGTTTATTTGGGGTTTTTCCCCTCTCTTGGCTTTTTTTTGATTTTTTTTTTTTTTTTTTTTTTTTTTTTTTGAAACGAAGTTTCACTCCTGTTGCCCAGGCTGGAGTGCAATGGCATGATCTCGGCTCACCACAACCTCCGCCTCCCAGGTTCAAACGATTCTCCTCTCTCAGCCTCCCGAGTAGCTGGGATTACAGGCATTCGCCACCATGCCCAGCTAATTTTTGATATTTCTAAGAACTTTTTTTTGTTTGTTTTGAGACAGAGTCTCGCTCTGTCACCCAGGCTGGAGTGCAGTGGCACCATCTCGGCTCACTGCAAAGTCCGCCTGCCAGATTCTCCTGCCTCAGCCTGCTGAGTAGCTGGGATTACAGGCATCCGCCACCATGCCCAGCTAATTTTTGTATTTTTAGTAAAGATGGAGTTTCACTATGTTGGCCAGGCTGCTCTCGGACTCCTGACCTCAGGTAATCCACCCGCCTCAGCCTCCCAAAGTGCTGGGATTACAGATGTGAGCCACGGTGCCCAGCCTGATATTTCTAAGAATTTTTGAATGAATGCTGAACATTGTTTACTTGAAAAATGGTAGAGTCTACAGATGATGCTATCTTCTACCAGAGAGGGTTTACCTTTTCCTCTGCTAGGCAGAGCAAGAGTATTAAAAATGAGTTTTCTGGCTCAAGCCTGTAATCCCAGCACTTTGGGAGGCCGAGACGGGCGGATCACGAGGTCAGGAGATCGAGATTATCCTGGCTAACATGGTGAAACCCCGTCTCTACTAAAAATACAAAAAATTAGCTGGGCGAGGTGGTGGGCGCCTGTAGTCCCAGCTACTTGGGAGGCTGAGGCAGGAGAATGGCGTAAACCCGGGAGGCGGAGCTTGCAGTGAGCTGAGATCTGGCTACTGCACTCCAGCCTGGGTGACAGAGTGAGACTCCATCTCAAAAAAAAAAAAAAAAAAAAAAGTTAAAAAAATGAGTTTTCATTTATAATATTAGTGGAAGTCAAGATACAAGATTGGCTAAAATACTTTAAAGATACCCTGTCCAGTGTACCAAAAAGAAAAAAAAGGAGGTGGGCAGGAGGATAGTACAAAAAGCATGATTCCTAAACATTCCTGGGACTAGTTGATAATTGGAAATTTTCCAATTTCCTCCTGCCAACTGTATGGATAACTGAGTCCTGATTCGTTCACGCAGCTTCTTTCACGCAAAGGTGGCAAAGCACCTACAATTTCCGAAAGTGGGGAATTCATCCAGCTTACAGGACAAGTTATATAAACACTTTCAGGATCTGTTTCTAACAAGTGCCTGAGCACATGTCAGAATTTGGTCTGAGGCTTCCGTTCATTTTAACATGTTACCTGGTAGCAAGGATGTTCAAGCTGTAGAGGAAGGAGAGGGGAAAAAGCCTATAGCTCTCTCAGTTCCGTGTAACTGTAGTTGACCTTAGGAGCACCAACCTCCACACAGTCAAAAATCCATGTATGACTTTTTTTTTCTTTTAATAGACACAGCGTCTGTCTGTCACCCAGGCTGGACTGCAATGGCATGATCCTAGCTCACTATATCCTTGAAATCCTGGGCTCAAGCAATCCTCCCACCTCAGCCTCCTGAGTAGCTGGGACCACTGACACATACCACCATGCCCAGCTAATTTTTTTTTTTTTTTTTTTTTGGTAGAGACAGGGTCTCACCATCCTGCACAGGTTGGTATGTATAACCTTTGTACATACTGCCCCAAAACGTAACTACTAACAGCCTACTCTTGACTGAAAGCTTTGCCAATAACAAACACAGTTGATTAACGTATATTTTGTATATGTATTATATACTATATTCTCATAATAAGTTAAGCTAAAGAAAATAAAAATGTCATTAAGAAAATCATAAGGAAGAGAAAATAGATTTACCATTCCTTAAGTGAAAGAGGATCATCATAAGTCTTCATCCTCTTGTCTTCACACTGAGCAGGCTGAGGAGGAGGAAGAGAGGGCTTGGTCTTCCTGTCTCAGGGGTGGCAGAGGCAGAAGAAAATCCACGTATAAGTGGATCTGCACAGTTTAAGCCTGGGGTGTTCAAGGGTCAAGTTGTATTTATAGCTATTGATACCAACCAAAAATTCAAAAAGCCAGTGATTACCCATGAACAATTGGCTTTGGCCTGTTCATATCTGGAGTCAAAATAATCACAATAACATTTGGAAAGTAGAAAACATTATATACATATAATGAAGAACAATGACCCTAAGTATCTACTGTTAGTGAGTGTTTTATTATTTTTCCAGCATAGTTTTAACATTATTTTATTCAATCTTTTAAGTTTGATTTTGCAGGCTGTTCTTTCTTTTCTTTCTTTCTCTCTCTCTCTTTTTTTTTTTTTTTTTTTTTTTTTTTGAGACAGACTCTGGCTCTGTTGCCTAGACTGGAGTACAGTAGTGTGATCTCAGCTCACTTCAACCTCTGCCACTTGGGTTCATGCAGTTCTCCTGCTTCAGCCTCCTGAGTAGCTGGGACTACAGGCACGTACCACCACGCTTGGTTAATTAGTTGTATTTTTAGTAGAGATGGGGTTTCACCATGTTGGCCAGGCTGGTCTCAAACTCCAGACTTCAGGTGATCCGCCCACCTCAGTTTCCCAAAGTGCTGGGATTATAGGTGTGAGCCACCATTCCCAGCCACAGGCTGCTCTTACATATTATCATTAGAATATTATTTTCCATGGTAGTATATAGTCTTCTTAAACATGATATTTGATGATTGCATGATATTCCTTATGTCATAGTATTTTTATTTTTTATTTTATTTTATTATTATTATTATTACTTTTTTTTTTTTTTTTTTTTTTTTTTTTTTTTGAGACGGAGTCTCGCTCTGTGGCCCAGGCTGGAGTGCAGTGGCTGGATCTCAGCTCACTGCAAGCTCCGCCTCCCAGGTTCACGCCATTCTCCTGCCTCAGCCGCCTGAGTAGCTGGGACTACAGGCGCCCGCCACCTCACCCGGCTAGTTTTTTTGTATTTTTTTAGTAGAGATGGGGTTTCATCGTATTAGCCAGGATGGTCTCGATCTCCTGACCTCGTGATCCGCCCGTCTCGGCCTCCCAAAGTGCTGGGATTACAGGCTTGAGCCACCGCGCCAGGCCTATTTTATTTTTTTTTGAGACAGAATCTCACTCTGTTGCCCAGGCTGGAGTGCAGTGGCATGATCTCGGCTCACTGCAAGCTCCGCCTCCTGGGTTCATGCCATTCTCCTGCCTTAGCCTCCCCAGTAGCTGGGAATACAAGCGCCTGCCACCACCCCGGCTAGTTTTGTTTTTGTATTTTTAGTGGAGACAGGTTTCACAATGTTAGCCAGGATGGTCTCGATCTCCTGACCTCGTGATCTGCCCGCCTTGGCCTCCCAAAGAGCTGGGATTACAGGCGTGAGCCACTACGCCCGTCCTATGTCATAGTATTTTTAAGCCATTCCACAACTGTCATTACTAATATTTTGCTATTTTCAGCAATTCCATGATGAATATTGTTGCGTTTGTAACTTTTTCTTTTTAAATTAAGGGTGATTTTATTGTGGTAGATATGCAGAAGTGGACTCAAGGTTAAGAACATGTTGAAGTTCCTTGATATATGCTACCCAATTGCTCTAAGCAATTCTTAGAAAGGTTCACTCATCCCGATTGTATAAAATTTTAACCACAGCCTCAAATTACAGCCCAGATGACAAATGGCTGTGTAACATGTATTATGAGTTGTGTCCTGTGGTTTCGCTACAGGACATTTGTATTCATTTATTCAGAGCTACATATTGGACGTTTTGGAAACAATTGGGAGAATCAACTGTGGAATTGATAAAAGGAAAAAGTTTCTATTGTGTGTTCATCATAAATCATAATAAAAAAAAAGACTTGGCCGGGCATGGTGGTTCACGCCTATAACCCCAACAGTTTGGGAGGCTGAGATAGAAGGATCACTTTAGGCTAGGAGTTCAAGACCAGCCTGGGCAACAGAGCAAGACCTCATCTCTAAAAGGAAAAAAAAAAGGAAGAAGAGGGGAAAAAAAAAAGACCTTAATTCTCAGGGAACAACCATCATATTCAATCAATCCATTTAAAAAATTCAGGGTGGGTGCAGTAGCCCATGTCAGCACTTTGGGAATCTGAGGTGGGAGGCTCACTTCAGCTCAGGAGTTCAAGACCAGTTGGGGCACATAATGAGACCCCCATCTCTACAAATAAAAAATAAAAAACATTAGCCAGGTGTGGCGGCACATTCCTGTGGTCCCAGTTACTTGGGAGACTGAGGTGGGAGGATCCCTGGAGCCCAGGAGGTGAGGTGGCAGTCAGCCATGATCATGCCACTGAACTACAGCCTGGGGGACAAAGGAAGACCCTGTCTTAAAAAAATAAAATAAAATAAAAAATCTGCAAACTGAAATCCTTCTACACTGCAGAACACTTAACTCTGCATCACCAAAATGACACACTGTCTTCTGTGGACATTACATTTTATTTTCAAGGTCTTTGTTTTTACATTGGCTAAGAAAGAGTTGAAGAAAATTCCCTCTGAGGAGTAACTCTTCACAGAAACAAGTTTTACTGGTCAAACTGCACCCTCTCCATATTAGTTATCTAAGGCTGCCATAATAAATGATCCCAAACTCTTTCCTGTGAGCTCTGTCTTGGTCTCCGCAGATTCCGTGCAATGTCTCTCCAGTTCAGCGTTTCTGTTGAGCTATCCCAGTCTTCCCTTCTCTCACTGGGACCTGGACGCTCTCTCAGGAGGGCTCACCTCATTTGTTTCCCAACCCTTAGGAACCACCGTCCTTTATTGCCTCATGTCCAAGTGTCTTGAAAATTGTTGTTTCATATGTTTTGTCTATTTTGTTGCTGTTTCAGATGTGTGGGTCAATGGTGTTTACCAATAAGATATCCCCAAAATAGTGGGATGAGTCTTAAGAAAAATAAAAATTATCATAAGGATTCAAAGAGAGGGAGAAATTAATGTGCAGAAAGCGTATATGAAGGGGATAGCCCTTGGACCAGTCTTTGTGGTATGGGAGGAATTTGGACTTACAGAGAAGATGGATACAGTAGAGGAAAGAGAAGCATGAAGTAAAAGGTAATCCAGCAGAGGAGTAAGCATGGGTGAAAGTGAGCCTTACAGGATGATGGTTTTGTGAAAATGTTTCCAGGAATAATTCTATATATTTCATAACCTATATTAGGAAGTATTCTTGTTTTGTGGGCGAAATAATCTATTCTTACATTTCCAACAAAAATCTTTGATAGGCTACTTGCTTTACGCTATGCAATTATGCTGCCTTCTGGTCCAGTTCATTCATCAAGAAGGATTTGTCGAGCACTGGTCAAAGTTCTAGGTGTGGAAGCTACTTTTTTTTGTTGTTGTTGTTGTTGAGACGGAGTCTTGCTCTGTCGCCCAGGCTGGAGTGCAGTGGCCGGATCTCAGCTCACTGCAAGCTCCGCCTCCCGGGTTTACGCCATTCTCCTGCCTCAGCCTCCCGAGTAGCTGGGACTACAGGCGCCCGCCACCTCGCCCGGCTAGTTTTTTTTTTTTTTTTTTTTTTTTTTTTTTTGTATTTTTAGTAGAGACGGGGTTTCACCGTGTTAGCCAGGATGGTCTCGATCTCCTGACCTCGTGATCCGCCCGTCTCGGGGCGCGGTGGCTCAAGCCTGTAATCCCAGCACTTTGGGAAGCTACTTTGGTGAATGAAACAAAGACCCCTGCTGCTGTAGAGCTAACAACTTAGGACATGTTGGTGGCAGGAAAGTGGGAGGGAAGGGAGACAATAAACAGTAATCATGATACAGTCAGGCTCTTTCCACACAACTTCATTTTCTTTTCCTTTTTTGAGACAGAATCTCGCTCTGTTGCCCAGGCTGGAGTGCAGTGGCATGATCTTGGTTCACTGCAACCTCTGCCTCCCGGGTTCAAGCAATTCTCCTATCTCAGCCTCCTGAGTAGCTGGAACTACAGATGCCCGCCACCACGCCTGGCTAATTTTTGTATTTTTAGTAGAGACGGGGTTTCACCATATTGGTCATGCTGGTCTCGAACTCCTGACCTGAGGTGATCCACCCACCTCGGCTTCCCACAGTGCTGGGATTACAGGCATGAGCCCCTGCGCCCGACCACCTTCATTGTTTTCGAAGAAAATCCTTCCTTAAGAGAAAATAGCTTTATCTTAAGTGCATAAGGTAAATAGTTTAATTTGCTGAGTGACTTGTATACCAATCTATTTCTTGTATAGGTGAGACCCTCTTGTGAAGGGGTTTCTGGGATCATGTAGTTCTGTGGTGCCGTGTGGGGATGGAAAGAGTTGTTTTAACTGGGTAGTTAATAAAAATGTACGTTCTCAAGTCTCTGTTTAGAAGTGGCATTAATTCTAAAGGCTGAAACTTTGCTGTTTCCCCATCAAAAGCAGCTTTATGTTATGCTGCGGATGAATGGAGCTTTATGAGCAAATGGGTAGGTTGTGCTAATTGGTAGGTACCTTATGGTTGAAAGAAGAATGTGAAATTTCACTCTGGACACTGAACTGTGCCGGCTTCAAACTTGGAATGCTGAACATTTAGTAGATTTTATTTTTCTGTCTCTTAAAGTCACACAACTAGGTGGTGGCAAATAGTGCCCATGGCTACCAATAAACTGTGTTCAAAGGAAACACCCACCATCCATGAGTTCTGTGAGCACTTCTTAGTGATTTCAAATCCCAGGACAACATTGCCCTTCTGGACATTATATCTCACAGTGGGATATCCTTGGGTATCTGTGAGTTTTCTAAGAACTTTTACAAGAACTTTCCAAATGTGTTTTTTTTTTTGTTTAGGTGATAATCATGAAAAACGGACACATATACATTTGGGGTGGTGGAGAGGGTGGCCTATATGGCAGAATTCCTGGGGCAGTGTCCACATTCTGTTCATTCATGCTCCATAAGTGCAGACTGCAGTGCGAAGGGCTCTCCGGGATCGTGTAGTTCTGTGGTGCTGCATCTTGTTACCATCTTCAACTGTCTACTGTCACTAAGTTTTAGTGCTGCCTTTGCATTTCATTCATTCGTTCTACACATGACTATCGAGAGCCTTCTATGGTGATACCATTTTAGGAACGGGAGATTGAAGTTTGTATTTCTTAAGATTGTGTTCAGCTGATGTAACAGAAAACCTAAATAATAGTGGTTTAATCAAACAGGTTTCTTTTTCCTGACAGAACAAACAGCTCAGAGTCCAGGGCTCATGCACTTGCTCAAAGCCCAGGCTCTGGCCAGGCACAGGGGCTCATGCATGTATTCCCAACACTCTCGGAGACTGAGGTGGGCAGATTGCTTGAGTACAGGAGTTTAAGACCAGGCTGGACAACATGGCGAAACCCTGTCTCTACAAAAAACACAAAAATTAAACAGGCGTGGTGGCACACACCTGTAGTCCCAGCTACTCGGGAGGCTGAGGTGGGAGAATCATTTGATCCTGGGAGGTCGAGGCTGCAGTGAGCCAAGTACAATACAGGCTTACTACTGAGACAGTGGGGAGAGATAGAGAACACTCACTTCATTGGGGCTAGTGCTCCCTCGAATCATGGTGGAGACGTGGCCTCATTTGCCTACACAGCTTTCCCTTGCTTCTCCGAGACACAGTGATCTTCCTTCCTGGGAACTCACCACCGTCTGCTGCCCACATCTCTCTTTTGCCACTTACATATCTGTCTTCATAGTGCTGGATACCTTTTCACGTGGGGACAATAGGCTTGAAACTAAGGCTCACTGAGTTTGAATTCCAGCTGAACTACTACTTCACTTTTCTTTTTTGGAGACAAAGTCTTGCTTGTCACCCAGGCTGCAGTGCAATGGCGCCATCTCAGCTCACTGCAATGTCTGCCTCCTGGGTTCAAGCAATTCTCATGCCTCAGCCTCCCGACTAGCTGGGATTACAGGCATGCCCCACCACGCCTGGCTAATTTTTTGTATTTTTAGTAGAGATGGAGTTTCACTATGTTTGCCAGGCTGGCCTTGAACTCCTGAGCTCAGGTAATCCACCCACCTCAGCCTCCCAAAGTGCTAGGATTACAGGCGTGAGCCACCGTGCCCAGTCAATTTTTGGAGCATCAGTTTCAAAGTTCGTCTATAAAATAAGTAATAATACCTACTTCACAGAATTATAATGATAAAAAGATCTAACAAGTGCAAAATTTTAGAGTAGTGAATGGCATACTTAAATGCACGTTATTAGGTGTTATTCATCTTTTTATTTCTTCAACCATTTAGTGATGTAAAAATCCTTCTTAGCTTTCCAGCTATATGAAAACAGGAAATAGGCTGGATTTTGTTAAAAGTCATTCACGACACTTGTTAAAGAAGGTAAGATAGATTTACCATTGGGATAGTTGTAGGGGCCACTGAAATGGGGTTTTGCGGTGCAGCAGAGACATTGAGCTCAACTTTGAATACAACAAAGACAAGTGGAAACTTTTAGCCAAGGAGCAGGATGCGGGTCAGATGGAAAAATTAATAAGAGGAAACATCAGAGGTAAAGGATTCTGGCTAAACAGACTTGGCAGAATTCTTGCTAAAATTGGACAATACAGAGATAAACGTGGGAGTCCAAAGGTTGAAGCCTAGTTGAAAAAGAGCTCAGGCCGGGTGGAGTGGCTCACACCTGTAATCCCAGCACTCTGTGGGGTCAAGGCAGGTGGATCACCAAGTTTGAGACCAGTCTGGCCAACATGGTGAAACCCCATCTCTACTAAAGTACAAAACTTAGCTGGGTGCAGTTGTGCATGCCTGTAATCCCAGCTGTTCGAGAGACTGACGCAGAAGAATCGCTTGAACCCAGCAGGTGGAGGCTGCAGTGAGCTGAGATGGCGCCACTGCACTCATGCCTAAGCAACAGAGTCTCAAAGAAAAAAAAAGAAAGAAAGAAAGAAAGAGAAGGAAAGAAAGAAGGAAAGAGAGAAAGAAGGAAAGAAGGAAAGAAAGAAAGAAGAAAGAAAAAGAAAGAAAGAAAGAAAGAAAGAAAGGAAGAAAGAAAGAAAGAGAAAGAAAGAAAGAAAAGAAAAAGAGCTCAAAAAGGTCTAACTAGAGAGTTTGGTCAAGGTGAGAATCTTTGTGAATTTGGCCCATGGGCCATACATAGATTGCAGACTCTGGTTTAAGCCACTGTCAGTAGATGACTGTTGCCGAAAGTGTGACTGAGTGTACAAGAGTAAGGGGGAAGGGGCAGGACCCTCCACAACAGCCAGCTCTCTTGTTTTATCTGCCATTCTTTCTACCTTTACCCTGAGAAGGCCATTTAGAGACCTCATTAGCAAGGGATGTGAGGGGTTTTAAGGAGGAAAGGAAAATGACAGGACTCGCATTATAAAAAGATACTCCTAGGCCAGAGCGGTGGCTCAGGCCTGTAATCCCAGCACTTTGGGAGGCTGAGGTGGGTGGATCACTTCAGGCCAGGAGTTTGAGACCAGCCTGGCCAACATGGCAAAATCTCATCTCCATTTTGTAAAAATTAGCCGGGCGTGGTGGTGCATGGAGGTAGTCCCAGCTACTCCAGAGGCTGAGGCAGGAGACTCGCTTGAACTCGTGAGACGGAGGTTGCAGTGAGCTGAGATCGCGCCACTGCACTCCAGCCTGGGTGACAGAGCAAGATTCCGCCTGAAAAAAAAAAAAAAAAGAAAGAAAAAGAAACAAAATAATAAAATAAAAATAAAAATCACTCCTCTGTGGCTGGATAGGAAATGGACTGCAGGGAAATGAGAGTAGATGCCGAACAAAAACAAACGAACAAAAAAGTTAGATTATTCCCATAGTCTAGGCAGTTTGTATTAGGGTGATAGCACTAAGAATAGAGAGAAGTGGACTTACTTGAGATGTATTTTGGAAGTAAAATGGACAGAACTTGCTGTCAATTGAATGTGGTTAGTGAAAGAAAGAAAGGAATTGAGAGAAATGCCAAGGACTCCGGCTGATTCAGCCAAGCCCACTGCCGCCTCGGCCTTTGCAGAAGCTGGTTCCTTGCGGACAATACTGTCCCCCACGTTTTCTGACTACTGCTTCCTTCTCATCTTGGTTTTCATGCCCCATCTCTTTACAGAAGTCTTTCCCCTATTTTCTTTATGCCTTTATCACTATCTGGCATTTTTTGTTCTTGTTGACTTATGTAGTGTCTCTCTCTCTCTCTCTCTCTCTCTCTCTCTCTCTCTCTCTCTCTCTCTGGTCTAGTGACTAAGGCCCTTTTTACTAATTCACTGCCGTGTTTACCAAGTACCTAGAATAGTGTCTGCAACCAGGAAGAGTTGCAGGAAAGTTTGTTAAAAGACGAATTGTGTTGAAAATAATTCAACAGTGGAGGTCTGCAACATTTTTTTTCTGTGAAATCTGTGAACATTATTCAGGTCAAGAGATACTGGATTATAGGGGCCATGAACTCTAATTGTATGAAGAGTGCGTGTTGTGAGAGAAGACAGAGATAAAAATGGCAATGGCCAGACACGAATGCACTTTTCTGAGAAAAGAGATCATAGCTCGCTTCACATTTAAGATGAGTACCTAACTTCAAAGACAGTCAAGAATCCTTGTGTTCTTGGCTTGAACATACTCAAACTTTTCTACAGGTGTTAGCGGGCAATGAATACCCTAACTTATCACTATTTCCACATCCTAAAGTTTCTTTTCCAGACCAGCAGTGCCCTTCTGCTGAGTAACAGCCGAACTCTGACCCCAGAGATACTCCAAGGGATGGGACACAGGATATCCTGGCCTCGTTTCTCCGCGCGGCATCTACCTGTACTGCGATTAGCTAGAAATGGAAACAGTGCCCCCTGCTGGCACCTCTTGGAAACTGCAGTCTTGTCCATTCCTGTCGTTAATTACAGAAACAGGATCTCATCCCACTCAAATACATGCTCAGAAACACAAACCATTTTCCCTTTCAAGCAGAATTTTTAAACACTAAGTGAGACACATAGTGATAACATCTCTGAACACGAAAGATGCCAAACACAAAATTAAAAGACAAAAGGCAGGCCTGGTGCAACGGCTCACACCTGTAATCCCAGCACTTTGGGAGGCCAGGGCGGGAGGATTGCTTGAACCCAGGGGTTTGAGACCAGCCTGGGCAACATGGCGAGACCCCGTTTCTACGAAAAATAAAAATAGCCGGGTGTGATGGCGCGCGTCTGTAGTCCTAGCTACTCAGGAGGCTGAGGCAGGAGGATCACTTGAGCCCAGGAATTTGAGGCTGCAGTGAGCTATGATTGTGCCACTGCACTCCAACCTGGCAACAAAGCGAGATTCCAGAGACAGAGAGAGTGCGAGCAGATGGATAGAGAATAAAAGTTTGCAACCATTTCTAAGGGACTCTCCCATGAATATTCTTCTGTAGAATATTTAACATATTCTGTGGGAGGAAAAAATCTGTCAATCTTTTCCTTTATGACTTCTGAGTTTTGTTGACTTTATAGGAAGATTTTTCTGTAACTCAAGATTATTAGTTCCAAAATGTTCACTATTTGGTTTGACCAGATCTTCAAGCCCATATGATTTTTTTTTTTTTTTTTTTTTTTTTTTTTTTTTTTTTGAGACGGCGTCTCTCACTGTCACCTGGGCTGGAGTGCAGTGGCACAATCTCGGCTCACTGCAAACTCCCAGGTTCAAGCTCACTCCTAGGTTCAAGCAATTCTCCTTGCCTCAGCCTCCCAAGTAGCTGGGATTACAGGCGCCTGCCACCACGCCTGGCTAATTTTTTTGTATTTTTAGTAGAGATGTGGTTTCACTATGCTGGCCAGGCCAGGCTGGTCTCGAACTCCTGATCTCATGATCCGCCCACCTCGGCCTCCCAAAGTACTGGGATTACAGGCATGAGCCACCTCTTGTGGCTGAGGATCTAAGTTTTAAGACTAGGTTAAACTGCAGATGACAACAAACAAAATAGCAGAGAGTTAAACAAGATAGAAGTTTCTCAGGTAAAAAGCCAGGTACATGATTTGAGCCGGTATTGTGTTTCAAAGTGTGAGGGAGACTGTTCAGTTCCATTTGTGCCTAGACCTGATGGCTCAAGACAATGGCATCAGATGTTCAAAGAGCAGGATGGAGGAAGAGAGAATAACAGGGGAGTACACAGGTTCTGACCCTGAGGGCAAATCCCAGGAGTTGCCCTACAACACTTTCATTTATCCCATTAGCCAGAACTTAGTCACATAACTAAAAATAAATATTGAAGGGGCAACTACCAATTTCCACCACAGATTACCCCCTTTGATTTATGTGAACACATTCTTCTTATTATACACAGAGTAGTATATTTACCTCCTCCCCAAGGACCCATCCCTCACTACAGTTAGCTCCAAGTCCAAGATAGCAGGGTGAATACACAATTCTCATCACCAAAAACACATGTATCTCGTCATCCAGCAAACTGTAAATTAGAAGATGCTAAGTGCCCCAACACTCTTAATATACAACGTAGGAACAGAACAATTGCAATTCAGAAATGAAACAAGGTCTCCCTACTCTGGTAGTGGTTTTATTGCTTAGTTCATGAGGTAGCCCCTGATTGTGCTCTCTGGGGAAAACTCCTTGTCCATCATTCCCAGGAAAGTTCTTTATTGTCTATTATCTTTCCTGGCTCCAACTGGGGCTGCATAGCTTTCAGAGTTCCCTGTTGTTGATTGTGACCACACATAGCAGTGTGTCCAGAATAGTTCCTATTTACACCTGTTATTTCAATGTAATAATTAAGAGCTCTCCTTTCTCTCAAAAATATTGTAGCTTGGCCAACAATTTACATAATTGCTCTATTCCAAAATTCAATTCACAAGGAACTGCCAACAACCACCTAAGCTTGGAAGAGGAATCCAAGCCTCAGATGAGATTGCAGCCTCAGACATCACCTTGATTTCAGCTTCATGGAACTATGAACAGAGGACCCAGCTGACATGTGCCCGAACCCGTGAGAACTGTGAGATAATAAGGTTGGATTGTTTTAAGACCTAACTTTGTGACCACTTGTTATACAGCAATAGAAAACGAATATATTTTCTAAGACAACGGGCTTGGGGGAAGGGCAAGATACTTATTCTCATCTCTGCCTTATAACCTTGTCCTGGTTAATGTTATCACTTTGGACCTACAGTCCACAAATTACAAGCGAGAGAAAGAAGGATCTTGACAGTCTGGTTCAGCGGACTTAGGAACTTTTTTTTTTTTTTTTTTTTTTTTGAGATGGAGTCTCGCTCTGTTGCCTAGGCTGGAGTGTAACTAACTCTGCTCACTTAACCTCCACCTCCCGGTTCAAGCAATTCTCCTCCCTCAGCCTCCTGAGTAGATGGGATTACGGGTGCGTGCCACCACGCCTGGCTAATTTTTTTGTGTTTTTAGTAGAGATGGAGTTTCGCCATGTTTGTCAGGCTGGTCTTAAACTCCTGACCTCAGTAATCTGCCTGCCTTGGCTTCCCAAAGTGCTGGGATTACAGGTGTGAGCCGCTGCACCCAGAAGGGCAATCCTTGCAAGATTTGAAGTTGCAAGAAGTTCTGCTGGGCTCAAATGTCTCCTCAAATAACCCAGACAAGAGAGGAGGAGTTCAGTGCGGCTGCTAACTCCTTTCTTCCATTCCGAGTCTTCCCTGCCATCTTGCCTATTGTCATGCCGATCTACTTACTCAAGGCAATAATTTCAATGTTTTATCACGGCCTAACAAGGGTCACCAGCTTTCCAGCCTGCAATATCTAGGCCCTACTAAATCCCCCTAGTCACTGGCATAATATTCCCTTCCTCTAGGGCATTAGTTTTGACTGTCACAAGGATTAGGAGGTGTCATTGGCATTTAGTGTCTAGGGGTACAGGAGGACAGTCTTGCACATTGTAGTGGACTCGGATGCCAGCAGAACCCCTGTTGACTTACATTGCCCTTAACCAATGCCACACTTCAGATTTTGATACTTGTAGGATCCTGTTTCTGGTACTAAATGCTGTATAGGGTGAGATGCAGGGGTGGCAGGGGTGATAAGAAATAAAACAAATTCCAAACAGCAGTGGCTTAAATAGGGTTATTTCTCAATAAAGGTGCAGTGAGGAAGGTGAAGTCTTGTAAGGCTTTCCATAATGTCAGGGGTTCAGGTGCCATAGGCACTGCTTTTCAATTTTCTTTCTTCTTTTTTTTTTTTTTTTTGTAGAGACAGAGAGTTTCACAGTGTTGCCCAGGCTGACTGTGAACTCCTGGGCTCAAGGGATCCTCCCACCTCAGTCTCCCAAAGTGCTGGGATTACAGGTGTAAGCTACCATGCCTGGCCTGTGCTTTTCAATTTTCTCCTGGACTCTTACGTTATTGTGCTGTAGGTAGGCATTAGATTTTTGAAAAGGTATCCATCTGTTAAGTAAGTTGCAAATGTTTTCCCTTGTGAATGATGTCTTCTGACTTTGTTTAGAGCATTTTAAGCCATGTAGAAAATCTTAATTTTTATGAAGTCAAGTACGTTTTTTTTTTTTTTTTTTTTCCTTGAGATGGAGTCTCACTCTGTTGTCCACGCTGGAGTGCAGTGGCACCATCTTGGCTCACTGCAACCTCCGCCTCCCGGGTTCACATGATTCTTCTGCCTCAGTCTCCCAAGTAGCTGGGATTACAGGCACTTACCACCATACCCGACTAATTTTTGTATTTTTTAGTAAAGACAGGGTTTCACCATGTTGGCCACGCTGGTCTCGGACTCCTGGACTCAAGTGATCTACTCACCTTGGCTTTCCAAAATGCTGGGATTATAGGCTGAGCCACTGCACCCAGCCAAATACATTTTTATTGAATGGATTCTAAGGGTTTTTTCTGAAATTATTCTGATATTGCTATTACTTTAAAAATATCATTTCTTAAAGAACATTTATAATATCTTTTTTGTTTTTTTGAGATGGAGGCTCGCTCTGTCACCCAGGCTGGAGTGCGGTGGCACAATCTCAGCTGACTGCAACCTCCATAGCCGGGATTACAGGAACCCGCCACCAAACCCGGCTAATTTTTGTACTTTTGGTAGAGACAGGGTTTCACCCTGTTGCCCAGGGTGGTCTCGAACTCCTGACCTCAAGTGATCTGCCTGCCTCAGCCTCCCAAAGTGCTGGGATTACAGGCGTGAGCCACTGCGCCTGGCTAATATTATTTTATATCATTAAATCTTTGGTCCAATTTTAACTTGGTGTAAGGTATGACGTATAGATCCAACTTTTCTCCCCCAGTTGGCTACTCTGTTGTCTCCGCATCATTCATCTGTTGCCCCACTGATTTGAGAGGCTGCCCTTAAAGTCAGGATTAGGGACTAAACTTTATCAAATGGTTTAATGTTATTTTCTCAGAGCACTATATGTGCTTTTCTTCTCTTAATATGCTAATGTAGGAGGCTACAGTACTAGATTTCCTAACAGGGAACAATCATTGAATTCCAGTAATAAACCATACTTGATCATAATGTAGGATTCTTTATGAATGTATTAAGGAATTTTACTTTTGACTGTACAGGGAAGTTTAATCAGTTTTCCGGTTTTGGTGCTATTCTTATTTAAGCTTACAAATCATTCTCATAAATTAGATGTCTATCTTTTGCTACCAACTAAAATAATTTCTGTAACATAGAAAATTATATGTATGTGTTAAGTTGGATAAAATTATCTGTAAAACAATAAGTCTAATGACTTTATAAAGGGTATTAGTAAACTTTCTATTCAATTCATCCTATGGTTATGACCTGTCATTTTTCTACTTTTGCCTGAGTCAATCTTTGTATTTCCTCTCATGTAGAGTTATATGTCAGCATAAGTTGTATAATTTTTAAAATAACAAAACAGACATTTAAAATTTGAGATTGTTGTAATGAACACCTATATACCTATTATCCAATTTTTAAAAAGTTACAATTCCTTTATACTGTTCCCTAATCCTATTCCCTTATGTTCCTCCTCACACATATAATATCCCAATTTTTTTGAGAGATAGGGTCTGACTTGGCTACCCAGGATGGAGTGCGGTGGCATGATCAAAGCTCACTGTAATTTGAACTCCTGGGCTCAAGTGATCCTCTTGCCTCAACCTCCCGAGTAGCTTGGACCATACGCACACATCACTATGCCCAGCTAATTTAAACATTTTTCTAGAAATGGGATCTTGATATATTGTCCAGGCTGATCTTGGAACGCCTGGGCCTTTCAAAATGCCTGGATTACAGGCGTGAGCCACACGTCTGGCCTGATTTGGTGTTTTAATCCGTTGTATGTTTATACACTCACTACATATAAAATAAAACATTTGTATTGTTTTATGTATTTTTCAACTTTAGTATACTTTTTTGCAACTTGCTTTTTTCTCTCAACAGGAATTTTTATAGTATGTTAATACAACCTCTGATTCACAAGTTTTTAAAAGTTGTATGCTCTCCCAGTGTTAACAAACCACAGTATCTGTACTCATTTGCTGTGGGTGGATATTTAGGTTGACTTATGGTTTTGCCTTTTCAAGTCTCTGGAATGAAATTTATTTCCTTTAAAAATTTCTCTTTCTCCTCTGTAAAGCCCCAAAGTAGGGGCAAATGAGTGCATGTGGGCAGGCTTTTCTTTACCTTGCCTTTTCCTCACTGCAGATGCTTTCAGTGTCCTGGAACACTGATCTCCTATATTTTGTTCTCCTTTCTCAAAGAACTAAAGTCTTCCCTAGGTCCTTAATTTATACTTAAGAGAGTTATTGCTCCCGGCTATTTCTGTTTAGTATTCTTTTGGGAAATAGGAGGCAAGCCTTCATTTTCAGGTCAAAGTCTGGGATGGAAGAGATCCAGATCAGGTATTCAGACGCTGAGAGGCTAGCAAGTTAGCAGCCCAAAGGAAGGTGACACTTTGCACTGTTTAGTCAGCAAGACTTTAGGGATATCCTTGCAGTAAAAAAATTCCTTGAAAATTTATTTGGTTAAAGAGCTGGGCATTTCACAAATTTTCCCAGAAGTCATCAATCTTCTAAGATATGCCAACTGGGCTTCCTTAACAGTCTTCTATTAATTAGAGTGCTTTAACTGCAGATTGTCCCACAGCTCATGTTATGAGAGTCAGTGGCTGATTTGGTATTCGTGATGTGTTTTTTTTTTTTTTTTTTTTTTTTTTTTTTTTTTTTTTTTTTTTTTTTTTTTGAGACAGAGTCTTGCTCTGTTGCCCATGCTGGAGGGCAGTGGCATGATCTTGGCTCACTGCAACCTCTGCCTGCCGGGTTCAAGCAATTCTCTTGCCTCAGCCTCCTGAGTAGCTGGGACTACAGGTACGCACCACCATGCCCAGCTAATTTTTGTATTTTTAGTAGAGACGGGGTTTCACCATGTTGGCCAGGATGGCCTCGATCTCTTGACCTCGTGATGCACCTGCCTCAGCCTCCCAAAGTGCTGGAATTACAGGCGTGAGCCACTGCGCCTGGCCTGTGATGTGTTTTCTAGCGAGTTTGTGTGAAAAAAAATCTGTTTTCTGATACAGTCACACTGCAAAAATGGAAACTGATGTTAACTAGTACATTTTTTGTGTACTAGTTATACAAAAACTAGAGATAAAATATCTTATTGGCCATACTACAGTTTATAAGAACACTAATTTTTAACTTTACTGTGTTATAATTTCATTTTGTACTGTGCTGTTTTAAAAAGTCAGATTTAGTTTTGAACTGGGTGACATTCTGATCCATGACATTTCTTTAGCAGAAACCTATTACCTGCATATTAATGCTTCCTTGAGATACAAGAGGATTTCCTGCCTACCAGTGGCATGCATACTTGCCAAAGCAGTTTAAAACTCATCCTTTCCAGAAAACCTCCCTTGGCTTGACATCTCTTTAAAAGTTATCTTAGGTAAGGTTTGAAGTTTACCTTAAAAACAACCTGTGTTGTCCATGGCACATCTTCCTAAACGGGTTTGAGGTGTGCCAAGATACTGATCTTCTTAACCCTTACAACAACTGGCAGGCAGCCTTGTCCATTTCCTGCAGTGTGCCTTATTTATTTATATATTTTGAGACAGGTTCTTACTCTGTCACCCAGATTAGAGTGCAGTGGCGTGATCACAGCTGACTGCAGCCTCAGCCTCCCCAGGTTCAGGTGATCTTCCTGGCTCAGCTCTTGAGTAGCTGGGACTACAGGCGTGTGCCACACCTTCGTATTTTTAGTAGAGACAGAGTTTCGCCATGTGGCCTAGGCTGATCTTGAACTCGTAGACTGAAAGGAGTCCACCTGCCTCGGCCTCCTGAAGTGCTGGGATTAGAGGTGTGAGCTACCATGCCCGGCCACAAATATTTTCTATATATGTTGGGATGTGACAAAGGTTGGAAAACACTGTTGTTCCATGACTAGTTTGTAGATTTCTTTATAAACGGTTTTATATTTTCTGAACTCCACAATGCCTAGAACAGTTCTCTGAATACATCTGCTTAAATGTGAATGACCTGACATTAATTTCTAATGCCAACTAGACCTTAAAGGTTTAATTGGCTATTTTAATCTTAATCTGTGACTATTTTACATATTCTCCAAAAGCTAGCACTACTGGCCAAACTTACAATAAAGCTTTTGCGTAATACTCAGAATGTCAAATTTGGACATGCCTATACAGTGTCTGCTTTTAAGAAGTTCTCAGTTTCAAGCCCCCAAATCTACACTATTCATTTATTCAATCATTCTTTCATTCATTCAGAGACGGAGTTTCACTCTTTGGAGAGAAACGGCGTGACCTTGGCTCACTGTAACTTCTGCCTCCTGGGCCCAAGCAATTCTGTCTCAGCCTCACAAGTAGCTGGGAATACAGGCGTGTACTACCACACCCGGCTAATTTTGCATTTTTTTAGTAGAGATGGGGTTTCACCATGTTGGTCAGGCTGGTCTCGAACTCCTAACCTCAGGTGATCCACCAGCCTCAGCCTCCCAAAGTGCTGGGATTACAGGCATAAGTCACTGTTCCTGGCCCAAAACCTACACTTCAAGACTAGCAAGTACACTATGATTCTTTTATATATTGCACTTCAGAGAAGTGAACAGAAATACACATCTTTTTTGGGATGTTTCATAATGCACGCATTACAAAACACCTGTGTTAACTCCTGGCTAAATGTGCCTTTACATTTCATACCCCATAGATGGCAAAGGTGCAAACTGATGATCAGTATGGAAGATCTTTTGAAAGGGTCTTTCATTATTCCAAAGGTTTCAGTGTGGTTACTAAAAGTCAAAATGACTTCAACTATAGAAAGGGCTACCCAAATGTCATACAACTGTCAATAGTTGTCCTTGATTACTTTTTCAAGAATTTCACATTTCAAGAACATTTGCAATGAACGAGAACTTCCAGGACATCTTTCTTTTAATGGTTTTACTACTATTTTAGTTTCCAAAATCCCAAATGAGGAATAGCCACATGAATATCTGTATATTTATATAACTTATTAACTTATTAAAATGTAATCATATAACCAAATGTAGTCTGGAAAAGCACCACTCATGCCAGAACTCTTACTTCTATCAGAATTCTTGATTTTAATGTCACAGAGGTGACCTTTTCAACCCTGGGTGGCACAGTTGCTTAACTCCTCTCCTCTCTCCCCTCAGCCAGTCACTCCCTTGGTCATATTTGTCATTACTAACTACTACTCAAAATCTCAATTTTAGTTAAGCATACCATTCTCTAATCACCACTTCTTACATTTCTTTTTTCTTGTTTTGAGATGGACTCTCACTCTGTCACCCAGGCTGGAGTGCAGTGTCGCAATCTCAGCTCATTGTAACAGCCACCTCCTGGGTTCAAAGATTCTCCTGCCTCAGCCTCCTGAGTAGCTGGGACTACAGACATGTGCCACCAAGCCCGGCTAATATTTGTATTTTTAATACAGACGGGGTTTCACTATATTGACCAGACTGGTCTTGAACTCCTGACCTTAAGTGATCCACCTGCCGTGGCCTCCCAAAGTGCTGGGATTATAGGCGTGAGCCACTGTGCCCAGCCCACCACATTTTGTTTTGAGACAGTCTCACTCTGTCGGCAGCCTGTAGCGAGTGGCGCGATCTCGGCTCACTGCAGAGACAGGGTTTCACCATAATTGCCAGGATGGTCTCGATCTCTTGACCTCATGATCCACCTGCCTCGGCTCTTCAAAGTGCTGGGATTACAGGCATGAGCCACCGCACCCAGCCCACTTCTTACATTTCTAGGTCATTCTTTATAGTCCCCCTACTTTAACATACCTATAATCCATTGGTTGTACCACATTTTCACTATCCCTCCCGTCTCAAGCCCTCACTTCCCTGCTTACCCAGCTGAAATTCCACAGACCATCATTATACCTTGACCCTATTCATGTGGTCATTCACTCTGGGCAAAACCACAGCCTTGGTGAAATTTATTTCATTTACTCCATGCCTGCACCCATACAGCTTTACACGTTTGAAGAAAAACATACAGCCATGCTCATTATTGGTCTCATTTACTTTAAATTCATTATCACTAAGCTTGAGGTCCTTCATCCTGTCTGCCTATAAAATTGTTTCCCAGGTTCATTCACTTTCCCATTATTCTAGCCCAGAGCTTTCCTCTAGTTCCTGTCTCCTGTATCTAACTGCTACGTGAGGTATTTCTCCTTTGAATAGAAAACTGAACTCCTGACCAGCCTCCTTCCCGAAACCAACCTCCTCCTACAAGAATCTTCCTCAATCTCCAGCCCCAAACATCCTTGATGGTTCTCTTTATCTCACACTCCATGACCAAACTCTCCCCAAGTCTTGCTGATTTTACCTTTAGGATGTATCTAGACCTCACTGCTTTATATCACGTCTACAGCAACCACCTCAGTCCAAGCCAGCATGCTCTCAATTAGATAACTGCAGTAGTCTCCTAGCTGTTCTCCCTGATTGTGCCTTTGCCACCACACTTCAACCTACTCAGCAAAGCAGCCACAATGGTTCCTACTAAAATTACATCCCTGAGCTATAGGATACTCTGGGTTTCCATTCTTCTTTCACTTTAATAAATGCCATTCTTTTATTATTTTGAGACGGGGTCTCCCTGTGTCACCCAGGTTGGAGTGCAGTGGCTCGATCTCTGCTCACTGCAACCTCCACCTCCCGGGTTAAAATGATTCTCCTGTCTCAGCCTCCTGAGTAGCTGGGATTACAGGCGCGCACCACCATAACCGGCTAATTTTTTTTGTTGTTGTTTTTAGTGGAGACAGGGTTTCAGCATGTTGGTCAGGCTGGTCTCGAACTCCTGACCTCGTGATCCACCTGCCCTGGCCTCCCAAAGTGCTGGAATTACAGGCGTGAGCACCGCACCCGGCCCAATAAATGCCACTTTTTATTTATTTTTATTTTTTTGAGACAGAGTCTCACTCTGTTGTCCAGGCTGGAGTGCAGTGGCGCAATCTTGGCTCACAGCAAGCTCCGCCTCCCAGGTTCAAGCCATTCTCCTGCCTCAGCCTCCCGAGTTAGCTGGGACTACAGACGCCCACCACTGCGCCTGGTTAATTTTTGTATTTTTAGTGGAGACGGGGTTTCATTGTGGTCTCGAGCTCCTGACCTCGTGATCCGCCTGACTCAGCCTCCCAGCGTGCTGGGATTACAGGCGTGAGCCACCACGCCCAGCTGCCATTCTTACACAATAAAAGACTAGTCTATTCTGTGCAATCATTATTTCAGACTGTTCTAAATTATTTTTGATAAATCTTCCATCTCACAAGCAAATCACCTTACAAACAGTTGCATATATTTTCAGTAATGCATTCCAGACTAGAACAGAGACAGGAAACTGATGACTTTCATGGGACAGAAACTCATGATGGCCTGATAGAACTAAGTTTGTCAATTAGATCTAGTATTTAGTTCACCATCATCAAACTTTCAAATGTATATATTTTAAAAAGGAACAGATAATTAATGTTACCAATTCATTTTCTTTAGGAATCCCAATGTGTCAAAACTTGTGTTTTAAAACTAAAAGAAAAGATGATTTAGCCAAAATGTCGTATTTTCATATTATATTCTCAATGCTTTCAAAGCCCAACAGTGATTTTAAAAAGAAATTAAACAACATGCTTTCATTGAATTTTTAAAAATCTATACAATTCAAGCTAATGAAATATTTTATTGTACATAATAAAAGTGGTGTTTTTCTAAAAAAAAAAAAAAAAAACATTTTCCAGGCCCAGACGTCTGTAGGAGTACGTGAGGAAAGGATTCCACTCAAGTATAATAAGCAATACTCTATTGAATGAAACCATAACTCCACTTCACTCCCTATGGTAAATACTAACATTCGCCACAGGCTTGAAATTCCTGTAGCATCAGTAGAACTATTTTTTAAAATATTACAAACATGCTTATGATGCACAGGAGGATGAAAAAATTTAGACTGTAACCACACACCATATGTAATCCCAGCTTTTCTAATTTATAACCAGTTAAGAATTACAATATCCAAAGAAAGTATTTTAAAATATATATGCTCACTGGTAAGTGATTTTCTACTCAAATAAATAGGAAAATTTGCATTTTAATGTCACATTGAATTTCAGTACTTTTCAATCCAAGAAAAAAAAAAAAAACTGAGACATGGTTATGAGTTAAGGATTATATATATTACAATTTGCCTTGTTATAATACATTTGTGGCTTTATGATAAAAATAACTCAGGGACATATGGAATTCAAGCTGATTTGCGTAACTGTCACAAGAAAAAAAAGCATTAAATGCATTTCTGAAATAAGTATTTTCATTTAATTTCAGAATCTCAAAACAGCATTAGACCTTGCCTTGTTTAAAAAAAATTTAGTTCAACACTAAGCTAGCTAAATAACCTTCTTGAAAGGTTTAAACACAATTGATATAGAAAATGCTTTCCCTCTAATCTCAACCTTACATAAATGGAACAGGTGAGGAAGAAAAGGTAGACAATTTCTTTAGCAGCATATATGGCTAAATCCATCAACCACCTTAAACTAGAATGTCCATTATTGACCCCATTAAAAAGAACTGGGGAAAGATAAAAAATTACCCATTTCATAAACCAAAAGACAACAATTTTAGGGTTACAGTTAGTAAAATATTTTTGACACACTTCAAAAACTTTTAACCATAAACTAGAAGAATCATCTCTTCTTCATTGTTAAGAAAGAAAGGCCTAACAGAAAGACATTTAAACTAAACTGAATTTCAATCCTCTTAGAACAAACAAAATGAAAAATAATGGTTGATTAGCTAAGCTTTGTGCTCTAATCAAACTAATTAATTACAGTGATTTTAAATGGCAACAGCCCATCTGACTGGGCAGCTTGACAGTTCAGAATACTTTTGCAATAATTTTTTAACGCAAAGACACTAAAATGATCCGGTCATGCAATGTTCATCTTATGCATTCTGCATCTCTTTGCCAATCTTGTAGCTAAGGATCTTGTTCCAATCAATCTTAGTGCGTGTAACTGGCAACTGTCGACGTAAGGCTTTGAAAGTAGTGTCCGACATTGTCTGATAATTCTCACTGATGGCAGTCTATGAAAAACAATAGTTAGAAGTTTAAAGTAAAGCAAAAGAACAGAACAATTTATAAAGCATATAGATGTTTTCAGAATAAGTTTTATTTAAGCAGCCCATTTCACTGTTTTTAAACAGTCAAATAAAAAAATCCCAACATTGTTTTAAAAGTTGTTTAAAGGCAGCTAGAAGAAAAAGCCTATAATAATTTTGAATAATTAAACTTAATGAAAATTATAAATTAGATTTAATATTTGTGTCCTCGTTTTGAATTTATTTTAGTATGTCAGAACAATTTATGGATTATTATTTTTAAGGAGTAGAAACTTGTCCAATTCACAAATTAAATGCTTAAATTCAAGAGTGTAGTTTAGAAGCTGATAAATAACATAAAAAGTAAAGCACAAAATGAAATGTGATCTAAGCAGATTGCACATAATCCAAATGGTAAGACAGCCTGAATTAAAATTTCCAACCAGAAAAAAAATAGCCACTTAAAGTCTGGCATATTTTGACTGATACAGATTGAGCACCCCAACTGAAAAATCCGAAGTTTTCAAAACTTGAAACTTTTTGAGCATCAACATGACGCTCAAAGGCAATGCTCACCGGAGCATTGATGCAGATTTCTAATTTTCAGATTACGGAAGCTTGAGTGGTAAACATATAATAAATATTCCAAAATCCAAAAAAAAATCTGAAATCTAAAACACTTTTGGTCCCACGCAACTCAGATCAGCGATACTCAATCTGCACTCAGAAATTACAGTTGGCTAAAACCTAGTCTTTTTTTTTTGAGACGGAGTCTCGCTCTGTTGCCAGGCTAGAGTGCAGTGGCATGATCTCGGCTCACTGCAACCTCTGCCTCCCGGGTTCCAGTGATTCTCCTGCCTCAGCCTCCTGAGTAGAACCTGCCACTACAGGCACATGCCACCACGCTCAGCTGATTTTTGTATACAGACGGGGTTTCACCATGTTGGCCAGGATGGTCTTGATCTCTTGACCTCGTGATCCACCTGCCTCAACATCGCAAAATGTTGGGATTACAGGCATGAGCCACTGTGTTCGGCCTAGTCTTAGTATTTTTAAAATACAAAATATTAATGGAATTCAATTTACTTGCCACTCTTTTTGCCTACACTTTAATAAGTCTGCCCTTGTGTTAAAAGTAGACACACAACAAAAAGACTCTAACTGATGCAATGGAAAAATTCAGCCTTTGGCTGAAATTCAAATTTCAGTGCCATTAATTCATACGTGAGTGTAGCTTATATAGTATTTAAAAAATCATACCTGGTATTCATTTTCTGCAGCTTCTACAATCTTTATAAATTCTTTTGCTGTTTGCACTTCATTCTGAATAAAAAAAAAACAACAAAATAAAAATTGTAATTTAAAACTAAACCACTATTACTTTAAAATATATGTATGGTTAATGTAATGTTACAATAAATAACATAGAAGGAAATTATGACAAAGAACAAATATTGTAAGATCAATTATTCTAAGTCTAAGGGGGAAATAGGTAAAATTATTTTAAAAGTCTATAGAATAAGCCTGTCTCAATGTTTAGCTGGTTAAGTAAAGTGAAATCTCAATGATATACACATTGATGAAAAGTTCAATTTTAAACACTGGACATGCATTCCAACAGACAACCCTTATGGGTAAGAAGTTTGGTAAAGATTTCTAATTGATGACTCTTTATCTAAATATTGTTAAATATTTACTGAACATTATGTAACAGAACAGTGATACCAAAAAAAAAAAAAAAAAAAAAAAAATCACTAATCAGGAAGAACGTATTTTTCTGGAAATTTTTTTTAACATGCCAATAGATGGGTTTGTTTGCTTTTTCCTAATAGTAAAGTTAACAGAATCTAGATTTAAAAAATAAAACAGTGTTAATGTAAAATTCTCTAATACCTTATACTTTATATATATGGTGTAAAAATATAAAACAATGAAAACCTCCTAAGATGAGCTCAAGCTGGCATATTAGTCAAGTTTAATTACTATGACCATCTCTCAAAACCCCACACTCTGTAATTTTGTGGACAAATTTCTCTTAGGAAGTATCTGTTTTTTTTGTTTTCTTTTTTTTTGAGACAGGGTCTCAGCCTGTAGCACAGGCTGGAGTGCAGGGGTGTGATCTCGGCTCACTATAATCTCCACCTCCCAAGTTCAAGCAATTTTCGTGCCTCAGCCACCCAAATAGCTGGGACTATAGGCATGTGCCACCATACCCGTCTAATTTTTGTTATCTTTAGTAGAGGCAGGGTTTTTGTATTTTTAGTAGAGATGAGGTTTTGCCGTATTGGCCAGGCTGGTCTCACACTCCTGACCTCAAGTGATCCACCGACCTCAGCTTCCCAAAGTGATAGGATAACAGACGTGAGCCACCGCACCCAGCCAGGAGGCATCTTTGTTCAATGTCAAACTCCCCCAAACAAGATGGCACCATACCCTTATGTGAATAATATTGAATGTACTAATTACATATGATATATAACTATATGCAGTAGAACATCTCATGGAAAATCAGACATTAGTCAGTTTTTTTCACTGGCAAATTTTGCAAGGACAGTACCAATTAGGTCAGAGCAGAAATCACCTAAGTGCTAATAAAAAGTTTTTTAAAAGATAGCTTCAGGGGCTGGGTGTGGTGGCTCATGCCTGTAATCCCAGCACTTTGGGAGGCCAAGGCAGAAGGGTTGCTTGTGGCCAGAGTTTGAGACCAGCCTGGGCAATATGGTGAGACCCCATCTCTACAAAAAATAAATTAGCTGGGCATGGTGGCACATGCCTGTAGTCCCAGCTACTAGAGAGGCTGAGGCAGGAGGATCGCTTGAGCCCAGGACGTCGAGGCTGCAGTGAACTGTATTCACACCACTGCACTCCAGCCTGGGCAACAGAGTGACACCTTGTCTCAAAAAAATACACACACACATATATATATGTATATGTAAATATATAGCTTATCTTCTTAGGTAGCATCTGGCTTAACACATTTATATATGTTTCTTAAAGTTAAATGCTTTCTTGAGTTAAAAATAAAGTTTTCTTTAATATTTGTAAATTGTATATAAGCAGTGGATGTTTATAATACACAGATACTTTTAGGTATATGACACAAACAAATGAGAAAATGTCACTGTTAATGTTATACTGTCAATATCCATGGGGTAAGAAAACCAAAAGCCAAACTTTTGGAGGCCAAGGTGGGTAAACTGCATGAGTCCAGGAGTTCAAGACTAGCTGGGCAACATGGTGAAATCCCATGTCTACCGAAAAAAAAAAAAAAAAAAAAATAGCTGAGTGTAGTGGCACGTGCCTGTAGTCCCAGCTACTCAGGAGGCTCAGATGGGAGAATGGCTTGAGCCCTGGAGGCACAAGTTGCAGTGAGCTGAGATCATGCCAGCCTGGGTGACAGAGCCAGGTCTTGTCTCAAAAAAAAAAAAAAGAAAAAAAGAAAAAAAATCAACAAGGAAACAGTTGCATATGCAAGGGAAAGAATGTGTGAAAGAATTCTGTGGAGAAATAAAACCAAGTTCAAAAACTCTTAAATTTGAAAGATGAACTTAAAAAAAAAACTTCATTAAATCATGATCCAAATAGCTCCACAATGAAAAGATACAATACAGTTTAAAAGTTAGGTAGAAGATCATAGACCTAAATGTAAGAGCTAAAACTATATAACACTTTTAGAAGAAAACACTGGGGTAGATCTTCATGACCTTGGGTAGGCAATGGTTTCTATTAATATTTCAAATCTCAAATGACAAAAGAAAAAAATCAAAACCAAAATCTTCTGTTTTGCAAACAATATCATCAAGAAAGTGAAAAGACAACACACAGAAGGATGAAAATATCTGAAGTCATATATGTGATACACTGGACATCCAGAATATACGAACAATTACAACTCAATAATACAAATGTGAATAATCAATTAGGAAATGAGCAAAGGATCTGAATAGGTATTTCCCCCCAAAAGATATACAAATGATCAAAGCACATGAAAAGATGCTCAAAATCATAAGCATCAAGAAAATGTAAATAAAAACCACAAGATACTACTTCAAACTGACTAGGATGGTTATCATCAAAAGGACATATTTTGGAAAAAGATACAGAAAAACTGAAACTCTTATACACTGCTGGTGAAACTATAAAATGGAAAACAGTCTGGCAGTTCTTCAAAAGGTTAAACATAGTTACCAAATGATCCAGCAATTCCACTCCTATGTCTATACCAAAAAGAAATTAAAATATCTACACAAAAAATAGTACACAAATGTTCACAGCAGCAAAAGTAGAAAACAGCAATGTCCATTAACTGAAGAATTGATAAAATGCGGTATGTCCACACTACACAGTATTATTTGGCAATAAAAAGGAAAAAAGTACTAATACATGCTCCAAAAGGATGAATGTTGAACATGTTAAACGAAAAAAGCCAGTCTTAAAAGACTATATATTATGATTACATTTATATAAAATGTCCAGCACAAGCAAATCCACAGAGCCAGAAAGTAGATTAGCCACTGCCTAAGGCTGGGAGGGTTCTGGGGGAAGGGCTGGGTAGAATGGAGAATGATTGCTAATGGTACAGGGTTTCTTTTAAGGAGCACGAAAATGTTCTGAAATTAGATTGTGGTGACTGCTGTCCAACCCTTTAGTAATATACAAAAAAAAAATTTGAAGCTTATACTTTAAATGAGTGAACTGAATGGTATACAAACTATAACTCAATAAAGCTGCAAAAAAGTTAGGTACAGGTTTGCAATTACTTATCTTTAATCTACCAGAAAACACTTTAATCTGAAGCAGAAATATTACTTAAAATGTTCATTCCAAAACTGTTCTGCTTTTAAAGAAGTATTAGGTTAAATTTTATTGTGGAATTAATTACTTACAGACACTGTTAGGGAATCTTGTATATCTTTATGACTCACTAGCTGAACATTACCATCTTCATAATAATGAACCTATTAGAAAAAAATTACAGAAACCACATTACAGGAATCATCAAGCTCCTCACTGCTTCAACAAGCATATCAATGCAGATGGATTACATATTTCAGCTCTAGTCTAGACTTCTCTGCTGAGCTCCAGAACTTGTGAACTCTAGCAAAACTCTCCCTTCCCTCAGCCGAGTGAGGAGACTAGTTAGAGACACCCCTGTAGTTATTCAGGCAAGCCTTCTATTGACCTGACTGTTGGACATTTTTGCCTCACAATCATTCATTCTACTGGTACCTAAAACCAAGATGTCCAAATCTGAGCTCACAATATTCCCTCCCAATCCTGCTCCTCTTTTGTGTATTTCCACCAACCACTTAATTCCCCAAACTCAGACATGAATTTACTCACCAAACATTGAGTGAGTGCAATAAATATACTGCTACTACGTAAGGTTCTGAGGGTGTACGGGTTTTAGAAAGACACAGTCCCTGATCTCATATTTCAGCACAACATGGCAAAGTTATGTATAAAGTATGTTAGCAGTACTCCAGATTCTTTCTGTGGGTTAAAAAAGGACTTCAGCATATTTCAGAGAGGACTAGAGGTATATGAAGTTGGGGAGAGCAATAGCTGGAGAAATATATACAGGTAGCAAACCAGTCAACTCCGGGCCTTGTATGTCATGCAAATATGTCTGGACTATCTGGTAGATAACAGTGTACCACTAAATGGTCTTACATAGTCAAGTAACATATCCACATTTAAATTTAAAAAATTATCTTTTTGATGGCAGTGTGAATGCCAAAGAGTCCAGCAATTCAACAAAATAACCATCATATGCTAAATGCTGAAGATTGTACTGTAAACCAGACAATCCTTGCTCTCAATAAGCTTTGGTCCTACAAGAGGCACTATTTTAGAAATTGGTGTAATTATCCAGGTAAGCGCCACCGAGGCCTAAGTGAAGGAATAATGATGCTGACAATAATGACTACCATTCATCGAGTACTCGGTGTCTGTCTCTGTTCTAACCCTTTTAGCCATATTAACTAAATCTTCCAACAATCATGCATGCTTTTTTTTTTTTTTGAGATGGAGTCTCACTCTGTTGCCCAGGCTGGAGTGCAGTGGCGCAGTCTCGGCTCACTGCAACCTCTGCCTCCCGGATTCAAGCGATTCTCCTGCCTCAGCCTCCCAAGTAGCTGGGATTACAGGCACGTGTCACCACACCTGGCTAATTTTTTGTATTTTTAGTAGAGGTGGGGTTTCACTGTGTTAGCCAGGATGGTCTCGATCTCCTGACCTTGTGATCCGCCTGCCTTGGCCTCCCAAAGTGTTGGGATTACAGGCATGAGCCACTGTGCCCGGCCAATACATACACATGTTAATACATGCATATAATATAGTTATACAACTACACACATGCATATATTAATATTATACTTCACCACACTCTACCCAATTCAGAGGAGAGAAGTACACAACTCAAACTCAGAAGATGAACAAATTGTATCTGAAGAGCAGACCAAATGGCAGCATCTAATTTTAGCTGTGTTTTATAATCTGTTAGCTATCCTTGCAGATTTTTGATGACTAGGGAATGAACTGCCAGGTTATTTAAAATGTTTAAAACAGCACTATTGTTTTTCCCATTACCCCAAAACAAAGACCTGAAAAAGAACTATATAAAACGTACTATGAAAATGTGAACTTAGGAATTAGTTGTTTCTCTGTTCAGAATCTTCTTAAAGATCAGTAAACAAATTCTTTTTATTTCATACCTGAATTTTCAAGATGCCAACCACCTGAGTGGTTGAAGGAGTGATTGTAAACTTCCATTCTGACCTCCAACGACCATTCCTTAAAAATAAAAACAGCAGCTGTAAATAAGGTAGGGAAAATAATTTGAATCAATTTTAAGTTTCAGATTATATTTCATGCTACAGTATGAGAGTGTGTGGGGGATGAACACTGGACATTAAATTTTCAATCACCAGAACAGTCAAAAAGAATCAAAAGGTTAAGTCCAGTTATGATACATATTTAATTTAATCTTCACCCTACTGATAAGAAAGAACTTACATAATGGATTTAATGCCAGAATTCTAAAGCTAAGGCTTAAAATACAATTCAGGCTGGTGTGTGTGCAATGCTGTTTGCCACTAATTGATCACAATTAGTTACAGGTTTCTTTGTTCCGTCTCCACTTGACTAGCCTTAAAAAAACAAAACAAAACAAAAACCAATACAAAACTAAGTCATAAGCTACTGTGGAGAAAAATTTTAAGCTACTTCTTCAATTGTATCACTTATATTTCCAAAATAAATGGAATAAATGTTTAGATTATCAGGGGATTTTATAAATACACTCAGTGTAGTTTAACATCTACTGAATGATACAAAGTACCATATAATTTAAAAAGAATGGCTAGTAAATGTTATACAACACTCTTAAGGAGGTTTTGATAACTGGAAATAAAGGACTATAGTTATTAACATGAGGTTTTTAAAAATATTCCAATTTTATGTTTAAAGTCACCATATAAAAGGCATTTCTCTGCTCCTGAAATGATTTTTGGTATACAAATACATACTCATGGTTCAAAACTGAGAAATTACAAACTGGTATGTTATTACTTGTTGTCTACCAGTGAATTTTATCTTTCTTTTTGAACAAAATTCTGGATGAGTAGTATAGCTTCTGATACTCTATTTTGCTGACAAACTTTTCATGGTAACTTTTCTTTTTGTCTCTGTTTGCTCTTTGCAAGCTAAGGAAATTCTGATATGTTAGCTTTTTTGAACAGTATATAATAGTCACAGGGTAATGAATCACTATACTGGCTTTTGCTAGACAATGATTTCTGGGTTCAATATTCATGCAGTCTACCCAATCATAGAGTCTATAGAATGATAGTACAAGTTGAGTCTTCCTAATTCAAAAATCTGAAATGCTTCAAAACCTGCAACTTTTTGAGCACTGACACGATGCTCAAAGGAAATGATTAATAGTGCATTTTGAATTTTGAATTTTTGAATTAGGAGTGTTAAACCGGTAAGTATGATGTAAATATTTAAAAATTTGAAATCCAAAAGACTTCTGGTCCCAAACATTTTGGATAAGAGATATTCAACCTGTATTCTCATACTTACAGTTACACTGAATATTTGGAAATTATTATTAGAACAATGTATATGTTTTACAAAATAACAGATAATTAAAACATGTCTTGATTTGAGTGACTCATTCAAGATTTTTCAAAGAAGCTTGGTTGGAAAAATAACTTTTGTTTCATGATTCCAAAATAAGTATTCCTTTTATTGAGGTTGAAAAAATAACTTTTGTTTCATGATTCCAAAAGAAATATTCCTTTTATTGAGGTATTAGTGCCAAGGCAACTAGTGAGTCCTTAGCATATACAATACTGACTAGGACAATATACATTTATATAACCATTGATTATAAAAAGCAAAAAAAAAAAAAAAAAAAAAAAAAAAAAAAAAAAAAAATCCAAACCAAGTAGTGTTACCAATTTGAGAACTATTTCAAAAGATAAAGGCATTAATTACTACAGTAACAGTAAATGACACTGAGTAGATAGAACTCTTTCATTAGTGGAGTAAATGGCCAATATGTCCTAACCTTTAATTCTATTCTGCCCCTCTCTTATATTAACTCTTTAATTAAAAGTATGTATTCACTCAACAAATATTTACATTAAGCCCCTAATACTGCTAGACCCTGGAGAAATGGTAAAGACTAAGAAGAGAAGGTATCTACTGAAACCTAAGAAACATCTAAGACTAGTTGCTTCTGATTTTTACTCTACCTATATTTTAGATGAACTGAAGTATATTTCTTTTTTTTTTCTTCTTCTAGAGACAGGGTCTTGCTTTGTCACCCAGACTGAAGTGCTGTGGCGTGATTACAGCTCACTCAGGCTTGAACTCTTGGGCTCAAGATATCCTCTTGCCTCAGCCTCCCAAGTAGCTAGGACTACAGGCATGCACCACCATGCCTGGCTAATTTTTTTTTTTCTAGAGATGGGGTTGTACTATGTTGCCCAGGTTTCTTGAACTCCTGGCCTCTGGCCATCCTCCTGCCTTGGTCTCCAAAAGTGCTGGGATTAGAGATGCCTGGCTTGAAGTATAGTTCTTTGTATTAACTATTTAGATTTTACTGAGACTATTGTGCCATGATATTATCACTTTGGAAAAATCATATCAAAGCATATAAAATACATTTTTTTTCCAGAAAGTGAAAGCCATTAACTTAAGTGATACAATGCTCATAGTGATGGTTTAGGAAAAATTACCCTTGTAAAGTGAAAGAGTGAGAATAGAAAACTCAATGACAAGTCGGGCACGGTGTGAACCTGTAGTTCCAGCTACTTGAGAGGCTGAGGCAGAAGGATCACTTGAGCCCAGGAATTTGAGGCCAGCCTGGGCAACACACCAAGACTCTGTCTCTAAAAAGAAAATAAAACTCAAGGACAGACATTTTCTTCATTTTATATATGTTAAAGCTGAAAGGAATTAGATTTCAAAACAAATTAGTAAACTTATTATAACATCTCCAATGTATTATAAAGAAAACCTTAGTAAAAAGAATTTTCTTCTAATAGTAGTTCCATCTCAACAAGATTGATTTTATTATGTATTTCCTGGCATACATAATATCAATTAGTAATAATTTTATAAATATTGATTGCTTCAGGATTCCAGTAGATTAATGCTACAAGATTTTAGACCCAACATAGAGAAACTACACTTATATTAAGTCCATAAAAGTAACGCTATATGCCAGAACCTTTAGGGAACTGCGGTTAGTCATTAAGGCATATATTTACTTATGGCATTGGTTTTCCTTCAGTGATGATGGATCTGCATTCCTCCAAATATTCTTGGTTAACCTTGCAACCTTGCATTTATTTCTGAGATGGCTAAGTAGTGGAGCAACCTTGGGCCATGAACCCAACTGGCCCAAAGGGATTACCTGTTATTTTACCTTTAATAGCACCACCAACCAACTTGGCTAGTGAGTCAAAGCCTAATATACTAAAAGGTAAATATTATGACCATACTTATTCTGGTGACCTCAGCATGTAAAACAGGGATAAATGTAAAGATTTCATTCAATTATGGACTTGTAAGGTCTTAAAGAATCTCAGAATTTTATAACAGGTGCTCAGAAATAGTCTTGTCTAAGAATAAAAAGGACCAACAACTTGTCAAAGGTCCAAGATCAGTAGGGTCAATCAGTGCTCCTGAGGGCTTGATGTTTCTAAGGAATAAGGGAATGATTTGTACACAAAATTACAAGGCATGATTGTAATCTGCCTCATTGTATAAAACATGTCATTACTTCTTCACATTGGCTAACCAAGTACAAAGCAATCCTCTACTTCAGAGCCACAAAGTTCACAAAAGCAGCATCATTTTTTGCTTTATAATTGCCTCTGTTCTCCTCCACATTAGTTTCATTCAGGAACAGCCCCTTCACAGAATGAGCATATGGATTGCCAACTGGTGTTCTTGCAGGCACACATGCTCCCTCAGGATGCTGTTTGCTAGTTCCATTCTCTTTTCACTGAATGTCGATGGATTTACCACTACCTTTAATGATTAGGCTGTTGAGCAAATTTACCTTCCTTATATCAAAAGGCTAAAATTTTGTATCATGTCTAGATTGTTCCCAATCATAAACAAACAAGGTGTTGCCCAAATCACTAAAGCGAGAACTACAAAGACTTAAAACAATGCCAAAACTCCCCAATACCCAAGATTTTTACTTACCAAAAGTTTTTTGCTTGGAACTGATGGCTTTCTATGCATGCAATAATGGTTTGCTGTCCATCTATTTTTTTGCCATACACCTTGTTGGCAAAGAAAATAAGCATAAGAATAAATTTAGGGTCACGGAATGTCCAACTTTAAAAATCTATAAAATACTGCAAATTGCACAGTACTTTGACAAGAACACATAAAATACAAAGCAGGCCATCATTCCAATATAGTAGCTAGAAAAACATGTTCTCAAATATTTATGCCTAATCAAATTATTAGTGTACCACAAAAGGGGACACTAAATAAAATTTATTAAAATTAATTGTACTCTGAAATATTCACAAACATTCTAGATAATCTACTTTCATAAGTAGATAATTTATTTTAAATATACAGATGCTAATCTAGCTTTTTCCATGCAAGTGAAAACTGGACCTAGCTTGTGGTTATCACCTTTGTTCACTTCACAATCTTAGGAGCTGCTGCTTCTCTAGTCATTTAAAAGTATTGGAATAAATTAACTTACTTGTAAGTGAGAAAGGTTGTTAAGAGAATGTCTGTGATGTATCACAATGTTATTTCACGTCTTGCCTACTGCTTTAAAAGTAATAATTAATTTCTGCCTTTCAATCCTCTAGAACAAATGAGGACTCTACTCCCTTACTCTCGTTATTTCTCCAAAATAATTCTGATGAACAAGTTATAATTCAAGTAATAGATATTTGAAGTTATGTTGCAATATTTCTCAAATAATTAGAGAGCTAGATACTTAAGCAGAGCACATGAATTTTTGTCCTAACCAGGAAACTTCCAAGAAAGAAATGGGGTATGCTACTGGTGATATTAATAATTACGTTGAGAAAGCAGGTATAAACTGGGATATACGGTAGAGTTAGGTTGGTGGGGTAAGCAGAGGCCACGCCATCCACAGGGCCTTTAAGCCACCTTCAAAAGCCTGGACTCTAAGTGCAATGGGAAATCTCTGAAGGATTTCAAGCAGGGAATTTTGATAACCTGATTTGCATTTCAAAAGATCACTTTGGCAATGAAAAAGGTCACTGAAGCACAAACTGGGGGTGCTAAAAAAGCCTGTCAGGATACAAACAATATTATGAAGTTTTTAAAAAATAAATGTATTCCTACTACCATATTTTGTATTTCCTTTTTCTTTTTCTTTTTTTTTTTTTGAGACAGAGTCTCACTCTGTCGCCCAGGCTGGAGTGGAGTGGCATGATCTCGGCTCACTGCAACCTCTGCCTCCTGAGTTCAAGCAATTCTCCTGCCTCAGCCTCCCGAGTAGCTGGGACTACAGGCACGTGCGACCAAGCCCAGCTAATCGTATTTTTTTTTTTTTTTTTTTGAGACAGTCTCGCTGTGTCGCCCAGGCTGGAGTGCAGTGGCCGGATCTCAGCTCACTGCAAGCTCCGCCTCCCGGGTTTACGCCATTCTCCTGCCTCAGCCTCCCGAGTAGCTGGGGCTACAGGCGCCCGCCACCTCGCCCGGCTAGTTTTTTGTATTTTTTAGTAGAGATGGGGTTTCACCGTGTTAGTCAGGATAGTCTCGATCTCCTGACCTCGTGATCCGCCCATCTCAGCCTCCCAAAGTGCTAGGATTACAGGCTTGAGCCACCGCGCCCGGCCCTAGTCGTATTTTTTTAAAGTAGAGACAGTTTCACCATGTTGGCCAGGCTGGTCTCGAACTCCTGACCTCAGGTGATCCACCTGCCTTGGCCTCTCCCAAAGTTCTGGGATTACAGGCGTGAGCCACTGTGCCCAGCCATGGATTTCTTGAAAATATAAAAACAGGCTGAACCTATGAAACAACCACACAAAAAAACACAAGAAATGTAACTATAAAATACATAAACATATAATTTTACTTCCAAGTAATTTTATTTGTTCTCAGATTTCTGTAACTTAATAAAAATAAATTTGATCTAAACTGAGACGAGTCATGAACATAAGATTACAGAATCTCACCATATCATGCTCCCTTAATCAACGTATTAGAATTTCTACATGGGTTTAAATCAAGGTACAACCATTTCTCTATTTTAAGCCATCCTAATGTATCTATTTATTATCCAGAATTTCTTGAAAAAATAGTAAACATTCTTAGAAATATTTAAGGAAAAAAATGACAAATTATACAATGTCAATTCTGTAAGTTACTGTAAATTTTAGGAGACACTAAAGACTCTCATTTACACAAAATACACACACAAAGCTGCTACTGATGACTTACAGTGCAGACTCCATTCGGGTAATGTTCTTTTACGTAAGCTCTCAGAGCAGTTTCTACTGAAGTTCTCCACGATTCAACTGCATTTTCTACTTCACAGGGTCTTGGATCAGTTGCCTCCTTTCTTAAGTGATCAAATTTAAAACAGATTCTGTTCTTTGGATCCAAAAACTTTCCATTTCCCAAGTCGCCATGTTCTGTTATCAATACCTTTGATGATGGAATGAATTTAGAAAAAAAAAAAGGAAAAAAGCAGCATTTCAGTACTAATACATCATAATTACACTCATCTAAGCTTCTTCCTTAAAACTATAAAACAATCCTATTCCAGGCATATATTTTAATCATATGGTATGACTATTAATACTTCAAACGAGTTGACTATCCAGACAATGAGGTTACTCTCATCCAGTGCAGATCAGATTTTCTCCCAATATAACTTCCAACTACTGGTGGAAAAAAAACGCAACCTCTAAAAACACTGTTCAAGTGGGTTTGGTGGGTTTTCTGCTTTGAGAACTCTAACAGGTTACAATGTCTGATATCAGACTCTAGTTCCTCAAAACTACAGAACTTGTGAGAACCTCCAATCAGGCTGGTTACCTGAATGGTTTTGGTCTGGTGCAAATCCTCTTCGGTGTATTCCCCACCTCGCCTCTGGGCCCACAGTCTTACTTACTCTGAAGTATCTGCTTCTTGCTTCTTAAAAACCACATTGACAACTGATTTTAATTGATTTCCAAATATTTAAAAACATAATTCATTTACATAAATTTAAATTATACATCCACAGTGCATAATGTATTATCTGACATTCTGTGCTTTATTTAAAAAATTTCCCCTTTTCCTTCCCTTGAAATTCTTCCAGTCTTTTGACTCCTTAGCTATCTCGGGACTTATCCATCCCTCTGATGTATATCATGCTAACAACACAGGATACACACCTTTCTAAATTTTTTCAGTCATAAAATCTTACAGATAAAGATATACACATGTCTATATTTGCACATACACAGAATTTTTTGGTCATTATTTTACTGCACTTGATCTTAGCCAAAAGGCCGAGAAGCGATTGGTCATTATTTTATAAGAATGAGATGAAAATGTGTGTGTCTACGTATACACACACACAAACACACACTCTTCTCTGCATCTGGCTTCTTTCAACATAAATATCCTATGGAAATCCCTCAAAGTCAACTGATATATTTCTCACCATTCTTTTAAATGGCTGCATAATGTCCCATGATGTGATTATAACATAGTTTAGTCTGCCAATCCACTACTGATGTGCCATCTCTTTATTTCTGGGCTGTTTCCTTTTTGGGGGAAAGGAGGAACACATTAAAAATGGTGAAATAAGACTGGGCATAGTAGCTCATGCCTGTAATCCTAGCGCTTTGGTAGGCCGAGGGGGCAGGATGGCTTCAGCTCAGGAGGTTGAGACCAGCCCAGGAAACACAGTAAGACCTCATCTCTACAAAAAAATTTTTTAAATTAGTCAGTCATGGTGGCATGCGCCCATAGTCCCAGCTACTCAGCCCAGGAAATTGAGGCTGCAACGAGCTGTGATTGTGTCACTGCACTCCAGCCTGGGTGACAGAGTAGGACCCTGACTCAAAAATAACAACAAAAAAGGTGAAATGAGTACTGCTGTACATATATTTTAACATATGGATGTTTCTATTTCCATTGGATACTTTTATTTCTATTGAATAAATTCCCAAGCAGTGGTGGTAGGGACAGCAGGTATTATAATTTTTAATATATACTCCTGTGACAATCCAAATTTCTATACATGTATGAGAGCATGCTTCCATCCATATTACCACCAATGATAGGCATTATAACTGGTTTTTTTAGTCTGATGGGTAGAAAATATATCATTTTAATTCCACTGACTACTGATAGAAATAAGTATGGCTTTTCACATTTGTGGGTCATTTGCTTTTCTGTGAGCAAATATATTAAAATATTTTTATCTGGGGTCTTTTTCTTATCAATTTATAAGAGTTCTTTAAGATAAGTTTCATTCTACAGTTAAAAACATTAATATATAGTAAAATGTCCATCTTTTATACTTCCTGGGTATCCAGTATTATTTAAGATGGTCTCCCTAGCCCTGTATTGCACATGTAGACTCAGATTTTCTTCTAAAATTTTAGTCATTTTTCACGTTTTTAAACCACCTGAAATCTATTTCTGTATACTGTATGTGACAGAGGTCCAACTTAATTTTCTTCTTGATAGAAACCAGTTATGCCAATATCTGTATAAAATTTTTCGTATATTCTGAGACTAAATTCTGGTTCTCTATGCTGCTCTACTGATTTTTTGTCTACTCTATACACCACCACATTGACGTAACATTGGCTGTAAAACAACTTGTACTATCTGGTAAGGCAATTCTCCCTCACTGTGCTTAATGGTTTTTTCATATATATATGTGTGTGTGTATATATATATATATATATGTATATATATATATATATGTATTTCTTGGTTATTTCAAGCATGTATTTTTTTTCCACATAAACTTTACGAAAATGTTGACCAATTAAAAAAAAACTGATCAGGATTCTAATTCAAATTTCATCAAATTCATATATTACTTTTAAAATAATTTAATTTTTTATCTAAGAATGGAATTTAGAACACCTTTCCATTGGTCAGATCCTGTTTTATGTGTTTCAAGACTATCACATTTTCTTTTTTAAAGTTCAGGGGTACATGTGCAGGTTTATTACACAGGTAAACTTGTGTCATGTGCGTGTTGCACAGATTATTTCATCACCCAGGTATAAAGCCTAGTACCCATTTGTTATTTTTCCTGATCCTCTCCCTCCTCCCACCCTCCACCCTCTGATAGGCCCCAATGTTTTGTTCCCCTCTATGTGTCATGTGTTCTCATCATTATCTCCCACTAATAAGTGAGAACATGTGATATTTGATTTTCTGCTAAGATACTGTGTTAGTAATAATGGCCTTCAGCTCCATCCATATTCTTGCAAGCGACATAAAGCTTGTTCTTTTTCATGGCTGCACAGTAGTCTATGGTGTATATATGCCACATTTTCTTCACCTAGTCTATCATCACTGATATTTAGATTCCATGTCTTCGCTATTGTGAATAGTGCTGCAATGAACATATGCGAGCATGTTTCTTTATAACAGAATGATTCATAATCCTTTGGGTATATAACCAGTAATGGGATTGCTGGGTCAAACGGTAACTCTGTTTTAGGTCTGTTTTAGGTCCCTGAGGAATTGCCACACTGTCTTCCACAATAGTTGAATATACACTCCCACCAACAGTGTATACGCATTCCTTTTGCTTCGTAACCTCACAAGCATCTGTTATTTTTTGACTTTCTAATAGCAGCCATTCTGACTGGTTTGAAATGGTATCTCATTGTGGTTCTGACTTGCATTTTTCTAATTATCAGTGATGGTGATCTTTTTTTTTTCATACGCTTGTTTGGCCTCAAGTATGTCTGCTTTGGAAAAGTGTCTGTTCATATCCTTTGCCCACTTTTTAATGGGGTTGTTTTTATCTTTTAAATGTAAGTTCTTTCTAGATGCTGGATTTAAACCTTTGTCAGAGGCATAATTTGCAAAATTTGTCTCCCATTCTGTAGGTTGTCTGTTTACTCTGTTGACAGTATCCTTTGCTGTGCAGAAGTTCTTTAATTAGATCCCATGTGTTAGTTTTTGCTTTTGTTGCTTGAGAAGACCATCACTATTTTCTTCATAATCCTACGCCTTTTTTTGATGAAGCTTATTCCTATAATTTTTACCATTATTTTAAATTGAATTCCCTGTCACACTCTGACCCCCACCATTTCTAGTTTCAGGTCCTTACTTGCTGTAATAAAGGACAACGAATGAGTTTTGTATCCTTACCTTAAGTTCAGACTTCTCCCCAAATTCTTTTATTAGTTCTAATAGCTTTTTTTTTTTTTTTGGTTGGAAGTGATATTACTAGTGTCTCTTGGTGTTCCTAAATATATAAATCATGTCACAAAGAAGTTTTCTTTTATTTTCCAAATTTTACAAGTTTTCAAGTTTTTGTCTTACTTGCTACATCTCCATTTATGATAAATGATAACACTGATAAGCAGGCATACCTAGCTAATTCACATTTTAACTAAAATTGTTTCAGTGTTTTAGTTTATGACATTTACTATTAACTTTGGTTAAAGTCTTTCATATTTAAGAGGTTTTCTTCAATTCCCTATTTTACTAGAATTTTTGTTTTTAATGAGAAAATGGCTACTTAATTTCTCAAATCCCTTTTCACCGTCTATTGATACATCATAAGATTTTTCTTTTTGATTTATTAATATGTAAGACCAATCTGTCTTATATGGAACCATTTTTGCATTTCTGTAAAAATTCTATTTAGTTTTGATATATTATTCTTTGGATATATTTCTAAATCCTATTCGTTAGTATCTTACTTAAAGTTTTAAAATCTATAGTCCATGTGAAGTTAGTATACTGTTTACCTTTTTTATCTTTTTAGTTTTAAATATTTAATATTAAAATTATGCCAGGTTCATAAAGTGACTTTGGAGGCAATCTAACATTTTTAAAAGACACAGCTAATTTTCTTACAGCAATTTATGCCCAAAAATAATTGTTAATATAAGAGGTACAAAGATGTTTAATATAGCATTATTTATAGTAGTAAAGAAAAAGCAAAAAAACCCCAAATCTTCCCAGAGATAAAATAAATTTTGCAGATTAATACAATGACACTCTACATAGCTTTGTATATACACACACGTATCTATAAATAAGCTTAAAATTTCCCTTCAGTTACAAGTCACCTTCTAGCCTAGTCTTTGCTTGTCCCCGTAGCTATGACTACATATTACAGAATGAATAATGCCGAATAAAAGCTTTGACATGATTAGCCACTAAGAACTTTCTCTTATGTTCTTTCTTAACCATTTTCGCTTATGTTCTACCTACCAGTTCTTCTTCATAGTGTTTTACATAAGCTGTCCTTCATGCAAGCATGAAATGCATTCAAATAATCACTATTAGAAACTCTAAACCAAAAAAAAAAAAAAAAAAAAAAGCTAGTGACCTTTTGTGGCTTTTCTTAGCTTAGCAAATCTAACTTGTATTTTGGAAAGAAGAGATTTAAAAATTACTAAATGCTAAGTTACCCACATGAAGAACTGTAGAATTCCACAGCAACCAAATTATGATATAAATCTACTAACATATATTCTAGACTTTGGATTAATATAGGATTTTCTTCTCAGAAAAAAATAAGAAAGTAAAATCTTAAATGAATTACATCTGAGTATTTCTAAAAGGGACTTTCTGCTAATAGTATTATTGGTATCAACGAAAGAAAGTAAAACTTCAATTACTTGCCCATAAGTGGTTATGATTAAAATATGAATAATTTTTTATCTTGAAGCATACCACTTCACAGCTCTTGCAGGATACCTTAACGGTTACAAACAAAACAAAGAATAGCTAGCTACTGTGTTTATATGAAACATACCTGATCTTCATAACCTTCAATTTTTACTGGAGTAAACTGGTCCAAGTTATACTGTGCAAATGCACTAAAAAGAAGAAAATGGCAATTACTTAAAATTATATATTTAATGGTTTTTAAAAACAATGGTCAAAAAATTCACTCATCAATAAAGTCTCCTCCTATATTGCACACGGCAAAATAAACAAAATTGTAATTCTCCATTACTGAACTTATACTAACTAAAAATATCGACATGGCTATTTTAAAAACTGAACAATGATATCCAGCTTTCAATGTTTAGCAAAATAAAATTAAATCAGCAAATATAACTGGGCTTTTCATTCAAGACCCTGAAAATAAAGGTTACTGATAAGAGATGCATCCAATTATTCAAGTATATATTTACTATACCAGGAAACAGACTAGGTGCTGTGAGAGACGCAAAGAATACTTAGATATATTCTCCAAGAGGCCTACAGGTGAATAAGAGATAATGGATAAACATAACCATAACACAAAGTATAAAGCATAGTAAGAGAATTACCAATGAAGCACTCCAAAGAATGCTTTAAAAAAAAAAAAAAAAAAAAAGACTACCTTCTGTTGAGGCAACAGTGAGAAGAGAAGAGAATTGGGGTAATTTCTTAATAACTGTGATACTGAAAAACTGACTTGAAAAACTGGATAGGCTCTGGTTTATGGAAATTGGAGGGATGAGCAGAAAAGAGTAGAGGGACCGTATGAGCACAACGCCTGAGAAAATAAGTTAGGTACAACATCACAGAAAGCACCAAGCTCAATGCCTGGCATGCAGCAGGTGTTCAGTTATATTTACTGAAATGAACTGAAAGGCTCTGAATGATGGAATAATTACTTTATTTGGGAGACAGAGCAGTCACAGAAGCTTTTTGAGAAAGGAGAACACAGAAGTACTTCTAAAGATTAATCTGGCAGCAGCGTATACATGATGAATTGGGCAGTGGAGCAACGAGAGCCAGAAAAAGTAGTTAGGCCGTTGCTAAGGTTAAAAACCGCAGAGTGTGAAGTAGGAAATGGTGACGAGATGGATCCAAGAATAAAGCTACTCTCTCTCTACTCTCATAGGAGTAAAGAATAATACATTACCATATATTTGTGTAGAAAAAATTCTCAAGAGTATAAAATATTATCTAAAAATTATATTTTTAAATTAAATCTACAATCTGGGAAATCACTGTCACTTAACAGAAAGGATATTGAGAATTTCCAATCTCAGAAATACATCTCTAAACTTAATCTTCTTGGAAACTTTCCAGATTATTCGGGATGGCCAGGCATCCACTGAATTTTCAGGTATTAGCTCCTGAGTCTCCTTGAGAAAGGAAAGCTTGGTTAAACAAAGCATTATTGATGAGTTAATAGGAGACTAGTAAATGTAAAAACAGCAAAGTAGAATTAAATCATCAGCTGTCTAATTCTTGATACTGCATGCTCAAAAAAGATGACAGTGAATACAGAAGTGTACGAGGGTCAGAAAGAAAAAGAAGCTATGCACTTCTGATTTTCCTAATTCATGAAAACTGTAATTTTCCTAAGAATAAACTCAATACAGCCAGGGCATTATTAATCCTGAAATGATTTATCCAAAAGTATGTTTTAAACTAAGTCTCTTAGCTAAAATTTTGGATTCATTTTCCAATAAGGTCATATTTAAATAAGTTTAAACAGTAATTTGGGCCCAGGCTGGAATGAAAGCCTTTTATTGCCCATGATATAAAAAGCCATCCACCTCTAACTTGGGAGGAGGGGATAGAGGAAGAATAGGAAATCTGAAAAGGAGACAAATAATATGAAATAGGTTAAAATTTTATCTTAAAGGCTCAAAGTAAGTTAAATGGTGACATTACACAGTATAGTGGAAAAGGTACTCATCTAGGAGTGAAACTATCCAGATATTGCTTCAACCCTATCATTAACCAGTACAGGCCACCTCACTTACTGTATAGATATAAAAACAGTAGTTTGGACAAGATAAATTCCAGTCTCTTCAGTTCCTAAAACTCACTTTATGCACCCACTCATCATTCATTCATCCACCCCTCCATCTATGCAAATACTTACTGAGCTCATATTATTATAAGCTAAGCATTCTACTAGACACAGTAAAAACAATGTTCTGCCTGCTCTTGCAGAATTCTGTGGCCCAATCAATTTCTAAGTCACCTGTTACTGTATTTAGATTTTTATACCCTTTCCATCAAGTTGTATCTTATACTTTTCTCCCTGCTCTTCCCTCAGTTTAGCCACATCGTTTCTCTTACTATTAAAATCCTGCTCATTTAAAACATCTCAGAAATCACCTTTAAATAGAAATTAAAAATTTCTTCCTTTGGGTTATAAAGGCCTTTCATATGCCTCTATTGTATTTCATTTCACTTGGTCTGATATTAAACATGTCTGACTCTCCATTGGAAAATCCCTAAGAGGCTTATTTATCTCATCATCACAGCAAAGTCTGGCAATGTCTGTTGAATAAGAAGCTATTTCTGGGTATTTCAAAGTGTTCTTGACTTGACAATACCAACTCTTCAGTATATCTAATTTTACTCTGAAACATACTGAATTGGTACCTTTTTGTAAAGATGTCCCATTACAACCACTCTAAAGAATAATTGTCATGTTTTCCCCCCTACAAAAAAGGTAAGGGGCAAAGAAAAAAAAAAAAAAAAGGAGATAAAGCAACAAGGCAAAGGTGGAAGAAAGGAGGAAACGTACATATATGTGGGAAAGATGTATTTGTATAAAAGAAATTCAGTATCAAAAAGTGCAAGTGAAAAAGAAACAGTCTATAGCCATACACTTACTCTAGTGAAACTGCCACTGGAAAACATTCTAAATGCTTTTATAATGTCTTCTGAGCTTTTGTTATGTAGTTTTGGATGGCCTCAATGATAGGTAACAAATTATTATCTTTTGAGGACAAAAGTAATTCAGAACTAAGTGGGGTGAAGAACAGGGTAACACTACTTTTGCTCAGAAATTATTTCATAGCGAGCACACTGTGAACCACAGTAACAGCATTCTGAAGTCAAGTCAATCAGTGACTTACAGTATATATTCTGTACTTCACAGACACCCAGAGATGTCTACAACATGAACTTAAATGGATAGTTTTGAGAAACTGCATACTACTGAAGTCAATCAAACTCAGTATTTTTTTTTTTTTTTTTAACTAGTAGGCAAACATTTGCTGAGATTACAACCACATGCAAAGAAAATCTGAAGTTTCTAGTAAAGGTCTTGATGAGTTTTTTCCTAGGGTCATACTATAAGCATCATATTTTATCACAATTACTGACGTCCTCAAATGCTCATTTGCTTAAAAGAATATCGTGCATTTCCTATTACAATGTACATGAAGTGTGGACCACAGCTGTTCCAGAAATTTGGTTTATAATAAAAGAGAAATGTAGCTCATCTTCACATTTCTCTTACAACAAATACAATTTATTTAAATTAAATCTAACAATCATTAACAGATCAATAATTCTTTGGACAAATAAAAGTCCCATACTTTCACGTATCTTGAGTCAAATGTATAACTATTTCATGCTATTTATGAATAGTACTCTAACTTACCAAGTTTCTCATTTTCTTGACTTAAAAACAATCCACTAATTTTTGCACCAACATGAAACAACCCACAACTTATTTAACATGGAGACCACAAAGGAAAAGCTTACTTTGAAAGTACTGTTCATAAACGCTGTATGTTTCCTTTGCATCCATAAGACTTTTGTCAACATGTTTTATACAATTATAAAGAAAATTAATCTCACTTTAATAGATAAAAAATTTCAATAAGCTTTAAAATATTTAGGAGCAAGCGGTCATTTACTCATAAATTGGTAACTAAAATCAAAAGGATAAACTACACTGATTCCTATGAAGCACTTTAATATAATTAACGGGTGGAAGCAACTCAAGTGTCCATTGGCAGATAAATGGACAAATAAAATGTGCTGTACACATACAATGGAATATTATTCAGCCTAAAAATGAAGGAAATTCTGACACACACTACAACATGGATAAACTTTGAAGACATTAGGCTAAGTAAAATAGGCCAGTCACAAAAGGCAAATACCGTACTATTCCACTCCTAAGAGGTACCTAAGTTGTCAAATTCATAGATAGTTGAATGGTGGTTGCCAGGGGTTTTCAAGTATCAGCTTGAAAAGATGAAAAAAAGTTCTGAAAATGGATGGTGGCTATGATTACACAACAATGTAAATGTATTAAAGCCACTGATCTGTACACTTAATGGGTAAAATAGTATGTTTTATGTGTATTTTTCCACAATTAAAAAACTGCTACAAATAACAGGAATTTTCATCACAAGCAAATGCAGATATGCCTACAAGTCTGTGAACCTCTACCTTCATAAAGGCCATATTATTTATTTTTTAAAGACTTCAAATGTTCAAACAATAAAATGAGAGAAATTTTCACCATCAGTCAGATTTTTCTTTTTCTTTTTTTTTTTTTTTGAGACGGAGTCTCGCTCTGTCACCAGGTTGGACTGCAGTGGCACCATCTCGGCTCACTGCAACCTCCGCCTCCCAGGTTCAAGTGATTCTCCTGCCTCAGCCTCCCGAGTAGCTGGGACTACAGGCATGAGCCACTGCGCCCAGCTAATTTTTGTATTTTTAATAGAGACAGGATTTCACCATGTTGGTCAGGGTGGTCTCAATCTCTTGACCTCGTGATCCGCCTGCCTTGGTCCCCAAAGTGCTGGGATTACAGGCGTGAGCCACCGTACCCAGCCATTAGTCAGGATTTTACATATTGGGTATTATACTAGGATGGAAAGTAGCTGACTGGATGGATACTAAACTTTCTTTGTAAGAAAGAATGCACTATTTCGTCATTTTCAAATGAGTAGTAGAATCGGTAAGCCTAAAATAAGTCTCTAGACCTTATTTTGGGAGGAGAAATAGGGAGAAAACCAAGTATTTCTCTGAAATTGCAGGATAGCTGTGAAAAGTCATGGCTGGGGTCACTGGTCCAAAGATGATGTATTAAGATTTAGAATTGCCTACTTCCTTAAATCACTCAAAAATTCAGTGTGCATGTATGTGTCAGGTACTATGTTAGGCATTTATGAGTAAATAAACTCCCAACTTTAAAAGCTCTCAAAAGCTATTAGGGTCAAACACAAAATAAAATGCAAAATCTACATAAAAATGGTAGCAACCACAATTTCAAAATAATTTTTTCCAACTTTGCAAATGTCAAAATATAGTATTAACTGAGGGTATAAGCCACGCTAGACACACCGTGAATAATCTCATGTCATAGTTGTACCTCTAAGTCCTTCTGTGATAAAAAATATCTTTCTCCTAGCCTGCCTAGTAGATATATATAAAATCATACACATTTGAACTTGATGTGCAAATAACTATGTCAGAGATTAGTGCTTTAAAAACACTTTTAGGCCAGGTGTGGTGGCTCACGCCTGTCATCCCAGATCTTTGGGAAGCCGAGGCAGGTGGATCACAAGGTCAGGAATTCGATATCAGCCTGGCCAATATGGTTAAAACCCCATCTCTACTAAAAATACAAAAATCAACCAGGTGTGGTGGTGTGTGCCTGTAATCCCAGCTACTTGGGAGGCTGAGGCAGGAGAATTGCTTGAACCCGGGAGGCAGAGGTTGCAGTGAGCCGAGATCACACCACTGAACTCCAGCATGGGCGACAGAGTGAGACTCCATCTCAAAACAAAACAAAACAAAAACACAAAAATACCCCACACACTTTAAAAACATCTCTCATTTTCCCATGTCATTTTAGTTAGGTTAGTATAACAAATAATACTTACTGGGCTGCTCCTTCCCTGAGAAGATTGTCATTATTAAGCAGTAACCGAACATCTGCAAAACAATTATTGTGTTATCTACATTATTATTTTTATATGTTTCAAGAATGTAATGAATGCAGATTATTTTGGTGATGTATTAACACCTCCCACCCCAAACACAAGCAAGATCAAAATATCACCCATGACCAAAATACCCAAACACACGTCATAGTATTAAAAAAAAAAAAAAAAAAAGGTTTTGGTTAGTAAATATGAAGGGGAATGAAATACAAATATATATTCCTTTACACCCTTAATAGTCAATGCAGGCAGACTACAATCCAAGCTTGTCCAATCCATGGCCTAAGACAGCTATGAATGTGATCCAACACAAATTCGTAAACTCTAAAACATCGTGGGATTTTTTTTAAGCTCATCAGCTATTGTGAGTTTTAGTGTATTTCTCGTGTAGCCCAAGACAATTCTTCGTCTTCCAATGTGTCCAGAAGATTGGACACCCCTGCTGTACGTAATATATCTCCAAGGAACTAAAGGCGAAATAAGCTACACTGGAAATATGGTATGTTAAAGTCTGCAGAAAAGATTTAGGATTATTCTTATTTTTGAAGGTGACTTCAAAAATAATATTTTTATTGAAAAAAATCCAAGAACTTTGTAAAACATAAAAGAAAAAAAGTCACATACGGCTCTCACCAAAAAACCAAATTCTTTTCTAGTCTTAGTGTATTTTCTTTCATTATTTTTCCCAAGCACCCGGCTATTTCACTTAGTTGCAATTACAAAGTAAATAATACAATATATCCTAATTTTTCACTAGATGAAAATAACACAACCTAAATATCTTCCATTAAAAAACTGGTTAAATGTAAAAAGATTACAGTTCTTACATAGAGTGTGAAACTAGGCAGCCATGAAAAATAATGTACACTTATATTTACCAACAAGGATATACATTTGTAATATAATAGGCAGGAAGAGAAAAATTTAGTATGTATATTATCATATTTATGTATTGTTAAATATACTTGTTAGTTGAGAGATGTTTGAAGTAATTCATTTGAACAGTGGGGAACTAGAAGGTAGAATTTTGTGTGATGTTTAGATTCTTTTTTGCACTTTGGAAAGTTTAGAATGACTATGAATCATTTTTACAACGAAGCCACTTCAAAAGAAAAAACCCACTGCCTATTCACATAACTCACCTCTTTTCAGCAACAAGTCCTTATTTAAAAAACAATATCCTTTGCTAACCACTGAAATACTACTATTTAAATTTTGAAATTAACTGATTTTAAACAATGGATGCTTCTGCCTAAAAAACTATTTTAAAAAATGAGAAATTTATAATTACTGTTATTTTTATCCCACAAAGTGGGAAGTTCTATTTGATAAATATGATTATTTTATTTTCAATAGTTTAAACACAATGAACAGCGATACTGCATGGACAGTATGCCTATTCCAGTTCCAAATGGGTAAATGATTGAAAAATAAGATTTATTTGATCAGTTAGCTCTACTTTGGAAAAAAATAATAAATTCATGCTTTTATCATAAGAAGAGTAGAAGAAATAAAGAAGATAATTTGAATAAAATATTTATCTTAAGAAATCAGGCTGTGGTTCCAAGCCAGGCAATACATAAACCACAGGGTGGAGGGCAGGAGACTTAAGGAATATAGATTTCAGAACCCTAGTCCAGATCTATGACTACATGTTTGAGAATGAAGACCAGAGATCCATGTTTCAGTGATTCTAACAGAGTCAGCCTAGGAAGCAGCATTTGGGAACCATCTAACTATTTCCCTTCAAATAATTTAATTCTTTTCTAACTCTTTTTTTTTTTTTTTTTGAGACGGAGTCTCGCTCTGTCGCCCAGGCTGGAGTGCAGTGGCCAGATCTCAGCTCACTGCAAGCTCCGCCTCCCAGGTTCACGCCATTCTCCTGCCTCAGCCTCCCGAGTAGCTGGGACTACAGGCGCCCGCCCGCCACCTCGCCCGGCTAGTTTTTTTTTTTTTTTTTTTGTATTTTTAGTAGAGACGGGGTTTCACCTTGTTAGCTAGGATGGTCTTGATCTCCTGACCTTGTGATCCGCCCGTCTCGGCCTCCCAAAGTGCTGGGATTACAGGCTTGAGCCACCGCACCCTGCTCTCTTTTTTTTTTTTAGATGGAGTCTCACTCTGTCACCCAGGCTGGAGTGCAGTGGCGTGATCTCAGCTCAATGCAACCTCCACCTCCAGGGTTTGAGCAATTCTCCTGTCTCAGCCTCCTGAGTAGCTAGGATTACAGGCATGCACCACCCACACCTAATTTTTTTTTTTTTTTTTTAAGTAGAGACAGGGTTTCACCATGTTGGCCAGGCTGGTTTTGAACTCCTGACTTCAGGTGATCCACCGGAATTGGTCCCCCAAAGTGCTGGCATTACAGGCGTGAGCCACTGTGCCCGCCCTTTTATCCCTTTTATCTAACTCTTAAATATTCTTTCGGTTAAAATTTATTAGATAAATCCTGTATCCCCACTTCTATTCCATAGCTTACTCTCTACCCAGGCCTATTTAATAGGCTCATATTGAATGCCCAAATTTACTACAACTCAACAGAGAATATATTAATTCAATGTCAATTTCAAATAGACTTAGGAAAGCAATTTCTAGGATGCATACATTCTTTTTTTTTTTTTTTTTTTTTGAGGCGGAGTCTCGCTCTGTCGCCCGGACTGGAGTGCAGTGGCCGGATCTCAGCTCACTGCAAGCTCCGCCTCCTGGGTTCACGCCATTCTCCTGCCTCAGCCTCCCGAGTAGCTGGGACTACAGGCGCCCACCACCTCGCCCGGCTAGGTTTTGTATTTTTAGTAGAGACGGGGTTTCACCGTGTTAGCCAGGATGGTCTCGATCTCCTGACCTTGTGATCCGCCTGTCTCGGCCTCCCAAAGTGCTGGGATTACAGGCTTGAGCCACCGCGCCCGGCCAGGATGCATACATTCTTTTAGGACTTTTAACTCAAGGTAAGAAAAGTATGTAGAAAACTTTTCTTAAAATTCTATTTACTCTTGGCTTTGTGAATTGTACAGTTTGGAGGCTACTGACTTTAGTGCAGTCTCACCATTATCAATTTAAGTTACATGCCACTTTTTGACCCTAAGGAGGAAGAGACTATCTTCTTTAATCCGCCAATCATCAAATACATTAATGTATATGTAGGTTACAGAGGTTGAATATTAAAAAAGAAGTTAAATCTTACAGGAAGTAAAAGTACTTCTGCATTCTCTCCAACTCCCCAGTTTACTACATAAGATTTTGTAGTTATATTAAACAGCAGATTTTAATTTCCAGATTTTTTTACAACGTCAATTTTCCATTCTGCCTTCTAAGCACAGCTCAGTGGTTAAATTTTAAAATGCGTAAGAACTGCCATATGTAATTGTAAGCACTAAATCATGTATTATTGTAGTTTGTGGATGACCTCAGGGACTTCTAGGATAATTTTAACTTTATACAACTTTTGCCTCACTTTCTGACTTTCAAAACTAATCTTTCCTGAGGTGAGATTCCATTATATCTTTTTTTTTTTTTGGTAGAGATGGGGGTCTCACTATGTTGCCCAGGCTGGTCGCAAACACCTGGCCTCAAGCAATCCTCCTGCCTCAGCCTCCCAAAGTGTTGGGATTACAGAAGTGAGCCACAGTGCCCAGTCCTGTATCTTATACTAAGAAAAAAAATGATTAAACTTCTTAAAAAACATTTAACTAGTTTACTATGTAGAATGTTTAAAAAACTGAAACTGAAGAGCTCTGTGTAAATTCACTTTTAAGACACGGTAAAGTTCAAATATATATGAAGAAGAAACAACAACACATTTATAGATAGTACTTGAAAGTAATGTATTCTTCTAACAACGTAAGAAGTTTTATAAAGAGATCACTACAGGCCATTTTTCTTTCAAGTATGTTGTTCCTACTGCTGAAGAGCAGCTACTGTTACAGTCTATAGGAACCAGGAGACTTTACAGCAGTTTAAATTTCAGATCTATGGGTGAATAATTATAAAAATGTCTGCCAGTGAAGTTTAAGGTAAGGCCTACTGTAAAGTGATTTACAAGACATAATTTAAATAACAAATTGTTTTCACATGTGCTGTCAGGCTCTATGCAGTATGAAAATGTTTTTTCCCTTTTTCTTTTGGCTGTTCATACTGATCTCACAGGATTTTCTTTAAAAGATATACGAAAATTCTTTTCACAATTCCAAAAAATATATGGTCATGATGAAACATCTGTTGTCTTTTTTTTTTTTTTTTTGAGATAGGGTCTCATTTTGTTGCCCAGGCTGGAGTACAACGGGTGTGATCTCGGCTGTCTTAAACCTCCTGGGCTCAAGTGATCCTCCTAACTCAGCCTCTCAAGTAGCTGGGACTACAGGTGCATGCCACCACACCTGGCTAATTTTTTTCTTTTTTTTGGTAGAGACAAGGTTTCATTATACTGCCCACGCTGGTCTCAAACTCCTGGTCTCAAGTGATCTGCCTGCCTCGTCTTCCCAAAGTGCTGGTATTATAGGAGTGAGTCACTGCACCTGGCCTGGTGTCTTTTTAAACTATTTAAGAGCTCTACTGAAGAAATATCTACTACATGTGCTTATAGTTTTACTTAAATAAAACAATTTACCAAAAAGACTCTCCTTTCCCAGAATGAGGATATAGTCTGGTCAGTGATATGAATAAAATTTATTTATTACTTTTAAAAAATTACTTTAAAAAAATTTTTAATAAATTTTTTAAAAAATTTATTACTTTTAAAATTACTTTAAAAAAATAAAATTTATTATTAACTATTCATATAGTCTTTAAAAGGGTTAATTTGCTAACAGAATTATCATATATAAATACATTATATTCTAGCCATTACAAAATCCAGGCTAACATATTTTCATTGTAATTCAGAAAACAGATTTTTCTGCATACTCTCCTTAGCTTATTTTGATTATTTTGGTACTCTTTTAAAAAGAGGGCTTCATACATCAAGCCTAGTGTTATAAATCAAACACTCACCATTAAAAACCTCATTAAATTCTCCAGGAGGGGCATGAATGATGAATTTTGCTGCTATACGCACCTAAAATAGAAAGAAAGATATAAATGTTCCATATCATAGGTTTCTGCTAAAATAAGCATAAAACATGCAAAACTATACTATTTCAAAGTTCTACTGAAAATGGCTTAAGATTTTAAATACAGTGACACTTCTTCACTCAGTCACCTTAAGATCACTATTGTTTGAACAATTTAATATAATCACAACATACAGACTGAATGCAGATAAAATATACAATACAGTTAAAGATTCAAAGCTGACTACAGATAAACAATTTCTTATTTTATTTAACTTTAATTTTTTATTTTTTGAGATGGAGTCTCACTCTGTTACCCAGGCTGGAGTGCAGTGGCATAATCTCAGCTCATTGCAACTTCCACCTCCTGGGTTCAAGTGATTCTCCTGCATTAGCCTCCCAAGTAGCTGGGGCTACAGGCATGTGCTACCATGCCCAGCTAATTTTTTGTATTTTTAGTAGAGATGAGGTTTCATCATGTTGGCCATGCTGGTCTTGAACTCCTGACCTCAAATAATCCGCCTGCCTCAGTCTCCCAAAGTGCTGGGATTACAGGCATGAGCCACTGCATCTGGCCTATTTTATTTCATTTTATTTTTTGGAGGCAGGATCTTGCTCTGTTACCAGGCTGGAGTGCAGTGGCGTGATCTTGGCTCACTGCAACCACTGCCTCCTGGGCTCAAGCCATCCTCCCTCCTCTGCCTCCCAAGCAGCTGGGACTACAGGCATGTGCCACCACACTTGGATAATTTTTTGTATTTTTGATAGAGAAGGGATCTCACTATGTTACCGAGGCTGATCTTGAACTCCTGAGCTCAAAGGATCCTCCCATCTTGGCCTCCCAAAGTGTTGGGTTTACAGGAGTGAGCCACTACGCCTGGCCAACAATTTCTTACAAGCAATTTTATTTCTTCTTAACTAAAGTGAAAAAAATCAATCACAAAATTTTCTATGTGTGCAGACAAGATGCATTTAGGTATAAATAAAATGAAGAACAATGATATACATATTCGACTAAAAAGTCACAAATTAGTAATACATGTAGAAAAAAAGGAGAGAGGAAAAGTCTAAGTTCAAAAGGTTTAACAGGAGACCTGACTAGATCTTAGGAAATCTTAGTTCAAAGACAAGTAGGAGATTAAATATCAACAGGTGTGCTAATAGGCGTATTTTAAGAGAATAAAGCCTATTTTGATAAAGAGATTAATCACTAATGAAAATGTATCTGAGAGAGTAGATGATGTGCCCAACATAATAGTTTAGTGAAAGCACCTTAAGTATGTATAGGAGCCATCCAATCACACTACATGGTACCTCTGAATAAGCTGAGGTAGTGTCCCTGAAAGTGTAGTCCTTAGGTAAGCAGTCTCAGCAGCACCTTGTCAAAAATGCAAATTCATTGGCCCCAGACCAACTAACTGAATCAGAATCTCCAGAGACAGGTCCTGGGAAACACCATTTAAACATTTCCAGATGATTTTTATGCACATTCAAGTATTCACTGTATGAAGAGACCATCCTTGGCAAAAACAAGCCTTGATTTATTTTTATATCTAACACTTTGACAGCACTACCATTGCTTTGATGTACAAACTAAAAACAATGGAAAGAAAAGGAAACGGCTGTGTATGTTTGTATATGTGTTATGTGTGCATGTGTATGTGTCTAAGTACAGATAGAGTTTTCAGAGGAGAGAAACATGGAAAAAAGGTATAGATGGCTAGAATGAAGATGTTCCTAGTTAGAGGACACATGTATGACAAGGCCTTCAAAAGATCAGAAAACATCTATTTAAGACAAAGGGAATTTTTGTAGCTCTGAACTTGAGAAGCAGCATTTTGTAATTAATAGAACTTTAGGTTCTGGAATCAGACGGAACTTCCTGTTTAGTTACCTCACCTAAATAGTGCATATAAAATAGTAACTAGCTCATAGAATTTTTGGGAAGAGTAAATGATCTCAAGTACTTGGTAAGCCCTAATTTAAATACCAATTTTTGTTATCACCTTATCATCTTTTTGTTATCTATCTGGTATCTGACAACAATCATAGATTCTGCTTCAAACTTCTTAGTGTTCCAAACTACTGTTGACTGATAACTTCAGGGTGGGGCTGGTCACTGAAAGATGAGGCAAGATTAGAGGGCTGGGACTTCTGACCCACCTCCTAACCTCCATTCCAGGGAGGGTAGAAGGGCTGAAGGTTATGTTTATTATCAATCGCCAGTGGTTTAATCAATCATGCCTACGTAATAAAGCCTCCATAAAAACCCACAAAGAGGGTTTGGAGAGCTTCGGAAGAGCTGAACACAGGGAGGCTTCTGGAGGGTAGGGTGCTTGGGGAGAGCATGGAAGCTCTGCTCTCCTCCTCCATACCTCACCCTATGCATCTCTTCATCTGTATCCTTTACAATAAACTGGTAAATGTAAGTAAGCATTTCCCAGAGTTCTGTGGGCCACTCTAGCAAATTATTGAACCCAAAAAGGAGGCCGTGAGAATCTGGAGCTATAGATGGTCAGTCAGAAGTTCCAAATGCCTGGACTTGCGACTGGTGTCGGAAGTGGGGGAAGGAGCAACCTTGGGGACTGAGCCCTCCACCTGTGGGATCTGACTATCTCCAGGCAGCTCCAGGTAGATGGTATTGGAGTTAAGTTAGATGACACCCAGCCGGTGTCCACTGTAAAACTGATTGCTTGATTTTTGGTGGGGGACTCCCACCTCTCCCCACCAAACACTGGGTCACAGAAGTCTTCTGTGTTGACTGTTGTGCTGAGTGGGAGAATAGAAAAAAAAAAAAAAACAGGTGTTTTGTCCACACACAGACATGATACCAAAACCATGATCCATTAAAACAAAACAAAACAAAAAACTGGTAAGCTGGACTTAATCAAAATGTAAAACCTGCTCTGTGGAAGACTTCTGTTAAGAATGAAAAGGCAAGTTTCAAAGTGGAGAAAATATCATCAAATTGCATACTCAACAAAGGATTTTTATTCAGAATATATAAAGTACCCTCAAGACTCCAACAGCAAGAAAACAGTAAGCAAAGGACTTGACACTTCACCACCAAAGAGGATATGTAAGACAGGTAAGTGCATAAAAAGATGCTTATTATCATTAGTCAGTAGAGAAATGAATATTGAAATCACGAAATACTACTACATACCTAATAGTACGACTAAAATAAAAAGGACATAACACCCAGTGCTGGTGAGGATGCAGAACAACTGGAATGCTCATACATTTCTGTGGAAATGCAAAATCATTCAACCAGTATGGAAAACAGTTTGGTCATTTCTTATAAAATTAAGCAAGCACACACCATAGGACACAGCAATCCTACTCCTAGGTATCTACCCTTTAGAAATGCCAACTTATGTTCATATAAAAACTTATTCACAATTGCTCAAAACTGGAAACAATCTACCACCCAAATGTCCATAAATGGGTGAACAGACAAACAGTGGTACATTTACACAATGAAATATGACTCAGCAATTAAAAGGAACAAACCATTAATGTATGTGACAACTGGAATGAACCTCAAAAGCATTATGTTGAATAAAATAAGCCAATCTCAAAAGGTAACAGAGTAACTCTACAGTATTCCCTATATATGACATTCTCAAATAAACAATATTAGAGCAATGAAGAAAAGATGGATGGTTGCTAGAGGCTGAGGGGTGGGGAAGCGGAAGAGTGTGACTACAAACAGAGAAATGAGAGGGGGAAAAGAAACGGAGTTCTGGGGTTGATGGAACTGTACTAGTATATATCTAGATTTTGGTAGTTACATTGATCTATACATGTGCTAAAAGTCATCAAACAAGAGTACTTACTATATACTAATTGAAAAAATAAAATTTTTTATGTGTTTTCAAAATATATTGCTTCTAAAACATTAGAGTACTACTAAACATTAGAGTACTATTAAAAGGTAAAACATACATAACAATTTTAAAAAGGCAAGCATAGAGTAGGGCATAGGCCACTGTGCATGCCAAACATACACTGGAGCCTATTATGATTATGTAAATATCTTCATTTTCTTATCCCCTTTCTGCCCCTATCCCCTTCCTATTGAGATAAGGAGTTGTTAGGAAGTATTTAAACTGAAGTCTTTTGATCACTACCACAGGCAAGAAATTAAAAATGTGATAACAAAACACTTTTAGAATTTTGAGGTAATTATTAACACTCCTAATGACTTATAAAAACACTACCTATAAAACTGGCTAAATTAAATTCCTGATAGCAAGCAGTATACATATAGTATATTTAGTAATGCATTTAACTAGTTGAGATTTAAAAATTTTAGTTGTTTCCAAAAAAGGCAATATACCATTTAGAATTTTCGTCAGCTCTATTTTGGGTTTTCACCAAGAAAGCAAAAATGATCTGTACTGCATTTTTATTCTATGAACTTATTTGCCCTTGCTGTTGCACTAAATGTACACAGTAATCAAAAGGTATTACTTGTCTTCCACAACATCCAAAGTGAATGGTGGGTCAAAAGTACCACTAAGGGTTGGGAGGTCAAGGGAGCAGATTGGCTGAGAACCCCACACACAATGTGGATTAAACCAGCCGTGCCTGAAATACTTTAATCTGGTTCTTTCTGAATTTCAAAAGGTTAAGAATCTGACCTTTGGATTTCTCAGGCCCCAGACAAAAGAAAGTGTGTCTCTCAAAGCAAAAGTTTGACTGTCTTCCTAAGAAGGTATCGTTCAATCATCCAGGTATTTTTTATCCACTGCTACAGACTCAACATTCCTCCTTGCTGATTTTAATTTTAAAAATTATTTATTCTAGCTCATTTCTAAATGCAAAAAAAAAAAAAAAAAAAAAAAAAATCATACAAGTTAACAAGAGATCCCAAGAGTAGAATTTCTGAAAACAATTACAAATGTATTTCCTTAAAGTTTAACAAACATGGAGGGTAAGTAAATACATTCCATTTGCCCTTGGGAATTATAGCTTTTAAAAAAGAGTCCAGTGAATTATTAGATACATTTCTAGGCCCACTGCTAAATCTTTTTTTTCCTTATCCACCATCTTCCTCCACATGTTATTCTTCAAAGTCAATTCTGGACAAACTGGAGTCAAAATCATGAAAGAGTTATTACTTTTATTGCATTTCTAATCTAATTCAGGATTTTGGGGGCATAGTTTTGTTGGGGACCAGGGGCTACAGGTGGGAAATTAATCGCATTCCTCCATGATAAAGTCCCTGGCAGCAGATAGGCATACCTCACAACAATCACATCAAGAAGTATAGAGTAGTTTTGAAAAGTTAACCTATAGAGCTTCAAGTATAACCTGAGTTAAATCCTGAAATTATATTTTTTCTTTCTCTTGATTCCAAACATTATGTGGTATAAAATATACACATAGGTAACAAATATAACATAAAAAATATGTTCCATTCTATTGCGTTTCTTGTAGAAGAGCACACACCACTAGTCACTATAAAGCTATCTATACAGAAGATAAAAGTGGTGTGTTCAAATATCCAAAATACATGTGAGCCCTGAGGGAAAAAAAAAAATTTCTGTCCATCAACTGTCTGAGACAATACAAAAGTAACACTGTCAAGCATTATTTTTTCATATTTTGTTTTTCTTATGGGCTTATTTTGTTTAAAAAAAAAAAAACTAATTCTTCAAGCAACCCATTACATAATAATGGTAGTAACGAATGGTAACCCATAGAATAAAACAAGAATCTATGAGTCCATACTGGCATAAAGAAATAAACTAACAAATGGGGGAAAATGAAAAGCCCTTCATCATAGAATTCCAATTAATAAATGTAAAAGGAGGGACTGAATTAGAAAACCACCTTGGGTGACCACCACAGTAATTCTTGGAAGCAAAAATCATCAAGGAAGGCTAAAGTTGGTGGGCAGAAGAATAAAACAACAGGATATTTACATGGTTTGTAAGTATCTTTCCAGGTGACACTTAATTATAAAGAATAGTAATTTTACACTGAGGAAACCTGCCATACACCACCTTTATCAAATGACCAAAGTTATCAACAGTACCAAGAAAAACAGAAAAACTGACATCATGTGCCCCCTGAGAATGTACACTGAGAACACACCACTTCTGTGACACTCTTGCTAAAAATTCACAGGCTGAATCTAATTATCAGGAAACAAACAAACTAAACTTGAGGGACAGTCTACAAAATAACGAGTCTGTACTCTTCAAAAGAGTTAGGGTCATGAAAAATAAACAATGCTGACAAACTGTTTCAAATTAAGCAAGACCAGAGACATTACAACAAAATTCAATGTGATTCTGGTTTAGATCCTGGACCTGGGGGGTGGAGGGGAAGGTGCATTAGTGATGTAATCTGTTTTTTTTTTTTTGAGATGGAGTCTCGCTCTGTCGCCCAGGCTGGAGTGCAGTGGTATGAGCTCAGCTCACTGCAAGCTCCGCCTCCCGGGTTCACGCCATTCTCCTGCCTCAGCCTCTGGAGTAGCTGGGACTACAGGCTCCCACCACCACGCTCATCTAATTTTTTGTATTTTTAGTAGAGACTGGGTTTCACCGTGTTAGCCAGGATAGTCTCGATCTCCTGACCTCGTGATGTGCCCACCTTGGCCTCCCAAAGTGTTGGGATTACAGGTGTGAGCCACTGTGCCCGGCCTGATAATTGTACTGTAGTTTTGTAAGAGAATGCCCTTAATACAGTCAAGTATTTAAAGACTGGGGAAAAAAATTCCTTCTCTACTCTGAGGTTGGGTGGTTTCTCCTATATTTTTTCTAACTTTAAAGTTCTGCTCTTTGTACTTAGTTCTTCAATCTGCCCAGGATTGATTTTTGTGTCTTATGTGTGATGGGGCTCTATTTCTTTTTTATTACACTGTTATATGGATAAATAAAACATTCTAGAACTATTTGCTAAAGTATATTTCTTTTCCCCACTGAACCAAAAAAACAAAAAACCAAAAAAAAAAACTTACATATTTAGTTCTATTTAAACAATATAAATTATTTCTTTGTCAGAGATATAAAAAAATACGTCTTATAGTTTAGTAAATTCCAACAACCCTTCTGATAAGTATCCAAAGAAGTTAGCAGTCATCATTCAACTAGTAATTGTAAGAATTGTAAGAAAGGACTTCCTCAAGAAAGTCCTAAATATTCAATAATATTAGCAGGCAGCAAGTAGTGATGCTATTCTAGAGTTTAATAGAGGCTTTGGTTAACACTACAAAAATATCAATGTAAGTAATGTGAAAGCAAATTAATTTTCTAATCCTCCTCACCAACTGACTTTAAAGACTTTCCATGGCCAGCGTGGTGGCTCACGCCTGTAATTCCAGCACTCTGGGAGGCCAAGGTGGGCAGATCGCCTGAACTCAGGGGTTGGAGACCAGCCTGGTCAACAGGGAGAAACCCTGTCTCTACTAAAAATACAAAAATCAGCCAGGTGTGGTACTGGGCACCTGTAATCCCAGCTACTCGGGAGGCTGAGGCAGGAGAATCGCTTGAACGTGGGAGGATAAAGGGAGCTGAGATCGCACCACTGCACTCCAGCCTGGGCGACGGAGCAAGACGGTCTCAAAAAAAAAAAAAAAAAGGCGGGGTACAGTGGCTCACGCCTATAATCCCAGCACTTTGGGAGGCCGAGGCGAGTGGATCACCTAAGGTCAGGAGTTCAAGACCAGCCTGGCCAACACGGTGAAACCCTATCTCTACTAAAATACAAAAATTAGCTGGGCACTGTGGCAGATGCCTGTAATCCCAGCTACTCGGGAGGCTGAGGCAGGAGAATTGCTTGAGCCCGGGAGGCAGAGGTTGCAGTGAGCTGAGATTGCGCTATTGCACTCCAGCCTCGGCAACATAGTGAGACTCCCTCTCAAAAAAAAAAAAAAAAAAATTCTAGTAGGCATTGCTGCAGTTCACAATGAGCCATCATCCCCTTAAAATCAAGTTAAATAATTCTGGATTAAATAGAGGATTCTAATTACTTGAGTTCTGATTAATTAAAATGTAATCATATCTACTGTTGTTTGTTTACAATTATTTGAACCAACTCATGATTTTGGAAACTCAAAAATAAACTGCTCTAGTTTAGACTTTATAATAAAGCAAGACAAACGAGTACTTTTTTGATATGTCATCTATGGTTAAACATATTTACCTTAATTTACTTAAAAAAATTGGCCAACTTTCCAGGCCCTCTGCTTTCAAAATCCTCAAAGTTTAGCACTGATTTAGTCTGGGAAGAAAAAAAAAAAAATCAGAGCGGGAGAAACTGCCTATATACTGCCATATGTGAGTGCTTAAAATGGTGCCTGGCAAATAGCAGACCCTCAAATATTAGCTGAATAAACAAACATTTAACCTCCCCTCAAGGCAGAATCTGTTTCCTCTGCCCCATACTCTGTAATCAGTAGTTACTGATTACAGGCTGAATAAATCTATAAGCACAAATAAATTCCCATTTATTCAAAATGGTCAGAGAATGTAGTATTTCAATGAAATGAACATTTTGAGAGTTATCACTAATGCAATTCTGTAGATCAGGGTCCCCAACCCCCAGGCCACATACAGGTACCAGTCTGGGGCCTGTTAGGAACCAGGTCACAAAGCAGGTGGTGGAGTGGGCAAGCAAGCATTACCACCTGCACTCTGCCTCCTGTCAGATCAGCGGCAGCATGAGATTCTCATAGGAACGCACACCTTAGTGTGAACTGTGTATGCGAGGGATCTAGTTTCTGTGCTCCTTATGAGAATCTAATTAATGCCTGATGATCTGAGGCGGAAAAGTTTCATCCCGAAACATTGCCCCATTCATCCCCACCTCGCTAGCCTCTGTGGAAAAACTGTCTTCCATGAAATGGGTCCCTGGTGCCAAAAAGGCTGGGGACTGCTGCTGTAGATAGTTAATTTTCAAATAACTTACATTCAAAAATCACAAAAACGTATCCTAATAAAAAGAGACAGTTTGGTGTAATGGTTTATAGTATGGTCTCTAGAGCCAGACTGACCAGGCTGGATTTCTAATCTCTACTAGTCATTTAGCTATGTGATCTTGGGTGAATAAATAATATTAGCTATTATTATTAGCAGCAATAGCAGTAGATAAGAAGTATGCCTGCATTAGCATAGTCCCAGTATTCTTTTCTTTTTACTTGGTTTGAGATGGAGTTTCACTCTGTCGCCAGGCTGGAGAGCAGTGGCATGAGGATCTCTGCTCATTGCAACCTCTGCCTCCTGGGTTCAAATGATTCTCCTGCCTCAGCCTCCTGAGTAGCCGGGATTACAGATGCATGCCACACGCCCAGCTAATTTTTGTATTTTTAGCAGAGATGGGGTTTCACCATGTTGGTCAGGCTGGTCTCAAACTCCTGACCTCATGATCCACCAGCCTCAGCCTCCCAAAGTGTTGGGATTACAGGCGTGAGCCACCGCGCCTGGCCAATATTCTTAAATATAGACCTGGAGTACAGACATTTTCAAGTGATTATGTTAGTTTCATCGTGCCCTACAGTGTTCAAGGGTGGCTTATGCCCATGTATTACTGTGCTGTCTGCAGTGCGTTCACTTGTCATACATCAACATCCTTTCTTCTTATTTGGGATGTCACCCTTTCCCCTCCACTTGACCCTGCTCACCTCAAACACCAGTAATAGCAACACAGGAGAGAAAGATGGTGGCAATGTGCAGTTAAGATGTGGGGCTTTACGTAAGTAAAGGCAAATGATCTGTAGCCAAGATTTTGTTTTTATTTTAACTTCTGTAAACCTCAGTTTTCAAAGGTAAAAACTAAGGGAGATGACATGCATCATTATTTCTCAACTCTTATACCTCAGGCCCTAATAAAATACAATATTATCTATGATTATTCTCATATAGCTGACATTACCCTTAATTTATGAAAGAGAAAACAAAGATCCAGAATTAAGATCTGAATGAAGTCTCTGGATGAAGTCCTCAGCTTTTTACACAGCTGCCTCCCAATACAGCATAAAGTCTTCTATGACGATTCTTTTGTGAGTTACGAAATAAATCTCTAGGTAATCCTCAGAAATCATTGCTTCCATCATCACCACACAGTAACTCTCAAATCTACACACTTATCATAACCTCACTCAAGATAAAGATCCTACCCTTTTTCTAACTATAATTTGTCTATTAGGGATCTCCATCAAAATGCCTCAAAGATACCTTGAACTTCTCTTCTCATTCAAATGTATTGCCTTCTGTTCCCGATAAAATTATTGCCACTACTTAGAAATTATTCCACACTTCTCTCCTACAGTCAGTCACATGATCAGTAAGTATCTGTCTCAAGTCCATATTCCTTTTATTTGATTCCATTCCATTTTATTCGGACCCAGGCACTTTGTTCCTGGATTGTTATAAAGCTGTCCTGCCTCTGGCCTCATCTTTCTCCAAAATTCATTTTCCACTTTGCCACCAGACTGGTATTTTTCAATGTAATTTCTGATGTTTCCTCCCTGTCAAGATCACTCAATCGTTCCCCAATGCCAACAAGATTAAGTTCAAAGTCTTTAGCATGATATATAAGGCTCTTCTAAGGCTGTAAAATATTAACTGTTAACAGCATAAGCTCTTAAATAACATTAAGCAGGGATTCAGACTACAGTTCCACTGCTTACTACTTGCATGACCTTAAGCAAACTAAATTCAGTTTCCTCACTAGCAGTAAATGAGATAATACACTTAGAAAAGTGCTTGGCACAGAGTAAGCACTCAAATAATAGCTATTACCTTTGTAATCTTTCTGCCACTTTCTAGCTCCTACAACCTATCCATTCTTTGTCATCCCACATATACACAGAACTGGAGCCTTATCACTCCATTAGGTCTCTCAAACAAGAACTTTTGTCTTTCCTGTCACCATATCACTTCATATACATGATGTGGCCATCTTTTATCTACTGTGATGAAACTGCACACAGCAGCAGAATATCTTAAACTTTGCAAAGTATCAGAAGAAAAGGTCATACAGAAAGGAAAACTCTAAGATCAAATTATACTATTAAAAACTTCTTGATACATTATTTAGTACAGCAATCATTAGCAAATACCTTTGATAACTAGCTAGCACTATTGAGACTTGTGGTTTAAGGCCTAAAATTAAGGCTCAATATTACAGTGCCTTGACACTTTGGGAAAACAGGGAGAACCTTGAATGGCCTAACTGCAAGTTCTCTTCACTCTGCTCCCATAGACAAGGTCCCCTAGCCAAACAATCTTCTATCACAGGGAACAGACACAGTTCCTTCTTATCCCTGAGTAGCAAGCTTCAGGTCACCGCCAGCCCTTGGAATTATCAAAACAATGAATGGATCACGTCCTGAGAACCAGGGATCACTCCACCCTCTTGATACTTACTAAAAGTCTGCCTCCTACAGCCCCTGACTGTTCTTCACTCTGTTCCCAAGCACAACTCCCATGTAGGCCTGCGTAGTGTGCTGTCTCCTCTCTCCGGGGCTGCTGAGTATTTGTGATTAATAAACTGCTGTCAATCTTATCTGTCCAGTGTCAGATTATGTATGTTCTGTCAACCCCCCAATTCCAGGGCAAGAACCCCTCCACCAATGGAGTGAACAGGAGGCCATTAAAACAAGATCTCACTTACCAGTGAAGCCTGAATTTAAGATATGTAATTGGGGACATATCAAGATACATAGGAAGCAAGGAATTCAGATACTTAAAAACATGTTTTAAGCAAGCAAATAAGGTGACATATAGTCTAAACATTAGAAGAGAACACAAGATTCTCCACAGATCATATTAATTTTTTTTCAGACATAAATTTACAGTATGGTTATTTAGTTTTCTATCAGCCAATGGATGTGACGGGAGGAGAGAAGTGGTTGACATACAACAACATTTTAACAAAGGAAGATCCGAGCCAAACTGACAAAGGCAGCAGAAAACGAAGTTCCTTCAGAGGAACGAAAACATTACAAACTGAGCCCTGAAATTCAGGAGCCAATCAAGCCTCTTGAGTGCTTTAAACTTCTAAGTAACTGAATTTTTATTGAAGAATGCAAGTTTACATCAACAAACACCTCAGATGAAAACAATGATCAGAACTTTGAGTTATAGGATAAAATAAACATTTTAAAACCTCCAATTTGGCCAGGTGCCATGGCTCACACCTGTAAAATCCCAACACTTTGGGAGGCTGGGATGGGAGGATCACTTGAGGCCATCCTGGTCAACATGGTAAGATCCTATCTCTACAAAAAATGAGAAAAAAAAAAAAAAATTAGCCAGGCATGGTGGTGAGCACCTGTGGTCCCAGCAACTTGGGAGCCTGAGATAGGAGAATCACTTGAACCTGGGAGGTCAAGGATACAGTGAGCTGTGATTGTGCCACTACACTCCAGCCTGGATGACAGAGCAAGGCCCTGTCTCAAAAACAAAAAAAATCCCTCCAATTTACTGCAAATCTACTGAGACTTTGGAAGTGATCAAGTAACCGGGAAAGATTTTGTGGATGCTGCTAGCGGAGTGAAAGAAAATGAATTAGAAGCTCTTACATCAATTTTAGGCAATCTTCTTTCACTCGTTCTACTCTTCAACCTGGAGAGAACTCCTTGTTAGTATACAAATAGGGAAGATAAAATTAATTTATTACATAGTGACAAATAGTCTTTGATGGAGCAAATTAGAAGACCTAAAATTGCCATCCTCAAAAATGAACACTTTGCCATTTGGTAGATTGTGATTCCATTCAACCTTCTTCGGAATCCCTATAAGACTGAAGAAAGCGAACAGAATTCAGTCGTAAACAGTTCAGGCAAGGAAAAAACAAAAAAACAAAAAAACAAGGATATTCATCTTTCAAAACCAGTTGTTGTTGATTCCACCTTTTTTTTTTGGAATGGGGTCTTGGTCTATTGCCCAGGCTGGAGTATACTGGCACCATCCCCGCTCACTGCAACCTCCACCTCCTGGACTCAAGTGATTCTCCCACCTCGGCTCCAGAGTAGCTGGGATTACAGGTGAGCACCACCATAACCAGCTAATTTTTGTATTTTTAGTAGAGACAGGGTTTCTCCATGGTGGTTAGGATGATCTTGAACTCCTAACCTCAAGTGATCCACCCACCTCGGCCTCCCGAAGTGCTGGGATTATAGGCATGAGCCACCGTGCCCAGCCTGATTCCACTATTCTTAGAGAGAATTCCCCACTCCCTTCTCTTAGGAGAGAAAAGAAAGAATGCTATTTTCTCCATCAAGTAAAAGCACAGTTCATTTTGATAAACCCCACAGTAAACTGTTTTCTGCTTTCCATCATGCACTACTTTCTTTTTGTCAAGTGCCAGCAGATGTCGCTTAGGATCAGAAGTGTCTCTGACTGCAGCGAAAAACGCCTTGTGCTGATGCTTGGACATTGCTTGCCATACATTGTACTTGACGTGCTGCTGGCAGACAGACGCTGATGCCCTCAGATTGTATACAACATGCCTACATCTTGAATCTAAAAAGAAAAATCAGCTTCTCCACATTCTTTCTAGTATGATCAAGAGGTCAGATAAAGAGCCAAGGCAAGTGATACTAACTGGTGTTATGGCATTTACACATCATGTCAGACCAACACATGCAGAAGCCGAACATTTAAAACAGTGATGGGAAGAGGTGAGTCACAAAGACCCAGAAAGGACACTACTTGTAGCTAAACCTTATGGAGTAGTGGTGCCTTACTTTCCTCAAGAAGTTCCTCACTCCCTAGTCCTCCTTAAATGGAAGGTAAGGCATATTGGGTATGAGAAGCTGTGATCAAAAGCCTTGGTATCATTACGGGATACCTTGATGAACCAGGCAAGTATCAGCAGCTTTTGAATTGTTGCCTTTGGCCTTGAGTGACACCTCAGAAAAAGTAGTGAGTGCAAAAACATCTAGTACTTCTAATGGCCTATGATACTTGGAATATGGAATTTGGAAATGTACAATCTTACACCTACACTGCTGAATAAGACTGAAAAACTTAGGGAAAGAGAACAAAGGGAAGGAGGGCTGGATGAACACAAGCCTCACATGTATCTTTCTGCCTTGCAATCCTTGACTGTGTCACTCTTTGCATTAATGGTACAGAATGTACCTTTCTCAAGCAAAGACAAGCTCCATGGTGAAGTGCCACAGGTGGAAGTGACTGGGTTCCCTCAGCCTGTGATGCCCCTTCAAGATGTGTTTATTACTGAAAGTCATAAGCAATTGGTAGTGCTACTTCAGTTTTATAATTACCACCTAGAACACGAGGGTACAACATGAGAGTTTACTGTGGGTTGTCATTCATTACCACAATTTACAGAAATAGATGGCAAAATTAAAGTTACTTCACCTGCCTATGTCCATGAATTCTCCAGATTGTTCTACTGCCTTTGCTGAACATTTGGCAACATGTTTTCAAACACTAAGGTAAAACTTGAGTTTCGGGAGATTTTAAAACTGTCTGAAGAAAACAATTCCTTAACAAGAAATGGAGTCCTCACCAAAGCAGCTATAAAAATGGTAAACTGACAAAAATTTTAAAAAATGTTTTTAAACCTTAAGCAACTGAAAAAATAAAATAAAGATGAAAGTATAAAAAGCAGACAATGTATGTTCATGGGAGCACACAGACATACATGTACACAAACACACACCACCAAAACAAAAAACGAAAACCAAAAAAACCCAACAACAACAAAAAGCCCCAAAACAGCCATCTAGAAGCATTAAATTTAGAGGCAAAGGACCCTGCACTCTCCAGCAGTCCAAAGGTACACTACTCTGGGAAATACCTGTACTAAAAATGACTCACTGTTTAGCTTAAATTCAAATTTACCGAGGCATCAGTATTTTATTTGAGAATCCTACCTGCAGCCCCTATAATTTCCACATGGTATGGGCCACCATGATCAAGGAAGGAGATACTACAGTAGGAATTTTTCAGATATGAATGGCGGTCAGACTCACCTGGAAAGCTCAGGTGAAAAAACACAGATTCCCACCCTCTATTCTAGACCCAGTGAATCTATTTTCAGAGAATGGTGACCTAGAAATCTATGTTTTAGAAAATCTCTCCAGGTGATTCTGAAGGGTGACCAGATACCGCACCCATGTCCTATAAGGGCCTTTAGATGTAAAATTTGTCTAGTCTAGTCTCCTTGCAAAATGAATTACAGGTTTTACTTGATTCTCAAGAAAATGAAACACCAAAAAGGGTCACTACTTTAGACACTGGTAGTAAAATTAAAGGAGCTATTATGCACTTTTCCACTTTCAACTAAAAGAATTATTTGAGGTTGTTTTCCACAACTCTCTAAAAAATGGCTGTCTTTTGAGAATGAGAAGTAAAAAAGAAGAAAAAACCTACTTTTTTGAACTCTATGACATTTAAATAGTTTATGACCAAGTGATCACTATTGCATGTCTGTGTTTCAGGTGAATTTATTTTAATATGGGTAAACTTAAGAGTGGTAATTTGTTTTAGTAAGTTTTCCTCAAAATTTTTTTCCTTTATAATTATCATTTTGATTGGTAATTAAAAACAGGGCCCACAGCACTTAACCTAAAACTGGGTCACCTACAGAACTCAACATTGATTCTTCTTTAAATATGTTTTTACCATTTATTTAAAACATGAAGAAACCCATGAATCCAAAGTAGGCATTATCATCAACTAAAAGAGAGTAAGTTATGTAAACTATTCTTTTATCTTATGTTTTCAATTTCCTTTTCCCTTCTGAATCATTTCCCTTGTACACCCTAGAATGTTCTCTTACAAAAAAAGTATTTCTTAAAATGAAATAGCAGGAAAAAACAAAGTAGTAATACATATTTTTCTCTTTTGTTTCACTACCAATTTTTTTCAAGAATAATTTATACTTACTGTCTCCACTCATCCTTTAGTCGACATTTATTGAGCCCCTAATACAGTGATACAGTGAAACTTAACCCTAGTTGCACATTCAGATCACCTCGGAAGCTTTAAAACAACAACAACAAAACAAACAAACAAACAAACAAAAAAAACAAGGAATTACGGATACTCCAGGCCTCACCCACAAGAGGAACCTGCGCGTTCATTTTGTTTATAAACTCTCCAGTTGATTCTAATGTGCAACCAGAGTTGAAAATCACTGATTTAATACATGCTAGGCACTCTACTGGAATTACCAAGATGATGAAGACATAAGGCCTGGCTCTGAAGAACACAGGAAATAAGGACAGTGGGTAAATCTATTAAAATTGGTAAATGTTATAACAAAGATAAGTACAAATTGCTAAGGGAGCAGAGATAGGTCAGGATACAAAAGAAGAGGAGAAAGACCTTGAGTCTGCTTATTCAAAGATGAGTAGTTTAGAATGCAAACAATACTGAAAGGCCGTTTCTGGAAAAGGGAAAATACATACTTTTCATTACAGACTCCAGTTATCTGGCTTATGTTTCTCCACTCCTTGCTCCAAACACTAGTAAAATTATTCTCTTGAAGGCCACTAATCCCTAGTCCACCACTTAAATAGCCTTAACTGCACCAGTTTCCTGTCTGTACAATGAAGATAATAATAAGGTTATTCTCACAATTAATAGAGAGAATACACGTTAAAGTGCCGGGCAGAGAGTAGGTGTAATTTGTTTCTCATTCCTTTCTCTTAAATCCAAAGGCTTTTTTTCAATCTCATACCCCTAATCTCTGCAACTGCTCCTTCTTGAAATTCTCTTCACATTCTGTGACCTGAGCACCTACTCTGTGCTAGCTATCAATAGGTAACACTTCGACTTCAAGGGTTTCTCCTCACCTTTAGGTCTCTCTCCACTTCTTATTCCTCAAATCAAAGTATTAAGTATATGCTTCCTGCCCTCTCCTCTTTCCTAAGTCTAAGCTTTTTGTCCTAAAGGGCTTATCCCATCTCGCTTTAACCCACAAAAAGGATTCTCAAATCTCTATATAATCTCTGGAGGTGACCTCTTTTTCAAGCTGTTTCTCTGTCTCCTGTATCTGCTAGGCATTTTCACATAAACAAACTAACATTTCAAACTCAGTACAACCAAAACTAAATTCACCATTATTCCTCCCAACTGTGTATCCTCTTTCCGTATTCTCCAGTTGTTACTAGTGGTACCAATTCCCAGTCATCCAGACTTCAATGTTCACAGTTTTCTCTGACTCATGCCTTTCCCCTATATTCATTTACCAAGTCTTGTTGATTCCAACTCTAAAATCTATTAGCAATCTTTTTTGCCTCCATTTCTTGTGGGATGACTTTCAACCAGGTCCTAAAGTCCACTTAAGCCAGGTTCTCAACTGTTCTTACTAGCTCTAATCTATCTAGACCCATGGGTTTCAACCAGGGGTGAATACGTCCACCAGGAGACATTTTGGATTGGTAAGCCTTGGTGGTGGTAGTGGCATATCACGTGGGCCAAGGATGTTGCTAAACATCCTACAATGCACAGGATGTCCACTCGCCCAACAATATCTGGCCCAAACTGTCAACAGTGCTGAGGTGGAAAAACCCTGACAGTGAGCTGTTAAACAGCACAATTCACCTTTGCATCTCTTATTCTAAAAGTACCGAAGATAGAGTAGACACTCAACTATTTAACTGAATTCTTTTTACACAAAACTCACTGCCTGCTCATTCCCACTTTCCTGTTATTTTTCCCTATGTTGTGCTCTCTGGTATGAGCTTGACCCCAACTGATGTTTACCATGCCCCTAGGCAGTAGTAGTTTTTCTATCTTCTAAATTTTTAGACCCAATTTAGTATGTATCTTATATATGTCCAATTCATCTTTGAATCTATAGTTTTACATTGCATTGTATCTACCTTCCAGGTGATCGCAACACTTTAGTGAATTTAAAACTTAATCTATGCTGTCATTATTGCTATTCACAAATATTCCAATTCGCCTCTTTTTCCCTGACCTTTCTGAAATTAGGTTTATATATGTAACTTGCTTTAGCTAATTGAAATCTGAGGAGAAGTGATGTGAGCTCCTTCCAGCTACTCGGAAGGCTGAGGCAGGAGAATCGCTTGAACCCAGGAGGCGGAGGTAGCAGTGAGCCGAGATTGTGCCACTGTACTCAAGCCTAGGTGACAGAGTAAGACTCTGTCTCAAAAAAAAAAAAAAAGTGTGCAATTCATTCCATTTCCTTCCCGCCACTGCAGTGACTGAGAAAAAAGTTTAGATGGAAGCTCTCTAACCAACTGGAAAGCTAAATTACTTCCCTGAGCAGGGCTCTCTGTTGACCCACACTAGATATACATCGAATGAATGAGATGCAGTACAAAGCTCCCACATTCAATACTCTTGTGCTGAGATTTCAGGACGTTTGTTACTGAACTATATCCTTGCCTATCCTGATTCACAATCAATATAAGATGCCTAACTTTATGTACCACTAAAAAAGGAAAAATGCTACCAATGAAATATTACAAGCCATTGATTGAACAATGCAGCCTGATTTCAGAGATCTTAAAATATAAAAAAGTATCAGTACTGAAATCAGTGAAATATAGTATATTTGGTAAATGAATGAAGATGGAGGTAAATGATTTCAAAAGTCATTTTCAGTAGAAACACTGTGAATTAGAATGCATAAGAAAAGTTCTCAGCCATTAAGATACATAGTGAGACATGTAAATATGTCGTAAGAGCAAGAATGTAAAAACTGTACTTAATCCTCAAAATAAAATTTATGAAATACTCCTTTTTTGACAACAGCCATGGGTATGTTTATGGAACCTGTTAGAAGAGTGGTTTTCAGAAGACAAAGACCTCATTTTCTTTGATATGCATGAATCTCTTATTACAAATTACTGTTATAATAACTTGAACAAATTTTTGCTTCAGGTGACTGATTAGGCTTTTAGGTCATAGCTTGGAACCACAGGTCAAGCTTTGCCATCATGCTTTTCAACCTTAAAAATTATTTAAATTCTCTAAGTGTTTTCATATCTGTATTCTCACACTAACGTGCAATTATTCTATCCAACTACTTATGCAAAAATGGCTCCCAAATGCACTGAAAATTTACCACAGATTTACTTTAATGTGTAAAGTCTGAAAAACTCCACTAATGTTATAGCTGCTATCAAGTTCCTGTCTGCAACAGAAATTTTCATATTTTATTGGTGAAATAACATAATTTATCTATAGAATGGAATTAGGAACGAATATTGTCTACATTAATAGCTTTCTGCTTGAGTTTACTTTCTCATTAATAAGAATTTTTTTTTTTAACTTTTTGAGATGGAGTCTTGCTTATTGCCCAGGCTGGAATGCAGTGGTGCGATCACCGATCACTGCAACCTCTGCCTCCCTGGTTCAAGTGATTCTCCTGCCTCAGCCTCCTGAGTAGCTTGAACTACAGGTGCATGACACCATGCCCAGGTAATTTTTTGTATTTTTAGTAGAGATAGGGTTTCACCAGTGTTGGTCAGGCTGGTCTCGCACTCCTGACCTCAGGTGATTCACCCGCCTCAGCCTTCCAAAGTGCTGGGGGTATAGGTGTGAGCCACACTGCCCAGCCAATAAGAGCATTTCTAATTTTACATTAATATTATGAAATACAATGGCAGCTTCTATTGTTTTTACATACACAAAATTTCTGAAGCCAGTCACTAAGGGAGAAGTATATAAACTACAGATAGAGCCATCCTATTCAGCACACGTAGAGTAATGACAGATGTTAAAGATGACATTATGTCTGCACTTAGGAATTCCAATGGAAAAGGGAAAAAACAGTAAGCAAATAACTATTACGCAAAATTGTATTTAATACTAAAGATCTCTTGTAGAGTTCAGACGAGAGGCTAAAAAGGCTGTGTAATCTAAGCTAAATCTTGAGGGATGACTGAGATTTTCATGTTTCAAAAAAGGGGACAGACCTGGAAGCAGTGCCAATACTCAAAGTAGATGAAAAGTCATGAGCAGAGAAAAATAACTACAATTTATTGTGTGCTTACTACATGCCAAGCCCAATAGACTTATAACAACTTAATGAAGAAGGTAACTTACTACCACATTCTAACATTTCAGAGCAAACTGAGGCTAAGATTAAATAATTTATCTGAGGTGCTGGAAATGGACCAGTGGCTGGGAATGGTGGCTCATGCCTACGCCTGTAATCCCAGCACTTTAGGGGGCCAAGGTGGGCAGATCACCTGAGCTCAGGAGTTCCAGACCAGCCTGGGCAACATGGTGAAACCCCATCTCTACTAAAAACACAAAAATCAGCCAGGCACGCAGGCGTGTGCCTGTAGTCCCAGCTACTCAGGAGGCTAAGACAGGAGAATTGCTTGGGCCTGGGAGACGGAGGTTGTAGTGAGCCGAGACTGTGCCACTGCACTCCAGCCTGGGTGACAGAGTGAGAATCTGTCTCAAAAAAAAAAAAAAAAAAAAAAAAAAGAGAGAGAGAGAGAAATGAACTAGTATGCAGTTCTCTGAAGTCTCTCTAAATTCACAGCACGATTAAGTAACAATATATACTGAAAATGTCAGAACTATTTAGGTTAAAACGGAATACAAGGCCATGAATACCATTTTTAAAGAGCTGGACTTCCTTGTAAAGGCAATGGAGGATCCAGGCACTAAAATTTTGAGAGTAGAGAAATGACATAATAAAGCAAGGCTTAGATACAGGAAACAGGAGGAATTAGTCTAGAAACTTCATAGTAAAAACCTAACAGTGGCAAATACAACAGAAGGGAAAGAATGGATGTGAGACATTTTTCTTGACTTTACTTCTTAACTGTTGGCACAGAACAAGTATAATCAAGTTGCATTCTGTTTGTACAGTGAAATTTTGTTACCAAACATTATTTAATAATCAGGTCAATGAAGAGATAATAAACCAAGTATTAATATAAATGAATTGACTTTTCAAGCAAAAAATAAGTTATTTGTATAATACATTTTGATGATGGAAGTGACAACTTTTACCAGTTGATTGTAAGGTACGGGGCCAAAAAAAAGTTAGAATAAAGCTGAAATTAAAAACCAGGATGACTGGAATAATGGGAATAAAGATATAAAGAGAAAAATCATCAAGAGAAGATAGATTATACCCCCTTTGTGTGAGAGGAAAGAAGAAGGGAGTTCATAAATTTACTTCTAGGCAAGCTCCATTTGAACGTACCTAATTAACCATCTCCAGTGAACATGACTAGCAGATAAAAATCTGACCAGTAATCAGGAAAGAAGTTAGTGCTACAGCTATGTACCTGGGAGACATCTGCAAAGACCTAAAAGTTGAAGCTATGGGATAGATTATTGTAATCACTGAAGTAAAGGGTTACAGGAAGAAAAAAGATCCTTTCCCATCAGTAACTAAGTGTATTCCTTCTGGAACTTGAATCTCTCATCCAGAGAGAGGTTTCGGAATGGGTCTTTTCAATTGAGTCTTACACAACTATTTCATATAATTTCAAATTCACAAAAATGCTTTACTGTACAATATAGCTGACCCAGGAATGAAAATGAATTGTTTTGGGTCTAGGGTTTCTGTAACTATGTAAAAAAGTCTATGGGACACACTATACAAGAGCTTTAAAGAACTTCATTGTGGTCTTCAGCTAAATTTATTTCCCATTCACCCAGTGGCCAAAGGAGAAAAGATTATTAAATTTCTTTTTTTTTTTTTTTTTTTTTTTTTGAGACGGAGTCTCGCTCTGTTGCCCAGGCTGGAGTGCAGTGGCCGGTTCTCAGCTCACTGCAAGCTCTGCCTCCCGGGTTTACGCCATTCTCCTGCCTCAGCCTCCCGAGTAGCTGGGACTACATTAGCTGGGACTACAGGCGCCCGCCACCTCGCCCGGCTAGTTTTTTGTATTTTTTAGTAGAGACGGGGTTTCACCGTGTTAGCCAGGATGGTCTTGATCTCCTGACCTTGTGATCTGCCCGTCTCAGGCCTCCCAAAGTGCTGGGATTACAGGCTTGAGCCACCGCGCCCGGCCAAGATTATTAAATTTCATAGTGATAGCCTCAAAAAGCAATTGTGTACGACTTTAAAAAACAAAACTATTATTCTAGATTAATTTCTAAAATGCTTCCTACCAGTAGCATAACACATTTAAATGTGTTAATAATAAGCTTTATTCTAAAATGATCAAGACAAAAATTTAGAACTTAACACTACTTGTTTGGTATTACTTTTTAAAACAGGGCCAGGAATCATGGCTCATGCCTGTAATCCCAGCACTTTAGGAGGCCCAAGCGGGAGGATAGCTTGAGCCGGAGTTTGAGACCAGCCTGGATAACATCATGACACCTTGTCTCTATAAAAAAAGTTTTTTTAATTAGCTGGGTGTGGTGGCACGCCTGCATGTACTCCCAGCTACTTGGGAGACTGAGGTGAGAGGACTGCTTGAGCCCAGGAAGTTGAGGTTGCAGGGAGGCATGATCACCACTGCACTCTAGCCTGGGTGACAGAGTGAGACCCTGTCTAAAAAAGAAAAAAGGAAGAACCAACGTTTCTCCTTTTTCAAAATAAGCTGTCAACAAATTAAAAATGAAGAGACAAAACCAGAAGAGGTTCTTATCAATTTTGTTTAAGAAAGCATAATGTTGGCTGGGCACAGTGGCTCACACCTGTAATCCCAGCACTTTGGGAGGCCGAGGGAGGTGGATCACCTGATGTCAGGAGTTCAAGACCAGCCTGGACAACATAGTGAAACCCCGCCTCTACTAAAAATACAAGAATTAGCTGGGCATGGTAGCACGTGCCTGTAATCCCAGCTACTCAGGAGGCTGAGTCAGGAGAATCGCTTGAGCCCAGGAGGCACAGGTTGCAGAGAGCCGAGATTGCACCACTGCACTCCAGGCTGGGCAACAGAGGGGGACTCTGTCTCAAAAAAAAAAAAAAAAAAAGAAGAGAGCATAATGTAACAAGACCTTCATCTTGACTGTCCTTGGGTGAACTACTTAAAGCTTTTGAACCTCACTCTACTCATCTGTGAAATGGAAATAGAACAACTACCTCTTACAACAACAAATTAAGTAATGAATGGATCTAACTGAGCCAAGCATATATAAAGTACAGTACTAGATACATCTTAACAGCTTCCCTTCCTCAGATTTGCAATCTGGAACGGAAATCTCAAAAACTTAAAAGTATTCAAAACTTAGTATTATTTTTTTAGAGATGAGGTCTCGCTATGTTGCCCAGGCTGGTCTACAACTCCTGGGCTCAAGCGATCCTCCATACCTTGGCATCCAGAGTAGATGGCATTACAGGTGCAAACCACCGTGCCCAGCTTGACAGCTTATTTTTGAAAATTACCAATAAGGCGTAGAAAGAGTAATATCAAAATATCACTTTTAAGTCCTCTCTGTTTTCTGATCCCATACTGGACACATCCTCCTCCCCCAAAATGAAAACAACCTTTAGATATCTCAATTGACAAGAACGTTAAAATTTCACTTAACTGGTTACTTGAATTTAACCTAAAAGTTTTGTCAGTTTTTAAATTAGTAAATATAGTGATGAAATTTATATGTAAAATATCTACATAATATTCTTACAAAACACCAAAAATCAAATTAGAATTTTCATTCATTTATCCATAAAACATTCTGCTACTAGGCGGCGCAGGCTTTTAAGACACAGAACCTCCTCATTCCTCTTTATGAAGCTTAGTGCCCTGAGAGTGCCGGATAATAAGGCATCTTGTTATCTCATTTTTAAAAAACTTTTTAATCTTAGGCCTTTACAACACATGGCAGGTCTTATTAACTCCCACACTGAGTATTCTCTCTTCAGCTAGATTTCTAGCCACTTGAGCTACTAATCACCACTTAAGAATGGTAGAATAAAAACACGACAATCTCTTTTTAAGCTTTTTAGCACGACTCAATTTTAAACATGTGTTTGTGCACTCTTGTACATTTTCAGTCACCTACTTAGGGTTATTTACCAAGATTATACATTGAATACTGTACAGCAACTTTTGCGGATACAGGGATCTGCCTACTGGGTCTGTGGGTTATGGAGACGTTGCTCGCCCCCATTTTGTTGTTGTATTATCACTTTCACCAAACAACACAAGAGAAAAACAGATTTCCGAAAATAACGATGAGGCTGACTTCTGACCATTCACATTGGGAATGGGACAGAACCTTCTATTTCGGTGCAAGAACACAGCATATAAAAACACCTAGAGCAGAGGGTCCCAAATGAAAATATTCTCAGACTTACACGAGGATTTCTTAAACACCACAACGTACCTAAATGTACCTGTATTTTCCTCCATTGGCTGTACTGCTTTGAAATTTAAAAATGAAGCACTCTTTAACGAAGAGTGGACATTTCCAACCCTACAACTAACTCACTCGTATGTTCTGTCAGTTACTTCTAAGTTTGAGAAACGTCAGGGTCCTTTCCGAGAAACAGTAAAAATTAGCAGGGTTCTCCCCTATCCCACCACCCTCGGGAATGGGACGTTCACGAAAGCCAAACAAAAGGGGCGAATTATTCCATTGCTCGTATTAAATATCTGAGAACTTAAGTAGTTCATCTGGTTCCTCTGCTGTCACAGCATCTGACATACAGTAAAAGGAGGAGAACGATTTCTCCTCTTGGAAGAAGTCCTAGCAGGAAGGTGAGGTGCCACCAAATCGACCCCCCGGGGAGAATGCTGCCAACGTGGGCAGAAAACAACTATGGGGAGGGGGTTGTCTTTTTCTGAGCAACTCCGCTGCCTCCCGGGGAACATGGGAGCTGCAAAGCTTACTGCTAGAGCCACGAAACGAAAGAGAGAGGGAGAGAGAGAGGCCTCCACAGGGAAAGGGAAAAAAAAGGATAAACCGTAGAGAATCAGAAAAGGAAGCGGTTTGCTTTGGGGAGGGGGAAAGTAGAAGGGAGAAGTGAAGGTCTGCTTCCTAAGCGATTTTTCCCTTCCCCCTCACC